>NC_056044.1:20665174-21287147 GCF_004379255.2 Salvia splendens
ATAGATCCCTGATTGGGCCCAATATGTAACTGATAAGTCGTATTCTAGGCCTAGGTTACTGGTCAGTATGATGTGCGTAATTGAATTATATCTGCAAAAAACTAGTTGCTTAAGCGTGCAGGGTAAGCATTCTAGCCAGTAGGCAGAGTTTCAGACACTTCAAGTGAAAAGGGAGTCAGGACGATTACGTACTGACCAGTATACATGCAAATATGGCTCGAGAGAGAGAAGGAGGATAGCTGGGACTGCTCAATCACAATTAAGGGCAAAGAAGTCATCTCACCGCAAGGTCTTACCCTAAAAATCAAGGGTAAGCCTCCCTGTAAAAGGAAGCCACTTGGAGAGAGAAGGAGGGATGGAATCATCATCATCACTCTTAGGTAGAATTCTCTCGGAGTTCAGTCCTTCAGCCCAGTCCAGAATCTCGTTTCTCGCCACTGCCATGGTCACTTGAAGATCTAGATGTTCCCGGAGTTCCAAATCGTCCGTTCCAGCCAGCAAGACCGTAGCTTAGAGATTTCATCGCCCGGAGTGGCGAAACACTTTTATTCGTTTTCGTAGTTTAATTTACTTGCTTTCTTTACGTTGCTTTGTTGTTTGCTTTTTATTTCTGCTTTTGAAGTACTTGTTGAAGATCTGAACGTGTTTATGCTATGAAGTTGATTTCCGTTTCGGTTATTGTGTTGATTTATTTTCCTTCCTATTTCGCCTAGTTAGCTTAGATCTAAGGTTCCTTGGTGTTTTAAGTGCTGAAACTTTTCTTTCTTTCTTTGTTTCCATCAAAATTCCTTTAGTTAAGTGTGGAACTGTTGATCGTGAGTGAATCGCTGCATGTGAAGTCTTGTTTGAGTTCGTTTTCGTTTTCCTGCTGACCAGTACGCGGAGTTGCATTTTCTGTGTTTTGATTTCAGATTTGGTGTTCTTATTTGTGGATCTGTGTTCGCGAATTGATAAACTGTGTTTCCGTGTTGAATCTGGAATTATTTTCTGATTTTTTTGTGTTGTTGAAGAAGATGATGTCCCTGTCTAATGTTGGGGACCACTTTGCTTTTTAGATGTTTTTTGCTTTTTGTCCTTTACTTTTAGTTATAACCTGCAGATCTGTCAGCCTAGTCACCATGACTACCACTACCCTCTGAATATTCTGTCTAGCCCAAAATAGAATCCCGTACCTTTCCAAATATTTTCTGTTACAAAAATGTCTCCCCATTTCCACGTACACAGCTGCACCCCTACACTCCTTTCCCCATTCTAGTCAGTAGGAAATTACCTTTAAGTTCTTGCCTAGGTAGAGACTCAACCCGAGCGTGGTAGCTAACCAAACCATCCAGAATATCACCACAATAGTTTTAACGCACCATCTCTGTGGGATTCGACCCTTACCACCACTATACTGATCAGTAGAAGTGGGTTGAGGAATTTTTGAAACCAGGGTCTAGGCTTAGTTAGGATCTCTATCCTGACCAGTAGGATATATCCTTGCTTGAACGACACCTAAGCACCCTGAGGAGAAATCCCATCGTTTCAAATGGCGCCGTTGCCGGGGATGGATGGCGTTACTAGTTACTTTTGTGTGTGATACTTTTGGCGTATATATTGTGCATAATCTTCTTTTCCTTTTCTTTCCATTTCAGTTTATGAGAAGCAGTTCGGCTCCTGACCAGGGGAGACCGAAGATACTTCAGCGAGGATCTATACTCGTAACCACTCGTTCTGGCTTGTCGACCACCTTGTCTGACCTAGGGACGAGTAGTGACGAGGAGAAGGGCACCATAGAGGGACCGATACCAGAAGAGATACCACTGTTGGAAGGCAACCCAAGGAAATGGCCAACCAGGGAGATGAGGACCGGAGATCGGGACGCTGAACGCGCATACTGAAGGAGAGCCCCCGCAAGCCATAGTCGTTACTCCAGGCCAACCGCCTGCGATGTGAAGCCTCATGTGATCGCAATCCTGCCTACATACTGTGGGAAGAGCTATGAAGGGCCGTATGAGTTTCTTCATGAGTTTTGCAAAATTGTAGGGCGCAGAGGAGACCGGCAGGAGCGACGGAGGATGATTATAGGCTGAAGGCTTTGCCATTTGTGCTAAAAGGGGAAGCTAACACCTGGTTCATGCGCCTGCCCCCCAACTCCATCGAGACTTGGGCCGATTTCAAGTCAGCATTTCTGGGCGAGTTTTTTTCCGTCATCCAAGACAAGCGCGCTGAAGAGGGAAATAACTAATGTGAAGCAAGGGTATGATGAGCCCTTGAGTGATTATTGGGCAAGATACATGGGTCTTTTGGAATCGTGTCCCAACCATCGCATGGCGGACATTGAAGTACATCATACTTTCTACGAAGGCATCGTCGGAGGAAGCTTCAACAATTGCGGGTTAGCGAAGCAAAGAGAGTCCTAAGGAAGCTACTGAATGCAAAGAAAGAGTATGACCATTCAAGGGAAGGATATAACCGAGAGCGGGCTGCTGTTGCCTCGGTTACTGATCAGGAAAATACACTGGAGCAGAAAATGGATGAGCTGAAGAAGTCACTTCTGAGTGCGATCGAGAAGAGCTCCACCACCACCACCTCCCCCAGCTGGGAATTACAAGGGTGCAGAGCAGGGAAATCAAGGACCGAACTATGATCAGCCTAATGACTTCGGGAATATGGAGCAAGTTAATGCTGCGGGGTACTTCAACTCTAGTGGGCATTGGATTCAAGGTAGGCAACGGGATGCACCATGGAGGGATCATCCAAACTTCCGATGGGGTGACGGGAGCCAAAATCAGAACCAAGGTCAGAGCCAGTATAACCCCCATCCGAACCAAAACCCTAACCGTGGACCAGCGAACCCAGACTACCAGCCCAACTGGTCAGGAAGAAACCAACATTCCCAAAACCAAACCCACAGAACCCGAACCCTGTCTATGTGCCACCCCACCACCAGAGAAACTTCCAAAACTTCCAAAATCAGCCAAACCAGGACCCCAAAACCATCAGAACCAAAATCAATTCCAAGGCCAGCACCAGAATCAATATCCTCAAGATCAGTACACCCCTCCTGCCCAGTATAACCAATACCCGCCTAATCAAGGCCAGCAAACCTCCCAGAACTATCAACACCAAGGGCCAAGTCACTTCCAAAACTCGAGCAGGTCAAGGAGATCCGTTGAAGACATGATGGGTGAAATGCTAGCATCACAACAGAGCATCAAAGGAGAATTGCAATCCCATAATGAGGTCGTGCAGGGGATGCAAAACGCCCAGAAGGAACATAAGGCGAACATGGATATGATGAATAGGCAGTTAGCTCAACTGGCCAGTTCGGTGGGTGATTTGAAGGAAATGCAGGGAAACTCCCATCTACAGTCCAAATGCCCGAAAAGGCAAATGTGAGTAAGGTTACGTTGAGGTCGGGAACCACTTATGACGCGCCTCAACCGAAACAACCTGGTGGAGGATCTAATGGAACGAAGATAGGAGGTGATACCATTTCAGTGGATGAATTAGGGAGAACTATGCCTCGGATGAAGGATCCATTCTTCTTGGATGATACACCAAGTTTACGAGGTGAACCCGACACCCTACTGACCAGGAAGAACCCCCTCAAGAGGTAGAACCCAGAATGGAGGCCCAGACCCAGGAACTACCCAAGAAAAACTCCAAGAAGGTTGCTGAAGAACCAGTAGAGGAAAAAAAGGGGAGAAACCGTTCCCATTCCGATTTGTTACAAAGAGGAAGAAAGAGAACCCGGTTGACTACTTGTCGATTTTTGGGAAGTTGGATGTCACCATACCATTCCTCCAAGCCGTGAAGCTACCCCCTCTCGGGAAATTCATTAAGGACTTCATAGCCGGGAGAGCCCAGAAGGATGGCAAGATTATGGTGGAAGGAATAGCGTCAGCAATAGTGCAAGAGAAGTTACCACCCAGAGAGCCGATCCAGGTATGTTCACTTTGCCTATAACTATAGGAGATGTGAAGGTCAAACATGCAATGTGTGATTTGGGGGCGTCCATAAATGTTATGCCATTGTCTATCTATAACCGATTGAAGGGAGTTAGATTGTCTAATACTAGGGTGTTGATCCAACTGGCTGATAGGTCGTGCATAAGTCCTGAGGGAGTTTTAGAAAACGTGTTAGTAAGAGTGCATGAGCTAGGGAATCTAGTGGAGTGTTGTTAGGAAGGCCATTTTTTAGAACGGCTAAGACAATAGTAGACATGGCCGAGGGGACAATTTGCATTGATTTCCATGGAGAGAAATTTACTTTTGATATCAATGAAGCCATGAAGAAACCGATTGATTCTGAAAATTTGTGTTATGTTGACGTGATTGACCCCCTTGTCCAAGATTTTCTTGAGACCGAACTATTGCAGGAAAAACTCCAAGCATTAGATGCTTATGAGCAGGCTGACGTCGAAGCCGCTGCATGGTGTGAAATGATCAGTAGCCAAGGGTTGACTGATGAAGAAATAGAAGTAGCAATCAAGGAATTCTGTCAGAAATCGGAGTTCACTGGAGCCGCAGGGGTTCAGCTACCAGCCAGTATAGAAGAACCATCGAAGGGAGGTTTAGAAAAAGAAGGAGAGATTGAGAAAAACCCTCTACCCGAAGACACACTTCCACCTCAAGTTGAGCTGAAGAAGTTGCCACCAAATTTGAAGTATGCCTTCCTTGGAGAGGAGAACTCTTATCCAGTGATCATCAGTAGCAGCCTCACGAAAGAACAAGAGGCTAGGCTACTGACCGTGCTGAGCAAGAACAAGAAGGCAATTGGATGGAGTCTTACAGATTTAGTGGGGATTAGCCCCGACGTCTGCATGCACCACATTAGGTTGGAGGAAGGAGCGAAGGCACATCGAGATGCTCAAAGGAAGGTAAACCCTAACATGCGAGAAGAGATATTGAAGGAGATCTTGAAGTTGTTGTCGCTAGGGATTATCTATTCAGTACCGGATAGTGAGTGGGTCAGCCCGATCCACATGGTCCCAAAGAAGTCGGGCATCCAAGTAGTTCAGAATGAGAGGAATGAACTGATCCCAACGAGGCTAGTCACGGGTTGGCGAATGTGCATCGATTACCGTAAGCTGAACAATGCGACCAGGAAGGACCATTTTCCCCTGCCGTTCATCGACCAAATGTTGGAGAGATTAGCTGGGAAGAAGTTTTTCTGCTTTCTAGATGGTACAGCGGGTATTTCCAAATTTACGTAGATCCTGAGGACCAGGACAAGACTACTTTCACTTGCCCGTTTGGAACCTATGCATACCGTCGCATGCCCTTCGGCCTGTGCAACGCTCCAGGTACGTTTCAACGATGTATGATGAGCATATTTTCTGATCTGATTGAGGATTGCATAGAGATATTCATGGACGATTTTACGGTTTACGGAGACTCGTTCGACTCTTGCCTTCACCATTTAGATATAGTTTTGGAGAGATGTCAAGCAAAGAGTTTTGGTTTGAACTTCGAAAAGTGCCATTTTATGGTCGCCGAAGGGATAGTTTTTAGGACACGTGGTCTCAGAGAGAGGTATCCAAGTGGATCGAGCCAAGGTAGATGTTATATCCAAATTACCATTCCCTACTGATCAGAAGGGAATAAGGGGTTTTCTGGGGCACGCCGGATTTTATCGAAGATTTATCAAGGATTTCTCCAAGATCGCCCAGCCCCTTACTATATACTATTCAGAATGACGTGGAATCATCTTTGATGAGCAATGCAAGGCTGCTTTCAACCTTCTCAAGGAAAAGTTGATATCCGCACCTATCATAAGGGCTCCTGACTGGAAACCATCCGTTCGAAGTAATGTGCGACGCCAGCGATTTTGCGGTAGGAGCCGTGCTGGGTCAGAAGATCGACGGGAAGAGGTACGTAATTTTTTATGCGTCCAAGACTTTAAATCAAGCCCAGCGGAATTACGATACCACTGAAAAGGAGATGCTGGCAGTGGTGTATTCTTTCGAGAAGGTTCAGGCCATATTTTGTTGGGATCTAAGGTCATAGTGTATACTGACCATGCGGCGATTAAGTATCTTGATTGCCAAGAAGGAATCCAAACCACGCTTGATCCGATGGGGTACTCTTGCTACAAGAATTTGACTGGGAGGTAGAAGATAAGCGAGGAGTCGAGAACAAGTGGCGGACCATTTGAGCAGAATAGTGCAAGATGGAAACGGTGACGAAGTGCATGATAAATTTCCAGAGGAACATTTGTGTGAGGTGATTTTTGTGCCCAGAAAAATTGATTGGGAAGAAGTGTTCAAGCTTACCTGGTCAGAATGATACAGCAAAAGGAAAAGAGAAGGTAGGGCAAGAGCCTGGTACGCGGACCTGGCCAACTACCTGGTAACTGGAGAGCTTCCAGAAGTGCCAAGTGTTACCAAAGCCCAAAGAATGAAGATCAAGAGTGAAGCGAAATACTACTTTTGGGACGACCCCTATTTGTGGAGGATAGTGTCCGATCAAGTGATAAGGAGGTGCATTCCTGACTGGGATCAGCGGGATGTTTTGACCCACTGCCATTCGTTAGCATGCAGGGACATTTCGGGTCCAAGAAGACGGCTAGGAAGATTTTGGATAGCGGTTTTTATTGGCCAACCCTCAACAAAGATGCGTACGAGTTTGCAGAAGTTGTGAAGCGTTGCCAACTGACCGGTGGGAATATCTGCCCGGGATGAAATGCCACAGGTACCCGTAATAGTTTTGCGAGTTATTCGACATATGGGGAATGGATTTCATGGGGCCTTTCCCTTCATCTTATGGGAATCTGTATATCCTAGTTGCTGTAGACTACGTCTCCAAATGGGTGGAAGCCAAGGCCACAGGCACGTGTGAAGCCAAGGAAGTGGCCAAATTCTTAAAGAGTCATATCTTCAGCCGATTTCGGTGTGCCCAGGGCGATCATATCGATCAAGGTACACACTTCTGTAATCGCACAATTGAAGCTTTAATGAAGAAATACGGTGTGCACCATAGACTATCCAGCCCTTACCATCCGAAAGCAAATGGTCAAGCAGAAATCTCTAACCGCGAAATAAAGAAAATTTTGGAGAAGACGGTGAACACTTCTAGAAGGATTGGAGTGTAGGTTAGAGGATGCTCTCTGGGCGTATCGAACAGCCTACAAGACTCCCATAGGCATGTCCCCTTATCGGATTGTCTTTGGAAAGATGTGCCATTTACCAGTTGGAATCGAGCATCGAGCATACTGGGCAGTACAGAAAGTGAATATGGATGCTACAGCCTGTGAAGAGGAAAGGAAGCTGCAACTGCAGGAGCTTGAGGAACTTAGATTGGAGTCATTCGATTCCGCCATGTGGTACAAAGAACGAACTAAATTATGGCATGATCGAAATCTGAGGACTAAGGAGCTCCATGTTGGCCAGAAAGTACTACTCTTCCAGTCAGATGAAGCTTATGCCAGGGAAACTCAAGTCCAAATGGACAGGACCTTACATCATAACTGCACTCCGGTCCAACGGGGCAGTAGAAATTTCAGGGAGTTTTTCTAACTCAGAACCTTTCATAGTAAATGGGCATAGGTTTGAAAATATTCAGGGATAATAGCGAGGTGGGTGTAGTGGATGAAATTCCCACTACAGCCACTTACATCGGTTTCATACTGATCATTAAGATAGGAATTTGGAATTCCGCGCGGCCAGTTTCCCTTTGAATAGTATGCATATACTGGCCAAGTTGAATTCCAAATTACCTAAGAAAGTTGTAAATATTGTAAATACGTAATTAATATTTGCACGCTAGATAATTCCTAAAAAAATATATATATATATATATATATATATAGTTTCGGGCCTTAATTTTAATTTGAAGTGCGCATAGACCAAAGGATTGCTTATCTGGTGCTATTTCAAAATGTTATTAAGTGCCCATTTAAATTAGTCTCCTTTTTTAGGCAGGTAGAGGAGGAACTATGGAAAGGACGAAAATTTGAATTAAAGCTTGTGCAGCTTTTGCAGGGTGACAGCAAGAGAAATGGCGCGTGAGCAGAGGGAAAAGATGCGCGGACCAATCAGAGGCCAGCAACCTCAACCGCCCTTCCCGTCTGGAAACGTCGCGACCGGCTACCCCTGATAACCGGTTACTAACACCTGCAACTGCTCTCTCTCACCCGAATTAAACTTACCGTCCCAACACTTTTCCCTCACAAACCCTCATTTTCAATTCGCTTTCAAGAAATCCTTGTCCATCTCTCTCGCGGAAACATCATTCTCAACCCTCAAACCCTACCTTTTCACCACTAAATCGCAGATATTCCACTCATGGAAGAAAGCTTTCGCCCGGAAAATCAAACCGCGCCGCCAAGAAACCCAGGAGGCACAACCACAACAAATCCACCGCCACCAGCACCGACCGCTCCGCCACCACCTATGATCTCCATGGATGCCATGATGGCATTTCTTCATCAACAGGACCCTACTCGGGACTGGACGGCGGCATTGACTGGTTTTGATCAAATGGAGGGCGTAGGAACCACACCCAGTGGACTCCCGCCTGCGCCGGACAGTCATGCAGCAGATTCAGTGCCGAATTCGGCAGAGCTCGACGCTATCACCGCACATTACGACTCCGACTCTGAGGAGCGTACGAAAAAGTTGTGTCCAAGGCAAGACAACTCCGGAGGGGAGCGAAGGAACAGAGAAAACGCCCGAAGCGGAGCCGGTAGTTCAAGAAGTGAGAAGGGCCGGAAATAGATTTGAATGAATCGGCCAGAAAACAAGGCCTAATGACAGACGAAGAATTTGACTCGATTCTGAACAGGGTCAACCAGAGAGAAGAGGACACTGCACCAATGGCTGAGGGTCTAGACCCTCGCATTGGGGGCAGTAGGAAACAGGGAGAAAGCCACATCAGGAAACATACCGGATGGCCGACCTTTCCAGTTGGTAGGAGGGGAAGGAGAAGCACCGAGTAAAGAAAAAGAGCCAGTAGATCCCCGAGTAGAAGTAGGGGATGGTAGAATGCAGGTAGGAGAGGAGGAAACAGCTGCAAGAAACCAATGAACCAGAACCGGTGGCACCTCCGGTAGTGAAGCCCAAGCCCATAAAGCGGGAACTGGTGGTGAAAGCAGACCCCAAGGCAGACTCGCCCAACCCGCGGAGAATTTCGCAGAGATGCTTGGGAAAGTGGGCAGCTAGTAGGGATCAGCCGAACACAGAGGCAGATCCCGTGGAAATCTTGAGTGAAGCTGAGGAGGAAGCCAGGTATCAGATAGAAAGAAAAAGGAAAAGAAAAGCCGTTGTGAAGGACAAGCCGAGTACCAAAAAACCGCGTACCGTGAACACAGGCATCGTGATCACTGAGGCTGACCAGAGGACCCCATCAAACCGGCAAACACAGAGTGACAGTGAATATGAGATCAGTGAAGAATCTGAATCCGATAGCGATACGACCATGGAAGATGAGGAGTACAAGGAGCAGCAACTCCCTAACGATCATCGGGAGCTATTGCATCCACCTGCAGAACCACTCCGATATAAGCGTTGGACGGTGGAGCTCACAGATGACGTGGTGGAGGGGATGCAATTTTTTGACTCCAAGGAGCTCCAATCCATCTATCGCACCAAGAACGCAAAAGGCAAGAAGGTTAAGTGTGGAAAGGTAATTCATCACCCCTCGTTAGATGAATTGAAGGTTCGGGAATCGTTTCTCGCCATTTTCCACGAATTGGGTTTTGAATGGCTGTTAAGGAATGAGAATTTGAATGTTCCGGTCGATTTGGCCAAAGAATTTTTCGCGACCTTTCGATTCAAGGTCACAACAGATTTGGATGTAGAGTGCATCAGTTTCAGAGTATTTGGAGGAGAGATTAGGATGAATTTGATTGAATGGACTGTTCGGCTAGGGATATGCAGTTTGGAGGAGGCCATATGGCCCGAGTGGAGAGATAGGGAGCGGGGGATTCCCCGCAGGCATGTGGACTTTGAGCCCCAGGTAGCTTGGGAAGAGCTTACTCACCCCGGGGCAGGACAGTTTCAGTCCACTATCTCCCGATCTATCCATCTCAACGATCCTAATCTACGCCTGGTTCAACTCTTCTTGGGTTACAACCTTTTAGGACAGTCGAATTCGGCAGTCCGGACATCGATGACGGAATTGTATCTTATGTGGTGTGCCAAGAGAGGCAAGAAGTTGCACTTAGGGTTCTGGACTGCATACACATGTCACCTCATCGCTACCCACCCAGCACGGAATATTTCCTTCTGCCATATATTGGGAATCTTTGTGAGAAACAACGTCACTGTTTCAGAGGACGAAGACTTAACCCCCTTGACGATGGTGGACGCCCCAGGATTGTTTGATACCCCCCTATTCGTCCGGACGAATGCGGTATACATGAGGCAAGGCGTGCCACACTTCTACGCGATGGGAGAGGAAGCTACACCCACTGCTCGGTTGGCAGCAGCTCATGAAGCACCGGCACACGACCAGAGACAAGAGGGGATGGAAAAAATTGTGGAGAAGATAGCGGAGGGAAGCAGACAGATAAGGGCAGAAATGATCGGATTGGCATCGGACCAGGAACAGCGTCAAGCCAGAATGGAGAAGGAAATGGATGAAGTTAGGGAGGAGAATAAGCAATTGAAAGCAGAGATGGTCAAGCTAGCGGCAGTGATGGAAAGGATGTTGGAAAGATCTGCAGAGCAGAAGACATTGGCTCAAAAGCAAGACGCTATGGAGACGTTAGTGACTACTTTGGGAGAGGAAAACCATCGATTGATCACGGAGATGGGCCGGATGGCATCCGTGATAGATGTGTTGTTGGAAGAAGTGACCAGTCGGAAGAAAGAACAAGCTACAGGAACAAGCGGCCATGGAGGCCAAGACGATGAGACCCACCCACCAGAGACAATGATAGAAGAGCCCGAGGAAGAGAACGCCGAGGTGCCGGCAGCAGCCGAGGAACCGGCGAAGGAGAGTGAGGATCACACTGGAACGGAAGAGGAACCCCTGGAAAAGCAGCCTACACCACCTGCCCCACGGAGGAGCAGGAGACTTCGCTAAGACCACCCCCATCTGACCAGTTAGTTTTTCTTTTTATTTTCTCGTTTTTAGCTTTTCGTTTTTAATTGTGTTTTGTGTGTCTAGGTAGTATAATTTCTATTTGTGCGCAAACCCCGTTCATAACACTTAGCCTATTCTATAGTCTAAGTGTGAGAAGTTAAGGGTTTGTCTTTTGGCGCATGTGTTTGTGTTTTCTGTTTTTCGTAAGCATGTTAACTCACACTTAGTCCGTTGCACGGCCTAAGTGTGAGGAGTTTTGTATATATATGTGTTTTGTTGGTTGCTGTTTAGGTTTTCAAAATCTCACACTTAGCCTATTCCATAGTCTAAGTGTGAGAAGTTTTAGTTTTAATTTGTTGTTTTTGTCTGTTTGTCTATGTGTTCATCATACTGGCCATTACCTTTTCCACTTCACAGCCCTATCTGAAGGCAGACACTTGTGAAGTGGGAGGGGAGACGCAATGACCAGTATGATGAGTATGTGTATATGTGTAGTTTTTGTGTTCGTGCTTGTGTTAGTGTCCTGTTAGGTTTAGTTTTTTTTATTTTGTGTGTTGATTGGGCTTAAAACTCAACCGTCTTGAGCTGACGGTGAAGGGAACTGAGGGAGATAAGACGTGCTGGAAAACCGAAACCACCCTCCCTAGTACCTCCTAGTCAGGATAGATGATGTGAGTATGAGAGAAAAGCCCATACTTAGAGCCAAGCGCGAAAGCCCTCTTAAAATGTGAGTTATAAGCTTTAAGTGGAACCACTTTCCACATATATGGAAAAGAAAGAGAGGCTGCCACAAATTGCCTAGGATGAAGTGACCACGGGTAGCAAAGACTGAAGGCAGTAGGAAACCCCCCATCTAAAAAAAAAAAAAACCCACCCTTAGAACCTTTTTTCCTAACTCTTTTACCCAGATAAATACCCCTAGCCACTGGGACTGTGTGTGTGCAAAGCGTGAGGCGAATGAAGCCTACTGGCCAGAAAGATGTACAAGGAAGCAGACTCCAGCTGGGCAAGAAGGTTCGGAAGAAAAATCGACCAGGGAGTTATCCCGGGTCCACAAAAAAAAAAAAAAAAAAAACGGGGAGAAGAAGAAGGAATAAGGGTGGCGAAGCCACAAAAAAAAAAAGAGAAAAAAAAAGAGAGAAGATTGTGGAGAAAAATGGTCAGAAACTTGACCACAAAAGAGAAGGAATAAGGGTGGCAAAGCCACAAGATGATACTGAACAGTTGGAGACCCAAGCCAGAAGTGCCAGCTAAAAAGCAACTGATCAAAAGCCTACAGCACACAGTTCTCCCGCATTAATAAAATAGAAATTTTGAAAACTTAGAGCCTTAGGAACATCTACCCCAAAACGCTGCAACCCAATAGCCCCATTACAAGCCTTTAAGTCCTTCAGTAGCTGCACGTGAGATCTAAGTCCGAAGCAAGTGTGGTTGAGCATATTGAGAGAATGCGGTCCTAACATTCCTGGTGAGGTATGAGAGACCGAGTGAATCTAGTGTTTGGCCGAGAGTTTGGGCGATCTTGACAAACGGATGTACTGACCAGGAAGGAATGGGGGGTGGCAGGAGTTCAAGGCTGTCTAAGGCCGGATTGCACCAGATCCCGAGGTAAGGGATGGTTGAAAATATAGCCCAAATCTTTGTGTTTTTGTTTTATTTGCGTTTGTGTGTTTGTGTGTCTTTTTCTGTGTTTGCCCAAGTATTTTTCTTTGCGTCGAGTCTAGTTTAGGTAGAGTCGGTCAGGGGAGTAACCAGGCTAGAATTCGACTTATTCGTTTTTGTTTGTTCTTCACGCTTGAGGACAAGCATGTGGTAAGTGTGAGCAGTTTGATAAGTCGTATTCTAGGCCTAGGTTACTGGTCAGTATGATGTGCGTAATTGAATTATATCTGCAAAAACTAGTTGCTTAAGCGTGCAGGGTAAGCATTCTAGCCAGTAGGCAGAGTTTCAGACACTTCAAGTGAAAAGGGCGTCAGGACGATTACGTACTGACCAGTATACATGCAAATATGGCTCGAGATGGAGAAGGAGGATAGCTGGGACTGCTCAATCACAATTAAGGGCAAAGAAGTCATCTCACCGCAAGGTCTTACCCTAAAAATCAAGGGTAAGCTCCCTATAAAAGGAAGCCACTTGGAGAGAGAGAAAAGGGGATGAAGAGAATCATCATCGTCACTCTTAGGTAGAATTCTCTCGGAGTTCAGTCCTTCAGCCCAGTCCAGAATCTCGTTTATCGCCACTGCCATGGTCACTTAAAGATCTAGATGTTCCCGGAGTTCCAAATTGTCCGTTCCAGCCAGCAAGACCGTAGTTAGAGATATCATCGCCCGGAGTGGCAAAACACTTTTATTCGCTTTCGTAGTTTAATTTACTTGCTTTCTTTACGTTGGATCTTTGTTGCTTTTGGATATTTTCTGCTTTTGAAGTACTTGTTGAAGATCTGAACGTGTTTATGCTATGAAGTTGATTTCCGTTTCGGTTATTGTGTTGATTTATTTTCCTTCCTATTTCGCCTAGTTAGCTTAGATCTAAGGTTCCTTGGTGTTTTAAGTGCTGAATCTTTTCTTTCTTGTTTCCATCAAAATTCCTTTAGTTAAGTGTGGAACTGTTGATCGAGAGTGAATCGCTGCATGTGAAGTCTTGTTTGAGTTAGTTTTCGTTTTCCTGCTGACCAGTACGCGGAGTTGCATTTCTGTGTTTTGATTTCAGATTTGGTGTTCTTATTTGTGGATCTGTGTTCGCGAATTGATAAACTGTGTTTCCGTGTTGAATCTGGAATTATTTTCTGATTTTAGTTTGTGTTGTTGAAGAAGATGATGTCCCTGTCTAATGTTGGGGACCACTTTGCTTTTTAGATGTTTTTTGCTTTTTGTCCTTTACTTTTTAGTTATAACCTGCAGATCTGTCAGCCTAGTCACCATGACTACCACTACCCTCTGAATATCTGTCTAGCCCAAAATAGAATCCCGTACTTTCCAAATATTTTCTGTTACAAAAATGTCTCCCCATTTCCACGTACACAGCTGCACCCCTACACTCCTTTCCCCATTCTAGTCAGTAGGAAATTACCTTTAAGTTCTTGCCTAGGTAGAGACTCAACCCGAGCGTGGTAGCTAACCAAACCATCCAGAAATCACCACAATAGTTTTAACGCACCATCTTTGTGGGATTCGACCCTTACCACCACTATACTGATCAGTAGAAGTGGGTTGAGGAATTTTTGAAACCAGGGTCTAGGCTTAGTTAGGATCTCTATCCTGACCAGTAGGATATATCCTTGCTTGAACGACACCTAAGCACCCTGAGGAGAAATCCCATCGTTTTCAATGCTCATGAAATCTGGTCAGATCTTCGGCTTCGATTCTCACAGCTTGACTCTGCTCGAGCATATCAACTGAAGCAACGGATCATGTCTCTGCAGCAACGAAAAGATAATGTTAATGCTTATTTCACTAACCTTCGCATTGTTTGGGATGAATATAAACATTCTCAACCAGTTGCTTGGTGTTTTTTTTGCCACTTGCAGATGCAATAGTGCCTTGAAATGGCATGAGTATCAAGAGCGAGAGTGCACTATGCAGTTTCTCAAACGCACTATTGATGGCTATTCTCCAGCTATGCCTTCTCCTATGAGTGAGCAGCCTTATCTGGCTAATGCTGCAACATCTCACTCTTATAACAAAGGCAGAGTTTGTTCACACTGTGGAAAAACCAATCACACAATGGACAAATGCTTTGTTCTCCACGGTTTTCCACCTGGTTTCAACAAAGGAAAGAGCAAATTTGGTGCAGGAGGCAAGGAGATTAAGTTTGTAAATTTGGTGGAAGATTGCATTGAAGATTCATATGAAAAATCTGCTTTCTCTCCATCAATAAATCTACCTTCTCAGGAGCAATGCCAGCAGGTCATAACCTTGCTTCAGTCTCAACTTGCTGCTGCTGCCACCTTCAATCCATCCTCTCCAACTCACTCCATTTCTGCCGCACCAAATATGTCTCCATCCTCTCAAAATATTCCTTTCACAGGTACTACTCTATTCACAAATCCCTTCATCAACTCTATTTCAAAATCTCCTTCAGTCTGGTTGTTAGACACTGGAGCCACACATCATGTTTGTTGTGACTTGTCTATGTTTCATTCTTCATCTCCTATACACAATGCCTCTGTGAATTTACCTAATGGTGCTACAGCTTCTGTCACACATACTAGAACTGTACATATAACTCTTTCAATCACTCTTCATTTTGTTCTATATGTGCCTACATTTTCATTCAATCTCATTTCTATTAGCTCCCTAACTTCTTCTCTGCCTTGCACTGTGATTTTCACCCATAATTCCATTGAAATTCAGGTAGCTTCTCAGGGAACTGTGATTGGGAAGGGTAGCAGATTGGGAAACCTATACAAACTTGATGTTCATTCTGACTCCAAACCTATGGAAGGTTTTGTCATTCCCTCATCTCTTACTTCCCCTACTGATGTTTCTTTTGCAAATTTTGTTACTAGCATAGATATTTGGCACAAGAGATTAGGACATGTATCCTTTGGGAAACTCAAATCAATGCTAATATTCTCAATTTTCCTAATAAAAGTCCTACACTCTATGATATTTGCCCTCTTGCTAATCAAAAACATTTCCCTTTCTCAAAATCTGATTCCATTGCCTCCAACTATTTTGATTTCATTCATTGTGATGTTTGGGGACCCTTCCATCCCTCCACCACTCAAGAATACAAATATTTCCTCACTATAGTAGATGATTGTTCCAGATTTATCACAAAATCTGATGTTGGAGCTATACTGCCTCAGTTTTTCAACACAATCCTTTCTCAGTTTTCCAAAAAGATAAAAGTCATCTGTTGTGATAATGCTCCATAACTAAATATACCCTCATTATTCTCTTCTTTTGGAACTATTGTTCAACACTCATGTGTTGAAACTCCCCAACAAAATGCCCGGGTTTTTTTTTATAAAAAAAACTCCTATATAAATAAGGAAATTAGAAATGATACCAAGAGGGCTCGAACTTTGCACCCCAAACAATAATGTCTAAGATCCATGCCACTAGGACAAAGGCTCTGGACCAACAAAATGCCCGGGTTGAAAGAAAACACCAACACCTTTTGAATGTTGCTAGGAGCCTGCTGTTTCAGTCTTTTCTTCCCATTCATTTCTGGTGAGATTGCATTCTCACAGCAGCTTGCCTGATAAATAGAGTCCCATCATCTGTTCTACCAGATAACATGACTCATTTTCAAGTCCTCTTTCAAAAACCACCTTCCTATTCTCACTTAAAAGTGATTGGATGCCTCTGTTATGCTTCTACTCTAGACCGGGGCAGGGATAAATTTTAACCTAGAGCTATCAAATGTGCTTTGCTATGATATCCCCCTGATTACAAGCGATATAAGCTCATTGATTTGGACTCTATGCAAGAAATTATCACAAGAAATGTTACATTTCATGAAGATGTGTTTCCATTCTCTCATCTATCTCCTTCTGTCTTCCCCTCTTCTTCTCAAACTCCACATCTTCCTCCTGCCTCAAATACTAACCCCATCACACCCCATCCATGTCCTATCAACCCCTCTCCAAATAAAACCACCATATTTAGCCATGGCTGACAAATAAAACCTCCATCCCATCTCACTGATTTCATCTACAACTCAGTTGCATCAGCAACTCCATACCCCATATCTTATTTCTTTACTCTATCCAAGCTTTCCCCTGATTATCTAAAATATATCATACTCATGTCTGCCATATTTGAGCCTGCCACATACAATCAAGCCTCACAACATGAAGAGTGGCAGCAAGCAATGCAAGAAGAACTGTCAGCTTTCTCAAGAACAGACACATGGTCTGTTACTGTTCTCCCACTAGGAAAAATCCCCATTCATTGCAAATGGGTATATAAGGTGAAGTTCAATCCAGATGCTACAGTTGAGAGATATAAAGCAAGGCTCGTTGCAAAAGGCTTTACTCAACTTGAAGGAGTAGATTTTCTGGACACATTTTCTCTAGTGGCTAAACTCTCCACTGTGAAAATGCTTCTTGCTCTAGCTGCAATCAATGGATGGCCCCTATCTCATCTTGACATCAACAATGCTTTTCTTTACGGTGATCTAGAAGAGGATATCTACATGTCATTGCCTCCTGGATATGATGTTGATTGGCAGTCTGTTGAAGGGGCAAATTCAGACTCAACCCTTGTGTGCAAATTAAAGAAATCTCTCTATGGCTTAAAACAAGCATCAAGGCAATGGTACTTAAAATTATCAGAGGTGCTCAAAGGATTTGGTTTCCAACAGTCTGCCTCTGACCACTCTTTCTTCTTCGAAAATGACAACATCAGCTTCTTTGGCATTGTAGTATATGTTAATGATATTCTAGTTGCTACTACACATCTAGAAATGACTGAGGATTTCAAGACCTTTCTATCACAACATTTCAAGTTCAAAGACCTTGTAGCTCCCAAATACTTCCTTGGACTAGAGATTGCAAGAAATAAGAAAGACATATTGATATCTCAAAGGAAGTATACAATGGATTTATTGAGGGATGCAGGGATGCTTGGTTGTAAGCCCTCAACTGTGCCTATGGATCCCCTAAAGAAGTTGAAACTGGACTCAGGCACTCCTCTAAAAGATGCATCAAAGTATAGGAGACTCATTGGAAGATTACTCTATCTCTGCATCACTAGGCCGGATGTCACCTATGCTGTGCATAAATTAAGTCAATATGTTTCAAACCCAAGTGATGAACATTAGGAAGCAGCTGAAAAGGTCCTCAGATATTTGAAAAGCTCACCTGGACATGGCTTATTCTATGCAAGCAACAACAAAGTAAGCTTAAGCATATTCTCTTATGCAGATTGGGCAGCATGCCCAGATATAAGAAAGTCTATGACCGAATATTGTCTATTTCTTGGCTCCTCAATGATCTCATGGAAAGCAAAGAAGCAAACAACTATCTCTCGGTCATCAGCTGAAGCTGAGTACAGAGCTATGGATCAGGCTACGTGTGAAGTAGTGTGGGCAGTTGCACTCCTTAAAGATTTTGGAATGAAGGTTGAGAAGGATGTTCCATTGTACTATGACAACCAATCAGCCATCCACATTTGTTTAAACCCAGTTTTCCACGAGAAACTAAACATATCGAGATTGATTGCCATACAGTAAGAGAGAAATTTCTAGAGAATGTGATAAAGTCGTTGCACATTAGAAATAATCTTCAATTGACCAACATCTTTACTAAGCCCTTAGGAACGTTGGCTTTCCATTCCATACTAAGCAAGATGGATTTTGAGAGTTTATATAATCCATCTTGAAGGGGCATGTGAAAGATAATGAAGCCAACGACAACTCTCTTCCATGCATGCAGCGTTGCAACAATCAACATGAAGCACACGTGCTCTCACTTCTCGTACATGCTATGTCATCACTAGATATTTTGATGAGTTAGTTGAGAAGTTAGTTAGGAAGTGAGTTTGTTATAGAGTTAGTTAGAAGATATTTTGCTTGTTTTCTTAGCTCATCTCTTAGTATAAATAGAGGAGCTCTATCTCTCATTTGTAATCTTTGATCATTCAATAAAGATCATTTTTCTCATTCTTTGGATCATATGAATCCGTTTTGTATATTTTCATCAAAATGAACGAGCTGGAGGAGCAGAGTGCAGAAGAAAAAGTAGTTAGGAAGACTTAGGAGAAAATGATGGGTGAAAAGTGCATTGTGAGGAAGTTGAAGACGCATCAAGAGAGGAGGTTGGAATGAATTCTAGAATCCTTGTTGGTAATCGCATTTGATGCACGAGGGGAAATTTCAAAGCGCTTGTTATCATCGACTCTTTTTGTTGTTTCGTGGTTTCCATCTTGAGGATAATGTGGATTTCAAGTTGATACGTTCAGTATTTAATTATTTAGTTGCATTATTTAGTTAGAAAAATTAGGGATTTGCATATCTTTTTCATATATTATTTTTTTATTCATTATGTTAGTACTAGTATAACAGCTGTGCACGTCATTAATTCATAGATTTGTCTAAATTTTTTAAAAAATTAAGCAATGCCTACATGCAATAAAGAAATTAATATAAAGAAATATGTATGCATTAATAATTTAATCTTATACAAAATAATAGTAATAAATTTAAGAAATTCATAAAAAAACAAAACAAAACACCTAACCGCATTGAAAATACAACAAATAATAAACCTGAAATTATATCAAAACACCTCCCTTCCTTAAGTATTGCACCGAACATTTCATGTAAAATTCGCAGCAAAGTTGTTCAAATTCTAAGCCCTAAGAAAAAAAAGTTTGTAATTAATGATTTCATATAATTTGCATATAAATTTAAAACGATGCACAAAACAATACCGCATAATATACTGCACGATTGATAAGGCTAATTTCATGCATCGGTCTAGGGGTTTTATTTCGTGAAATTACTGGGTCTAACGCACGATTTAAGCCAGGTGTGTGAAGGTTTTCGCTAGATCCAGGAAAAGAAGAGGACGCTTGCATGGTCCTAGGAAACTGGCGAAAAAGTGGACATTATGAAGGAAATTGCTTGACGGAGGAAGCCTCGGAGTCGAAGGGTAGAATAGGGATTTTTACGAAGACTCTAGAAGGCTATGTCCGCATCTATAAAAGGAAGAAGCATGCAAGCTGGAGGGATCTTCTCGGTGGAGACCTTGCTAACAGCCTGTAGCTTAGTCCATTCTCTTCACACTCTTGGGTTCTTTCGGTGGGAAATTCAGGGCACACTAGGGGGTTCACCTCTAGCTTTCGTACATTTTCGATCTGGTTGTAACACCGTCCTTCTTTAGGGCGAAGAAACAATTTACTTTCCGCTTTCGTTGCTGCTGAATTCGCCGAGCTTCGCTGTTTGAAGCTCGGTCCTCTTTTGTTTCTGGATATTTCTTACTTTTATGCAAGTTTCGTTTTCGTTTACGTCGATCGTGATGGTTACTGTTGTTTGATTGTGTTTACTTGAATTCTGGAGTTGGATTGTTGGAGTTGGTTGATTTCTGGATTATTGCAGGTTAATGGTTGAATCTGGGAGAATGGAGCTGGTTTGTGAATGAATCGGGGTTTTGTCTGGTTATTGTTGTGGAGTTGTTCGTGATTGTTGGAATTTGGCGGTAATCGGAGCAGATCTGTTAGAATCGGAGTTATGGAGTTGATTTTGTTGATTGTTGAGTTTGGATTGCTTGGATCCGGAGTGGATTAAGCGTCCGACGTGATGCTGAGCAGGAGTGTTTAATTTTATGCCGCACTTACGTGTTTTCATTTCATTTCGCCTAGTTTATGTAGATCTGGTGTATTTCCGATTCGTAGCAAGTTTCCGGCGTCCAAATTTCTATATTCTGTTCGAATCCAGGGGTATGCTCTGTTTTCTGCATTTACCCGTCTGAGTTGGTTAGGAAATTGCATAGGTTGGTTGTCTGCAGCTTTTACCGTACTTGCTATTTCTGGAAACATGGTCCCCACTGTTAGTTGCTTTCTGTTTAGCTAGGTTAGGTAATTGTTTACTTAGTCTAGGGAGTAATTGTGTCTTTCGGATTTGATGTATAATTCCAGTAAGTTTTCTGTGTCCTAGGTCTAGCGTTTACATTTCTTGCCTAGATCTAGTGATAGTTAAAATCTCAACCCCTTTGCGTGGCAGCAGCCGTTTGTTTCCATAGTCTCTTAGCACTACTTGCGAATCCATCTCTGTGGGATCGACCCCACTTCCCTATACTAATTCGTAGTATTCGGGTTGAGGGATTTATTTTTGAAGGGGAGTCGAGTGTGTCCAACGACAAAAACACTGTAGTTCTCTTGAGTTCCTGGACCCAGTGATCCAGTGGATTTAAGGAGCGTTGTGTCTGGACCGAGCTTTGCATTAATTCTCATATGTGCACACTTGCTTACTCCTGAATCTAGTCATTCGACATTAGAGTTCGAGCGAAAGACTATACCACTTCAACGATCATGAAAAACACACTCTAAACGATGATATTGGTTTTGGCTCCATGAGTAGTAGCTTTATAAATAAGAATGCAACGATTTTTTATAACCGAATAAATTGAGGAAACTCCAGATCATTGAGCAAGGTATGGAATGGTTCCATGGTGCCAACCTTTCTTCCTAATAAGAATAAAAATATCAAGCTTGGTTTTACTATATAAGATAAGTAGGTATGTGTGGATAGTAAGCCTCCAAATCTCATATCTCACATTTATAGGACAAAAAAATAACCATAAGACTATAAAACCCTTTCACATTCGCCATTTAGAATAAAATTATAATAATCAATTGCATATTAATTAATCATTTTGGAATTAATTTGATCACATTAAAAAATTATTAATCACATGAATTCGTTTACAATAATATATATATGTATATATGAAACGTGGGAGTATACAATTATTGACATATAATTTCCACAACAATGAAACAGTTGGTCACACACAAATATTAGTAGATAATTAGTATTCTTTCTCACAATTAATTCATAATTAATTAGCTATGGTGTAGGAGCATTCACTCTCATAATTAATTAGCATGGCCTCAATATCTAGTTAAATTAGCCAACCGTTTGATAAAAAACGCTTAGAATATCTAGATAGTCAAATCATTACACTTATTATTTAGTTATAGATTTTAAGTAATTGAAATAGTATCCAAAACTTATAAATATTCAAGATTATGCCCAAAAATCACCTTTTATATTAGTATAGATATAGATTAATTATTATAAATAGGGCTATCAATCAATCAATGAAATAATATAGTCTGTCTTTTATCTTTATTTTTCTGTATCGTCGAGACATAAGCTTCCTCGTGACTTTCTTCTAGCGTTCGTCTTCATAAGGGGTTAAACCCTTATTACATGGATTGTGTCTTGAGAAAGTAATCTGATTCTCAAATATTAAATTCCAGTGTTTGGTTAAAAAGTGGGAAGTAATCTGATTCTCAATTATTAAATTCTCTTGTTTGGCGAGATTATAAGAAAATACGAAAATGAATCTAATTCCTAAACACAAGGAAAGTTATAATTTTAGGATTCTTTTTCCCCAATTCAACCCAGGTATTTTTTCCCCCAATCTAGGATTTTAAAAACATACGCTGTTCTCTTCTCTTGTGTTCTCTTTTTCTTCTCCTCGTTCTCTTTTATTTTCTTTCTCCAGTTTCATCTCTCTGCAATTTTCAACGAATCTATACTTCTATATACTATTATGATATTTATATAAATCGTTGTTCGTTTTCAATTTTCTTTAGAAACCAATACATATTTGTAAAAGAGGAAAATTTCTAATTCACATTTAGTCATAATTGGCATTGGGGATTTGTTTCTTTTGCTTCCATGACGATTATTAATGAGGAATCGCTCATTCAATATCTATGACTCTGTCAATATATATTTGTGTGCTTTTTTCCATTGAGGTGTGAAGGTGTGGTTTGCGGGATTCAATGAGTCAAATTGATAAAATTCGAGTTGGATGATTTAAACGAGGAGTTTGTTTTTGGACGCTTGATTAAATTTTTTCAATTACATAAAATTTGTAATTCTCCCTCCGTCCCATAAAAATATGGATAATGGAATGGCACGGAAATTAAAAAAAAATTAGTAAAGTAAGAGAAGAGAATAGAATGATATGGTAAAGTAAGAAAGATGAGGAGAATGATAGTTAAAGTGGCGTTAGTGGATAGTGAGACATACATTATTAAATTGATGGTATAACTTTCTAAAAATGGAATGCACGTATTTTTATGGGATGGATGAAAATGGAAAGTGTACATATTTTTATGGGACCGAGGGAGTATAAGAATACTCACATATTTCCAAACACAGTTATTATATAATTAGGAATCATATTTCTTAGAATCTAAATACTAAGGAATCATAAATTTTAAAAATCATAATTCCAAAGAATCATAATCAAAGAAATCATTATCCTGATAATCATTTTTCCTAATAAATTTACTTCCAGTCAAACAAACATCACCTACAAGTAATCTAATATCGGTTTTTTAATTAAAAATATCTGAGGGTGAGGAGTTAGGCGGACCTTCAATAGGTACATATCAACAAAAAATTCATTGGCTTTGTACATAGTCCAAAGTCTGAAAGTCTGAAAGTGACTTGGAATCAACAACAAAACAAGGACACAGACAGAGTAGACCCACAAATCGAGTACTACCATGAAATCAACAACTGAGAAAATACAAAAACTAAGCTAGAGACAATCAATTATGGGCCACATCTCAAACATAAAGCACAAAAGGAGCTAAGTGACTAGGGGAGGGCATACCTTTGCAGACCACCCTCAAACCAAGCTGAAAATACCTATTGTTAGGTTTGGTATACTGAAAAGCATGTTTCGAGTATGAATAGAATTTTGCTTGTATAAAAAAACTCTATAATTCACTTTTACTCGATTCACTATTATTTAAGCAGTTTCGCACGAATAGAATCAATATTATTATTACATTGTGTTTGCTTGTGCATTTATTTTATGCTTTTCAAACATTTAAATGTATAAGAAGCAAACAAAGCCTAAGTCTTTTGCTTAGTAGATTGGTTGTGGGCAACGTCCACTTTAGGTAACTACAATCGGTTCGTCCACTTTAAGGTAACTATAGTCGGTTCGTCCACTTTAAGGTAACTACAGTCGGTTCTATGCAATGTTTTGCAAAGGAGAAATTAGAATTTCACAACCTAGATAGTCTTTGGCTACCTATCGCGAAAGGTTGCAATGTCAGTCCACATATTTCTAAGCCTTACTAATATAAGATGACATTGGTGTGATATATCACTGAACGGATCTAACGGTGAGATACGTTTTTCTTGCTATTTACTAAAAGACGAGGTCTTGGTGATTGTTATTTCTTAATCATTGTTGACATAACATTGAGCATACGATATTGATTATGCACTACTTTGATTTATCAAATAGTGCAGGTTTTCGCAACCCAAGAATCCTGATATCTTGGGTAGCGGTGATCAATATCTAGAGGTGCTAGTATTGTTATTGCAATGAATCGCGGTAAGTGAGTCTAGTTTTATAATGTCCTCAAGAGGAGTTTAATATAAAGTTTTATTATTCAGAAACTGGCTAGTTGGAATTTATTCCATGAATAATAACGAAGAATTTCAAACTAAGTCCACTCTTGGAATAAATAAGATATTAATTAATTGAGTTAGTAGCAGACTTTAGTTATTAATGGATATTTATATCTTAAGCGCGGAAAATAACATATTAAAGAGGAATGCCCAGAATTACTCGTAATTTGGGATTGGACGGGAGGTCAATATTATATTATTGTAGTGGCTGATTATAATATTCTGTTTGGGCATTGAGGCACAATTTAATTAAATGACAAACAGACATAGCTCAATCCAACCTCCATGGATCCCTAATCTGGCCAATCATAACTCTATGTAAATGAGACTAGAAGACATGGAGAAAAATAATTCATATTTTTTGAAAATTCCTACATGGAGATTTTTTAATTTCTCTTTTTTTTTTTGAGAGTAGTTTTTGTCTTCTTTCTAGTCTAGTTCTTTCAGTTTTGATAAGCTTTGCCCACACAAAGATCATAACTTGAGTTCGGGAAAAGATTAGAAGATTTGTGGTTGAGTTTCAAAGATCATCATGTAGAGAAGGCGCGAGCAATCGACGATTCTTTGGAGAATCAATTCGGTATTTATAAACCGTAGAATTCATGTTTTAGGATTTATTTTCTTTTAAGCATGAATTATTTGCGTTCTAGCATGCTCTGTGTTAACATATAAATAGATTAATTCCATAATCCATCAAATATATCCTATGTCTGATTTATTTGTTTTGTACAAGTCTTCCGCTGTGCAAGGGGCTTCAAACCCCAACAACTATGGGGTGACCTAATCCAAGGAAAGAAACAATTGGAACAAATTAAAGGAACAATTAAAAAAGAAGCAAATTACAATGACAGGCAATGTCTAAATGGACTACCCGTCTCTACGTTAAAATTTGAAGTTAGGATAGCCTAATTGGTCCATTGAGCGTCTTCAGAAAATGAGGTACATAATCAACATCAAATAGAGAGTCCGGATTTGATGAAGACAAAATGGGGTTAACTTGATCGTCGGAAGCCAAGTGAGCTGCGCTAAGCGCGTTCGGGCAGTGAGGGGCTCGACGGTGGGTCACAGGCCGGATTCGTTTGATTTTGTCAGCCTATTGGGCTTAACTTTTTACAACGTCCGACTTTGTTGGGCCGCAGTTATCAACCCAAATTTGATTATATCTACGATTTGAGTATCTTTGTGACAATTACAAGGTTTAATTGGATTATTAGAAAATTATTCACTAGTTTTTTATTTCGGTTATCAACTTAGAGATCGATTGCGTTTTAAACGTGGAATGATGTTGCCATACGATTTGGATTTAGCTGGAACCCACCAATCATTTTTATTACGTATATATATCCTTTATATGTACATTTTTTTTATAAAGTTTCTCATAAATGTGGATTGGTTTATCCCATAAGTGGATAAAATTATGTTTGAACTAGATATTATAATAACTATGATATGTATTATGATTTGGTAGCTTAGTTAAAAATTTACTTTATCATGAATCTATGTTTGATAAAATTATGTTAATTTTTTGTGGACAAAAATATCCATAGTCTAAATTTATTTTGATCAAATTTACGATTTTAATTAACGGTACATGCCAAATATATAATACATGTATAAATATATAATACATGTATGTATATATATGGCGAGATGAACTGATCACTATAAAAATTATCATCTGAAATAGTAACAATGATGCTAATTTATTTTATTTCTATAGTACTACTACATATTATATTTAAAACAAACTTTGAGAGATTTCAGAATATGAGTCTTAATTTGCTGACCTTTCGAAATTTGGAATTAAATTCGCCAACCTTTCAAAAAATGGGATCGAAGCATACGAAATTTTCAGAATAAGGGGCTTTTACTTTGTTTTATCTTTTTTCTTTTCTTTTTTCTTATTATATCCTACACAATTGGGAGAGTTAATTTTATCACAGCGAGTTGAAAGGCTATGAGAACAGACTATGACTCTATGTGTGTTTTTGTGCTTGTCGACTGGCTAAACGGGTACCTAGATCTAGTCGTGTCTCTTGAATGGTGTATCAGACATGATTTAGGAGTAGGGAAAATAATGAGAGGAATAGAGAGATCGATAATTGGATGATGTATTATTTCTGTAGAGACTAACCCTTTATAAAGGGTTGATACATGTGTGATAAGTCGTATTCTAGGCCTTGGTTACTGGTCAGTATAACGTGCATAATTGGATTATATCTGCAAAACAGTTGCTAAAGTGTGCAGGGAAAGGGTTCTAGTCAGTATGGAAAGAGTCGGACAACTCAGGTGAAAAGGGCATCAGAATGTTGCTATACTGACCAGTATGCATGCCAAAAAGTCTCGAGATGGAGAAGAAGGATTGCTGGGAAGATCAACCACAAACAAGGGCAAAAGAGTCATTACACGAAGAAAGTCTACCCTAAAAATCAAGGGCAGACCTCCATATAAATAGAAGCCACTTGAAGAGAGAAGGCATCATCAATTTTAGGACCTCTACACTTAGTTAGAATTCTCTCTCGGTAGATAATTCCTTTCAGCATTGATAACATATTCTCGTTCCTCGCCACATCCATGGTCACCTGAAGTTCACCAATTCGCCGGAGTTCCACATTGTCTCGTTCCAGCCAGTTCATCGCGTAGTGACTGTCGTTTCATCGCCCGTAGTGGCAAAACAATCTTTAATTACTTTCGTAGTTAATCTTACTTGTTTTTCTTACATTGGATCTGTTGCATTTTCAATACTTGCTGACTTTGAAGTGCTTTGGTTGAGATCCAGACGTTTTATTACTATGAAGTTGTTTTTGTGCATCGGTTTCTGTTTGATTCAGTTTCTTTCTGCCTAGATAGTGTAGATCTAGTTGCTACTGTAATTTCCAAGTGTTGAATGCATATTTTCATTTCTAAGTTGATCGTTCTGAGTTTGTGAATTGAGTTTGATGTTAGATTTAGATTTAAGTGTTAAGTGCGAAGGCTTAGTTCATGTGATTTCTGCCACCTTGCATGCTACCCAGTGAGCGTAATTTCCGTTTCGCTAGTTTAATCTTTTGATTTGGAGTTTTAGTTGTTAGATCTGTTTTCGTGAGTTGTTAATTTGAAACTCTCGTTGATGAATTCTGGGTTTGTTGATCTGAGTTATTCATGTGGAAGAAGATAACACCTACATCTAAGTTTGGGACCACTTTTGCTTTTTAGTTACTTTTTGCTCTGTCCTTTACTTTTCTCTACCTTTTTCTGCTGGTACCCTACAGATCTTTCAGCCTAGTCACCTTACTGCCACTTATTCTCTGATATTCCGTTTAGCCTTTTATAGTAACCTGTATCCTCCAGATATTTTCTGAAACATAATGTTCCCTCAATCTCACGTACACAACTACTTGTTAATCATCCTTCACACCTCCTAATCAGTAGTGTACCACCTTAATTTCCAGTCTAGATAGAATCTCAACCCAAAGCGTGGTAGCTAACCAACAATTCCAAAATATCACCACAATTACCAAAGCGCATTCATCTCTGTGGATTCAACCCTTACATCCACTATACTAGTCAGTAGAAGTGGGTTGAGGAATTATTGATACCAGGTTCAGGCTTAGCTGGGACTTCCATCCTGATCAGTAGGATACATCCTTTGCTTGACGCGACACTTGCTCAAACCTGCTCTTTCAATGTGTAAATATTGTAAAATATCAATCAAATATCAATCATCCTATTCTATTCTTGGAGTATAATTGTGGAGCATAATTGAGATTAATTATTCCTTGGTATATTTTCTTTTCTTAACACTCCCCCTCAAGTTGAGTAGTGGGATCTCCAAAACTCAACTTGCCAAGTACGTTCATGAGACTTCTTGAGTTGACAGCTTTGGTGAGAATATCGGCTAGCTGTTCTTCGGATCGAACAAATGGTAGCTCCACAACTCCACTTTCCAACTTCTCTTTGATGAAGTGTCTGTCGACTTCAACATGTTTCGTTCTATCATACTATACCGGGTTCTCAAATATATAAATTGCTGCCTTGTTGTCACAGTATAGTTGACTCTTGTCTTGTATGAGCCCAATTTCATCCATCAGCCTTCTTAGCCATAAGATCTCCATTAATCCACTTCTTATCCCATGAAATTCAGCTTCCGCATTTGATAATGCCACCACTTTTTGTTTCTTACTCCTCCATGTGACCAGATTACCTTCAACAAACATGAAGTATTCGGCGGTTGATTTTCGATCAACTGGATTACTCGCCCAATCAGCATCGGTGAACCCATAAATTCCTCGGTGTTCATTCTTTCTGAACATTATCCCATGTCCGGCAGTTCCCTTGAGATACCGCACGATCCTCTATGCTGCTTCATAGTGATCTTTTTGAGGTCGATGCATGAATTGACTCACTATTCCCACTGCATAAGCAATATCTGGTCTAGTGTAAGAAAGATAGATGAGCTTCCCCACTAGGCGTTGGTACTTTCCTTGGTCCACTAACTCAGTTTCTTTAGAGATCTGCAGCCCGTGATTCACTAGAATTGGTGTATCGGCGGGCTTGCTGTAATGACCCGCTAAGCAGATATTATTATAAACTATATTATTAGCTTGATTATCTATATAAGTAACTTATGCGATTAAATCCGAGCTACGTTAGATTTTCGTTGTTTGTTTTGACATTAGGAAAGTGAATAGAACACGTAAAAATATTACACATATATGAATATAATATATTTAAATAAATAAATAAGGTCCCATAATCAAAATTTTAATGTCCGATACATCCAACAAAAGTCCAACAAAATTTAATACATCCTACAAAAGTGGGTACTTCAACGCGGACGGTCACGAACTTGAACCGATTATACCTACACCAAATTAAATGAACAAGTGAACAAATACTAAATTATTAATTTAATAAACAAATAAAATAAAAAAAAAGAAAAAAAGAGCAGATTTTTTCAGACAGAGCATTAAATGCTGCATTTAATTAGAGATAGGAATGTCAGGCAACTTGCTTACACCGTCCTCCCATCTCTTCCATAAATCTCTCTCCCTACTCCCTACATCTCTCCCACATCTCAACCAAATCTTCATCCTCTATAATATGTGTTGCACCATTCGTTTCTCCTGTCTCTGGAGCAAAACAATTATTCTTTAACTTCTTACTCAAGGTAATCTTGCAAACTTCCTTTATGTTACATGTTTTTTTTAATCAATTCATTCGATCTTCTTCCGGCCGAAATCGAGAACCAAATTCGAGAGAGGGAGCTATCGATAATTCTCTCAAAATCCGTTGAAGGTATACTCCCTCCCAAATTCAAGTTTCAATCATCAATTTATACATAATCATAGCATCAACCGAACTAATCGCATAACTCAAGCATTTAACACAATTGAACTTTCCCACGGCAAAATCGAAATGCGAAAAGAACGTAATTTGAGTGCAAGAACTTATCTTTCGGGATTATTCGGGTTGGTTTCGGGGCTGTTCGGAGGTGAATCGGGACTGTCCCGTTTGAACTTGGGGGCTGCGACCATGTTTCGGGGCTGCACGAACACCGATGGAGCAGCGGCTCCCGGCGGCGACAGCAGCAACTCTTCTGGCGTCTGACGGAGGCAGTGGCTGGACGACGGCAGCGGCGGATCGGCGGCAGAACCTCTTCCCTGCGACGGAGACTCTGGCAAAACTGAGAAATCAGAAGCCGACGACCTCGGCGACTCCGACGAAATCAAGGAAGAAGCCGACGGGAATTTAGAATTTTGTTCAGTCGACCGAGAGAAAGAAAGCCGAGAGAGAAGAAGAGAGGGATAGACGAGAGATAGGAGAGGAGAGGGGGAGCCGAGGGAGAGAAAGGAGGGGGAGAGGAAAGAGGTGATAGAGGGAACACGCCGACGGTGGAGCGACGGCGACGGCGACGCCGGATGGATGACTGGTCGACGACAGCGGGGTGTGAAGTTGTGTGAGGAGACGGAAATTCTGATTTTGGAAGATGGTTTTCCTATTTTGTGCAATTTGGGAGAAGAAGAGTGAATAGTGTTGATAGAGAGAGAAACCGACGGTGGATGGAGTATATAATTTAATTAAAATTAGAATTTGGGGCTGCTCTTTTGTTGATTCATCTATTGGGCCTCTAATTTAATTTGAGTTGGGTAAATTTCTATTTTGGCCCAAAGATTATGGGCTAGTTTATGGACCTTACAGTTAGGCTAGAATAATTAATTTTGGGTCATGATTTATCATAGAGCAAGGAGAGCCGTTGGACCAGATGGAATTAATTTCTAAGGGATTTTTGGACTGAAGAATAAAATGGTTAAGAAAGATAAAATAATTAGTTGCGATCCTGCGATCCGAATTGTTATAGTTTTGCGTAAATTTTGTAGTAGTGTATGGAATATCACTTTAGTCGGAGCTTGGAATAGCAAAAGAAGGAGTACTAAATAATAATATATGCTTTTTTAGAAATTTTCATAAGGATGAAAAATAAAAGACATTAATTAGGAGGCATGCATTCCTATTAACGTTTAAGAATTTCTTGAAGTCTAATTTAATATATTATATTATACTTTTTTCCAAAGGGTTATCTTTGCATGTTAAAGTTGGAGAGAGAATTTCAAGTTAAGGAAATTAGACGAACAAGGTGAGCTTTCTTATACGAAAAATAAAAATCGTATTATATGAAAACTGGAACACATGTTCGTGATTTTTAAAGATGTTGTCTTGCCATAAATGTTTTGTGTATGATGCCTATCTGTTTGGCTAAGGCCAAGTGAATTATGAATGATGATATAAGTCGAATTCGGGTCCCAGTGAGGGTGGTGTCCCCGCTCGGACTAGTGTACACAAGCTACCTCTGACATGTTGGGCAGAGCAGGTGACCGGGGAAGGTGGCCACCTTCCCGGCACAAGGATACCTCTGACATGATGAGCAGAGAAGGTGACCGTGCGAGAACACCATCTCGACGGCACAATGTGATCAGATATGGCTAAGTACAGGAAAAAGGGACTGCAGTCCAATGTGAATATTTTAGTAAGCTTGGGCCTTTTCAATAAAACCCCGAGTGTTACTGTGATGATGGCTTGACAATATTTTCAAATATATATTTGTATTTTTCGGCAATGTGTTCACTGAGTACTTTTGTACTCAGCCCTGCATATATTTCTAAATGTGCAGGTTGAGCAGCGAAGTGGTGGAGGAAGTGCTATTGAGACAACACATTTAATTCAGTCAGATTTTGACTCTCGGAGGTTCATGTCTTCATACATGGAACCGTGTTCATTTGCTTCCGTTGTGCATCTTAAAAGACTCAGGTCTATTTTGTTCAAAACTCTGATATTTTGACATTTTTACAAACAATTACTTGAGTTTTCCTAATCGAGTATCTTTTCTTCTATATATCAGCACTTGATTGGTCATGTATCGCAACCAATGCTTGATTTTATTTTCCCCTTATTTCTTTCCCTGTTTCTTTAACCCTCCCCTAGTCGCGATCACCCGTGTTTTCTATCCTTAGAAAATGCGGTCGTGACAGAGTGGTATCAGAGCATTCTTTCTCGCTCTGAACCCGAGAGTCTCATTTGAAAATCTTTGGTCTGGCCTTGTTCCACTAGACTGCCTAATCGATGAAAATACTCTTATCACTCCCTCCCATCGCGCTCAACGAGGAAAAAGGTAACTTGTTCTTTTTCAAAAGAAAGTCAAGATGTTTAAAAGTTTGAAATGGAAAAAAAAAGTACTGAAATATGAAAGTATAAAGTATATGAGTCTGGTACCAATTGTTGAAATGATGTCTTTTTTTTGAGTTTGTGAAATGATACCTCTTTTTGAGTAGTCATTGAATCGTGTTGCTAGTATGGGGAAATCGAAATTTCCAAAGAACTTAGAATACTTACTTATGTGTTCCTTCTAGAACACAATATGAACTCGAACTTAGAAGTACAGTATGAACATTTCTCGCTTTCCCGAGCGACGAAAAGAAAAGGACGCGATAAGAAAGAAACTTCGTCACGAGAAAAACAATCCAACATAGAACAAAACGATGATTCTTGAAAGATGGTAGGGGTTATATGCCATTTTCTACGTCCCAATGACATGAATAATCTGGGTTAGCCATTGTCTTTCTTGACAATCCAATCACTCCAAAGGATCATACCTTTGATCCAACTAAGCGATGTACACATACATAGCAAGAAAATATGATTGCAATGTAAAGAAATAACCTAGCTTTACAAAATAAGTAAACAGAAACGGCGTGTTACAAGGATGAGCGTTCTGACGAACCGAGAGTACCAAGGAGTCAAAATCCCCACATATGGTCATCTGACGTGATCGTAAGGTGAAAGTAGCTTGTGACCAAAGTTTCTCATAACTTAGTTACCATTCTCTATGAAGAATTAAACAAGGGAGTATCACCATTGTAGTTAACCAAGAAGATTCATCAGCATCGATTACTTGGGTTCCCATGAATTCCATTTTCTCACATCCCCCTTGATCAAAATACTTTTGTTGAATTAAGATATCAAATGACTTCTTTTGCAAGGTAATGTGCCATTATTTTCTCTCTTCTATGTCAGGGTTGTGAATCACTTTCAGTTTTGAGCTTGCTCCCTCATGTTATCTGATAACCTCCAATGACTACGGTCCTTCTTTACTCGTTCTGTATAAAAGCAATACATTGACTCTCTGAATTCTTGCCATCAAACTCCTATAATAGGAGCTGTTTTATTTATAGCCTTCAGAATGAACATGTTTTCCTAAACTATTGTCTCTTCAATGATAATATATTCTTCAAAGATCATTAGTAGACCTTTAGTGTTTTCAAATGTGCTTGCTGACACTCATTAATTTATAAAGAATAGTCACATCTTCTTAATCCCACTATAATTATTCCATGATGCTTTGAGCTCTTTAGCAACTCCAAGTCTAAAGTAATTTGCTCTCTTCCCGAACTAGTTTGCTCTGGTTGTCTTCTCTTTTAGTTAATTTCCGTGATTTGGTTATAAACTTTGTGAATTTATTAACATGATATAGTATCACGATGTTGTTGACCCAAAAGGGTGGTTCCTTGTTATTCTTCTTTCTCAAATCCACTTGAGCCCAATCATTTTCAGTCTTACTATATTGGAGCAGCAATCTGGTGAGACCTTAAACCTTTTAATTTGACCCTTTGTGTTTTCAGACATACTTATTGACAAGCTCTTTGTTTTACATGAGTACTCTCATCTTCTGAATTCAAATATGTCTGTTTCTCTTGATTTGAGCTTTTCTGCAAGCTCCATGTTAAAGCTGGCACATTGCTTCTCCCTTGGCTAGTTTCCTCTTGTTGCCCTCTTTATTAGTTAGTTTCCCTGAATTGCTTATAAACTCTAAAAATTTTATTGATATGATCTTCTATCACAGTGTTGTTGAGCAAATTGCAATTGTTTGTTTTCCTATTCTTTTCAAATCCATTTGTAACCAACCATCTCAGGTCTTCCTGTTATCATCTGGAGATACTTGAAACTTTTCTACTTCACTGTTCATTTTGATTAAATTATTGGCAACCCATTATTGACATCTACATTCTATTCACCATACTCTCACTTTCGCAATTTATTCCATCTGGCAAGCTCTTCCCACAACAAAATTTCCCAAGCTCTATGGGTATAGCTCAAGCCCTTTGAAGTTGTATATTTTCTTTTCTGGGAGTGAGCATAATGAGCCCAATTGAGCCTAGTCTTTGCACTTCATGAAAACTTTTGGTTGCAAGCTACGGTGAGAGTTTGTGATGAACCAAATTTCTCATGTAACCGAACTAATTAAGTCGTTTGTTTTCATGGTGACCTTGGAACCTCCCAAAGTAAGAACGATTCGAATGATTCTTTTTGAATCCCAAAATCAGTTCCTATCAAAGTTAAAACGGTTAGATCAACTCTATATTTCCTCGCATGAGACCCTCATGGAGGCAAGACATTGACCACTGCAGAAAACGCCAAAAAAAAAAATTGTACGCCGACGAACGTCAAATCGAATTGAAATTTAACATCAGAGAGAAGGTCTTTTTGAAAGTATCCCCTTCCAAAGGAATAATCAGATTTGGACTCAAAGGTAAGCTAAAACCACGATTTATTGGACCATATGAAATTCTGGAAGAAGTAGGCCCAGTAGCATATCGCTTGGCATTACCACCCAACATTGGGAACGTACACAACGTACTCCACGTCTCCCAACTTCGAAGGTACGTGTTAGACCCAAAACATGTGATTCGCCATGAAGAAATCGCTCTAGAACCTGACCTGAATTACGAAGAAAAGCCGGTAGAAATACTGGACCGAAAGGTACAACAGCTTCGGAACAAGTCGATTACTACAGTGAAGGTTTTGTGGAAAAACCACGGACAGGAAGAAGCAACATGGGAACTAGAAGAGAAAATGAAAGAGAAATATCCCAAACTTTTTGTCTAAATACATCCTAAATTTCGGGACGAAATTTCTTTTAAGAGGGGTAGAATGTAACGACCCGCTAAGCAGATATTATTATAAACTATATTATTAGCTTGATTATCTATATAAGTAACATTTATGCGATTAAATCTGAGCTACGTTAGATTTTCGTTGTTTGTTTTGACATTAGGAAAGTGAATAGAACACGTAAAAATATTACACATATATGAATATAATATATTTAAATAAATAAATAAGGTCTCATAATCAAAATTTTAATGTCCGATACATCCAACAAAAGTCCAACAAAATTTAATACATCCTACAAAAGCGGGTACTTCAACGCGGACGGTCACGAAATTGAACCGATTATACCTACACCAAATTAAATGAACAAGTGAACAAATACTAAATTATTAATTTAATAAACAAATAAAATAAAATAAAAAAAGAAAAAAAGAGCAGATTTTTTCAGATAGAGCATTAAATGCTGCATTTAATTAGAGATAGGAATGTCAGGCAACTTGCTTACACCGTCCTCCCATCTCTTCCATAAATCTCTCTCCCTACTCTCTACATCTCTCCCACATCTCAACCAAATCTTCATCCTCTATAATATGTGTTGCACCATTCGTTTCTCCTGTCTCTGGAGCAAAAAAATTATTCTTTAATTTCTCACTCAAGGTAATCTTGCACACTTCCTTTATGTTACATGTTTTTTTTAATCAATTCATCCGATCTTCTTCCGGCAGAAATCGAGAACCAAATTCGAGAGAGGGAGCTATCGATAATTCTCTCAAAATCCGTTGAAGGTATACTCCCTCCCAAATTCAAGTTTCAATCATCAATTTATACATAATCATAGCATCAACCGAACTAATCGCATAACTCAAGCATTTAACACAATTGAACTTTCCCACGGCAAAATCGAAATGCGAAAAGAACGTAATTTGAGTGCAAGAACTTATCTTTCGGGATTGTTCGGGTTGGTTTCGGGGCTGTTCGGAGGTGAATCGGGACTGTCCCGTTTGAACTTGGGGGCTGCGACCATGTTTCGGGGCTGCACGAACACCGATGGAGCAGCGGCTCCCGGCGGCGACAGCAGCAACTCTTCTGGCGTCTGACGGAGGCAGTGGCTGGACGACGGCAGCGGCGGATCGGCGGCAGAACCTCTTCCCTGCGACGGAGACTCTGGCAAAACTGAGAAATCAGAAGCCGACGACTTCGGCGACTCTGACGAAATCAAGGAAGAAGCCGACGGGAATTTAGAATTTTGTTCAGTCGACCGAGAGAGAGAAAGCCGAGAGAGAAGAAGAGAGGGATAGACGAGAGATAGGAGAGGAGAGGGGGAGCCGAGGGAGAGAAAGGAGGGGGAGAGGAAAGAGGTGATGGAGGGAACACGCCGACGGTGGAGCGACGGCGACGGCAACGCCGGATGGATGACTGGTCGACGACAGCGGGGTGTGATGTTGTGTGAGGAGACGGAAATTCTGATTTTGGAAGATGGTTTTCCTATTTTGTGCAATTTGGGAGAAGAAGAGTGAATAGTGTTGATAGAGAGAGAAACCGACGGTGGAGGGAGTATATAATTTAATTAAAATTAGAATTTGGGGCTGCTCTTTTGTTGATTCATCTATTGGGCCTCTAATTTAATTTGAGTTGGGTAAATTTCTATTTTGGCCCAAAGATTATGGGCTAGTTTATGGACCTTACAGTTAGGCTAGAATAATTAATTTTGGGTCAAGATTTATCATAGAGCAAGGAGATCCGTTGGACCGGATGGAATTAATTTCTAAGGGATTTTTGGACTGAAGAATAAAATGGTTAAGAAAGTTAAAATAATTAGTTGCGATCCTGCGATCCGAATTGTTATAGTTTTGCGTAAAATTTGTAGTAGTGTATGGAATATCACTTTAGTCGGAGCTTGGAATAGCAAAAGAAGGAGTACTAAATAATAATATATGCTTTTTAGAAATTTTCATAAGGATGAAAAATAAAAGACATTAATTAGGAGGCATGCATTCCTATTAATGTTTAAGAATTTCTTGAAGTCTAATTTAATATATTATATTATACTTTTTTCCAAAGGGTTATCTTTGCATGGTAAAGTTGGAGAGAGAATTTCAAGTTAAGGAAATTAGACGAACAAGGTGAGCTTTCTTATACGAAAAATAAAAATCGTATTATATGAAAACTGGAACACATGTTCGTGATTTTTAAAGATGTTGTCTTGCCATAAATGTTTTGTGTATGATGCCTAATTGTTTGGCTAAGGCCAAGTGAATTATGAATGATAATATAAGTCGAATTCGGGTCCCAGTGAGGGTGGTGTCCCCGCTCGGACTAGTGTACACAAGCTACCTCTGACATGTTGGGCAGAGCAGGTGACCGAGGAAGGTGGCCACCTTCCCAGCACAAGGATACCTCTGACATGATGAGCAGAGAAGGTGACCGTGCGAGAACACCATCTCGACGGCACAATGTGATCAGATATGGCTAAGTACAGGAAAAAGGGACTACAGTCCAATGTGAATATTTTAGTAAGCTTGGGCCTTTTCAATAAAACCCCGAGTGTTACTGTGATGATGGCTTGACAATATTTTCAAATATATATTTGTATTTTTCGGCAATGTGTTCACTGAGTACTTTTGTACTCAGCCCTGCATATATTTCTAAATGTGCAGGTTGAGCAGCGAAGTGGTGGAGGAAGTGCTATTGAGACAACACATTTAATTCAGTCAGATTTTGACTCTCGGAGGTTCATGTCTTCATACATGGAACCGCGTTCATTTGCTTCCGTTGTGCATCTTAAAAGACTCAAGTCTATTTTGTTCAAAACTCTGATATTTTGACATTTTTACAAACAATTACTCGAGTTTTCCTAATCGAGTATCTTTTCTTCTATGTATCAGCACTTGATTAGTCATGTATCGCAACCAATGCTTGATTTTATTTTCCCCTTATTTCTTTCCCCGTTTCATTAACCCTCCCCTAGTCGCGATCACCCGTATTTTCTATCCTTAGAAAATGCGGTCGTGACACTTGCAATCTATCAAACTCGTCTCCGCCAGAATGTCCAAGATATACTTCTTCTGCCTTAAGAAGATTCCTCCCTCAGAGCGCAACACTTCTATCCCCAAGAAATATTTAAGATTCCCCAAGAAATATTTAAGATTCCCCAAGTCTTTCATCTCGAACTCCTGGAATAAGCTCTCTTTTAGGCTCTCTAGTTCTTCTGTATCGTCTCCCGTGATGATCATATCATGTACATAGATGATCAGGCATGTGATCTTGTCGTCTCTCTTTTTCAGGAACAGAGTATGATCTGAGTTACTCTGCCGGAACCCATACTTGGTCATGACTTCTTTGAATCTCCCAGAACAAACCCTTGGTGACTGTTTGAGTTCATAGAGAGTCTTCTTTAGCCGACACACTTCTCCCCTTTTAAATCCCTCAGAGAACCCCGAGGGTGCTTCTGTATACCTCTATTTTCAAATATATATTTGTATTTTTCGGCAATGTGTTCACTGAGTACTTTTGTACTCAGCCCTGCATATATTTCTAAATGTGCAGGTTGAGCAGCGAAGTGGTGGAGGAAGTGCTATTGAGACAACACATTTAATTCAGTCAGATTTTGACTCTCGGAGGTTCATGTCTTCATACATGGAACCGCGTTCATTTGCTTCCGTTGTGCATCTTAAAAGACTCAAGTCTATTTTGTTCAAAACTCTGATATTTTGACATTTTTACAAACAATTACTCGAGTTTTCCTAATCGAGTATCTTTTCTTCTATGTATCAGCACTTGATTAGTCATGTATCGCAACCAATGCTTGATTTTATTTTCCCCTTATTTCTTTCCCCGTTTCATTAACCCTCCCCTAGTCGCGATCACCCGTGTTTTCTATCCTTAGAAAATGCGGTCGTGACACTTGCAATCTATCAAACTCGTCTCCGCCAGAATGTCCAAGATATACTTCTTCTGCCTTAAGAAGATTCCTCCCTCAGAGCGCAACACTTCTATCCCCAAGAAATATTTAAGATTCCCCAAGAAATATTTAAGATTCCCCAAGTCTTTCATCTCGAACTCCTGGAATAAGCTCTCTTTTAGGCTCTCTAGTTCTTCTGTATCGTCTCCCGTGATGATCATATCATGTACATAGATGATCAGGCATGTGATCTTGTCGTCTCTCTTTTTCAGGAACAGAGTATGATCTGAGTTACTCTGCCGGAACCCATACTTGGTCATGACTTCTTTGAATCTCCCAGAACAAACCCTTGGTGACTGTTTGAGTTCATAGAGAGTCTTCTTTAGCCGACACACTTCTCCCCTTTTAAATCCCTCAGAGAACCCCGAGGGTGCTTCTGTATACCTCTATTTTCAGTTCCCCATGTAGAAATGTGATTGCTATGTCAAATTGGTGAAGTGGCCAGTTCCTATTTGTAGCAACTGAGAGTAACACCCGAATGGTATACATCTTTACTACGGGAGAGAAAGTCTCATCGTAATCAACTCCGTAAGTCTGCGTGTATCCTTTTGCAACCAAACATGCTTTGTATCTCTCTATAGATCCGTCTTGTCTTCGTTTGATGGTGAACACCCACTTGCATCCAACCGCCTTTTTTCCGTCTGGTATTTTGCATTTCTCCCATGTACCGTTTCTTTCTAAGGCTCCCATTTCTTTCAGCATTGCCTCTCGCCAGTGTTTGTGTCTCCAAGCTTCTTCCACAGTACAAGGAATCTCCTTCTCTTCATATAAGGTGGCCTCGAATGCGTACGCCATCTCCCAGAGGTGCCCCTTGGCCAAGTTCACAACGGAGTGCTTGGCTTTCCTGCTGACGACCTCGGGGCTATATCTCTTTGGCGGGACTCCTCTATTAGGCCTCGGTGGCAATTTATATCCTCCAATTCATTCACTAATCTGTTCTTCCAATATTTCACAAACTTCTGATTCATTTTGTGAGTCCGAATCGGGTTCAATATCTGTCTCAGGGTTAGTCTCACCAAATATAGGAACATCAATATTGCTAGTATCAGCATGTTGAGGAGAAATATCAGAAGCACTTAAAGTAGATACCAGTAGGGGATCTTCTTGGAAGGTGTCACTGTTGCGGGCTGTATTTCTTCAGAGTCTCGTTTCGGTGGGCCTGGAAGGCCTGAGGCTGGTAACCGACTTAGTGGGTCAGTATGACTCTCCCCTGACCACTAAGGTGGTTAAAGAAATAGTCTGTTACAAGAAAGTCGCAGTTCATTGTAGTGAACATGCGATTGGTTTTAGGGTCGAAGTATTTTGTGAGTTTCCATAACCCACGAAGACATACTTTATAGCACACGGAGAAAGTTTGGTTCGCTCATGTTTCGGGATATGGACAAAAACTGAGCATCCGAAAACTCGAGGCTGAAGAGTCAAAGGTAACGGTATTTGGGCTAGTGTCGAGAGGACTTCCAGGGGTGTTTGGAGGTCTAGGGTGCTAGAGGGTAGACGATTTGTCAGATAGATAGATACGGCGATAGCTTCGGGCCAGAAGTGTCTAGAGGTGTTGGACTCAATAAGCATGGCTCGAGCCATTTCTAGGAGAGTGCGGTTCTTCCTCTCTGACACACCATTTTGTTCCGGGGTGTATGGGCATGTAGTTTTGTGGACTAGACCTTTTTCGTGACAGAAGGTTTTCATTTTTAAGTTGACAAATTTCACCCCCCATTGTCGGATCGAATGATCTTTATGTTTTTCCAAAATTGGGTCTGAACTAGTGCGTGAAAGTGACTAAAATGTTCAAAAACCTCATTTTTTTGTTTCATAAAGTTGACCCGGGTCATACGAGTGCAATCATCTATAAAGAGAAGAAAGTATTTGAACCCTTGTCCCCCCACAATTGGAGAGAGACCCATACATTAGAATGAACCAGTGAAAAAGGGAATCAACACGGGTATTATTAGATTTATATGAATGTTTATGGTTCTTGGCCAACACACAGGTTTCACAATACATATCTTGACTAAATTTAGGAAAAAGGATTTTTAGATAACCCGTGGAAGGATGTCCTAAGTGTCAATGCCAGAGCCATGCCTCTCTATCAGTAGTCACATGAGTCAGTAAAGCGGTTCCTTCTTTGCTATTTCGTCCAGATAATATAGCCCATCCCGCTTAGTGCCACGTCCAATAATTTCTCCTGTCCTCTTATCCTATAATAGATAGAAGTTTGGTTGCATTACCAGAGTACAGTTTAATTCTTTTGTCACATGACTGATCGACAACAGTTTATGCGACATAGAAGGAACATATAAACAATTAGATAATGTCAGAGCAGATGAAATTCTGACAGTTCCTGCTCCTTCAACAAATGTAAATTCTCCACTGGCAGTTTGGATATGACTTTTTGGTGCCCTATGCATATTGGATATATCACACATATCATAAGTAATAGTGTCAGTGGCTACGCTGTCAAAAATCCATTTATCATTTTTCTTTTCAGAGGAAACGAACAAGGCATAAGAAGCAGGCAAATTTTCAAGTATCTTAAATCGATTTTCACAAAGTAATGGAGCTGTTTCTGAATTTGCACTAACTTTAGGGGCATTTTTAGTGAATTTTTGGATGTGTAGGGCTTGGTTTACAATTTTCGGGGTCTAATTTGTAATATTCCAAGGTCTGGAGGGTCTTTATCAGGTAGTGAGAAAGTGTGAGTCTCAAACCCTAATTTACCTCCCAAATTTGGCGCCTCCATCTCCATTTCACTTCCTCCTTTATCTACAGCGTTGTCTCTTCCTCTGGTGATCGTTGCTATGTCGGCCGCCATAGCCTCTCCCCCTGGGTTGCCACCTCGGTTGTTAGCGGCTCCAAGGTTGTTCCTGATGGCGGCGACCGTTGTATGCTCTCCTCCGCATACTGTCGCGGCTGCTCGGACACTGCCTTTAGATGATGTCGGCGGTGGTTTGGCCTTTCTCTCTTGCCACCACTCCAGGTAGCCATGGATTTCGAAGCAGGTTTCACGGGTGTGCTTTTTCTTCCCGCAATGGGAATAGACGAGTTTCGATTTATCATCTTCGATCCATCTGTTCCACCCACCTCCATTTCCGCAACCGTTCTGTTGAGGATGGCTCCGATGCACCACCTGGTTCTGCCATTGGTGAGTCACGGCCAGACCTGCCCCAATTCCATGTGCGCCGGACTCCTTTGTCTGGAGGATGCTTGATCTAACAAGTTCTCACCAGAGGATGGCGCATGCAACTTCAGCCGAGGGAAGTGGTTATGTCCTTAGAATCTCCTTCTTGATGCTTTCATACTTGCTATTTAGGGCTACCAGTAATTGAAATAGCCTTTGTTCTTATTTCTCGGTGTTGTATATATCAATATCCTCTGGGTACTTCATTGGGTTCGGGTGTCTTTGATCTATGGAGATCCACAAATCGTTCAATTTGGTCCATTTTTCCTCCAGTGGCTCCTCCTTCTTTTTTAATGTGATTGCCTTTGCATACAGGTCGTATACTTGGATCTTGTCACTCCCGCTGGCATAAGTCACTTCGAGACTGGCCCATATGTCTCTGGCCATCGAATATTGAGTCAATCGACTCACTAGCCTATGTTCTACATTCGGGGTCAGCCATGTGAACACACAATGGTCAACCTGCTGCCACTTTCCGAAAGCTTGGTCCGTCTTTTCCGGGGGGATGGAACTCCAGTGATATGAGAGATCATCCCCCTCCCACTGATTTCCGCTTTCATGAGGATAAACCATTGGGGGTAATTGTTGCCATTTAGTTTCTCTGCAATAACTAATGGTGAAGAATCGACTCTATAGGTTTCTGGTGCTGGATCTAGAGGTTTGGTGGGTATTATTTGGCTCTGACTTTGTGCAATACTTGCACGCATAAATTCGGCAAACATTCGAGCAAATTTCTCTGTTTCCGTTGGTTTTGTTGGTTCATCGTTATCTGACATTTTTTATTTTTGCAGAATCTGTCGGGTTTTGGTTGAAAGGTTTGAGATTGGTCCAAGACAGTGATGAGACTACTCTGAGTCTCAACCCTGCTCTGATACCATCTTGAATGGTGTATCTGGTATGATTTAGGAGTAGGGAAAATAATGAGAGGAATAGAGAGATCGAAATTGGATGATGTATTATTTCTGTAGAGACTAACCCTTTATATAGGGTTGATACATGTGTAAATATGGTACAATATCAATCAGATATCAATCATCCTATTATATTTTGGAGTATAATTGTGGAGCATAGTTGAGATTATTCCTTGGTATCTTTTCTTTTCTTAACAATGTCGTTGGGTTTGTGTCTATCTTCCCTATCAAAAACCTCAATCCACTTCTACTGGCTAGTATAGCGGAGTAAATGATCGATCCCACAGAGATAGATGTAGGTGAAATACACTTGCGATAAAAATCTGGGAGGGATTGGTTAGCTACTACATTTTTTTGGGTTGAGTTTTACCTACGCATAAAATAAAATGAGACTCTATCTATCCTGACCAGTAAGTAACTAAATATTGAATGCTGCGAGATGTGTACGTGAAAGTGAGGGCTGGACAACTAGTGTGCATGTGAAAAGTGAAACTTTACACCCTAAATGGATACACAAAAGCAAAAGGAATAACAGACTCACTGGCCGACGGCTACCTAGAATGACAGTAAAAGCTAAAAAAGCAAAGGACAAACAGAAAAAGCAACTAAAGCAAAAGGTGGTCCCAGACTAGAATGTGACGTTCTCTTCTTCACCAAGCAAACAAAAAATGATCAGCAAACTTAACTTCCATGGATGAATGCTTGAGGTCGGAATTAAGCAACTCAAATCTAACCCCAAAATCACACAATAATACTAGATCTAGGCGAGAATCAAACACATGCAACCAAGCAAGCAGAAATCGACACACGTGCATTCAGATCAGCATGCAAGGTGGCGAAAAACTCATATCTATGCATTTTAAGAAGAAACAACCGATTAAAACCTTGAGAAACTTGAAGAAACACTAGATCTAACTTAACTAAGCAGATTTAAGCACTTAAACAACAGAAATCACATAAAACTACCAGATCTATCTAACTAGGCAGAAAAAAAATAATAACAAGCTGAAACTCAAATAAAACCATAAAACTTAACTTCATTCAATATATTCAAAACAAAAGATGTTTTCAACAAAGTAACTACATAAATCCAAGCTAAAAGCAAGTAAAACAAGTTCTTAAACTAAGAAAGCATTAAAAGAAAGCATGTAAAGGGTGTTGTTCTTCAAAAACTGGAGCTTCTGGAACTACGGTGGTGGACTGGCTGGTCGGACGGTAGACTCCCACTTACGGCTGTGGCCGGAACTTCAGGTGGAACACTAGCTACGATAAGCTAAGAGAATGCTGTAAAGTTTATCTAAAGGAAAGCAGGTAAAAGTTATCTAGAAAATGGTCTAAGCATGGACAAAGTTTTTTCAATGTTGATCTTCTATTTATATAATTGTTTGCCCCAAACCTTAGGGGTGCTCCTTCTCTTAAGTTGACGATTTTGACCCTTCTAGATAGATGATCCTTTGTAGCAATTCGCTCCATCTTGTGGTCAAGCTTTATGGCATGCATCCTGGTTAGTATAGCACAGTCTCTGCGTTCTTTGCACTTGAATCTCTTCCGACCCTTTCCTCCTACTTAGTACCTTATCCTGCAAACTTTAGCAATTATTTTTGCAGATATTATTCAATTAAGCACGTTATACTGACCAGTAACCAAGGCTTAAATGAGACTTATCGCGAGTTTTGGTATTGATGATGCAGGTTCAATGCTACTGTGTGAATTTGTTTTAGCGATTAGATGAAATTGGGAATTTGAGACGAATTGTGTCGGTAATTGTCATATTCTGAGTTAGGTAGTGATACGCTCGGATTTTGCACTGTTTTAAGGCCCTTATTTGGTCTATTTTTAATGTAAAAAACACAATTCTTGTCCATATTTGGCATATTTTGTCTATTTTGGTATTTTGACGTGTTTTGTGAGAAATGTGAATATTTTAGCCTAAAAAGATAGCAAAAAGTCAAAGTTGGAAATCTGGAGCATTCGAGAGGCCCAGCGGTCCGCTGCAACCCATACAGCGGCCGCTAGGGATACAGCGGCCGCTAGGGCCCAACGACTGCTGAGCTAGTAGCGGTCCGCTCCGGAGGAAATTGTGCTGAAATGAAGAACACACCCAGCGACCGCTAGGAAGTGCGCAGCGACCGCTCCAAATGTTCCAGAAGCTATGGGACAATTTTCAGCGACCGCTGGGATGAAGTGTAGCGACCGTTGTTCAAGAGGCAGAGACTACAGATCAACATGCAGCGACCGCTGTCCAAGGTGCAGTGGCCCGCTGGGAAAATGCGGCGCACAGAATTGACCTACTTTCTCCCCAATATTTACCAAACTTAGCCACTTTTTACCTTATTTGCTGGAGCTCGAAATTTCCTCTATAAATACTCCCTCAAACCTCTTCATTAAGGATCTTCTTTTTGCCATATAATTATAGAGCATAAATTTGAGAGTTCTTCATTGTGCATGAGGTTGAAGAAGGAATCAAGAGAAGATCAAGGCTACAAGGATTCAACCTTTGGGTTTTATTACTTTAGTTCTTATGTTCACTTTATTTTTCCTTCATTCTATGTTTTTAGCTTATTCAATTATGTGTAACAAAATTCATAGTATTCTAGGGATGTGTTAGTAACGAATTTGGTTATACAATTCTGTTTTCTATTTAGTATCCGTTTTGTTTTTACTTCGTTTCTTCTCTAAGTTGTTCTATAATATTTCACGTTTGAGTGACATATTCGGTGTTGATTTAGTATAACTTGCTACATAATCGTGAGAGGAGGTTGACGAGTTAGATCCACTTAGTAGACACTACAATTAGCTTCCCTTAAAACGACACTGTTAATTGAGAGTGGGGACTTTATAAGGGTCTTAGGAGCTTTTAGGAGTTACGGATCTAGGATTGACAACCCTAGTGTTAGTAATGTACGCTTGTGACGCATGGGCACAACTTATGTGACTCGTTCTATCGAAGTATAAACTGTGCTAGGGTATTGTAGTTGGAATTTGTATAACCATAACTGTGAACGCATATTCCTAGAATTCTCTTATCTCTCATATTTTACCTCTTTAATTATTTGCAAATAGTTGTTTTCTTGCCTTCAAATTGTTTTTAGTTTTCAAAATTCTCAAAACTTTCGGTTTTCCAAATAGTGAACGAAGCTTAGTAGAAGGTAGGCAGTCTGTGATTTTTTCCCCGTGATCGATTTCCAGTACTGACCTTTAGCTATACTATTTCTACTCTGTATACTTGCAGGTATTTATAGTGCTAATAAAAAGTGCATCCGGTAGTTTCCTTGTTGCCACATTATGCGGTTAAGCTTGCAACAAAGCTTGAATCAACTTCGTGTCTGAGAGCTGCTCAATTCTTGGTGGCGCAAAGGTCGTGTCTTGGTAATTAATTTGTTCTCAAGTTTTGTTTCTCTGTGATTGTATATGCCACTCATTAGTCAAATTCACGAGTTTCATATGCCAATTGTGTTGTGTTGTTTTGCACAACCGATCAGCTGAAATAATTTGTTTTTGCTTTGCAAATCTTTATGGGGTTAATATCAGACCTGTTACACCTTTCCATAACTTAAGACAACCGTTTGTTGATACAACACTTATAAACCGCAGCTTGCCTGATGAGTTGCTTTTTGATGTATAACTATGTTATGAAGTAGATGTTAGGATGAGTATACTAAAAAGCATGTTTCGAGCATGTTGCACGAATATAATTGCTTGTATACAATAACTCTATAATCCACTTTTAACCCAAAGTGAGAAGAAGTAATTTTATCGCATTGGTGTTTGCTTATGTATTTATAAGATGTTTCTCAAACATTTAAATGCATAAGAAGCAAACAAGTCTAATTCTTCTGCATAGTAGACTGGTCATGAACGACGTTCACAGAAGGTGACGTAGTCGGTCCTTTGTAGAAGAGAAGTAAAATTTCACAACCTAGATAGGCTTTGGCTACCTATCGTGAAAGGTTGCAGTGTCAGTCTGCATGTTTCCTTACCTTAGGAAATAAACGACACTGGTGTGGTATAACACTGAAGGATCTAATAGTTGAGATAAGTCTTTCTTGCTATTTACCGAAAGACGAGGTCTCGGTGATTGTTATTTCTTAATCATTGTTGACATAACATTGAGCATACGATATTGATTATGCACTACTTTGATTTATCAAATGGTGCGGATTTTTTGCAATCCAAGAATCTTGATATCTTGGGAAGTTGTGAATGTCTAGAGGTGCTAGTATTGTTATTGCAATGAATCGTATGATGGGTGAGTTCAGTTTGATAATATCCTCAAGAGGTGTTTGAAAAAAGGTTATATTATTCAGAAACCCGGTTGGTTGGAATTTATTCCAGAGTAATAAATAACAATTTAAAACTAAACAACTCTTGGAAAAAGATATTAATTAATTAAGGTACAATAGAAGACTTAAATTAATTAATTAATGGATATTTATATCTTAAACACAGAAAATAATAAATTAAAGAGGCAGAGCTCGGATTACGCGTAATTTGGAATTGGATGGGCAGTCAATATTAATATACTATAGTGGATGATAATAATATTCTGTTTAGACTTATATTAAATTGGGGCTCAATTTAATTAGTAAAAGTCCGACAGGTTTGGCACAAGTCCAACCTCCATGGATCCCTAATGTGGCCCATCATAACTCTATATAAAGGAGACTAAATAGAAGACTGAATTTTAGCTTAAAAATTTCGTAACCCCTCTCTCCAGAGGAGACAGAATTTTTCATTCCCTACTAGTGGGAATTTTGTCTTCTGTCTAGTCGAGCCCTTTTCGATTTTGACAAGCTTTTCTAAAACCTTAAAGCCCTTTCCATCAAAGTGGCTATTTAATTAGGATGTTTCTTTTTGACCAAGTAATACCAAGATCAAATTAAATAATTGATCATAATAATTTAATTTGATTATATCAATACTAATTACACCATATATATATATATATATATATATAGAGAGAGAGAGAGAGATAGAGAGAGAGAGAGAAGTGATCAAGGTAGAACTAATTTTAAGTGTATAACTAGAGAATAAATCTCAGCCACACAAATAAATGCAACAAATATTATTTATTTTCATAATGTAAAATAGGCCAAGGGTATTTTTGGAAATCACATAATGAAATTCAAAAGCTCATGCGCGATTCATTTCCTTCCAGATTTATTTCCTTCCAGATTGAGATTGTCGATGTTCTGTTCCTCGACTAGGGATTTGGACGAAGAGGATTCGGGCTTGGATTTAGAGGTTTCGGTGTTTCAATTTGGGTCTGATGAGGAAGATTTCATATCCTTACTCTGGTGATCTTGCTGCAGCTGCTTCTTGAGGAGGGCTTTGGCTTCGGATTCCCGCTCCTCCTCCTCGCGTAGCCGCGGGAGTCGTTTCTGCTCGATTTCGGAACGCTTGAAAAACTTCTTTCTGCCGACGTTCTGCTCCAGACTCTGTCGTTTCTTCAGCAATTCCTGCTTAAGAATGTCCATAGTCTCGATTCAATTATCGGGAAGATTGGTTGGATTCAAAAGTGCGTAAGTGAACTTAGGATTGGTCGGCAGGCCGACGGCTGCGTCGATAAGGGCGGGCACTGCCTGGGTCGATGGGCGCAGTGACGGGGGACAGCGATGAACAGCACAGACAAATACAGAGAAATACTCACCTCGAACATAAAATGGCTTCAGATTATTTTCTACTCACCTCAACCAGATCTAAGAATGAAGTATACGCATTTCATTATTTTACAATACTGCAAAATCGAGAAAAATCGGCATAAAACCATATATTTGAGGTCAGCATGAAAACAAAAATTGGTGAATTGGCGTTAGCCGTTGTTAAGCACTTGTGAATTGCAGATTCGCAAGATTATGAAGATGAAACTAAAAAAAATTGGACAAATTCAAAGGAATCGGGCAAAAACTAGCTTAATTATTCAGCAAAGGCAAATGGATTTCGATACCTTCCAATTCATAACCCTGAAACGCATCACTATAACCATGTTTTTACTTCACTGATGTTAACAAAATACATCACTATAACAAAATATCACAGAAACATCACTCTAACCCTGGAACACATCACTATAACCATGTTTTTACTTCACTGATGTTAACAAAATACATCACTATAGCAAAAAATAAAAAAAACATCACTCTAACCATGGAACACATCACTATAACCATGTTTTTACTTCACTGATGTTAACAAAATACATCACTATAGCGAAAACTCAAAGAAACATCACTCTAACCCAGGAACACATCACTATAACCATGTTTTTACTTCACTGATGTTAACAAAATACATCACTATAGCAAAAAATAAAGAAACATCACTCTAACCATGGAACACATCACTCTAACCATATTTTTCCCTCACTGATGTTAACAAAATACATCACTACAACAAAAAATCATAGAAACATCACTCTAACCCTGGAACACATCACTATAACCATGTTTTTACTTCACTGATGTTAACAAAATACATCACTATAGCAAAAAAATCAAAGAAACATCACTCTAACCCTGGAACACATCACTATAATCATGTTTTTACTTCATTGATGTTAACAAAATACATCACTATAGCAAAAACTCAAAGAATCATCACTCTAACCCTGGAACACATCACTATAACCATGTTTTTACTTCACTGATGTTAACAAAATACATCACTATAGCAAAAACTCAAAGAAACATCACTCTAACCCTGGAACACATCACTATAACCATGTTTTTACATAACTGATGTTAACAAAATACATCACTATAGCAACATATCATAGAAACATCACTCTAACCCTGAAACACATCACTATAACCATGTTTTTACTTTACTGATGTTAACAAAATGCATCACTATAACAAACAATCAAAGAAACATTACTATAACTACGGAATACTTGGTGTATACAACCGGAACCTCTCCCAAAATCACTCTCAAATCTCGACACTCCCACCAATCTCTCAGCCACCAAACCAACCAAAACATCTACCCTCCGTGGCCGCCTCGTGGAACTTGAACGTTGCTGCATTGAGGTTCTTGATCGAGACGCCGGCCACCAGCGTCGGGTTGTTATTGTGGGATAGCGAATTGAGGCCGTCGATTTTGACCGAGATGATCTCGAGCGATGGATGCTTCACGTGGAAGATCGTGAGCATGGGGATGAGTGTTGTGACAGCTGGGATTAGGTGAAGCGTGGCGGATCAGCTGTAACACTTGAGGCACCGGTGGCGGCGGTGTGATATGAACTTCGGTGGAAAAGGGCTGAGCTTGGAGTAGGCGGAGATGGCCGGGGCGAGCGGCTTCTCTTGCTCTCTTCTTTCTGCTATGGATGAAGAAAATTTACGTAACCTAATTTTTCTGTGCAATGACCATTATACCCCCGCCTTGTTATAGTGAAGTAAATTAGTGATAGATGGAACTAATTTCTCCTTTAAATTCGAAAATCACATGTATTAATACTAGTCTTTGATTTTCTTGATCTTGTGGCTATGATTTGTTCTCTAGTTATATGCTTAATGGGCACTTGCCCTATATCACTACTATATATATATCGGTCCATGATCAATTGAGATGTTTTAGGCTAATTGAGAAATGAGATGCAACATCATCCACTCATTTTTATTAAATGAGTGGTCTAGATTTTGCCACACAAAAAATATTTTTAGATTGATTTATTATGAAAGGGTATAACGGTCATTTCGTAGTTTAGTTTAGGGTTCTTCAGCCTTCAATCGCGATTTTGGTGAGATTGGCGATTTCTGTGAGATCTCTCTGATTCAATTGATTCCAACGCTTTCTGATTCAATTGATTCAAAAATTAGAACACAGACGATTTCAACGATCTCTGATTCGACGATTCCTCAGTATATCAATTTTTGAAAAAAAAAAAGGACTAATTCGACGGAGTTTGGTTGAATCTGAAGTTTTTAGGTTGATTTTATCGACTTTGATTCTGTATTTTATGCTTTATTTGTTGATGCCCAGTCGAATTTGTTCCTAATCGGTTTTTTTTTTTTTGCTTTTTCATCTTTAGCTTCGAGTTCAATTCGTAATCAATACCTAAGGTGTTATCTGATGGATTCTTCATCTTATTCCGAGTCGATGTCGACGAATGGTGAAGGTAATTTAGATTGGTTTTCATTAACATGACTTTTTTGTACTTTGTTGGTGAATTATACTCTGTTGACATAAATGGACAGCTGTTGATATTTGAATTGATGTTCTGTTGACATAAATGCAAATCTGTTGACATGATGTATGTTACCTGTTAAATATTCTATATAGTTATACTCTTTGTTGACATACAAAATAGTTGTATGCAAAATGCACTCTCCCCTGGCTAAAGAGCCCATGCTGTGGTGTTTGTTGGTGGAGAAAGGTGTTATGGGTAGGGTTGACAGTCCATGATAGGATGTCTAAGATGTTGGTGTTAGTGTGTTGGTGCTGCGTATTTTGAGATTTTGATTCTGGTATGGGTCAGTTAAGATATGGTAGTTGATATTATGTTCTGATTTGAATTGATGTTCTGTTTACATAAATGCAAATATGTTGACATGATGTATGTTACCTGTTAAATATTCTATGTAGCTATACTCTTTGTTGACATTTTGCTGACATACAAAATAGTTGTATGCAAAATGCACCCTCCCCTGGCTGAAGAACCACTGGTGTGGTGTTTGTTGGAGGAGGAAGGGGTTATGGGTAGGGTTGAGAGTATATGATAGGATGTCTGATATGTTGGTGCTGCTTATTTTGAGATTTTGATTCTGGATTCTGGTGTGGGTCAGTTAAGATATGCTAGTTGACAGTATCTGTTTTAGGTTGTTGACATATTTTCCCATTATGTTGTAGGATATGTTATTCCAATTTGCAACGCTAGGTTGAGGCCTTATGAAGGTCAAAAATTTTCTTCACTTGAGGAGGGAATTTCTTTTTATGAAAAGTATGCTCAAGAGGTTTGTTTTGATTGTCGAAGATTTGGAAATAGGTCTAGTGGTGTTGTTATTACTTTTCAGTATGTTATTTGCAACAGACAAGGTTTTCATACAGTTGATCCGTTGGATGTCGATGTAAGTATATCTGAGGATGTGAACGTGTCAGATGATGATGAAGTAACTTCAAAGAACAAATGCAGACGTGGCACAAAAAGGTGTGGATGTGGAGCAAGGATCAGTTTCAAGTTTTTTTCTGATTGTGGTGTTAAATATTATCTTGTGCATCAATTCATTAAGGAACACAATCATGCTATGGTTGACAAAGATCATAAGCGATTTATGAAAGGAAATCGCAGTATGAATGATGTCCATCATAAGTTTGTTGAAGATTGCACCAAAGCTAACATCGGTCATACTTCAACTTTCAACTTATTAAAGGAGTTTTTGGGTGGTTATGATGTTGTTGGGTGTACGTTGAATGATGTTAGGAATTGTTCTCGTGATATTAAAGAGAAACTGAAAGAAGTGGATGTTCAAATGATCCTAAATCAGATGCAAGAGAAGAAGATAATTTGTGAAGACTTTTTTTACAAATATCAATTATCACTTGATGATAATAAGTTAGTGAGCTTATTTTGGTCTGATGCTGAGTCTCGGAAACATTACCATATGTTTGGAGATGTTATAGCATTTGATACAACATATTCGACAAACATGTAGTTTATTTATTATACTTGGTAATTTACATACATATTAGTTAGTTGACTTAGCAGTTGACATAGTAGTCAACATAGGATATATCTGTAGTTGACATTGGTTATTATTAAAAATTTGTTGATGTTTTGTGTTGATCTATTTGTTCAATAGGTATCATATGGTGTTTGGTCCATTTACCGGGAAAAACAATCACGGGTGTCCTATTGCATTTGGAGCTGGTTTCGTATCCAGTGAGAATTGTGATGTATTCTCATGGATTTTCACTGTGTTTGTTGAGAATGCATGGGTGTTGCTCCAAGGATCATAATCACAGACCAAGATTGGAGAATGGGGCTTGCAATTGAGAAGGTATTATCTGGTACAAGGCATCGTTTGTGCATGTGGCATATTATGAACAAGTTGTTTGAGAAAATACCTAAATCTTTTTCTGATAGAGAAAAGTTTAGTAAGGAGTTTAAGGCTTGTGTTTGGTCAGAATTGTTAGATCCAGATGAGTTTGATATATTATGGACTGGTATTGTTGAAAAATATGGAGTGGAAGATCATAAATGGTTTAAGGACATGTTTGCTATTAGACATTTGTGGATTCCAGCCTACTTTAGAGATGTTCCTATGGGTTCTTTAATGAGAACAACATCTTTTTTAGAATCTGAAAACAGTTTTTTTAAGAGGTACTCGAAACCGCTGTTTAATTTTGCTGACTTCACTCTTCAGTATAATAATGCCATTGATACTCAAAAGAATCAAACTGAAAGGCTTGACTATTATGATTATATAATCTCTCCAAAATATGCCACTGATTTAGCATTTGAGAAGCAATTGGCATCTGTATACACGGATATGATGTTTAGAGTGGTACAAGAATTGATTTCTGTGGCTGATAAGAGTTGTCGGATGATTAGCATGTCCACTTTAGAGAACATCGAGGTCTTTAAAGTTTCTGATGCTAGAAAGAAGACCTTCACAATTACACATGAGATAGAGACTGAGTCATTTGATTGTGAGTGTAAACTATTTGAAAGGTGTGGTTATCTATGCAGCCACCTTTTCTTCGTCCTCAGAAACAAAGATGTCAACAATATTCCAGAGAAGTATGTTGGTAACCGGTGCTGAAAAGTGAATTATTGAAGGCAGTTCATGGTCTCACGAGTGACGAAAGTGCGTCTGACAAAGGTATGTGAACTGTTTCCTATAGATATTTCAGTTTATTTGTCATATGTTGCTCAAACAGGACGGCGACATTCTCTGTATCTAACAAAAACACTCATGTTTAGTATATTTCAATTTTGTGTTGACATAAACTATATAGGCTGTTGACATGTTACAGATTTAGTGTTCATATCATTTATATAGGATATTGACATGTTATATGTTTGCAGGTTCTAACGAAGATGACAAGCTACAGATTGGTAACAGTTGTCATGGACATTACTTTGGTCTATATCAACGCGCTTTTAAGAATAAAAATCATCCGATTGCATTGGATAATTTGCTTGCGGGTATTGGTCCTCAAATTTTTACTGATGACACTACTGGATCTTCATCAGTTGATAAAAATGATTCCATCAAGAACATATATGGTATTGCTGTACCTGAAGAAATAACTGCACATGCTCCAGATGTGGTTAGTACAAAGGGAGGTGCAAGTGATAAGAAAAGCAGGATTAAGTCGAGCATAGAAAAAGTAGACATAATTGTTCTTTTTTAACAAACAAAGTTGTTTTTTAGTTTTAACATATGCTATAAGTTATTGACATTTTCTTATTAGTTGTTGATATTTGATTTTGCACTCTGACTTTTGGCACTGGAATCTCCCAGAATGGAACAACATTCTGTTGTCAGTGCAATAAAATTCATGTTAGTTACAATTAAAATTATGTCAAATATATATACTAGCCATGTCAGCAACTAATATAATTATATCAACTATGGTGCATCTCGTGTCAACAGCACATACAAGTCATGTCAACTACGGTACATATCGTGTCAACTACATGTACAAGCCATGTCAACTATGTTACATACTATGTCAACTACACATAGAACGATGTCAACTACAATTATAAGTCATGTCAACAACAATCATAAGAAAAAATAGTTGTTGACATTTAATTCTAGTTGTTGACATTTGATAAGAAAAAATAGCTGTAGACATTTAATTCTAGTTGTTGACATTTGATAAGAAAAAATTGTTGTTGACATTTAATTCTAGTTGTTGACATTTGATATATTACTATAGACTGCATGGTTTAAAAATCAGTATGAGATAATTGTTTTACATATCCATCTAAAAAACATGATAAGATCAAATATCCAAACCACTTTTTGCTCAAAATCAGAATAAAACAGTTGGTTATACCGAGGTACTCCTTTTTCGCTTGGCTATACCGAGGTACTCCTTTTCGCTTAGATATTTTTCTATTTTCTAGTTTAAAATGAAACACAATAAATCTATATCAATAATAAGTTCAGGCATTAAGTATACTCTGTTAATAAATCCTAAATGAAACACAATAAATCTATATCAATAACTCTTTCTAGATCAATCTACAGCCATCCTAACAGCCATTCATACAAATCCTTAATTGGTTATTATAGTTATGTCTATAGCTATGTCAATAGGTATTGTATGAAATGATCTTTAACTATGTCAATAACTATTATAGCTATGTCAATAGCCATGTCAAACAAATCATATACTCTGTTCAAACAAGCATATACTCTGTTTTATAGCTATGTCAATAGCTATTGTATGAAATGAAATACAATAAATCTATATCAATAACTATTTCTGGTTCTATCTATAGTCATCCTAACATCTATTCAAACAAGCATATACTGTTATTATAGCTATGTCAATAGCTATTGTATGAAATGTCAATAATCTTAAAAATTTAAACAAATCCATAACTGGAAGGTGATGCTTCCAATTGCGATTCTACCATGGCTAATCAACAAAAAAATTCAGGAGAAATCGAATTCATAAGAAAACAAATCCAGATTTGTTTTAATACACTAAAATTGAAGCAATATACTTAAAATTTGAATCAATTGCTGAACCTGAAGAAGTCAGAACCACCGCTGAAGAAGTCGGAACCACCGCTGATGTGGAACGCCGATTCTCTTCGATCGGCGCTTCAACCGATTCAGCTACAATCGGCGCTTCAGCCGATTCTCTTCGAATTTGGTCTTCAATCGTCATTGTAGAAATTTATGTTTGAAGGTTTACGATTTGAATTTTGAAGATCAGCAAATTTATGTTTGCACAATTGTATGAATTATATGAAGATCAGAAGATATTTCAGCGAGAGTTTTAGAGAGGGTTTTAGAAAATGATTTCAAATCTAATTTTATTTTTTTCCGCCATTTGATTAATGAAATGACACTTATACCCTCGTGTTGACATAATGTGATAGCTGTTGACATTTAGTTAATCTTGTGGATTAGTGGCTGATATTGCATCTCATTTCTCAATTTAGCTAAATAATCTCAACCTAACAGGACCCTATATATATATATATATAGATATATATCTATATAGGGTCCCTTATATGCACAACACCTCCTTAGTGTAGAACTAGAGACCAAATATTAGCCATTGGATATAATTTTTGATGGATGAGATGAGATATTGTACAAATAATTTATGTCATTCATCCTAAGAGCAATTTACTTCATACCAGGGGCTATTTAGTCATAATACATTATTATAAGTTATTTTCATTTCTCGGGTGAAGTTATTTGATTATAAGATGGATAAATTATATCATAAGATGAAGTTATTTATTTTGGGCTGTTCAAATTTTGGCTCATTTTAACCGAAATGTTTCCATTTCTCGTGTGAAGTTATTTCATTATAAGATGAAGTACAAGTACAGTGATTATAAGATGAAGTGATTGAACGACGGTAGTGTAGTAGCGGCGGTGGTGGCACACTATATCGGGGCCGAGTTGCGGGTGAAATTCAACCCGAGACTGACCTCGAGTCGGTGCCTGAACAACAATGTTGTACCGCGAGTAGGGAGAGTCGAGTTATGGCGGTTACCTACACCGGATGTCACGAATCAAGGGTGGCTATAAGTTGTTGACAGAGAAGATTGATGGAGAGGATTTTTCGGATGGCTAGGGTTCGAAATTGGAGACGGGGATGAGAGTGAAAGAGTTTGAGCAAGAGCAGATGGTGAGAGAGAGAGAGAGAGAGAGAGATGCCAGATGTGAGTGAGAGGGGGAATGACGGGTGGCCTGCCGCCACTCGCCGGCGATGGTAGAGGCACTGGAGAGAGATGCAGTGAGCGAGATGTAGACGATGGAGGAGGGAGGTTTTAACCGAAATGTTTCCATTTCTCGGGTGAAGTTATTTCATTATAAGATGAAGTACAGATATTATAAGATGAAGCTTCCCATCCTCGCCAACTTCAACTTGCGTCTCCAACGGCTCTCTCACGTACAGCGCAATGACATCCGTGTCGACGCGCAAGGAGATGATTGAAGCAGTGGTGTCAGGGAACTGCTCGGAGATTAAGGATCGAGCGTGTACCAGATGATGCACTGGAGGACGACGATCTGGACCATGAGGCTGCCGGAGTCGACGCCGTACATGCCTTTGAGCAAGGGAATGCCCACGACGAGGGGTGTTGGGGAGGGTGGAGAGGGAAAAGAGGGTGATGGACCAGTCAAGGGAAGCTCGGGCGCTGATCCTCGACCAGACAGCGAGAACGATAAGCTTCTGGAGTGTGTCGGTGGCGATGAAGCGGTAGTTCATGGCGTAGGGGTTGTTGGTGGAGATGAAGTGGAAGGAGAGGAGAGTGACGACGAAGAGGCGACGAAGCGTTTGATGCCGGAGCACTGGTCGGGGGTGAAGATTTTCCACCATTTGACGGAGCCGTAGGCGAGGATCATGACGACGTAATTCTAAAACTAACCTTTTGGCAATTTGATTGAATAAAAAAGTAGATAAGTTCTAATTTTTAATAACCATTAGATGTGATTAATGGGTGGATGAGATTTGGTCTCTAGTTCGGTCTTTAAAATTGGTTCGACGTTGATCACAACTCTATATTTATATGTTCTTTTCTTTCCTTAGTAATCAAATGAATAAAACATAACAGGACCCTATATATATATATATATATATTCTTTCTTTCCTTAGTAATCAAATGAATAAAATATTCCTTTTACTATAATGACTATCACAATTTTGCCAATTAATGGCAATCAAATCCGCACATATATATACTCATATATTCTCCTTTTCTTTATCAGCATAGGAACGTGATATTAGTCAAACTTAATGACTAATTATGATTTAGGGAATATATTATGGCTAATTGGTTATATGTCCTTTTTTATTCCAATTAATACAATAATTAATTGAAAGCTAATTAACTAGGGAAAATAATGTGTCTTATACCAAATTCATGTATTATATGAAAAATTCAATTCTATTTGGGATTATATCACATGTCACATATGTGAGACATAAAACTTACATTCTCCCACTTGGCGAACATGTGGAACACAAAGTTTTCGATCTCCCACTTGTCACACGTGACAGAGCCATAATATAATAGATATAATAAACATAAGGCGCGCATAATATTGGACTTTATAAATACTTCCATCATTGGCAAACATAAGTATTATATTAGTGAGACTACTGATGTGGGTCATATCGGGCGTATATCATTCGGTCAATATAGTTCCTTCCATGTACCACATTACTAATAACCACACTAAAATAATCTATAAGTGACACAACGTCTATAAATGTCTTATTTCAAGACGTCTTGCATTAATACTAAAAACGTATATATGCATATCAAATAATAAATTTATGCCTGAAAAGTAGAAACAACTTTATTGAATTCAAAATATCCATAACTTAAGTGTCTGAACCAACATGGAAACATAAAGATTAGACGTTTCTATACCCAAGACCCATTTTGTTAACTTATTCCATAAATGTCTTAGGCGATAACGCCTTAGTCAATGGATCAACTACTATAAGCTGTGTGCTTATATATTTCATAGATATTCTTTGTTCCCAAACTTCATCTTTCACGACAAGAAACTTTAATTCCATGTGTTTAGCTCCTTTGAATACTTGTCATTCTTACAGAAAGATACGATTGCACTATTATCACAAATTCACAATACAATTTCAAGGACATGGATATTGAGGAGACAATACCAAGGCCTGAAATAAAATTTTGCAATCATTAATGCTTCAAAGCAAGCCATAAATTCAGCTTTAATGGTGGATGTTGAATTAGAACTTTGCTTTACACTATTCCATGATATGGCTCCTCCAACCATAAGAAGAATGTAATCAAAAGTCGATTTTCTAAAGTCAACACATCAAGCATAATCTGAATTGGAATATCTAATCACTTCTAATTGATCAGATTTCCTAAATGTGAGCATAAAATCTTTTATCCCCTTTAAGTATCTCATTATCATCTTTGCAACTCTCTAGTGTTCAATGTCAGGGTTACTTTGGTAACGACCTAGCATTTTGAGCGCAAAGCTGATGTCTGGTCTAGTATAGACTTGAGCATACATCAAACTTTCCACGATAGATGCATAAAAATATTTTCCATCTCTTTAGGTTCTAATTCAGTTTTTGGACATTGATTCAAACTGAATTTGTCACCTTTATGAATTGGAGCAACGCTTGGAGAACATGCACTCATGCCATATCTCTCTAAAAGATTCGATCTATGTAGCTCTTATGAGACAATCGAAAAGTTCACGTGATTGATCACAAGATATTTTATCCTATGACGTAGGATGTCTCACACATATCTTTTATGTTGGAATTTTTAGAGAGATAATTTTAGTGTCATGTAGTAATCCAATATCACTACTAGCAAGCAATCATCAACATACAGAACCAAAAATATGAACTTGCTCCCACTAACCTTGAGGTATATGCACCGATCAACAGTGTTTTCATTAAGTCCAAAAGCAGTAATAGTGTCATGGAATTTAAATACCGTTGTTGAGAAGCCTGTTTCAGTCCATAAATTGATTTCTTAAGTTAGCAGACTAAATTTTCGTTCCCTTTCTTAATTAAGTCTTCAGATTGTTTCATGTAGACTTCTTCTTCCAAATCATCATTTAGAAAAGCAATTTTCACATCCATTTGATGTAGTTCCAAGTCAAAATGGGCTATAAGTGCCAAAATAATTCTAAGTGAGCCCTTCTTTGATACTTGAGAGAAAGTCTCTTTATAATCAATGCTATCCTTTCTGAGTATAACCTTTGGCAACAAGTCTAACTTTAAATCGTTCGATTAAACCATTTATGTCGAATTTGGTCTTGAATGCCCATTTACACCCAATACACTTTTGTCTATCAGGTAATTTGACAAGGTCCCAGACTTTATTATAATCCATAGATTTTAATTCTTCTATCATGGCATCAATCCATTTATTAGAATTATTATACTTAATGGCTAGTGAATATAAAACTGGATCATTACGTATTCCTATATCACATTCGGATTCTTGGAGATATGCCACATAGTCATCAGAAAAGGCCACCTTCGTTCTCGTTGAAAATGCCTTAATGGCACTTCTGTAGATGCTCCTTCCACATTTATGTTCAATGACTTTGGCATCATCATTAATGGCTGGTCATTCAAATATTGTTAGGTTGTTCAACAATATTTGGCACACTTAATTCTTGAGGAAATGAGGGAAGAAGGTTATACCCTTATTTCATTAATGACCGCATTACGAGTGTTAGAACTCCCACTAATCTCGCCATTCTCAAAGAATCTTATATTTCCAGTTTGCATAATTCTCATGCTATCATTAGTACAATAAAACCTATACCTTTTGGATTTTTCTGGTACCCCATAAAATAACCAATAACTGTCTAAAATCCAATTTCTTTTCTTGCGAAGAGTATAATCTAGTTTCCGTTGGACAGCCCCAAACATGAAGATGCTGCAAACTGGGTTTTCTACATGTCCAAAGTTCATAAGGGAGTCTTTGGTACAACCTTACTAGAAACCCGGTTTAATACATAAATAGCGGTTCTAAGACCATAAATTCACAACGATATGGGTAAGGTTGAATTATCATACTTCTAACCATTTCTATGGGAGTTCAGTTTCCTCTCTCAGTAACATCATTCTGCTAAGGCGTACTTAGCATAGTGTATTAAGTACAAATGTCATGCTTTTCTAAGTATTTGGCAAAAGGTCCATGTAATTGACTTATTTTAGTGGCACGACCATAAAATTCACCACCTCTATTAGATCGAATAATTTTCACCTTTCTATTTAATTGTCTTTCAACCTCAGTCATAAAATGTTCAACTGTTTCTGCTCCCTGAGATTTTTCTTGCAATAAATAAACTCATAACGCGAAAAATTGTCAATAAAGGTGATAAAATATTTTTCTCCACCAAAAGTCAGGACATCAAAAGGTCCACAAATATTTGTATGTATAATTTGAAGGAGCTCAGTGCTCTTGTGGTATTTTTCTTAGTGTGTTTTGTTTGTTTACCTTTAATACAATCCACACAAACGGTAAAGCTTGTAAAGTTTAAATTCGAATGAATACTATCCTTTATAAAGCCTCTTAATTCTTTCACTGGATGATAAATTCGAATGAATATTATCCTTTAGACGCTTCTTAGGTTGCAATATGAGCATAAGATGCATTCATTCCATGCTCCTTCAGCTTTTGCTCCTCCTACACCAACACGTTTCCCAATTCTTTAAGAGTCCACTTATCTTTTATAGTGAATCAATTTGGAATGGTCCATATTGAGGAGGTAAGGAAGTTAGGATGAATTGGACGAAGAAATCCCCATCCACCTGTAATCATAACTTTTCCTCGGAAGAGATGTTATTTATGTCCTTCACATGCTCGTACATAGTCCGAGAACCCATCATATTGCATGCTTATGAGATCCTTCATAAGTTTTTCTGCAAGAGAGTTATATCCAGTTGTGAAGCGATCCTCAACATTCTGCAAACATTCTTTTGCAATATCAATCATTGAGAACTTTATCTGCAACGAACATTCTAATGAATTTTAAACTTAATCCTGTTAGATTTTGCCCAAGCATTATGGGCAATCAACCAAACTACTTTCATCAGAAAAATTGATTGACTTATCATTCAACAGTACTAGGTCCAAGTCCATTACTCCCAGAGTGAACTCAAGTTTCTCTTTCCATTCAGAGGAGTTAGTTCCATTAAGTTGGGAAACGTTTGAGGTAAACATACTAGTAGAAAAAAATGCTTGACATTATAGTAGCAATTAAAAGAATGAATGCTCACATATAAAAGCTTTGAATAATAACACGAACATTAATTTGAAAACCCATATCATAAGACAATTATGAAAACTCCTTTGGGTAGTCTTCATACAATAATAAACATCATGCTTTAATATCCACATCTTAGTTTAATAATTGAGTAATAATAAATTGGCGTTACCTTTGGGTAATCGACACCAATTTATATTATTAACTCCATTAGTGTTCATTACGTCGCAAAAGACTATTTCCTTTGGGAATCTAGCCCTTTTTATGACAAACAAACTATGTAGATAATGAATAGCCACAACAAGTATGATGATTAATTGCATAAATAGATTTTAATATTAATTTGATCATAAACTCTTCTTATTTTACCTCATTGTGATGATTCCAAAATAAACATAATATAATCAAGAATGTATAGTGATTAATTGCTTAAACGGATTTGCATATGAACTTGATTATAGACTCTCCTTATTATAAACATAATACTTATAATCAAGGTAAATTTAATTGAATTATGCCATCATTCATTCCACTGTCTCATAGATTCATGATCATTAAACATATAATGAAATCTAAATTCACCAATACATATATACAATGAATTCATCAAAACCAATAAAACATATAAAGTCAGTTTACATAGATACGAACTATTAATTCTTAAACAGAAAACAAGTGAAATTGGATTAACAAATGAATTCTTAATTCATCATCTAAAGTAGTCACGGTAAGCGGATTCATAATCCAAACAAAGCAAAAAAACAATTCACTAAACATCCCTAACATATTTTAATTTGGAAACTATCTACACGTCTGTAATCAAATATCACCGAATCCACAAACATCCATAATCAATTCCAATATATATTAATTTGGAATCAAACAGTATATTTCAATTGTGGCACAGAGAGGGAGATTTGAAACGTTAATTGAACGATAGAAAAAAAAATCTCGCGACGCATAGATTTAAGAAGCAAATGACATAAATTATGGTTTCAATGATACGAAAATACACGAGTTCTCAACCATGGCTCTGATACGACATGTTGGAAATTATTTATCATCAAATATTCAAGAATACATAATTGAATATAAATAAAGCAAGATCTTTGAACAACATGTATTTCACGTAAAATCATAAACAAAATAGGATCAAAATATACTTTGCCGATCCATAGCGGAAGCGATTGAGGAAGGAGGAAACGATTTCCTTGAACTCTTTTCGGCGTAGTGGCGCAAGTCCAACTCCAATGATTTGTTTCTCTCTCTTTCTCTCGTTTATGTGTTCTCTGTAATGTGTGTGATTTGATGAGATCTCACACTTGTATTTATAGGCAGAGTGAGGACAAACCCTAATTCTAAAACCTTAAAACCCTTTCCATCAAAGTGGCTATTTAATTATGACGTTTCTTTTTGACCAAGTAATACCAAGATCAAATTACACCATAAATAATTGATCATAATAATTTAATTGATTATCAATACAAATTACAACATAAATATATATAGGGTTGTGATCAATTGAGATTTTTTAGCCTTATTGAGAATTTAGATGCATTATCAGCCACTCATTTTTATTAAATGAGTGGTCCAGAATTTGCCACATGGAAAATATTTTTAGATTAATTAATTATAAAAAGGAAGAATGGTAATTTCATGGTACATTTTATTCAATAAATACTTTTTTAATTTTTTTAATATATTTTTTTTCAACTACATATACAATTCATGTCCACTACACACATATAATGTCAACTATATATACAATTCATGTTAACTACACATATAATGTCAACTATGTGTACAATCCATGTCAAATATATATACAATTCATGTCAACTACACACATATAATGTCAACTACATATACAATTCATGTCAACTATACACATATAATGTCAACTATAACTTGTTGACATTTGATGTGCAAGCTATTAACGATAATACCCCCGAATTGACATAAATTACTTGCAGTTGACATTTCGAAAATGTTGTGGATGAGTAGTTGAAAATGCATCTCAATTCTCAATTAAGCTAAAAAAATCTCAATCTAACATGACCATATATATATATATATATATATATATATATATATATATATATATATAGGGAGATGATCAAAATAAGTATGTGTTTAAATCCAGAAATGCAGACCAAATCTCAGCCCTAGGATTAGATGATCTAATGGTCAATAATTAACCAAAAACACGGAAGGTCATAATTAAGCAATTTTAGGTCATATTATAATATTTGGATTTAATGTCATACTAAGATCGTTTTAGGTCATGCTTTGTTAGCATGACCTACAAATTACCTAATTATGACCTAAAAGTGCCCTAATTATGATATTGTTCTGCATTTCTGTATTTAAATCCAGTTTTGCATAGATCAAAACCCTATATATATATATATATATATATATATATATAGGGATGTATTCATTTCCTTTTCCTATATTTCCTCCTTTTTCCTTCTTAATATCAGCCATTAGATTAGAGAAATGGACGGTCAAGATCAACATTGAGTAATTAATCTCGTATTGCATTATTTGTCCTATTTTGTGCATTATGAGGGTACAATAGTAATCTAATAATGGCTGGAAACCGCTACGAATAATGCACCACATGGTCACGAGTAATGCATATAATTGCCTATATAATGCACAATATGTGAACTGCAATGCATACGGACAAGATGTGTTGTGTTATGATGTTTGACACACGTTTCTTGTTTCCACTAAGGGTTTAATAAGCTTAGGGGCTAGGGTATAGTACGTAGACATGTATGTAATCTTCACATGGTAACGAGTAATGGATATAATTGACTATATAATGCACAATTTGTGAACTGCAATGCATACGAACAAGATGTGCTGTGTTATGATGTTTGACACACGTTTCTTGTTTCCCCTAAGGCTTTAATAAGCTTAGGGGCTAGGGTATAGTACGTACGCATTAATAACAAATTATAAAACGATACGAATAATTCACCAAATTGTCACGAGTAATGGATGTTATTAACTATATAATGCACAATATGTGAACTGCAATGCATACGAATAAGATGTACCATGTTATGATGTTTGACACACGTTTCTTGTTTTCCCTAAGGGTTTAATAAGCTTAGGGGCTAGGGTATAGTACGTAGACATTACTAAATGCACGTATGTAATCTTCAATCCGTTGATTAACCCATATACACAATACCTCTAATAATGCATAATATACTGAGATAATGACAATTAACAGCTACATAATGCACTACCTAAACCAAATAATGCACATACGTATATTCCAATAACAACAATTTGTTAGTAATGTCTACGTACTATACCCTAGCCCCTAAGCTTATTAAACCCTTAGGGGAAACAAGAAACGTGTGTCAAACATCATAACATGGTACATCTTATTCGTATGCATTGCAGTTCACATATTGTGCATTATATAGTTAATAACATCCATTACTCGTGACAATTTGGTGAATTATTTGTATCGTTTTATAATTTGTTATTAATGCGTACGTACTATACCCTAGCCCCTAAGCTTATTAAACCCTTAGGGGAAACAAGAAACGTGTGTCAAACATCATAACACAGCACATCTTGTTCGTATGCATTGCAGTTCACAAATTATGCATTATATAGTCAATTATATCCATTACTCGTTACCATGTGAAGATTACATACGTGTCTACATACTATACCCTAGCCCCTAAGCTTATTAAACCCTTAGGGGAAACAAGAAACGTGTGTCCAAACATCATAACATGGTACATCTTATTCGTATGCATTGCAGTTCACATATTGTGCATTATATAGTCAATTATATGCATTACTCGTGACCATGTGGTGCATTATTCGCAGATACCAAAATGTGGCAGTTACTTTTCCGTCAAATGTCAATAATAACCCTGTAATGCATACAACCACCTTCTATAATGCAACACGGAACCAGTTTTATAGAATCAATCTGATCCGTTGATGCCTTAGATCTAACGCGTAATACTAAGAAGGAAAAAGGATCTAAGATGTGAAAAAGATTCATCCCTTAGATCCTTTATTCTTCTTAATATGGGCCGTTAGATCTCATTCATCAACTGTCCAGATGATCTGCATTATTACACTATAATGGTGCATTATTAGTCGGTGTGCATTATTCAACTGAAAATCTGCATTATTACACTATAATGGTGCATTATTAGTCGGTGTGCATTATTCAACTGAAAATCTGCATTATTAAATGACACGTGTCACCAATCTAATCGTCGGATGACAAAATCGTGGGGCTGAGATTAAAAAGAACAAAGAACAAAAGATACAAAAAGGAAATGAATACATCCCTATATATATATATATATGCGTTCTTTTCTTTCCTTAGTAATCAAAAGAATAAAATATTCCTTTTACTATAATGACTACCACAATTTTGCCAATTAATGGCAATCAAATCCGCACATATATATATACTCATATATTCTCCTTTTCTTTATCAACATAGGAACGTGATAGTAGTCAAACTTAATGACTAATTACTCCCTCCGTCCCGCTTTAGGAGTCCCGGTTGATCAATTTAGGATGTCCCGCTTTAGGAGTCCCGTTTGAAATAAACTAATAAAAAATGCCTACAAAGTAAGTAAAAAGTGTTAAAAGCGGGTCTCAACATTAACTACAACATTTATTTATTACACACTCAATTAAAAGTGGGTCCCAACATCCACTACAATATTTATTTATTACACACTCAAACACTTTCTTAAAACATATGCCCAACTCAACCGGGACTCCTAAAGCGGGACGGAGGGAGTATGATTTAGGGAATACATTATGGCTAATTGGTTATACGTCCATTTTCATTCCAATTAATACAGTAATTAATTGAAAGTTAATTAACTAGGGAAAATGTGTCTTATACCAAATTCCAGTATTATATGAAAAATTTAATTCTATTTAGAATTCTATCACATGTCACATATGTGAGACATAAAACTTACAAGTCTCTCTGCATATATTTTCAAGGATGAGTCCTTATGCCCTTGGGAGAGCAGCTTGTGTCGATAACTGAGAAAGGAGAAAAGAAAGAACAACAGAAAAAAGAAAAGAAACCATTACTTATATTGCATCAGGAAAAAGAGTGGCATAGATGATCAAAGTAAACAACACGTGAACTATTCGCTTATTAAATTTCAACTTACCTATTTCCTATTGATTTTTCAGAATTTGGATGGTGGGTAGTTTAGTCAATTGATAAATATTGTGTGAGATGTAATAAGAAAAAAGAAAAGAAAAGAAAAGAAGAGAAAAGAGATAAAAAAAAAAAGTAAAAATCCCTTATTCTGAAAAATTTGCATGTGTCGATCTCATTTTCTGAAAGGTCAGCGAATTTAATCTCAAATCTCGAAAGGTCAGCGAATTGAGACCTATATTCCGAAATCTCTCAACTTTATTTATGTTGATTTATAGTATTAATATATATTAGTATGATAGTTAGATTTTATGAAAATTTTAATTGTTTGGATACGTAAATTAGTTGATACGATATATATTTTGATGTTAATTATAAGAAATTAATTTTGGATTTTTTCATTTTTATATTATATTTGTGCGATTTTGAATTTCGCATTCGTTGGATATATTTGTGTAATTTTGGTTCTTTGGTTCGTATCGGTTTTGTAGTCGAATTTAGTTTTTATGGTTTTGTTTTTTGGACAATTAGGTTCGGTTTAATTTTATTTTGATAAAATTTCAATTTTTTTTCAGTCGATTTAATCAAAAATCAAATTGAAAACTAAATACTCACCCCTACCTATAATAGCACTTAACTTGTTTTTAATAAGAGAACTGATCAATAAATTACTTGTTCGTCCGCTGTTTGGAATATTTGAGAAAAGTAAATATAAATTGATCAATTTTCCTAATTTTTTTTATATTTACAATAATATCTATAAAATCGGCTTTTTTGGCTGGTAGAAAGAAGATCAAATGTCTCTCAAATTTTTTAGATAGATAGGACTTTCGGGACTAAAGTAAGTTAGTTCAAAATAGTTTATTTGTTTGATAAGCAAAATAATTTTTGCAGATAAAATTTGTAAGGACGAAAATACCGTTATGTATTTAATTTCTTTTATGGATCTTAAATATATAATTTCTAATAAATTAGTTATATTATCCGTTTATATATTAATTTATACTAGAACTTATGACTGATAAAAGGTGTATTAGGTCTATCTATAATCAATTTTTGTAAGATGAATTAAGATTAGCTCAATTTTTTTTATAAATTAGTTCAATAATCTAATTTTGTATAAATAAGTATGTCAATAATGAAATTGATATCCATAAAATCAAAATTTGATAGAAAATTTTCAAGAATCCAACAGCTCCGTCTCCATATTTCCATGGCCTCAAGGATCCATTACCTAATTTTATTCAAGAATCCAATAGCAAAATTTGATATAAAATTTGGCAACAAAATCTATTTCATATCCAAATTCTATGTCCCAAGGAAGACAAAATCGAAATCGAGCAAGTCTAGATAGATGACCAAAATCAAGCAAAAGCCATAAAACGTAAATCGAACAGAAACTCAAAATTGATTACATGAACCTAGATTTTCGACCGTGGAGAGGGAGGGGGCTGACGAAGCAAGAGGCTTAGATCCTGGGAAAATTCTATAAATGGGTAGTTCTGGAAAACTGCTTCCATGGATGGGTGGTTTTTTTTTATTGTTTCTATCAATGGGTGTTACGCATTTTTAGAATGCGTATCTCAGTTGGAATTTTAAAATCGCATAACAGAACTCATAATCGCCATTCTGAACCTCCACTGTTGTTCGGACTCCGTCGCCTCCTCGCCGCCGCCGCCGCCGTTCCCGTCGACCTGCTGCCGCCGCCGTCACTCTGTTTGTTTACTTTCCACCACTCTGTATCCTTTTGATACCAAACTGTCGTTTGGTATCAAATTTGGTTCCTAACCCAATCCGTGTAGGATTCTTCTCATCCCAAAACCAACTGCTAGATTCAGAATCATCATGGTTACGTTAATAGTAATTACCTTCGGTCGTCACTAGAGTACGAAAATAAGCTAACCCTGGATGCTCATACTCCTGCTCACTTTGCTCTTTAGGGACTACTGGGACATACCTACGAGGCACATTCAATGTTTCACCGTCAGATGCATCTTGGGTTGCTTCTGATTCTTCACTCAATTCAGGTGGAGTTGTTGATTTTTCTGACACGGAGTCATCAGATTCAGAATCGTTACTAACTTCATTCTGTGGAGATAGTCCACCATCCCAAAAACCAGGCCCAACATCCCCAAAATTAGCTGGCTTGTGACTAACTTCATTATGTCCAGATGGTCCATCATCATATTGTACTCTATCTTGAAGTTACCATTGTGCCCTTCTAGATTGATAGACAACAACCGTTTGTGGAGTGCGTTGTTGTGCTAACTTAGCTTGATAGTAAAAAAATAACTCAATTTGACCTGATTGAATAGCTGTTGCAAACATATCCCTCATATATGCATCGCAAAGTTGAATGCCCACAAAGTTATATCCATTACCCACTTGAATTGCACGCTTCCATGTCAAAGTAATCATATATTCATTAACATTGATTTCAATACAATCACATATTCTGTTAACCAACTCTTTGTATGGAACAAACTTATCTAACACAAGGTATGCATTTGCCACGGGTGGCTCATATGACAAACCAATTCCTCCTATTTCTACTATTTTCCATCCCAATATAAAAGGACACAAACAGATTCTGTATCCATAATCCTGCAATCTATACATAACTTTATCTCAATATTTGAATAATTGAAAATAAACTATATACCAAATCTTAATTAACAATTCAAAAGAACACTACATACCAAATCCTAGTAGTTAATAACACACATTGAACATACAATTTGTACCAACAACATAGAATTTTAATTTTCACCATAAACTATGAACATGATGCTAAATTATGAAGAAAGCACGTAACTTGCATTTAGGAAGAAACAATAAGACGAATTTGGGCGATTTATGCAAGAATTGGACGAAAAGGTGGCATTTTTGGAAGGGGTTCGCGAAAAATATAAATACTGAACATTCTGAGTTATGTTCTGCGATTTTAAAATTCCAACTGAGATAGTTTAATGCGCATTCTTAGAATCCGTATTTAAAAACGCATTGTTGGAATGCATAACACCCATTATTAGAAACAATAAAAAAAAACTACCCATTCATGGAAGCAGTTTTCCAGAACTGCCCATTTATAGAATTTTCCCATCAGATCCTCGATTGCAATAATCACAACCCCGCAAAAATTGACGCAAATAAGAGAATCGACAAAGGGTAGCATTTGAACTTGTCACCGCCCACCAGATCCAGCCCGGTAGCCATGGAGCACAACACTCATATTGCAACGGTGGTTGTCAGCGGCGCACCACTACCGCCACGGGAGAGGTGAACTGAGACCCAAAATCAAGAACAAGTACGAGAGTTTGGTGGTTCAACAGAGACTCATGCAAGGCTCGCATAAGAAACAAAATTCTGCTCTCCATAGAAGAATGGAGACAGCGGCCAGAGCAATATCACGTTCTAAGAAAATCATAGCTACCACCAAGAGAGAGCCCTACCGCCTATAAAACAACCAAAATCACAGTCCATGTAATCGACAACGATCACGCAGAAGATGTCTAGCTAGATCAAGCCATAGAGGGGGAAGGGCCGGAGAAATAGATGGTGAGAAAAGAGAGATGTGAAATAGAGGGCATTTATGTATCATGGGTAAATAGTACACTAACCCATCAAATTGGTGGGTTAGACTTATCGCGAAAACCAGGTTAGAGGGTCGGGCCGAGTGCGGGCTTTACATATTTTCTTGGGCTCATGGAAGCAACTTTCTTGACAACCAAACAAATGATTGAAGCTGGTATCAACCCTTTTCCTACTCTACCTAGGCAATCAAATGTGGCCGAACTATGTTAGGTACGGAGTATTTTTACCTTAGAAAATTTTAGTACACAATAATTAAAATAGAGAAATAGATCCACCAACCCTAAATTATTGGTATACTCCATATATTCCCATCCCAAAAACTCGTTCTCTTTTAAAAAAAATTAATAAAAAAAAGAAACTCTTTCTCTCTCCCACACACATAGTATATACATATTGATTAAATCTTAAAGAAACCCTTTTTCCCACCTCAACAACACCATTCGAGATCCACCAATCCCACACCTCATTCGCCTCTTAAACCCTAGAAACCACCGCCGGTGCTGCGGAAATCACTCGTCGGAGCTTTCACAGATTCCGACCTGAATCCAGAAGTAGAGTGAGAAATAACCGACCTCCAGTTTCTCTCTCCGCGCTCTTTGATTCGGATCCGTTTCGTATCCAGGTACGATCCGATCGGGAGATCATTAAACCTCCAATCATTTCTATCCTCTTCTCCTATTAATAGGGCGAATTTGATTGTTACTCCTATTTTTTAAAGCTCTAGGGTTTGTCATTTATTCACGGTTGCGGAAGTGATTTAGATGATATTTTGGAAAAAAAAATTATTTCATGTGGTTTGGGATTTCGCAGGGCTATTTTTTGGATTGTCGATCAGTGATGGCAGCACCAGCAGCGGAGGTGGCAGCGGCGGCGGAGACCCAGCAACCAGTTACTGCCCAAGTTGTGAGTTCGCTTCTCAGTTTTCCTTCTATTCAATGTTAGTGATGTAGCTTTTTTCTCGTGTAATTGAACTTTTTATCGATTTTGTTGGTGCGATAGGTTGGGAACGCATTTGTGTCGCAGTATTATCACATATTGCATCAGTCACCAGAGCTTGTTCACAAGTTTTATCAGGATATCAGTAAGCTTGGTCGTTCCGAGGAGGATGGCTCCATGAGCATAACCACCACTATGCAAGTAATCTCTCTCTCTCTCTCTCTCTCTCTCTCTCTGGATTGGTGTAATGTAAATTATGTAATAGCTGTGCTGAACATAAGTTAATTGTCAATGTGAAAATATATAGATTTTCTAGGGCCTATGTGCTAAAGAATTCTTGTTGAGATTGTAAAATGTTGGTTTTCCACGTGCTTTAGCTGATGACGTGGTCTGACTATTCAGGCCATCAACAGAAAAATCGTTTCGCTCAACTACGAGGAGTTGAAAGCTGAGATTAAGTCAGTAGATTCTCAAGAATCATTTAATGGTGGAGTTCACGTTCTGGTGACTGGCTATTTAACAGGAAAAGGCATCAAAGTTAGGCACTTTGCTCAATCTTTCTTCCTTGCTCCGCAAGACCGGGGTTACTTTGTTTTGAATGACATGTTCCGTTATGTGAATAACGATGGTGTTAGCCCAGCATTGGTCCCTGATGTTGTAGTTCCTGTTCCTGAAGAGCCAGGTTAGTTACTTGTGCAGAATTTTTTGGCATCTTGTCTTTCTCAACAAGGTTGAGCTCATATATTTCTTGTTTCCTGTCAACAGTTCCCATCCCGGTTCAGGAGAACCATGTTTCTGAGCAGATCGCACCATCTGCAGAAGAAGCTATTTCTGGAGAAGTGTACAACCCACCAGAGAACGGGGACTTGCCGGTTACCGAAGAAGAAGAAGTTCCTGAGCCGGAGGTTGTTGATGAGGTTCAGGATAATACAGAGCCTGTGGTTGAAACCCCTGCCAAAATTGACGAAGCGCCAAAGAAGTCTTATGCTTCTATTGTAAGTGTGACCATAAGCAGTTCCAAGAAATAAACCAGCTCATGTTGTCCTTCCTTTCTAGTTGCTCACATTACTTACTTTACTTTCATACCTTGTTTAATCTATTGTGATCTGACTCTGGTTCATCTTGTTTCTATCTTGTTCCTGCCCATTGCTTGCAATTTTGTAGAAGTATAACAAGAGTGTGTTTCTATGTTTCCAATTACCCCACGTTTATCTATCCTGGCTCATGATTTCCAGGTGATGCATCTGAAGGCAACTGCTGCAACTTTCTCGCCGCCTCCTGCTGCTGCCCGAAAAGCTCTCCCAAAGAGCTTGGACCAAGTGAAGCCTAATCCTATTCCGGCGCCAGATGCTCCAGTTTCCAATTCAGATGTTTTTGATCATGAACATAACCAAGAGGGTGAAGGCATGTCTTTGGCTGCAGTCCTTGCATCTCGGTTGGATCATCTTTCTAGAATGTACAAACTGACATGTCTATCTGTTTTATGCAGCTGATGGGTTCTCCATATACATAAAGGGCCTTCCCATGAATGCTACTGAAGCTTTACTTGAGGATATATTCAACAAATTTGGGACCATAAAGAATGATGGAATTCAAGTTAGAAGCAACAGAGTATGTTCTAATATAATGATTCTCATTAACTATGGAAGGATAAATAACATATTTTTCTATTGTACAATTTCTTACTCCCTCTGTCCCATAGTAGATGTCACACTTGGGAGATGGTACGGGATTTTAGGAGATGTTATTTTGTGTGTTAAGTGGTGAGAGAAAATATAATTTTATAATTGATGTGAGAAGAAACTTTTTTTAAAAGAGGAAATGTGACATCTTTTGTGGGACAAACTAAAAAGGAAAGTGTGACATCTACTATGGGACGGAGGGAGTATATTACATCATTATATATTTGCTGCAGCAACAAGGATTTTGTTTTGGCTTTGTGGAATTTGAGGAGGCAACATCTATGCAAAAAGCCCTTGAGGTATGGTTTCTACTTTCTATGCTATGGTGCAAGATAAGAGCAAAATATAGGTTTTCTATACCTTATAGTTTGTGGAAGGCTATTGACTGGTTACTGTGGAAGGCTATTGCTTGGAGAAAGAATTTCATAGTTTGTCTTGCTTGTAGTGCTTTTACTGTTCTGTTTTTTCCCTGATTGTAGCATGCCTTACTGTTTGTTTGATATAGTTTTGGCCTGGCAGATTTATTCAGGTATCATTTTCTCATGTCAGATTAGCTTAGGAACTTATATATTAGGTCGTTGGCTCTCTATTTATATACTCCTCCCTCCGTCCCATTCAAGATGTCCACCTACCCTTTTTAGTTTGTCCCACTCAAGATGTCCACTTTCTATATTTTGAAACAAGTCCCTCTCTCCTTATTAAAGTATTAAACTATATTTTTCTCTCTACTTCACCTAACAACTCCTAAAATCTTGTGCCACTCAAGAATGTGCACATCTTGAGTGGGATGGAGAGAGTATAACTTATGATTTTTTTCTTTGGGAGTTCCTTACCATATCTTTCCAAAGAAATGTTTGGATGCAATATCTGAAACATAATTTTTTACATTCACTCAAGCACTTGGTCAGGTATCTTTTGGTTGAGAGGATTGATGGCAATCTGATTTGAATTGGTTAGTGGTGGTCAAGTGTCAACGATGTTAACTTTTGTTTGGATCCCGCATAGCATAAACCATCAACGCCAATGATGCCTCTCGTATTCCACTTCCTAATTCCTAATTCTACGGACCCCACTGAACCGCCCTTATTTTTTCATTATGTTACTGTTGCCTTCATTTCCTTTTCTTTCTAAATTTAATATTATGATTCATTGGTTATTTTTGCTGTTCTGCATTTCTCATACCATCTTCACATTACAGGCTTCTCCAGTAACAATTGGTGGGCGTCAAGCCTTTGTTGAGGAAAAGAGGTCTACGAATTCTCGTGGTAAGTGGATTCTGTTCCAACCCCCCCCCCCCCCCTGAAAAAACTCCGACTGTTCTTTGCTTGCACGTTCACATTCGTTAGTTATTTGGTTGATGTTTTGCATAATGCACTGTGGCTCTAGTTTCTCTTTCGTCTTGCCTTCTGCTGGACTTCTGAAGATGTGCACTCATCTTAGACTTTTATTGAGCTACTGCTAGATCAACGTCTAACTTGAAAATGATTATGAACATTCATATCTGATCATTGCTTATCTTTGTGACGGTTTATATTCTGTGAGGCAGGAAGCAACAGGGGAAGGTTCCCATCAGGAAGGGGCTCTGGGTTCAGAAACGATGGAGTTAGAGGACGAGGTGGCTATGGTGGTGGTAGGGGATATAATAGGGGTGATTTCAACGGCAGGGGTGAGTTTGGCCACAGGGGTGGAAACCGGGGAGGTTCCGCAAACCGTGATGGATATCAAAGGTCCGAAAGCATCAATAGCAACGGGAGTGGCCGTGCCAACCGAGCTGCTGGGATGGCCAACGGCAACACAAAAAACACAACCCCTCATGTCTCCGCCCCTGCTTGAAGAGCCGTATCTCCAAGTTAGGTTCTGTTATTCCCTTCTTCTTCCCATTTCAAGATTAGTTTTTACCTCGTCGGAATCTTCTTTTCTGGCAGTTCAGCTGCAGCGTGACGTGTGCAACTGAATTATTCTTCGGCCATTCTTCTAACTCATTTGTTTCTGAGTTTCCTCAGTGTGGGTATAAATTTATCGGTAGACGAGATTGGTAGGTTTTTGTTTTAGTAGATTATACTGTCAATGGCCCAAGGAGAAGTAACTGAATTCTTCAAACAATTTTTTCTCCTTTTTTGGGTATTTGAAGGTATCATTTTTCTGCATTTTTCTCTATTGTAATGTCTCTAAATGAGGAACTATTTTGGCTATTATTTACTTGTAGACTCAGATCTATTCTATTATTTTTCATGAATTTGGTTAGGTATGCTATTCAATTAATGTTTAGAATCTCGTCGAAATTTTAATGAATATGCGCTTTAATCTATTAAAGTACAATGATTAAATTCGGGCGGCCTTAATATTGGGCGATTATGTTGTCTAAGAATTGATTAAACGCACAAGCCCAATACCATCAAATTTGTCAAGTGAATCCAAAAATACAATTTTTTTTATTCTGTAATAGTAACTGATTAGGATCTTCAGTTTTTAACTTTTGATATCAGTTGCCACGTAAAACTACTCATTTCGTTCCTTATAATTTGTCATCATTTGATCCAGCACGAGTTTTAAGATATGTAATAGAAAGTGGGTTGAAAAATTTAGTGATATGTGAGTCTTACTTTTATACCTCGTATATTAGTTTTATAATAAAATGTGAGTGAGAATGAGTTAGTGGAGTATATGGTCCACTACTAAAAATGATAAAAGTGAAAGATGACAAATTTTTAGAGATGAATAAAAAATGAAATGTGATAAATTTTCAGGAACATGGGGAGAGAGTAATAGAATTGCTTTTGATATTAATTGACAATTGTCTAGAATTGCTTTTGATATTAATTGACAATTGACAAGTAAAACTTTCAATTATACAAAAATTCAAAGAAATCTTAGAATTACGTATACGGTTAAACATTTAGATCTTAGAATTCATTATCTGCATTTATGTATACTCAAAAATTCTAAATAAATATTATTCGTCTCTTAAATGTTATTTAAGAATATAAGTCCAAGATGGTCAATTCATTTTCTGCATTTATGTATACTCAAAAATACTAAATAAATATTATTCGTCTCTATCTCATCAATGTTATTTAAAAAAAAGAAAAATCCAAGATGGTCTCTCTCCTACCGTGCTACGAAAAAGACCACTTGGTTTCCTCTCTCTTCTAGTATTATTCTATACAATTACCAATGATATTATGCTTTTTGGCGCAATTTCATTGTTGCTTGAATATTTTTTTGATATTCAATATCTTTAATAGTCTTTCTCCATTCCACTCAAGATATTCATAATTGTGAGTGACACAATATTTTAGGAGAAGTTATTAAGAGAAGTATATAGAGAAAACTGTAGTTGAATATTTTAATGAGGAAATAGAAGAAAGAAATTTATTTCCAAATGTAGAAAATATGAAACTAACTAAAAGAATTGTGGATATCTTGAATGAGACGGAAGAAGTATATTATATAATCCTTCTTAATATTCACGGCCAAAATTAATATTTTTTCATTCTTTCATAAATAGAGATCAAATTGCTAAAATTTTACATCCAAAAAATCCTTTCTTTTATCCTCATATAATCCTCCTCAGCTACGATATTTTATTTCTCTAGTATCTTTTGTTGTTTACTATCTACCATATTATTCGATTCTCAAAATTTCAATTCAATCCAAATTCCAAAGTTTCTATCAATTCACAAAATTATTTCTCCAATTTTAATAATAATTTAAATTCCAGCAAAAATCGCATTTCAATTATTGTGATTTATTATTTTTGATGTATTTTTACAACCTGTCATTTTTGTGTGTTTTTTGAATAATTTTACAATAAAAATGTTTTAATACAAGTATTATTATTACTCCATCCGTCTGTGAAATGTTGTCTATTTTTTTCCATTTCGGTCCGTACACAAACTGCTGTCCACTTTACTTTTTTTTTCTTCCATTTTTGGTAAATGGAGCACACTTTCCACTAACTTATTAGAGCATCTACAACGGTGGTGGGAGTGAAGGCCGCCGTCCGTGCCAGCGGCGAGGACGAGGACCGCCGCCGCTGCGCTCGCGCCACTAGCGACGTGGCGGCTTATGATTGGGCAACGGCATAGCCGTTGCCTTTGAATTATTTTTTTTATTTTAAAAATTGTTTTTAAATTATATAAAATGATTAAAAAAATTCCAAATCCCAAAAATATGGTCTTTTTTTTCCCGTTTTTTCTGAATTTTTTTGATTTTTTTTATTTTTCCCCCCAAAATCATCTATAAATACACACATTCATCATCCATTTATCACATCAATTCATCTCTCATTCTTAATTCTCATACAAACTATCAACACATTCATCACTCATTCAAAACCTCAAATGGATTTCACTCATATTATGGCGGAAGCGGAACGCGAAGAACAAGAATACTACGAACAACATCTTGCCGCTTACGAAGCATATGTCGCGGCGAATACCCCCGCTCCTCCTCCTCAACGAACCAGATCAAATCGGCGCTACATTCATCGTGACCGGGAGAGAGCCCACGAAAGGCTCGTTGCCGACTACTTTGCCGACCAGCCGCGGTTTCCGGCAGATTACTTCAGGCGCCGTTTTCGCATGTCAAAGCGCTTGTTCATGCGAATTGTCAACACATTGTCCGCACGTGTTGAATTCTTCCAAACAGGTCCAGATGTAGCCGGGCGGCAAAGTATCACGCCGTTGCAGAAGTGTACGTGTGCCATCCGACAACTCGCTACTGGGCAAACGGCCGACATCTTCGACGAGTATTTGCATATCGGTGAGTCCACTGTAATCCTTTGTCTAAAGAATTTTTGCGAGGGCGTTCGTTCAGCTTTCGGGGATGAATTCCTTCGGGCACCCACCACCGATGATTGCCAACAGTTGCTTCGTCTTCACGAATCAGTCCATGGCTTTCCCGGAATGCTTGGCAGCATTGACTGCTTGCATTGGAGGTGGAAGAATTGCCCGACTGCTTGGACGGGGCAACACTTGAGCGGTCACAAAGGCGGCGGCCCAACTCTTATCCTTGAGGCGGTCGCCGACTACCGCCTATGGATTTGGCATGCATATTTCGGCGTTGCTGGATCCAACAACGACTTGAATGTACTATATTCTTCACCACTCTTCACTGATGTGATGAATGGTGTAGCACCGGCGATCGACTTCACCATCAACGGAAATAGCTACCACATGGGTTACTATCTCGCCGATGGTATCTACCCAAGGTGGTCGATTTTCGTGAAGACGTTCAACAACCCGCACGACCTGAGATGGGTTCTTTTTGCGCAGCGTCAAGAGTCCGCACGGAAAGATGTCGAAAGAGCTTTTGGGGTCCTTCAAGCCCGATTCAACATTGTGAAGTCCCCGGCTCGGCTATGGTACGTGAATAATATCGCCGACATCATGTTCACGTGTATTATCTTACACAACATGATTATAGCCGACGAAGGGCCGAGGGCGGCTAGCTTCTACGACGAGGACGAAGCCGGAAGCTCAACAGCGAGGTCTCCCCCACGCCGAGGCGAGCATACGACGGTCGGCCAAAGAATCGAGACAAGACACACAATGCGCGATACCCGAATCCACAATCAACTACAAGAAGACCTAATCAAACACATGTGGGCGAAATTCGGCAACGCGTAGTGTTTTTTTTAATTTTTAGTATTTTAATTATGTAATTTTTTATTTTTTAGGATTTTAATTATGTCGTTTTTATTTTATTTGTCATTTGTATAATTATTTAGGTTTTTTTGATGAATTTTAGTATTATTGAAATGTTATTGTTTAATTGAATTTTAAATTAATTGTGTTCGTCCTTGCGGAAGAGCACAGCTGTGGGTGTTGTGCTCTTTCCAGAGAGCAGGCAGAAAAAGTGGGGTCGGGCCCACAACCGTGCCGCTGGCAAGAGTACGGTTGTGGATGCTCTTACACTCACACTCTATTATAAAACTTCTAGTATATAAATGTGGAACCTACATTCCACTAATTTTTTCATTCATTTTTCTTCACATTTCTTAAAACTCGCGCCGAGTCAAATGTGGACAACATTACAGACAGAGGGAATACAACAATAATATAAAAAGATATACACTATATTGGGGGTTGTTAGATCATTGAAAAATTGTCAAAATGATACTCTTTCCGTCCACCAAATGTTGTGCAGATTTTGACTCGGTACGGATTTTAAGAAATTTAAAGATAAGAGGTGTAAAAAGATGGGCTTGGATCCCCTGCTGTGCTGCCCTCCACAGCAGGGGCTGCTGTTCCATACAGCATAATATTTAATTCATGAATTATAAAATTAAAATATTATTTTTATTTATTATATAATATTATGCTGTATGGAACAGCAGCCCCTGCTGTGGAGGGCAGCACAGCAGGGGATCCAAGCCCTAAAAAGATAGTCGAATATGGATCATGCTTTTATATATTAGTTTTATATTAGAATGTGACTGTAGTGAGTTAGTGAAAAGTGAAATCCATTTATAAAAAAATAAAAAAGCAAACGTGGATAATATTTTATGGACTGACCAAAATGACAAATATGGACAACACTTTGTGGACGAAGGGAGTATGATTATTGAGGATATGGACGGAAGAAATTAATTAAATATTATAAAATGTGGCTTGTTCGGTAGAATGTATGATCTTAAATCTTTTAAGCATTTAAGTATTTAACACTATTTAAATTTTGCTACTATTATTTTGTTTTTTCTTGTTAAATTATTAAAATAAAATATATAATTAAAATTAAAAAATAAAAAATACATAATTCTATGCATCATCGACGCAGCTAAAGTATGTCCAAATATTTCTTCAGTAAGAGCACCCACAATGGGGCGCCCGATGGCACGCCCGATCCGTGCCATCGTCCTCGGGCGCGCCCGATGGCTCCATTGTGGGTGCCCGGACGATGGCACGCCCTACGCCCACGCCCTAAGCTTCGGGCGCGGAAGAAGCGCGAACGATAGGCCATCGTCCGCGCCATCGGGCACCATTGTGGGCTCCGCGGACGATGGCATGCGTTTTTGATTTTTTTTTCGAATCTTGTCTATTCAAACCTCGTTTCTCATTCACTTGTTCATACGAACATCTCACCTCTCTCATTTCTCTCATCTCTCACATTTCTACCTTTCTTACATACCAAAATGAACCACGACGATGACACCACTAGTTCCTCGGAGGAAGGTAGTCCGACCGGGGATGCCTTAGATGCAGCCGTTGAAGAGGCCATAGCGGAATGCTTAGCCGAACTGCAGCGCGAGGAGGCGGCGGCGGAGCGGATCCACAGGCCTATTCGACGTCGGACGGTTGTCCGACGTGACCACGCGGCAGCTCACCAACGTCTGGTTGCAGACCATTTTGCCAAGCAACCACGGTGGGGCCCGACTATTTTCCCCCGCCGGTTTAGAATGCCGCGTTACCTTTTTCTCAGCATTGTCCGGACGTTGGAGTCACGTGATGAATACATGACGTATTGGGAAGATGGCGTCGACAGATCCGGACTTACACCGTTGCAAAAGTGCACGGCTGCACTCCGTCAGTTGGCCTACGGCACCACGGCCGACATTTTCGACTAGTACCTCCACGTCGGGGAGACAACAGGTCGGGAGTGCCTGAAGAGATTTTGTAGGGGAATTGTGGAGGCCTATGAGGACACATATTTGCGCAGGCCGACTGTTGTTGATTGTCAGGGCATGATGAAGATGTACGAGACGGTTCACGGCTTTCCTGGGATGCTAGGGACCATCGACTGTATGCACTGGGAGTGGAAGAATTGTCCGAAGGCGTGGAGAGGCCAATTCACTAGTTGATACAAGGGCAGCCACCCGACGATGATCCTCGAAGCCGTCGCTCACTATCGGCTCTGGATCTGGCATGCTTACTTCGGTGTAGCCGGGTCGAACAACGACATCAACGTCCTCAACTCATCCATCCTCTTCACCGAGCAATGCAATGGCAACAGCCCGACCATCGAGTTCACTGCCAATAGGCGCCAATATCACATGGGGTACTACTTGGCCGATGGCATATACCCACGGTGGCCTGTTTTTGTGAAGACGATCAGATGCCCAATTGGTGAGAAGAGGGTTTTATTTGCGCACAAGCAGGAGGCGGCGCGGAAGGATGTCGAGCGAGCATTTGGTGTGCTCCAAGCACGGTGGACAATAGTGAAATGGCCGGCTCGTCTCTGGTTTAAGGAAGTCATCGCCGATGTCATGTATGCGTGCATAATCACGCACAATATGATAGTCGAGCATGAAGGTGAGAGCATCACCGACTGGAACGATGATGAAGGTGCATCTAGCTCGTCCGGCACGACGACCGCGCCCACCGCTAGAGGATTACCGACGTGCTTTAATGGGGTTCTATCTAGACAGGCCTCAATGCGCAACCAACAAGACCATGCTCAGCTCATGAACGACATGGTTGAAGAAGTGTGGGCCCGTAACCGCCGTCGCTGAGTTTGCGTATTTTTTTAATTCGTATTGTAATGTATTAATTTTTATAAATGAAATGAAGTTTTTTCCCAATTTTTATAGTTATTTAAATATTCAAATAAAAGAAAATACATAGGGCGCGCCTTAGGGCACACCTTAGGGCGCCCCATTATAGGTGAGAGGGTAGGAGGATAAAAATGATGACGTGGCGGTGCATTGGGCGCGCCTTAAGGCGCCCCATTACTAATGCTCTAAATCTTATTTGAGTTGGCCATGTTGCTCTTTATTGCATGTCTACTAATTACAAGCTGCATATGCTAAAAAATTAACTGCAAAATGTTTTAGGGCCCCATCTCGCACTTTCAGCGAAATAATTTGTAATCGCTAGTATGCTACTTCTCTTTCACGATATATATATATATATATATATATATATATATATATATATATATATATATATATGAAAATGATCAATACAAAACTTGATCTCAATACAAAATCCAGACCAAATCCTGACCATGAGATTTGACAATCCAATGGTCAATAATTAAACAAAAACACGGAGGGTCATTGTAAAGCAGTTTTAGGTCATATTATAAACTTTGGGTTTGAGGTCATGTTAAGATCATTTCATGTCATCCTTACTATAATGACGTAAAAATAAGCTTACAATAACCTAAAATGACTTTTGTATGCTTGGTTCTGCATTTTTGTATTAAGAATGGTTTTGCATGGATCAAAACCCTATATATATATATATATATATATATATATATATATATATATATATATATATATATATAGTAGTGATCTAGGGCAAGTGCTCATTAACTACATAACTAGAGAATAAATCTAAGCCACAAGATCAAGAAAATCAAGGGTTATTATTAATACATGTAATTTTTGAATTTAAGGAGAAATTAGTTCCCTCAATCACAAATTTACTCCACAATAACAAGGCGGGGGTATAATAGTCATTGCATAGCCAAAATTAGATTTCGTCGGCAAATTGAATTCATTTGAAAAAAACCGCGATTACTCTTCTCTCTTCTCCTCTTCTCTGTTCTGGAAATTCACCAGAAATTAAGCTCCGTTGCTTGATTGAAACGAAATTTCTTTAAGAATTCATGAAATTGATGCGAAATAGCTCGCTCGAGCTGAAGATATTTATGAAATTGGCGCGGAATTGCTGCAGGTGACGGTAGAGGAGGAAAACACGTTGGTGATAAAGAGCAACGGGGAGAGGAAGAGAGAGGAAGGAGAGGTGGAAGGTTGCATGTGTGTGTAAATCATGCGTGTGTGTGTAAATTCGGAGGATCTTTGATGAGCAGAGTGAGGATTTGTCTTATTCCTCTTCTTGTGCAATTCAATTGTCTTTTTAGAGAGAGAGAAAGAGAATAAATACAGATTTAAGAGCAAACTTGGTAGTTGGGTTGTCAAATAGTGTTAGAAGATTTTATCGATTATTAATTCATAAAAAAAAATACTCCTACGTGGATCAATCCAATATATATGAATCAAAATATGTAAGTTCATTTCTTAGAAAATAAATTTAATATTTTTAAATTCACAATCGTTGCAAATTTACCGAGTCAAATTACATGCATGCTAATAGTGATGTGTTTTATTAACACCAGTGAAGTAAAATCATGCTAAAAGTGATGTATTTTGTAAACAAGAGTGAAGTAAAATCATGCTAAGAGTGATGTGTTTTGTAAACAAGAGTGAAGTAAAATCATAATAAGAGTGATGTGTTTTGTAAACAAGAGTGAAGTAAAATAATAATAAGAGTGATGTGTTTTGTAAACAAGAGTGAAGTAAAATCATAATAAGAGTGATGTGTTTTGTAAACAATAGTGAAGTAAAATCATGCTAAAGTGATGTATTTTGTAAACAAGAGTGAAGTAAAATCATGCTAAGAGTGATGTGTTTTGTAAGCAAGAGTGAAGTAAAATAATAATAAGAGTGATGTGTTTTGTAAACAAGAGTGAAGTAAAATCATAATAAGAGTGATGTGTTTTGTAAACAATAGTGAAGTAAAATCATGCTAAAGTGATGTATTTTGTAAACAAGAGTGAAGTAAAATCATGCTAAGAGTGATGTGTTTTGTAAGCAAGAGTGAAGTAAAATCATAATAAGAGTGATGTGTTTTGTAAGCAAGAGTGAAGTAAAATCATAATAAGAGTGATGTGTTTTGTAAACAAGAGTGAAGTAAAATCATGCTAAGAGTGATGTGTTTTGTAAACAAGAGTGAAGTAAAATCATGCTAAGAGTGATGTGTTTTGTAAACAATAGTGAAGTAAAATCATGCTAAGAGTGATGTGTTTCGTACCACTTTATTCTTGTTATACAACTTTTTATCTCAACAAATAAAGTCTGTTTGAATAAAATAGATGCGATAGATGATTGCCAATACCAATGAAGCATCATTTAATGAAGTCATTTTCAAGCACAAAATATCTTTACAACACCCAAGTATACATCAAGTGAGATCAAAAAGCAACTCCCCTTGGGACATTATACCACAGCAGCAAACTTCCACTCTACAAAACAAAACAACTATGCCCTCAAACCCAAACAAAACAACTATGTCCTCAAACCACTTGTTCGCTAGATCACTGATGCGGCGCGCAGTTGCCGGCGCTAACTGCCGCTGTTACATGGCGACTACGCCGGGGAGGCCTGCGCCCGCTGCACAGGTTGAAGGTTTGAGCGCGGAGTTGGTAGGGTGGAGGCGGATGATGAGTTCGGCGGCGGAGCCTACATCGTCGCCGCCTTCATCGGTGAAGAACAGTGAGTCGCCGGAGGAGAAGGCCGAGAAAGGTGGCGTTGTGGTTTCGAGCAATTGGGGAATTTCAAGACCTAAGATTACGAGGGAGATTTGGAAGGAGATTTGAAAGGAAATTTGAAAATCTGGAAGGAAATGACACATGATTTTGAATATCTAATTTCCAAAAGTACCCTTGATCTATTTTACATTATTAAAATATATAATATTTGTTCCATTTATTTATGTGGCTGAGATTTGTTCTCTAGTTATACACTTAAAAATAGTTATATCTTGATCACTACTCTATATATTTATATAGGATTTGGTTCAAATATATATTTATATATATATAGAATCGTGATCATATGATAACCCCTAAATATCATAATAACCCTATAACCAAATCTGGACCACACATATTTCTAATCATGCGGTTGAGATTCAAACTTAGATTTACTTCATAAAAAAAATGCGGGGGTAAAACTGTCATTTCCCTCATTTAATTTCTGAATTTCGTCAAATATCACGTAAAATTATAAAATGATAGGTTTATTGCATAGAATGATAGTTTTGCCGGATAGAATGATACTCTGAGTTGATAAAATGATACTTTTAACTGACTGATAAAATGATAGGTTTATTGCATAGAATGATAGTTTTGCCGGATAGAATGATACTCTGAGTTGATAAAATGATACTTTCGACTGACTGATAAAATGATAGATTTATTTCATAGAATGATAGTTTTTCCGGATAGAATGATACTCTGAGTTGATAAAATGATACTTTTGACCGACTGATAAAATGATAAACTAATAAAATGATAGGTTTATTGCATAGAATGATAGTTTTTCCGGATAGAATGATACTCTGAGTTGATAAAATGATACTTTTAGCTTATAAATGTTAGGTTTACTGCATAAAATGATAGTTTTGCCGGATAGAATGATACTTTTAGCCGATAGAATGATAGTTTTGCCGGGTAGAATGATACTTTCAGCCGATAGAATGATAGGTATTTTTGGTGTATAAAATGACATTTTTCTTTAATAAAATGATACTTTTACCTGATAAAATGATAATCTAAGCGGATAAAATGACAGTAACCTTATAAAAATGATAGTTTAGCTGAAGAAATTGCATATAAGCTGATAAAATGATACTTTAACGTGACAAAATGACATAAAACTGATAAAATGATAGTTTTGCCGGATAGAATGATACTCTGAGTTGATAAAATGATACTTTTGACTGACTGATAAAATGATAGGTTTATTGCATAGAATGATAGTTTTGCCGGATAGAATGATACTCTGAGTTGATAAAATGATACTTTTGACTGACTGATAAAATGATAAAATGATAGGTTTATTGCATAGAATGATAGTTTTGCCGGATAGAATGATACTCTGAGTTGATAAAATGATACTTTTAGCTTATAAATGTTAGGTTTACTGCATAAAATGATAGTTTTTCCGGATAGAATGATACTTTCAGCCGATAGAATGATAGTTTTGCCGGGTAGAATGATACTTTCAGCCGATAGAATGATAGGTATTTTTGGTGTATAAAATGACATTTTTCTTTAATAAAATGATACTTTTACCTGATAAAATGATAATCTAAGCGGATAAAATTACAGAAACCTTATAAAAATGATAGTTTTTCCGGGTAGAATGATACTCTGAGTTGATAAAATGATACTTTTAGCTTATAAATGTTAGGTTTACTGCATAAAATGATTGTTTTGCCGGATAGAATGATACTTTCAGCCGATAGAATGATAGTTTTGCCGGGTAGAATGATACTTTCAGCCGATAGAATGATAGGTATTTTTGGTGTATAAAATGACATTTTTGTTTAATAAAATGATAATTTTACCTGATAAAATGATAATCTAAGCGGATAAAATGACAGTAACCTTATAAAAATGATAGTTTAGCAGAAGAAATTGCATATAAGCTGATAAAATGATACTTTAACGTGACAAAATGACATAAAACTGATAAAATGATAGTTTTTCCGGATAGAATGATAGTTTTGTCCGGTAGAATGATACTTTCAGCCGATAGAATAATAGGTATTTTTGGTGTATAAAATGACATTTTTGTTTAATAAAATGATACTTTTACCTGATAAAATGATAATCTAAGCGTATAAAATGACAGTAACCTTATAAAAATGATAGTTTAGCTGAAGAAATTGCATATAAGCTGATAAAATGATACTTTAACGTGACAAAATGACATAAAACTGATAAAATGATAGTTTTGCCGGATAGAATGATATTCTGAGTTGATAAAATGATACTTTTGACTGACTGATAAAATGATAGGTTTATTGCATAGAATGATAGTTTCGCCGGATAGAATGATACTCTGAGTTGATAAAGTGATACTTTTGACTGACTGATAAAATGATAAAATGATAGGTTTATTGCATAGAATGATAGTTTTGCCGGATAGAATGATACTCTGAGTTGATAAAATGATACTTTTGACCGACTGATAAAATAATAAAATGATAGGTTTATTGCATAGAATGATAGTTTTGCCGGATAGAATGATACTCTGAGTTGATAAAATGATACTTTTGATCTACTGATAAAATGATAAAATGATAAAATAATAGGTTTATTGCATAGAATGATAGTTTTGCCGGATAGAATGATACTCTGAGTTGATAAAATGATACTTTTAGCTTATAAATGTTAGGTTTACTACATAAAATAATAGTTTTGCCGGATAGAATGATACTTTCAGCTGATAGAATGATAGTTTTATCGGGTAGAATGATACTTTCAGTCGATAGAATGATAGGTATTTTTGGTGTATAAAATGACATTTTTGTTTAATAAAATGATACTTTTACATGATAAAATGATAATATAAGCGGATAAAATTACAGAAACCTTATAAAAATGATAGTTTTTCCGTATAGAATGATACTCTGAATTGATAAAATGATACTTTTAGCTTATAAATGTGAGGTTTACTGCATAAAATGCTAGTTTTTCCGGATAGAATGATACTTTTAGCCGATAGAATGATAGTTTTGCCGGGTAGAATGATACTTTCAGCCGATAGAATGATAGGTATTTTTGGTGTATAAAATGACATTTTTGTTTAATTAAATGATACTTTTACCTGATAAAATGATAATCTAAGCGGATAAAATGACAGTAACCTTATAAAAATGATAGTTTAGCTGAAGAAATTGCATATAAACTGATAAAATGATACTTTAACGTGACAAAATGACATAAAACTGATAAAATGATAGTTTTTCCGGATAGAATGATACTTTTATCCGATAGAATGATAGTTTTGTCGGGTAGAATGATACTTTCAGCCGATAGAATGATAGGTATTTTTGGTGTATAAAATGACATTTTTGTTTAATAAAATGATACTTTTACCTGATAAAATGATAATCTAAGCGGATAAAATGACGGTAACCTTATAAAAATGATAGTTTAGCTGAAGAAATTGCATATAAGCTGATAAAATGTTACTTTAACGTGACAAAATGACATAAAACTGATAAAATGATAGTTTTGCCGGATAGGATGATACTCTGAGTTGATAAAATGATACTTTTGACTGACTGATAAAATTATATATGTTAGGTTTATTGCATAGAATGATAGTTTTCCCGAATAGAATGATACTCTGACTTGATAAAATTATACTTTTGACTGACTGATAAAATGATAAAATGAGCGAAATTCAGAAATTAAATGAGTGAAATTTGGATACGTAAATTTTATCATGAGCGAAATGACATATTTACCCCCCGCGCTTTTTTTTATGAAGTAAATCTAAGTTTGAATATCAACCGCGTGATTTTAAAAATGTGTGGTCCAGATTTGGTTATAGGGTTATTACGGAAATTGGGGTTATCATTATAATGCACTCCCATACTATATAGGGGTGCATTATAATGATAACCCCAATTTCCGTAATAACCCTATAACTAATTCTGGACCTCACATTTTTAAAATCACGTGGTCTAGATTCAAACTTTGATTTACTTCATAAAAAAAAGCGCGGGGGTAAATATGTCATTTCGCTCATGATAAAATTTACGTATCCAAATTTCGCTCATTTAATTTCTGAATTTCGCTCATTTTATCAGTCAGTCAAAGTATCATTTTATCAACTCAGAGTATCATTCTATCCGGCAAAACTATCATTCTATGCAATAAACCTAACATATATCATTTTATCAGTCAGTCAAAAGTATCATTTTATCAACTCAGAGTATCATTCTATCCGGCAAAACTATCATTCTATGCAATAAACCTAGCATATATTATTTTATCATTTTATCATTTTATCAGTCAGTCAAAAGTATCATTTTATCAACTCAGAGTATCATTCTATCCGGCAAAACTATCATTCTATGCAATAAACCTAACATATATCATTTTATCAGTCAGTCAAAAGTATCATTTTATCAACTCAGAGTATCATTCTATCCGGCAAAACTATCATTATGTGCAATAAACCTATCATTTTATCATTTTACGTGATATTTGGCGAAATTCAGAAATTAAATGAGGGAAATGACAGTTTTACTCCCTCGCTTTTTTTATGAAGTAAATCTAAGTTTGAATCTCAAAACTATCATTCTATGCAATAAACCTATCATTTTATCATTTTACGTGATATTTGGCGAAATTCAGAAATTAAATGAGGGAAATGACAATTTTACCCCGCGCTTTTTTATGAAGTAAATCTAAGTTTGAATCTCAACCGCATAATTAGAAATATGTGTGGTCCAGATTTGGTTATAGGGTTATTACGATATTTAGGAGTTATCATATGATCACGACTCTATATATATATATATATATGGAAAGATTGAGACATGGAGCAAAAAATTATATTATAAATATAATGTGCGGAATGTAAATGTATAGAGGGTATATTCATATTTATAGGTGAAAAGGTAAAACAATTATACAGAAATAGCCATTTGTACTAACTAGAGCTGTTTTTAATTCTCTTACTATTAAATCAAATTTCGCATTTAGGTTAAGATTAACTACAAAAATAAAATTCGTCGAGCTACGTGGCAGGCAATGATTGGCTCACATTCTGTATGTTTTTGCATGTATAGCTTTTTATTCAGCTTAATCGACCAAAACTGAATCAACTATACATCCTTCGTTCAAATTTGAAACCTTTACAAATTTCTGCTCCACTACTTATTTTACATTTAAACTTTTTTTTTCATTCTGCCCCACTATTTATTTTACATTTAAACCTATTTTTTCAATTTTCTTAGAATTGAAATCCCCATTTCCAAATTACCAACTACTAAAACAAAACACATTGTTACGAAATCCAGTAGATTGAAATCGGGTGAACATCTTGGCTGCCTAGCAAAAGTCTTAAAATGCAAACCCTAACACAAAAAGTAAAACTGATTACGTGACGACGGTGATGTGCCGGAGCGGGTGAGACACATCTCGGCAGCCGGCATGCTCCACGAACTCCGCCGGAGAAAACGAGCTCCCATGGCACACACACATGATGCTCACTTCCCTCTTATCGTACTTGTACAAGAACCCCATCACCGTCCTCCCATTCGCCCCTTCTCCGGTGGCCGACACACATGGCATGCGACGAGCTTCACCGCCGCTCTCAGACGCAGACGCAGGAGAGCTGCTGCTCTCCTGCTTAAGCTCTGTTTGCCACGCCCGCCTGCCTGCACCACCAACAAAATGTTGCAAGATACCAACAAACAACGCTAAATATGTATCAAACGAGACAGTAGGCAGGCATGTAACATATATATTCCCAAGTCCACTATTAACTGTCTCATTTTTCCTAATCTACGTTCCACCAACTCATTTAATTTATATTTTATTATAAAATTAATATATAAATATGACGCTCACGTTTCATTAACTTTTTCTAACATTTTTTTTATAAACTCAAACAATTTCTTAAAATTCGAGCGCAGATAAAAAAAGGGACATAGTTTTAGTATAGAAATCTTCTCCAACCATACACCAAACACAAACCTTTTTTTGGTGTTTTTTTGAAACAACACCAAATATGATATTACTGCAAAAAAATTTACGAGACAAAAACTCAAAAATGACATAAATTTTGAATTTTGTGTAAATGGTTAAAGTAAAACTACTTTTTAGTGTAACGTATTCTCAAAATTGAGTATAAGCAAAATTGAGTATAAGTTTTGCGTAAATGATTGAAGATGGTCTAACGGGACGGAGAGAGTATTTCTCTAAGATGTGCAAAATTTAATTAACAAACACAAAATTCTCACCTATGCTGTAAAAATCTGGACATTGCCCCAAGGATTTCAACCCATTGCTATTTTCCGAATCACTCTTAGCTTCGACGAGTTGTACCTTGGGGTACAAGCTCTCCTTCTTCTCACTGAACAAGGACAGCCCCAGCTCATCTGCAACTTCACCACTGCCATTTTTCCTCTCAAAATTTGATTCATTCTCTCTAATTTCCCTATCTCTAACTCTCCCCTGCAATCTCTGTGCCTCCACAAACAATTTATCGTTGACGAATCTCGACCTCTTCACCTTCTCCTCTCTCTTCCTTCTCGCCTCTTGCCTCCTCGATGCCTGAATCTCTCTCCTCCTCTGCAAATCATCCGTCTCAGAAAAATCAAATCTCGAATTACCGCTCTCGCAATTCGATTTTCCCGCGTATTTCCCGCCTATTGAAAGCTCCAAACTCAGCTCCTCGCAATCTCCCATTCTCAATTCAATGCTTGTTTGAATTCTCGAAAATTCTCTCTAATTTCTAATTTTTTTTTGTTTCCTGTTGCTTTTTCTCGATTGGACTAGTTTGAACAACGTTGAATTTGTGAAGAAAGAGATGGAGAGAGGGAATATAAGCAGGATAGAGAGAGAAAGTGGGGGAAATTGTACGGAGGTGACACGTGGCGAGTGGGAGTGGTGGTTGTTGGACACGTAATAGGTTAAGAGTTAACTACGGAGTTAGTATTAGTCCTCTCTCCAAATCGCAAATCATTGGCCCCTAATATCCTGCTTAATTTCATAATTAATGAAAATAATTCTCTGCACGTCTTCACAACCGCCACGTGAGCGGCATTTGACGACAAGCCCCAACAGCCCGACACGTGTCGGATGTAGAGAGGCTTGAGTCGCGAGGAATATGGGGTGAAGACACGTGGGGGGATATGCGGTGTCTGAATTCGGGCCGTCGCTGCTAGTTGCGGGCTGGGCGCAACGTGGCGGATGTGGGTCCTCACGCCAACTGCGTTAGTTCGGGCCGGTGGGCCTGCATTTGTGTAAAAAGAGATTCGTTTGTGGGTCCCCTCTGTTAGTCCTATTTAAAGTTACAGGGATATTTGATCGAACTCTATGCGTGTCGTTTAATCTGAAAAAAATGGACAATTTGGTCGTTTTCGAATTTTACCACTTTTCTTCTTTCCCTGTACAACAGTCCTATAATTTGATACTCAACATTTGGTTTGTTAAAAAAACAATGAGCTGGAATAATGTATATGCTCCTTCCGTTCCACAACAATATGCACTCTTTCCTTTTTAGTTCGTCCAATAAGAATATGACTTTCTAATTTTGAAGAGTCTTTTCTTCTAATGAGGTGCGACTCATTCTCCGCTAACAAATACTTTAATTACTTTTTATCTCTACTTCTCTCTTACTTTATCAATTTTACATTAAAACATGTGCCGAACTCAAAGCGTATTTTCTTTGAGGACAGAGGGAGTAATGATTAAGTTAATTATAAATAAAAGTGAGATAACTTATTATCATATGCTACAATAATCTAATCTTGACATCATAAAAGTGGATAATGATATATTATCACTAGCTGAAATTTTAAAAAAAATATAATTGAACAAAAGATACAATTAATCACATCCTTTAATCAAGTAATCAAGCCAATCGAACGAATCCTATGTATCTCATGTCATAATATAAATAAACAAGTTACATTGATTTCATGAATAAAATTAATGAAGAGCTTCGCATCATTGTACAATGGTGAATTAAAATTGAATATTTATTTCGTGTCTAAATTTCAATTAAATATTAAATAATTAGTCACTTGAACAAATGTAAGTAGGGGTGCGCTAGGGTGCTACTTTGTTTAGAGTGACAACGTACCTTCAATTACATCCATTGGATCTCTTAATGATGCATCAGATTGATTTATAGAAATAGAGTCATGCTTGTATGGGATAATTTTTTCATTCCACTATATTTTAAATTGAACCAGATTTGGAAGATCCCACTAATTTAGGGTGCATTCTATTTGGAGAATCAAATTTTGAGTTGTAGAGACTCTCTCTTCACGCATTCTATTTGGAGAATCAAATTTTGAGTTGTAGAGACTCTCTCTCCACTTCTCCTTTTTACTCTCCTCTAACCACCAGTTGTTCTCATCTATTCCTAAAATCCTAATCGTCTCCAACAATCACTCGTTTTTCTCTATTCCTAAAAATCTTATTGTCGAATTTAACTCTAATTCTACCGGCCAATTTGTTAAGGCATCCACAATGGGGCGCCACGTCATTAGTTTTATCCTCCTACCCCCACCTGCAATGGGACGCCCTAAGGCGCGCCCTATGCACTTTCTTTTCATTGAATATTTAAATAACTAAAAAAATTAGGAAAAAACTTCATTTTTATATAATAATTAATACATTAAAAAATACGCAAACTCAGCGACGGCGGTTACGGGCCCACACTTCTTCAATCATGTTGTTTATGAGTTGAGCATGGTCTTGTTGGTTGCGCATTGATGCCTGTCTAGCGGAGGGCTCGGTCGCCATGCTGGACGACAGTGGCGGAGCCACATGGGAGCAAAGGAGTACGACTGTACCCAAATTTTGCTGTCTTAATACATAATTGTAGTAAGATTAAACAATAACATGAGCGGTCCAGTGGTTGAGCGCTCCACTCGCCTTCCTTCGAGCTCGTGTTCGATTCCTTGCCGCCTCTCTCTTTCCAGTTAGTTATACCACCTCCTTTTCCAATCTTAATTGTTTATATGGCATTTTGTAGCATTTTTCTTTCTGTTGAGCTATATTCTTATGTGATAGTAGTTTGCAATTTATTTTTTATTACAATAATATTCTTAATGGTTTAATATGATTGTTTTAAAATAATTCCAGACCGTGTACATTTTTGTAGTACTTTATTTTTTATTATTTTGTTTTGTGGATATAGTGGTCATTTTTTCAAATGAAGCTTGTTAATTTGGTTACGCTACTACTCTCCCAACTTAATTAAAGCGTTTTTTAGGCATAAAAATTAAAAATTTGTGTTATACAAAATAGATGAAGATAAAATAAAATAAAAAAGAGAATAAAGTAAGAGAGTTAAGAGTGATTATAAAATGATACAAAATAAAGTAAGTGTGACTAGATGTTTTATTTTTTTACTAAAAAACGACTTTACTTAGTCGGGACATCTAAAAAGGGAACACGACTCAACTAAATTGGGTGGGCGAATTTTTTTATAGTGAGTATTATTTTATTTTTAATTGGTGATGTGATTATTTGCCGTACAATTTTGTACCACCAGAGTAAAATTTCTGTATCCGCCACTGCTGTACGAGCTAGATGCACCGTCATCATCGTTCCACTCAGTGATGCTCCCACCTTCATGCTCGACTATCATGTTGTGCATGATTATGCACGCATACATGACATCGGCGATGACTTCCTTGAACCAGAGACGAGCCGACCCTTTCACAATTGCCCATCGTGATCGGAGCACACCAAATGCCCGCTCGACATCGTTCTGCGCTGACCCCTGCTTTGCGCAAATAAAACTCTCTTCTCACCCATTGGGCAACTGATCGTCTTCAGAAAAACAGGCCACCGTTGGTATATGTCATCGGCCAAGTAGTACCCCATGTGGTATCGGCGCCTGTTGGCAGTGAACTCGATGGCCGGGCCGTTGCCGTTGCATTGCTCGACAAAGAGGGTGGATGAGTTGAGGACGTTGATGTCGTTGTTAGACCCGACTATGCCGAAGTACGCATGCCAGATCCAGAGCCGATGGTCAGCAACGGCTTCGAGGATCAAAGTCGGGTGGCTGCCCTTGTATCCACTAGTGAATTGGCCTCTCCACGCCGTCGGACAATTCTTCCACTCTCATTGCATACAGTCGATGCTCCCTAGCATCCCAGGAAAGCCGTGCGCCGTCTCGTGCATCTTCATCAGGCCCAGGCAATCAGTGGCAGTAGGCTTGCGCAAATATGTGTCGTCGTAGGCCTCCACAACTCCCCTACAAAATCTCTTCAGGCACTCCCGACCTGTTGTATCCCTGACGTGGAGGTACTCGTCGAAAATGTCCGCCGTGGTACCGTAGGCCAACTGACGAAGTGCAGCCGTGCACTTTTGCAACGGTCTAAGGCCGGGTCTGCCGACGCCGTCTTCCCGATACGTGAAGTACTCATCACGTGACGACAACGTCCGGACAATGCTAAGAAATAGGTAACGCGACTATCTAAACCGGAGGCGGAAAACAGTCGGTCCCCACCATGGTTGATCGGCAAAATAGTCTTCAACCAGACGTTGGTGAGCTGCCGAGTGGTCGCGTCGGACAAACGTCCGACGTCGAAGAGGCCTGTGGATCTGCTCCGCCGCCGCCGCCTCCTCGCGCTGCATTTCAACTAAGCATTCCGCCATGGCCTCTTCAACGACTGCATCTAAGGCTTCCGAGGTCGAACTACCTGACTCTGAGGAGCTAGAACTCGTGGTGTCATCGTCGTGGTTCATTTTGGTATGTGAGAGAGTAGAAATGTGAGAGATGAGCGAAATGAGAGAGGCGAGATGTTTGTATGAACAAGTGAATGAGAAACGAGGTTTAAATAGACAAATAAAAAATAAAAAACGCATGCCATCGTCGGCGACCATCGTCTGCCGATCCCACAATGGGGCGCCCGATGGCGCGGACGATAGGCCATCGTCCGCCGAGCCAACAATGGGGCGAACGATGGCGCGGACGATAGGCTATAGTCCGCGCTTCTTCCACGGACGATGCATCTGGCGTTGGCGTAGGGCGCAGACGATGGCGGACACTCACAATGGAGGCATCGTCCGCGCCCGAGGACGATGGCCGCCATCGGGCGCCCCATTGTGGATGCCCTTATGGATGGCACCCTTCTGAGTAGGTTCTTACTCCAACTATAATACTCTACAATAGGAAAACTGGAATTGCAAAATAGATAAATAGATTCTTCTTTCTCGATGATCCATAGCAATTACAAGAAGGTCCTATGTATAGTAAACTCGGAAATGGAAATAACTATTCTAACAAACTAGAAAGTGGCCACTAAACCACTATTGCACTACTAAAATAGCTACTAATAACCACTACTGCACTAATAAAATAACTACTAATAAACTGTTACTTAGCAACTAACAATCCCTAGAAATATGTAGAGCTCAAACATAATCTTTGAGGTGAGTTGGTCTCTTGATCGTGCGGCGTGGCCGTTGAGCAATGACCGGGTCAACTGGCTGATTTGTAGTTAGGTCCTGACTCGTATCAGAATTCTTCATTATTTTGGGTCGGAACAGAAAGGATAAGGAGCGTGACTTCGAACGCTGCGATTGAGAATATTAGTTCGCCGATGGATTTGACTTGAACTACTTTTTTAGTTCAAATGTTGTCCACAAGTGCACATGGTTTATAGAGCGTGGCAAGTTAAAAATTTATTGATCCCCGAAGACTAAGTGGCTAACTCGAGTACCATGACATGATGTTGAATTCTATCTAGACTAAAGTAGACGTGCTTTTAGTTTTTATCTAAGATATAAATGCAACTAAGTAAACAAAGGAAATGAACAAAGCAAGTAACGAAGACTTCACACAAGATTGGAGGATAGAGCTTTGGATCCGATTGCAATGAATTGCGAGATATCACCTAGTGGACAGCTCATCTATATGCACCTTATTAATGGCTAGGAAAGTCACTATAATTAGCTAAGCCCTCTCTCGAGTGTACCTAGCACGTATATTAACCTCTAATGTCGGAGTCTTCTCCTTACAATTTGAAGTTAACTCCCTAACTATAAAGGCTCAAGCGTTTTCTCCATCAAATTTGAAGCTTTAACTCCCTAATTATTTGCTAATTGCTAACAAGACTCGATGCATTGATATTTATGTATTCATATCGACATTTGTGGTAAATAAATACTCATAGATATTTTTAAAAATTTCAATATATATGAATATGCAGAAACTATTATCCAAACATACGTAATACTCCCTCCGTTCGGAGTCCTATTTAGTTATGGCACGGGTTTTAAAAAATGTAAAGAAAAATGAGTTGAATAAGTTAGTGGAATATAAGTCTCACTTACATATATTAGTTTTATAATAAAATGTGAGTGAAATAAGTTGGTGGAATGTGGGGTCTACTTACCATTTATGGTAAAAGTGAAATATGATTCTTATTGTGGGACGGACCGAAATGCCGAAACAAAACTCTTATTATGGGACGGGGGACGGAGGGAGTATTAAAGTTCTTATAAATTACTTTTAATTTGACATAATTTTGTGAATGTAGTGTTTTCCTTATATTGCTATTTCGTATGAAATCTTTAGCACTGATTTTCAAATTTAAAGAATTGTGGTTTTTGTTACATTGTGGTATCACCTTAATGATAACTTATAACTATGCATATATTATACTTCCATGTATGGGATACGTCTAGTTAAACATGTTATATAACATATACTACTAGAATAAATGTTTAGAGTTTAAAGCATATTCGGATCCTCAAGAATTTAGCTTAAAAAACAAACAGCAAAATTCTTCAACTCAAAAATCCAATCCAACCTTGTCCTATTCCAAACAACTGCCAACAAATAAAATCCGGAGGAGTCTAATGCAAAGTGAGGGGCATGTAGATGATTAGTCTACCATCCATGAGGCTGTAGAAAATAATTAAAGAGATAGATTCATCAATTGTTGAAATTAACAATTAACAATATAGTATATAAAGTGGATGAGATCATGAAATGGTTACCCCTTGATGTAGTAATAGCAGAAGTCAGCCAAGATGAATGTCTGAACGGTTTCTGCTAGCAGCATCATAGGTAACCAAATGTAACCATTTCCTATCAGAAACAAGTACCTTCCCCCACTTTCATACAACCTAAAATATCATTCACTTCCAACAAATTAACCACACTGCATTGCATTCATTCTAATTAGTATACTCTTAACACATAGTAACATCTTTTGTCCCTCACCTTAATGATCCAAGGAGCAAATCCAAGAAATCTTGCAATGCCTAATGCAAACACGTAATGGGCTGTGAATGGCTCGATTATCTGCAAAACGACGAAGCAGTTTGAGAGTTTTTATTAATTCTAGTCATACTACTAATTTTGAAGTCTAACAATTATGTACCTTGGCATTTTGTACCATCTTGAGTTGTGGCAGCACTGAAATAGACACCAAGTACATGGCAAACGCCCAAAGCATGCGCGCAGGGAGCACGTGGGACGTGTGAGGATTGACAAGGGATCGCGCAAGGGACAATCTATAAACATGAGATGAAATATAAACATGACCAGTTATATTTGTTTAGAGCCCAAAACATAGCTTTAAGTGGCTCAATCTCAAGCATGACCGAGACGAAGCTATCAAGGATGGTATGCAATGCAAGCATGATTATTACCACATAGTATAAGGGCATGTTGTCTAGCTTGGCAATGTAGGTTGATTTCAACTTGAATCTCATCATGTAGACAACCCATAAAGTTGAGCAAAGAGTTAGAAAATCAAGCACGGTATGAATGTCGCCCTCCATGAAAAAGCTGCACACCAATCTTGCTGCTAGGAATATAGCAGTAAGCTCTTGTGACTTCAATGAAAGCCCTGATAAAAAATCAGACAAACCAATATGTTAATTAGTGCTTATCAATACTATAAATCGATGATCCAAATAAATAATTTATTTTTTGATTGTTACAAATTGCAACGATGATAATCGAAATGGCAAGTAGTTGGTGAATTTTTGTTGGCAATTAAACGTAAAATACTAGACAAATCGTTCCTTACATTGAAACTCCCTATTGGCATTAGTCGATTTTGTATGACCAAATATATATGTTTATTAGTAATTCCCGTCCCATATATTTTGTCACATTTTGATCGGACATGGATTTTGAAAAGTGTAATGGAAAATGAGTTAGAAAAAGTTAGTGGAATGTGAGTACTAGTTTTATATACTTTTTCCGTCCCTGAAAAGTATGAACTATTTCATTTTTAGTCCCTTCCTGAAAAGTACTACCAACTTTCTAATTTTGGAAACTCATTTCTCTCTAACAAGGCCGGACTTATTCTCCACTAACAATACTTTAAAAACTTTTTTTCTTTTTATCTCTCTCTTACTTTTTCAATTATGCATTAAAACACGTGACAAACCAAATATTCATACTCTTTGGGGATGGAGGGAGTATTAGTTTTATAGTCTAAAAATGTGAGTGAGAATATGAGGTCCATTACTAAAAATGGTAAAAAGTGAAATGTTACAAATTTTGTGGGACGGAGGGAGTAATATTTTATGGAAGGTATGGGTTGGTGCAGAAAATTAAATTTCAGACAACAGTGTGAACGTGATTAGATACTCTATTAGGTGAGATTTAAATTTAATTACAGTAAAAAAGAAAAGAAGAAGAGATCGATTACCAGAGCATATGAAAGATATAGAGTGAATCGTGCATGAAGCAAAGAAGAGAAGGATGCGTGTGCATGGAATAAAAGAGAATTGCATGAGGCGTGAAGTCGGCTGACTTAGCATCCAGCTGTCAATGACCGAGCATCCAGTCAGCATGGAGTTAGTTAGGAAGTTAGTTGGTTGTTTCTCGAAAATATCTTGCTCCTTGTATAAATAGCTAGCTCGTGTATTGCTTGTATTCATTGATTGGAGTTTGTGAATAAAATTTTCCCTTTCATCTCAATCTTTGTTTCTACTTCTGAGTTTATCATTCTACACATATGAGTTTATCATTCTACACATATGAGTTTATCATTTTTCACATGGTATCAGTAGACAATCGATCATAATTGATCGTTTCTCTTCGCTTCCGCTCTCCTTCAACATCTCTCGTTCTTCTTCATCAATGGCGGCTCGCAATCCACGCGGTGGAAATCCACCTGCAGTTTCTCCAATAGAGGATACTTCAAGTCCTTATTACCTCCATCCGAGTGATAATCCTAGCTTCCAGCTGGTCCCTCACGTTCTCACTGGATCAAACTACATCAACTGGAGCAGATCGGTCACCACGGCTTTGTTAGCGAAGAATAAAATTGCATTTGTTAATGGAGTTCTTCTTCGACCGGCCGATGATGATCTATTGTTCCCGGCGTGGCTCCGATGCAATAGTATGGTTGTATCATGGCTTCGCAACTCCATCTCACCTCAGATCTGTTCGAGCATCATGTATACTGATAATGCGCATGAAATCTGGTCAGATTTGCGTGATCGGTTTTCACAGCTTGATACAGCTCGTGCATATCAGTTGAGGCAGAAGATCATGTCTCTTATGCAAGGAAATGATGATGTCAACACTTATTTCACAAATTTGAGGATAATTTGGGATGAGTACAGGCATTCACAGCCTATTGCTTGGTGTGTTTGTGGCACATGTCGATGCAATAGTGCATCAAAGTGGCACACATACCAGGAAGAAGAGTGTAGCATGCAGTTTTTGATCGGGCTTAACCCCAACTTCTCTCAGATTCGGTCAAGTATCTTGTCTATGATTCCTACACCTCCTTTATCCAAGGTGTTCTCTCTTGTTTTGCAGGAAGAGAGGCAACGCACAATTGATGGAAATTCATCTCCTATTTCTGCTGTCAATCCTTCGATGAGTGAGCAGTTATATTCTGCCAATGTAGCTCAATCATTCAATAGAAACAACATGATGTGCTCTCACTGTGGGAAGACCAATCACACGGTTGATAGATGCTTTGTGCTTTATGGATTTCCTCCTACTTTTGGCAAAGGAAGAGGGAAACCGATTGTTAAGGAGAACAATTTCTCCAAATCAGTGAATTTTGTGGAGAATAGTTTTGAAGATTCGTGTGAAATATCCAATGGAGCTGCCATACCATCTTCGGAACAATGTTAGCACCTGATTCATCTTTTGCAGACTCAGCTTGCTTCTGCCACTCTATCCTCACCAACACCTCCTCCTTCAGCCGCACTAAACAATCCTTCACCAACCACAAATTGTACTTCATTCACAGGTACTATCTCCTTCATACCTTTTGTTGCTTCAGTTATTACACAAAATCCACAGTGGCTATTAGACACAGGGGTTACACATCATGTATGTTGTGATTTGTCCATGTTTGATAGCTATACTGCCATTAAAAGTGCTTCTGTTCATCTTCCAAATGGTGCCACCGCACCAGTTACACACATTGGTTCCATAACTCTCAGCTCATCCATTACTCTTGCCTCGGTTCTTTGTGTCCCTAGCTTTACCTTCAATCTCATTTCTATAAGCTCCTTAACCTCTTCACTCAAGTGTAATGTTGTTTTTAATCACAATTCCTTTGAAATTCAGGGAGTTTCTCCGACAATTGTGATTGGGAGGGGTAGCAGAATAGGCAACCTCTACACTTTGGATATTTCTGACTCCACAGAAAACAAAGGCTCTGCCATTTCTTCTCCACCAACTGCTTCAGATTCATCTTCTTTTTCAGCTTCTTTTGTTGCTCCTTGTGCCAATTTTGTTGTTAGTATTGATACATGGCACAAGAGATTGGGGCATTTATCATATAGCAAACTAAAATCTATGTCTGATATACTTCCTTTCATCAATAAAACTGCTCTCTCTTTATGTGAAATCTGTCCCCTTGCAAAACAGAAGCACCTCTCTTTCATGAGGTCAGATAACATAGCAGAAAATTGTTTTGACTTGATCCATTGTGATACTTGGGGTCCCTTCAATCCCCCTACCAACCAAGGTTTCAAATATTTCCTCACATTGGTTGATGATTGCTCTAGATTCGTTTGGACTTTTTCTGATGCAAAACAAGTCAGATGCTGCAGCCATTTTGCCTCAGTTTTTTAACACTGTGTCCACCCAATTTGGAAAGAAAATCAAGGCCATTCGTTGTGATAATGCGCCTGAATTCAACATCCCCTCTCTCTACTCTTCCTTTGGGACTGTAGTGCAGCATTCATGTGTTGAGACTCCTCAACAAAATGCCCGGGTAGAAAGAAAACACCAACATCTTCTTAATGTTGCTAGAAGTCTCATATTCCAATCTCACTTGCCTATCCATTTCTGGGGGGACTGTATTCTTAGTGCCTCCTATCTAATAAACAGAATTCCATCCAAAGTTCTACCACACAATCTGACTCCTTTCCAAATTCTTTTCCAGAAACCACCCTCATATTCCCATCTTAAAGTGATTGGATGCTTATGTTATGCCTCCACTTTACAAAGGGGTAGATATAAGTTTTCACCTAGAGCAATCAAGTGCATTCTTCTGGGATATCCCACATATTTCAGAGGATATAAGGTTTTAGATTTGATAAATATGCAAGAATTCATCACAAGGGATGTTATTTTCCATGAGGATATTTTTCCTCTGTCTCACTTACCTTCAGCCATCTTTCCAATTTCTATCTCATTTGATGCAGCATATCCCTCACCTACATCTGCTGATATCCCAACAAACTCTACTGACTCTTCTTCAACCTCAGATCATTCTACTCCACCTATACCTTGCCCAAACACTAATGTTTCAGTTCCAACTACCTCCAGAACTGGAAGAAACATAAAACCTCCATCCCACTTGACTGACTTCATCTGCAATTCTGTCAGTTCAAGCACTCCTTATCTCATCTCTTCATACTTCAGCCTATCTAAACTTTCTCCAGAATATCTCAAGTATATAATCCTCATGTCTACTTTCTATGAACCTACCGCATATAGCCAAGCCTCCCAATATCCTGAGTGGTAGCAAGCAATGCAAGATGAATTGGATGCTTTCTTGAGAACTGAGACATGGTTTGTTACAGTATTGCCATCCGGGAAGATACCCATTGACTGTAAATGGGTCTACAAAGTGAAGTATAACCCTGAAGCATCTGTAGAAAGGTTTAAAGCAAGACTCGTAGCCAAAGGCTTCACTCAATTGGAGGGTGTGGACTTCTTACACACTTTCTCTCCTGTTGCAAAGTTGACAACAGTGAAGCTTCTATTGAAGGGGCAACATCTCAATCCACACAGGTTTGCAAGCTAAAGAAGTCTCTATATGGCTTGAAACAAACATCTAGGCAATGGTACTTGAAATTCTTCGAAGTCTTGAAGGGTTTTGGTCTGCAACAGTCTGCATCAGACCACTCTTTCTTCTTCAAACATGACAACAATGGTTACTTTGGCATTGTGGTGTATGTTGATGATATATTGGTGGCCACCACTGATCCTGAGATGACAGAAAGCTTCAAGAATTTTCTCTCCCAACACTTCAAGTTCAACGATCTAGGAGTCCCTAAATATTTCCTTGTAGTTGAAATCGCCAGAAACAAGAAAGGCATTCTAATATCTCAAAGAAAATACATAATGGACTTGCTGAGAGACACGGGAATGATGGGATGCAAACCTTCTGCAGTGCCTAAGGATCCTTTGAAGAAATTGAGAGTGGATTCAGGAAAGCCTATGGAAGATGCATCAAAATATAGAAGGTTGATTGGCAGATTACTATATTTGTGCATCACTAGACCTGATGTGACTTTTGTTGTGCACAAGCTAAGTCAATATGTAGCAAATCCTACTGATGAACACTGGGAAGCTGCAGAGAAGATCCTAAAATACTTGAAAGGATCTCCAGGCCACGGCTTGTTTTACTCCAGCAGCTGCAAGATGAATCTGACCATCTTTTCTGATGCAGATTGGGCATCATGCCAAGACACAAGGAAATTGATGACAGGCTATTGTTTGTATCTAGGAAGCTCCTTGATATCTTGGAAGTCCAAAAAGCAGAATACCATTTCAAGATCTTCAGCAGAGGCTGAGTATAGAGCCATGGCTCAAGCTACTTGTGAAGTGGTATGGGCAGTGGCTCTCCTTGCTGATTTTGGAGTGAAGGTTGATAAAGCCGTGCCTCTATATTGTGACAACCAATCAGCCATATACATTTGTTCTAACCCAGTGTTTCATGAAAGAACAAAACATATTGAGATAGATTGCCACACCGTGAGAGAAAGGTTTTTGGAAGGAGTTATTAAGCCTTTGCATATCAGAAATAATCTGCAGGTGGCTGATATATTTACCAAGCCATTAGGGCCTATGGCTTTTCATTCTATACTTAGCAAGATGAATTTTGAAAGCCTCTACAATCCATCTTGAAGGGGCATGTGAAAGATATAGAGTGAATCGTGCATGAAGCAAAGAAGAGAAGGATGCGTGTGCATGGAATAAAAGAGAATTGCATGAGGCGTGAAGTCGGCTGACTTAGCATCCAGCTGTCAATGACCGAGCATCCAGTCAGCATGGAGTTAGTTAGGAAGTTAGTTGGTTGTTTCTCGAAAATATCTTGCTCCTTGTATAAATAGCTAGCTCGTGTATTGCTTGTATTCATTGATTGGAGTTTGTGAATAAAATTCTTCCTTTCATCTCAATCTTTGTTTCTACTTCTGAGTTTATCATTCTACACATATGAGTTTATCATTCTACACATATGAGTTTATCATTTTTCACATAGCACGTTTTTAGTGTGGCGAGCTTATAAATCAAGACCAAAATTCCAAGGAAACGAATTGCCACGGAAGCGACGAAGAAATAGGTGGGATTCTTAACCATCCGTTTCAGAGCCACCAGCGCGCAGAGCGCCGCCGCCGCCGCGAGGAGGGCCATGGCGAAGCAGGCAAAGATGATGAAGAACACGGTTTTACTTTCAAAGGGACTCGACAACTCTTTTACCACTGTACCATTTCAATTGTTCTGACAGAACAATAACCTTAATTGTAGGAGTAGTTAATAAGTAAAATTTCGTTTCTTTAATACTGAATTATATATTTCAGTAACCTAATTAATAATACTCCATCCGTCCCTCTATAGTAGAGACATTTCGTTTTGAGCACCTCTATAGTAAAGGCGTTTCATTTTGAGCACTCATTTTTAAAAAATTTATAATAAATAGCTAGTGTAAAAAAAATAAAGTAAAAAAGAGAATAATATAGTTAAGACTCTTCTCTATATTATTTTTTCTCTTATTTTATATTTTTTTCTATTTTAATTATTTATAATTATTTTTTTAAACGAGTGATCAAAATGAAACGCCTTTAGCACAGAGGGACGGAGGAGGGAGTACTATTCTTTATTAGTATTTTTTAAACCAACTAACTTATTCTAGTATTCTACGTATAAGTTATTTATTAAACTTAATACTACAAATATTTTATCATTCACTAAATCTTAATATTGGCATATGTATTTATATAATTATATATAAGTTTCAATATTTTAAATATATATTAATAACTTATTAAAATTTCATTATACTTATTATCTACTAAGTTTAATACTAACAATTTGTAAATCACTAAATTTTAATGTTATAAATATAGATTTCAATTAAAATTCAACCATATCTTGTTATAAATTTGTATATATTTATATAATATATATTTAATTATATATGCTACAGCAAAACGATTGGACCAGTGGTTGAACCGGTCCAATAAGTTGAACAGTGAACCAGTAGCTTCACCGGTTCGCTTACCTGGGACATCGTGATAAAAATAATCATAGTTACCAAACATGTGATTTTTGAGTCATAGAGGGTATCTTAGGAAATTTCTTTAACATCCTTGACCTTATACATGTCTCATTTTAAATATTTGCTATGTCATTTGCATTATGGAATTACTAAAATTGTGAAGTGGGCATTATAAATAAGGGATCAATGTTATTATTATAAATAAATAACGATTTGTTTGGAAACAAATAAAATAGAAAATATTCTATATTAACTTATGAAAATAGATTATCATGTTATTAAGTACCTAATCAAACAAACGGAATCGAAATGTAGTTTGATCACTCGTAAGGTGTTAAAAAAAACAAAACAAAATTATACTATATATTATACAATAAGAATTTAGAATTATTATTTTTATGTGATATTCTATTTTTAATTAATGACCAACACGTGTTTTGCTGAATATGTTTGTGTGGCCACGTAGTAATTCATATGGTAGGATTAGTCTACATTTACATGAGTCATCATCCCCACCTATTTCTGTCATATTTCAAAATAGTTTTAAATATTTAAGATTAGAGATGAGAGGAGAGGGGGGAGGTCAGCTTATAAACCAACATTTGCAAACAACACTAGAGGTATGTTTGTGTAAATATTTGGGAGGGAAAAAAAGAAGAGGAAGTAAGAAGAAATATAGGGAGATGTTATAGCAAAAGATTTTAGCGGAAGAAAATAAAAGGATTAAGGATGTAGCAAGTGGAATCGGGTTCGATTAAACTAAGGTGGGTATAAATTATATTATTAATTTTAGATATGTTACGTGTCAATTAAACTAAGGTGGGTATAAATTATATTATTAATTTTAGATATGTTACGTGGTGCATTGTGTTGTGTTGAACTGAAATGAGTTGTGTTGAATTGGAATGAGTATTGGATTATATGATATGAACCTAATATAGTTATGGGTTTAATATAAATTATTTATTGAAATATAATATAGATACGTTATTAGTGCAATGAATACGTTATTATTAGCATATACATTATAGGGGTTGGGTGTGACAATTTCAATTAAGTAGTACTACCAAACATGTGATTTTTTTTCCGTTTCTTCTTTCGTTTTTCTTTTTAGGTTCTATTTCCTCTTCTTTTTTTTTCTTCCTTTTCTTCTTTTTTTAATATTTTATACATACACTTAATTAACATTCAAATATAAATTAAGAACAAAACACCTAATTAGATTAATTATTTAAACTAATCAAATCAATTGAATATTTTTAATTTAAATATTTCTTATCATTTTATGAGTAAAACACCAAATAAAAAATATTCAATCATTTTTTATCTTTATATATATAATTCATAATTTTAAATTTTATTAAGACTATATTGATTAGTCTTAAATAAGATAAAATAATATTTGTTATTGTATAATTTACTATTATATGGTTCATATTTCAAATAAATATATTTTAATTATTTACTCCCTCCATCCCACAATAATTATTTAATTATGAGTTATTAATATTATAATAGTATAAGAGTAATTAAATATAATTAAAACTATAATTATAATTAAATATGAGTCATAATTTAAATTATATTAAAAATAAGTTAAATATTAATTTATAGCATCATATAATAATAGTATAGAAGAGAAAGATAGAGAAGATATATAGTATCATTTTAGGTCCTATTTTTGTTTATGCCAAAAATGCCCTCCATGGCAAAATGAGAAAATGTGGTTTTTAGGAGATATTTTGGGGTGAAAATTAGCATCAGGTACTAAAAATGTGATTCTTAGGTACCAAAAACGATATTAAATAAAGATCATGTACCATTTTTGTGCAAAAGTGAAACATGGTACTACTATTTATATAGTTACCTCTTTTTATTTAATTCCAGTTCTACGAGAGACGCATGAAACTCTTCTTTCACTGAACTGATCGTGAGTCTAAAAGCAATAGAAGAAGAAGCAGGCAGATGAAGGAAGCATGAAGCTCATGCATCTCTCACTCATGCATCTCTCACAAATCTGAAAATTTTAAAAGAACTCCACAATTTGGAAAACTCTATCGTAGATCTCTCCAAAAGTAAAAATTCGCCCTTGATAGTCTAGTCTACTCAGGTGAGGAGGTTCGATCCTCTCCTCCGTCCCTAACTAGTTACGTAGAGCAACGAAGAAGTGAGAGAAGTGTTGGCTGAGAGAGGAAAATGGGAGGGTGGGGCCGGTGGGGGTTGGTTTTGAATTGTGTGATAAGATTACTACTTCCTCCGTCCCACAAAAATTGTCTCATTTTGACCAGGGCACGAGTTTTAAGAAATGTAATTAAAAGTGAGTTGAAAAATTAGTGGAATGTGGTCTTGCTTTTATATATTAGTTTTATAGTAAAATGTGAGTAGGAATGAGTTAGTGGAATATGAGGTCCACTACCAAAAATGGTAAAAAGTAAAATGAGACATATTTTGTGGGACGGAAGGAAATGTAAAAATGGAACAATTTTATGGAACGGAGGAGTAATCATTTAAAATCTGAGAGGGATCTAGGAATTCAGTTAAGCAGGGACAAAAATAAAATTTTAAAAATATGAGATAGAACATTGATAAAGGAAATTGATTTTTAAAATTTAAATAACAACTATACATGATATAAATTGAGGTGGGATAATTTCCCTTATACATATCAAATAGATCCGCCCTTGTTTAAATTAAATACTATAAGTTTCCTTTATTTTAACGTTTTATTCTCTGATAAGGCATGTAATCTTGCATTGATTTTGGTCACTGTTTATCCTGTATCAAGGATAAGTGTGCACAAACCGAACCGGACCGGCGGTTAACCGCCAGTTCGTGAACCGGAACTGGCGGTTTGAACCGTTCGACGGTTCGGCGGTTAACACAGGCAGGTTCAGGTTCGGCAAAATCATGAACCGTGAACCGGCGGTTCGGCGGTTTGAACCGCCGGTTCAACGGTTCAAACGGCTAAATCCGGGATAGGTTCGTAGGGGTTTAAAGTAGGGACCGGTGTGAACCGGCGGTTTTGACGAAAACCGCCGGTTTTGGCCGAAAACCGCCTGTTTTGGACGAAAACCGTCGGTTCAAACCGGCGGTTCCTACCGGTTTCCGCCGGTTCCGGGTGCTTTTCAGGCGTAGGGGCTAGGGTGCAGCGCATAGGCATGCGTGTCGCTCAGAAACCGGTGGTTTTCTGTCGGAAAACCGTTGAAAAACTGCCGATTTTGTGGGTGAACCGCCGGTTTTGTGGGTGAACTGCCGGTTCGGGCGGTAAACCGGCGGTTTGGCCGAAAATTTTAAATTTTTTTCTTTTTTATTTATTTCTTCCAATTTTACTCCTATAAATACCCCACTTCCCCTTCATTTCTCCTCACCCCATTCTTGTGTTAATAAGAATTTCTCTTCTCAATCTCAATTTCTCTATTCTCTCCTCATTCTCTCTAATTGCTCAAGTTGTTTACTAGTTTCTACTTACTACTATATTTGTTGTTGTGCTCGTAATTCATCACTTGTATAGTTATACTCCATACATATTCCATCCATACTACTTTCATTTATCAATATGTCTTCTTCTCGTGGTGGATCCGGACGTGGCGATCGGGGCAAGGGAATTGCCCAAGATCAAAATACTACTCGTCCCTCAAAAAAAAAGGCGACCTAGTCGTCGAGATATTATGGAAGAGGTTTCCCAAGTGGCGGCTGAACTCATGCAAGTAAGTAATGAAAAATTGTTTTTCCAATTCATATTTCATAATTTCATAAAATTGAGTTCATAATTTTTTTTTCGTTCATACTTATACTTATAACTTCAACTTATATAATATTTGTAGTTGGAAGAAGATCATAGGACCGCCATGCTACTCGCTGAAATGCAACAAGGTGGGGGTAGGGGAGGTGGTTCCCAACAAGACGACGAGTACAACGTTGCTATATCGTCGGACTCGGACTCGGACAACAACGAGGATAGATCACATTCTCGTATTCCATCTAGTACCGGCGGAAATGAGGAGATTCCTCCCCCTCCACCCACTAACCCGGCAAAAGCTTTGAAATCTGATATTTTTGTCAAACACTACAAGAAGGTCCCGGTGGTGATTCCAAGTCCTCATGATCCGCACTCGCAAGAAGAGACATCGGCGTTTCATGCTTACTGCAACTATTGCGATAAAGTGTACAAATTTGCGAGTGGTGGAGGATATGGCACCCTCCGTCGCCATTTGGTGACAAAGCATCCGGTAGAATGCGGCACTACCTCTACCCAAACCCAACTCAACTTCCAACCCGGGCCCGGCAGCTCGGGTTCGTCAGGTACGCCTCTGTTTAAATATGATCAAATTTTTTTTTTTCTGATGTTATGACTAGATGGGCGGCAATGAAGCACTTTCCTTTTAACGTTTATGATGACAAAAAATTTGAGTCTACTATGCAAAGTGGTTTGAACGTAGCAATCAAGAGAATTGGTAGAATGACCGTGCAACGATCTACCGTTCGGCAATGTTTGGAGGAAAAAGGTAGAATTATTACGTTATTTAGTCAACTTGGGCCATAGAGTGAACATTTGCTCCGATGTGTGGACGGATTGTTTTAACCGTCATTCATACATGGCCATTACGGTTCACTTTGTGGACAATAGTTGGACTTTAAACAAGCATTTAATAGGTTTTAGAGAATTTGAAACTCCACACATTGCACCCGAAATTGCTTCTTTGATTATATAAGTTTTAAATGAGTTTCATTTATGCAACAAGATATTTTCTATCGGTTTTGATAATGCAACCGCCAACACGGCGGCAATTGGCGATTTGATTGCGGCTTGTACACCGGTAATTGGAGGTAAGTATTTTCATCAACGATGCATTTGTCATATTTTAAATTTATGTGTACAAGATGCACTTGAATTATGGCAAAAACATGCTTCTCCTATTAGAACTGCAGTTAGATTAATCCATCAAAAGCCAGCTATTGGCAAAGCATGGAAGAAATATTACCATCAAAAGAATGTCAGGTATACGAATTTTACTATGGATGTGTCTCATAGATGGAATTCGACATATGATTGTCTGAATTCTACTTTGACACATAAAGATGCTTTATGTGATTTTTATAGAACCTATCCCGTTCATGATTTATATCTTTCGCATAGTTGTTGGGAACATAGTGTGACTTTATTTAAATTGTTTAAAAATTTTAAAAATGCTACTGTTGAATTGTCGGGTGTTTATTATTGCATTGTTGTTCGTGTTTTAGAACATTGCATGTACATATCCCTTGGTTTTAAAACTGCAATGAAAAATGCTTCCTCTTCGCCTGAGCTAATGTGTGTCTTATATTACATGATTGAAAAATGGCTCAAGTATTTTAGTGAGATTCCAACCGTGTTTTTGATTGCAAAGGTATGGGATCCAAAATGGAAATTAGCCGGTACCTCACGGATTTTGGATTTTTATTATAACAACTTGAGTTCAATTGATCTTGGCCCCCTTCAAGCACTCCAATCCGATACCAGTGACGAATTTGGAGTAGACCTCTCAGAAACCTTTCAAATAACCCTCCCAGACCGGTCCATTATCCAACAAACCTTTGAGTTTAACTTGCGGCTCTCTACACCGAATATGAAACCAAGTATAACAACACCCACCAAGTCAGAAGACCCCCTCCTCCACAACATAACTATGGCTTTGCATTTCAAGCCGATTATGATGACCCCGACGCCGCGTCCCAACTAGCCGACCTATACAGCTACAGCACCGGCGGAAGGAGCTCAGGTATGGTAAGTGAATTGGATTTATATTTCGATTCACTCTTTTCATTTGGTGATGAAGGTCCTACTCCTCCGGCCCAAATCGACGTCCTCGATTGGTGGGGAACCCACGAGAAAGATTTTCCCATCCTTGCGTCAATGGCCAAGGAGATTTTCTCTGTTCCAGCTTCCACTGTCGCCGTCGAGTCCGCTTTTAGTGTTGGCTCGCGTGTGTTGGATGAATCAAGAAGTAAGCTCTCGGCGAAAAATATGGAAGCCGTGATGTTACTTGATGATTGGGCCAAAGCCAACGTCAGAGAACAAGAAAATGATTGGGATGATCGTCAGGAGGGATCACAAGATGAATTCACCGGGGATGAATCGTAAGTCAACCGTAAACCGCCGCCGGCCAAGCCAAATAGGTAAGTAAGGTAAGAGAACTACGTGGGCTTTGATTCCATAATGCAAATGAGCATTGAGGATACGTAGGCATCTCAACTTAAATTTTAAATTTAAGTTGAGTTCAAGTCCTTTTTCCTTTATTTCTTTTTTTCCTATTTTTCCTATTTTAAAAATATGCAAATACAATTACATAATTGTATTTGTATATACTCTAGTCGATGAAGTAGATTTCTCTATACGGCTAAATCCGGGAAACTTTTGACAATTCTACTATAATTGTTGATTGTTAGACTAAACTCAACATTTAAAGTTGAATTGCTAAAGATGTCCTTAATTTAGTTATGTAGAAAGATCTTCTTCGCCGATTATGAGTATATATACTTATAATTTTTTAATAAGAACTTCTAAGTCTTTTTGTCAACACTTGTAACTTGTAATTGTTGTAACTTGTATTTAAAATTTTCGATTTGTAATTGTTGTAAACCGGCCCGGAACCGCCGAACCGGCCCGAAAATCGACGGTTTTGAACCGCCCCTTGAACCGCCGATTTTTTGAACCGGAACCGGAACCGCCGGGACCCTAAGCGGGCCGGTTCCGGTTCATGCATTTCGTGAACCGTGAACCGCTGGTTCATGAACCGTGTGCAAGCCTAATCAAGGAGATAATGAACAATTTGATCAAGTAATGTGCAAGGAAAGGTCACAAAGTAATGTGCAAATTGATCAAGTGGAGTGAAGACAACCAAATATGCCGCCCAACTGACCAATAAGACACACTTTTGGCAGGAAGCGGGCGCGAAAGTGAGTTGAAAAGTTAGTGGAATATACGGAGGGAGTAGTAATTTCTCAACTTTATCCAATTTTTACTTTTTTCTTACTTTACTAAATTTTACATTAAAATCTTTGTCATTTTCAAAGTTTCTATTTTTAGAAAACGGAGGAGTATAAATTTATATTTAGATAATACTCCCTCCGTACCACAAAAATATGCACTTTTTCCTTTTTAGTCAGTCCCACAAGAATATGCAATTTTCAATTTTGAAAACATTTTTCTCTTTGAGAGCATCTCCAAGGGGAGAAGGTATATAGAAAAGGTATATTATGTATTTACCTTCTTAAAAAGTGAAACATACCATTATAAAATGTAACACATTTCAAACGGAAAATGTATATAGAAAGATAAATTATCTTTTAAAAATAAAATAATAGTGTAAAATGCATTAAAAAATATATAATGTAATACCTTCTCAAATACATTTCCCTTTGGAGAAGAATTTTTCATAAAAAGAAGGCAAATATGGTAGTTATAAGATTTTATCTCTCCATTGATGGGGAGGTAAAGATACCTCTTCAAAATGGGAAAATGTAAAATACCTTCTCAAATACCTCTCCATTTGGAGAATGATTTTCATGAAAAAAGGGTAAATATGGTAGTTATATTAGTTTACCTCTCCATTTACCTCTCTCTTTGGAGATGCTCTTAGCATCTCCAAGGGGTAAAGGTAAGTTGAGAAGGTATATTTGTCATTTACCTTCTCAAAAAGGTAATTATACCTTCTTAAAAAGTAATGAACTCCAAGGGAAGAAGGTAAATTAAAAAGGCAAACAAAAATAACTAACTTTTTTACCTTTTCTTCCAATAAGAGGCAAAGATACCTTCTCAAAATGAAGGAAGGTATAATACCTCCCCAAATACATTTTCCATTGGAGCATGAAATTTTATCAAGAAGAGGTAAATATGGTAGTTATTTCTCTTTACCTTCCCATTTACCCTTTCCCTAAGAGATGCTCTAATGAGGTGGGGCTCATTCCTCACTGATAATACTTTAATTATTTTTTCTCTCTACCTCTCTCTTATTTTACTAATTTTGCATTAAAACCCGTGCCGAACCCAAAATGCATATTCTTTCGGGACTGAGGGAGTATATAATATACTCTCTGTCGCATTAAAAATGAAACATTTCATTTTTGAATTGTTTCATTATAATGAAACATTTTCTAAAAGGAAAACAACTTTATCTTTACTTTTTTCAACTCTGTTACTTTACTTTTACTATACTCTATCTTCGACTCACAAAACAAAACTACATCAAATCCTGTGTCGATTTCCAATGTTTCATATTTAATGGGACGTATAGAGTATAAAATTAAAACTATTGTTATGATCTTTAATTTGACGTACGTGTGTATTGAAAATTCGTTTTACGAAAAAATTAGAGAATATAAAGAGATGAAAGATAATAGAAAAAATAGGGGGAAAAAGAAGAAAAGATGGATAAATGAAATATAAAGATTTAAATATTAAAAACATGATATAGTAAATGATAAAATTGCTGGAAAACAGTGCAAAAATATCTCTAATTTGATTATTGTGTATGTCCAAAAACTTCTAGTTATTTTATACTTCTACGGAATATAAAAATATGCAAACAGTCTAGAGACATTTTGTAATTCACTCATTATTAAAGCATCCACATCGGCGAGCTACAGCTCGTCCGTCCGTCCGTGCCAGCGGCGCGACACCGCTGTTCGCCGCTGCGCTCTTGCCGTTGGCACGGCGCTGCTCGATGCATCGAGCACGTCCGTGCCAGCGAGCAGCATACGTGGCAGACGGTGATTGGCCAACGGCATAGCCGTTGGCAATTTGATTATTTTTACAAAAAAAAATCGGATTTTAATTAAAAATAAAAAAAAAATATTTCCCACTTCCCAAAAAATTATATCCGTTTTCTACCCACTTTTAATTTATTTTTCAATTTTTTTCCCCCAAAAATACACATTTTCATCTATAAATACCCCCACTCTCACACCCAAAAATTCACACCATACTACACAATTCTCATCTAGATTCTCTCATTTTCATTCTCAATTCTCTATCTTTCTTCTACTCCTACAACATAACAATGTCCGACCACGGCGATCACCCCCCGGCTCCCACGGTTGGAACCCCGAGTGGTTCGGTTCACAGCCGTTTCCTAGTCTGGAAACGGAATATTCGGCCCCTCCTCAAACCCAAGGTTCGGATGTTCCGGGTGGCTACCGGCCTTACTCGATCGACGACCAAGATGCCCCCGAAGGGCAATACGGGTGGACACCCGAGCCTAGAGCGAGGTCGACCGGCCCCTCCCAAACTCCGACTCCTTCTACTCGCGGTGTCCGCACACCGTACACTCCGGAAGAGATGGAGTAATTGTTCAAAGTGTTCTTGTCAATCTCCGAAGATCCGGAGGTTGGCAAGAACCAATCTGGCGATCATTATTGGTGGCGCATCTGTCGCCGGTACAATGAAAACCGGCCGGCTTGAACAATCGAGCGCAACGAGAGTATGGTGCGCAACGCCATATACAGAGCCAACAAAGAAATCTAAAAGTTCCAGGGGTATTACCTCCAGGAAGAGCGGTCGGCGGGGAGCGGCCGGAGCGAGGTCGACATCATCAGTTCCGCTTTGTCGACCTACCAATCCATGAACTACAAGCCGTTCAAGTACCTCAACATTTGGCAGGAGACGGCGGTCGCATCCGAAGTATAGGGGAGGTGTAACATCCTCCCCTAACGGCTCCTCCAAACGGTCAAGGTCGGTATCCCTATCCAACGCCGGCTCCGAAGACGTGGCTAGCCAACTTGCCGGAGCTAACTTGAGTAGCCCCGACGCCGGCCCGAGCGGTTCCCAACGTCGACCGCAAGGAAGGAAGAAGGCGGCGGCCAACCGCCGTCGCGCCGCGACTCCATCCGCCCCCGATCCCGAACCCGCTCCCGCTCCCTATGTGCCACCTCAACCCCCCACCAACTCGTTGTGGGGGATTTTTGCCCAACTCAATTTGGCCGAAAGGTCAAATATGACCCCCGAGCAACTTCGATCGCATGTGGCGATGATACGGGGTCTCCAAAGATCGTTGGGGGTATTGTCGGATGATGACTAGTCTTCCCCGGATGTAATTTTTACGCTTAAATTATGTAATTTTTATTTTTAGTAGTTTAATTATGTAATTTTCATTTTTTAGGATTTTAATTATGTAATTTTTATTTTTTAGGATTTTAATTATGTAATTTTTATTTTTTAGGAATTTAATTATGTAATTTTTAGTTTTATTGTAATTTGTAATATTATTCCGGGTATTTTTAATGAATTTTAATTTTGTGGAAATATTTTTATTTAAATTGAATAGAATGGTGGGACCCTTGTGCTCGTCCTTGCGGAAGAGCACGGATGTGGGTGTTGTGCTCTTAGCTAAGAACAGGCAGAAAAAGGGGTCGGGCCCACATCCTTGCTCGTTGTCAAGAGCACGGATGTGGATACTCTTAAATTAATCTACAATCATGTGATCAGGGGCGGATGCAGAAAAAATTTTCTGTAAAGGCTCCACTGTATATAAATTTTGTATTATACTTATTATATTATAACTATGAAAAACAATAATCATGCAAAAAAAAAATCAATAACTATAAAAAGCATAAATATTTTATATCTGAAACTAAACCAATGCATAAATTAAAATATTACAACGCAATAGCTATAGACACAGATAAATAGCATGGAAAACAAATTCAAGCTATTTTAACTCAGAATGGTTCAAACTCAAAGTTCAGAAAACAAAAATTCTCCACTCCAAATAATCTTAAACTCAAATGAAGTAGGCAAAATTCAATTGTTATCGCAAAATCCTATATATATTAATTCAACAATACTAACTGTGTTTTGTTCATATTTCCAATTTCTCAACGCAACGAATTGTTAAAAAAATTAAGATTTTGCATTATTGAACCAAAAAGAAAAGAATAATAAGTAGCGAAAAACTTATCTTAGGCATTAATACGCTGCCAAATAGACCAAGTTATTGAGTTTTTTTTTAGAAAATTAAGTTATGAATTTAATCAATGCAATTCTATTTTGAAACAATAAAAGGGTCTTGGCACGCTTATTAAAGTACAAGTACTCCGCACTTTTGTGAGTATTTATAATATAATAATATTATGTTAGTAACATTTTCTAAGTCGTCTTCTTCCTGAGCAGCTTGACGACAGCCATGGTTTATTATTTGGGCAAATTTCCCGTAAAGTCATAAACTTCCAATATAGTTTGGTTTTTCCGGTAAACTTTAATTGTTGCATGAAAAGTCATGAACTCTTCCGAATTGTGTAAATTTTTCATCCGACCCGACCAGATAGATTTCCGACACAAACTTATCCTACGTGACGTGTCAGAGGCGTGACTTGGCAAATGACAAATTTAGAGTTCAATTCGAATTGTGGAATTAATGGTACTTTTATGCTGAATTCGATTTGTATGCTGAATTCGATTTGTATGTTTTCATTTGTTCTACTTGTATGTAGGGATGTCAATCGGGTCGGCTCGTCGGGTTATGGGTCAATCGGGAGCGGGCTAATCGGGTTGTGATTTCTTTCGGGTTATAAAAGTTCAACCCTAACCCTAAAAGGTCGGGTTTCGGGCTAGCTCATCGGGTTAATCGAGTTGCTACCGATAAGATTAACAAGTGATCAATGCAATAAATAATGATGAAACTTAGCTATATTCATAAAATGTAAAATATTTAATTATGATAAATTTGAGATATATGCTTAAACTCAATCATAAACATAATCAAATACTAATATTTGAGACATTTCGTGAAATTTTAATGCACGTTTTAGAAATTTAAATATTTTTTAGTGAATTTGAAGTTTATAATTTATTTATCAATTATTATATTTATAAAAATTCAATATATAATTTGTATATTCAATATAAAATTGATAGTTAATTTTTTAGATATCTATATTATAAAATTAATCAATGAAGTGTCGAATTAGGAGTAAAAAAATAGAATAATAGAAATTTTATCGGGTTTTCGGGCCAGCCCATCGGGTTTTCGGGTCTGGCCCTAACGGGTTGCGGGTTAATCGGGTGTAGGCTAATAGGGTTTTGATTTTATCGGGCTAGAAATTTCCGGCCCTAACCCTATAAATTTAGCGGGCTATTCCGGTAAAGTTCATGACTTCTCATGCATCATTTAAAGTTTACGGGAAAAACCAAACTATTTTAAAAGTTCATAACTTTACAAACAATTTACCCATATTATTTTGTTCTGTAACCTTTTTTAATTTCAGCCCCTCTATTCATTTAGTTTATAGTAATATGATCTTCAAAAGCACTGACATAATAAGGGCTTAAGACAATTTTTTAATTAAAAAAAATAGTAGTATAAAAAATAATAAATATCGTTTTTGGGTAATGGCTTAAGCCCTACCCTCTCCTTGTGTGTGTCCGCCTCTGCATGAGATGGTATATACAATTATTCTAAGTTAGAAAAGGTTAATATACAAAATTGGAAGGAAAAATTATACAAATGTCAGATGTATAATCATGTAAAAACTAAATAACAATTCACATAATCAGGATTCATAAATCGTAACTCTGGTCCATGTATATACTACTACCAATTTCTTGGTTATATCTGTCAACAGGGAAAGATTACAGAGAATCATCTACTCCGGGAAAGTAGCACAATTAGCATGTAATTGATATGTGATTGATTCTACTAGGAATAGATTAATTCTCTACCATATTTACATCATTCTCTCTACCTAAAAGAGAATGGACGTTCTGTACATTACATACACAGAAATAAAAAGTATGATACCTTCCTCCTAATATCTTCTCCTCTCTAAATCCCTTCATTTTGATATGGCATCAGAGCGGGTTCCATACTCCATGGGACTCAGAAACAAAGTCATCATCGCCCCTAACCATTCTCGGCCTTTAGCCTAATCTCCTCTAAACCAAAACCTGCAAATCAGCAACCCAAACCATGTCAGACTCAGAACCAAACACTCCAAAAAAACCCCAAACCGAGGGCAGCCAATCTGCTGCCTTTCCACCCGAATTCGCTGCACAACTTGCGGCTTTCATGAAACAAAATTTCAACATGCCACTAGAAACCAAACCACCGAAAATGACCCAACCAGGTCAACCAGACTATCCCGAGAATTTCAAGGAGGTCTCCGTGAAAACCAAACTGAACGAATATAATTATCCCCTATGGGTGACCCTCATGAAGCGAGCAATCAGGGGAAAAGGTTTGACTTCTCACATAATCGGAGTTTCAAACACCCCCGATTGAAGATCCCGGTTACGCAAAATGGCAACAACGGGATGATACAATGTTCAATTGGATTATCAACAACCTCGAGACAAGCCTGGTCAATGAGGTGTCCCGGTATGAAACAACAAGAGACTTATGGGACGGACTTGCCATCACATACGGGAGCGGCTCAGACCCCGTCCAGATATGGGATCTGCACCAACAAGCATACGACATGAGACAAGGTACAATGACATTGGAGCAATTATGGAACAAATTCCAGGATTTGTGGATCATGATTGACACCCGAGACCCAAATCCAATGAGTTATCCGACAGAGATCGAAAAGTACAATCAAAGAGAGCAAAGATTTTGGGTGTACCAATTCTTGCGACCCCTAGATCACAAGTATGATGCGGTAAAAAAGGAGATAATCAACAAAGATCCTCTTCCCACAGTAAAACAAGCATACGGAATAATTCGAAGGGAAGCTATCAATTCAGGAGTCCTCAAACCTGAAACAAACGAGTCAACGACGAGAGGCATCGGCGCTGGATTAGCCGCCATAAACCGGCCACCGCCGCCAGGCTACTCCTCAAACATAGCAAGCCGCAACCGAACAAGAGACGAGGACAAAAGCCGGCTCGTTTGCTCCTACTGTGGAGGGAAGAAACACACCAAGGAGGGGTGTTTTCTCCTAATCGGGTACCTCGAATGGTCGGACGAGATGAAAAAGGCCAGAGCAGCAAGGGCGGCTAACCGAAATCAAAATCGAAGCGGTGGCGGAAGAGCAGCGGTGGCGGTGACAGGAGGAGGCTGGCCGAATGCTACCATCACCGGACAACACCAAAATAATGGAGTACCGGCGGGCAGCAGCACCATGCAGACGGTCTCGGCGGGAGTGACGATCGGAAACGAAGCGCAGCAAGGGGAGGTCGGATCGGGACTGATGGCGGCTAGATTTCCAGGAGGTAAAGGGGGGTTTTGTTATCAAAACCCCTCAAAATTTCTTAACACCTATTATCCACCACAAAATTTCCCTTTAATTGAAAACCGACCCCAAACCTGTGCAGAATTAGGATTCCGACCCCCATACGTCATTTATGTGTCGATCTGACCCGGAATTCCTGAAAATTTGCAAAAGGGACCCCATAAACAATTACAACCGTGTTTTTCAGCCCCAAGTAATAAAAGTCCCTATACCGAGCCTAATATTGAGTGTAGAAATTGTTAGGGTTTTGTATACTAGAAATCACCTTTCGAGTGATTGGATACTGTAAAACTCTACTTGTTATTTTCCAATGAATAAAACAGATTATTTTTGTCATAATGTTGTTATGTTTTACATTTAATGGTTGTTTATTGCATATTTAAATGTATAAGAACGTAACACAGTCTAAGTCTTTGTTTTAGTAGACCGGTTGTAGGCGTCGTCCAATTTAAGGTAACACGGTCAGTTCTAAACAAAGAAAAATAAGAATTTCACAACCTAGATAGGCCTAGACTACCTATCGCGAAAGGTTGCAATGTTAGTCCGATTATTTCTAAGCCTTATTGAAATAAGATGACGTTGGTGTGGTATAGCACTGAATGGATCTAACAGGAAGACGAGTCTTTATGCTATCTACTGAAAGACGAGGTCTTGATAATTAATTTCTTAATCAATGTACGTTAGCATTGAGCATGCGATATTGAGTATCCACTACTTTGACTTACCAAAGGTGCGGGTTTTTCGTAACCCAGGTATATTGGGTAGTGGTGATCATTATCTAGAGGTGCTAGGATTGCTATTATGTTGAAATGTGCGCGAGGAGAGTCTCGTTTGATAACATCCACAAGAGGAGCTCGAAACAAGGTTTTATTATTCAGAACCTAGCTAGTTGGAGTTTAATTACTCTATGAATAATAAATAAGGGTTTCTTGCTAAGTCCACTCTTGGAGAATAAAATATGTTAATTAATTAAGTCCATAACAGACAATAATTAATTAATGGATGTTTCTATCTTAAGCTCCAACTAATAAATTGAACGCGAATAAAGGAAACTCGGAATACTTGTAATTTCAGATTTGGAAAGGCAGTGCAATATTACTTCTGTAGTGGCTGCTTGTAATATTCCAATATAAGCTTATATTAAATTGTGGGTTCAATTTAATTAGTAAAAAGCTAATTGGGTGAGGCCTGATCCAAATTCTTCCTTAGATCCCTAACTATGCCCAAAATGTGATTTATATAAATAGGAGAATAAAGGAGACAGAAAAAACACATTTTTCCACTCACAAATTTTCGTCCACTCCTTTGAGAGAGAGAAATCGAAAATTGCGGGACCCGATGAGCCACGACACCGAGACGGACTTAGCGGCTGGCCGAGAGCTGAGGCGCCTGTGCGCGTCTCGCTGGCTGAGAGCTGCCGAGACACCGACGCGCCGGTGGTCTAGCTAGGCGGCCGAGAGCATGTGCGCACTCGTGCGCTGCTGGCCGAGACGCTTCATGCGTCGTGATCCGACGACGAACTCGTCGGATTTTCGTTATTTCGTTCGTGCGAACCTCGTGCGATGAGATAACGATGAAGGATTATTTTAATGATTATTTGATTATTTTATTAAAAGATATCATTAAAATATTATTATTTAATGGAAATAAAATCTTTTTGGGAGATTTGTCTAGATTTTAGGAATATTTTTATTATTATCTATGTCTATGGAAATAAATAATATTATTTTATTCCTAGATGATATAGATGAGAATAATTTAATAGTTTCCTAATATTTATCTAGATTTAAGGAATATTTTTATTATTATCTATATCTATGGAAATAAATAATGATTATTTTATTCCTAGATGATATGGATGAGAATAATTTAATAGTTTCCTAAAATTTATATATCTAAGATCCTAATAAGGATAGATATGTATGAATACATTAAATAATAAAATATCTCTTCCTAATCTTGAACAAGGAAATAATTTGAATTTATTTTTCATGTCTTATTAAGGATTAAATAATTTATTTATTTTAGATATACCTTATAGTAGACATGAATGAGAATAAAATTCTAGATCAACAATTTCCTACAGGAAGATAACAACATTAATCTGAAGATTTAATTATCCAGTAGATTAAATACCAACAGAATTTAATTAAGCCTTAAACTGCCTCAAGGGTAAGGATAATTAAAGTAAAACCATAACCCAAAATATCTAAGCTATAATTACGAACTCAACGTTTGTATATGGTCTCCATCAATTGGTCTGCAATTTATGAAGCATTTTTCTAATATTATCGCCACCTGCTCTGTGGGGACAATAATACTAAGAAAATAGCAAGTTCATGAGGGCGGACTTCTCAAATATAAATAGTATGAACTAGAATGTAGTTTCCAATATTATCGCCACCTGCTCTGTGGGGACAATAATACTAAGAAACTGCGAGATTCAGAAGTTCACACAGGATTTATGAGATAGCTTGATCTTGTTAGCAGCACATGAGCATTGTTATGGGAGTGTGTTGTAGAAATGAGACTCTGTAATGCTAAAGAGATGGTCTTGCTTAGGAAACATTAGGCGGCCATGCCACTCTGTGGTCTCTGGACTATTCGTCGGTTTTGTGACCAGTAAAATTGTAAGATTTTAATGCGTACTTCCTCTGGAGGGTACAAAATTTTAATTTTACAGTTGTAAGATTTTGAAAAGTTTTATGGTTAATCTAATCAAACTTCTTACATAAGTTTATGACAATAGTAAAATACTCTGTTTTGTAGTGCAAATCAAATCGTCAATATGTCGTTTAATCCTCTTTACGCAATTCTCAAAGAAAATAAACTCGAGGGCCAAAATTACATAGAATGGAAATAAAATTTGGACATCGTTCTCACAGCAGATGAGTACATCTTTGTGCTCACCACCCCGTGACCTCCAGTGCCGCCGGCTAACGCTGCGGCAGGAGTCAGAGATGGCTAAGTGCAACATGTTGGCTTCTATGTCTTCGGTACTCAAGCATCAGCATTCAGCCATGGAAACAGCCGCCGAGATTATGCAGAATCTCAAAAATCTTTTTGGTACTCAGAATCGAACGGCTAAATCTCAAGCCTTTCGGAGTATCATGTTGAAGACAATGAAGGAAGGCTCATCTGTGAGGGATCACGTCCTCCAGATGATGGGCCACCTCAACCAAATTGAGGTCTTGGGAGGGACCATCGATCCCGAGTCCCATGTGACTATCATCCTTCAAAGTCTTCCCCCTAGCTTCCAACAGTTCAAGCTCAACTTCGAGATGAACAAAAGGAATTACACCTTGGCAGAGCTGTTGACTGAACTTCAGTCGGCAGAGGACCTTATGGTCCAGGCTAAGGCGGCCATGATGATTTCGGCGCCTCGTTCCTCTGGCTTAAAGCCTAGCAAAGGAAAAAGGCAGGCACCGAACTCAGGACCGGCCAAGATAGCTAAGGGAAAGAAGAAGAAGAGGGCTAACAAGAAGCCCACGGGGAAGTGTTTCAAGTGTGGAGAGAAAGGGCATTGGAAGCCAGACTGTCCTAAACGGGGCAAGGCTATAGGTATGCACCAAGCTCTAGTAGTCGAGTCTTGTTTGACTTCGACATCAATCTGCACTTGGGTTATTGACACAGGAGCCACTGATCATATTTGTTTTGATCCTGACTTAATGCAGGTGACAAGATGGCTACATGATCGCGAGATCGAAGTCCAGCTGGGCGACGCTACCAAAGTGGCAGCCGTTGCAGTGGGAGACATTTATTTGCATTTTAGTAGTGATAGATTTTTGATTTTGAAGAATGTTTTGTTGATACCTTCTTTTAGAAGAAATTTAATATCAGTTTCTAAATTGGTTTATGATGGATATTCGATTTCTTTTAATGACAACTGTGTTATTAAGAAAGATGGTTCTTATATTTGTCGTGGTATCATGGAAAACAATCTGTACACAATCACTTCTACACAGTTTAATAATCGCAAATCAGAACTCAATACAACATCGAAAATTTCAAAGAAACGAAAGGAACCTTCAAGTTCAATGAACGAAACGTACTTGTGGCACCTTAGACTTGGTCATGCCAATGAAAGGAGGATCCATTCTCTTGTTTAACAAGATCTTATCAAAGGTCTAGAGGAGGAACCTTTTCATAAGTGTGAGTCATGCTTAGAAGGCAAGATGACCAAGAGGCCTTTTAAGGCTAAGGGCAATAGGGCCAAGGAAGTACTTGAGCTCGTTCATTCCGATGTATGTGGACCAATGTCTACTGAGGCAAGAGGTGGTTTTCGATACTGCATCACATTTATTGATGACTTCTCGAAAATTGGATATGTCTATTTGATGCGTCACCAGTCAGAGTCTTTTGACAAGTTTAAAGACTTTAAGACTCTTGTGGAGAAGTATCATGGAAAGAATATCAAATGCCTACGATCTGATCGTGGAGGCGAATACCTCAGTGCCGAATTTTTGGACTACTTATCAGAGTCGGGAATTGAATCCCAACTGACTGCGCCGGGCACGCCCTAGCAAAACGGCGTGGCTGAAAGAAGGAATAGGACCTTGTTAAACATGGTCCGTTCGATGATGAGTTTTGCACGGTTACCTATTTCGTTTTGGGGACATGCCTTGCTTTCTGCAAGTCACATTTTAGACAATTTACCATCAAAATCCGTACCTAAAACGCCATATGAGTTGTGGACTGGGCGTAAGCCCAATCTAGCACATCTCAAGGTTTGGGGTTGCCCGGCTCATGTATTGGAAAAGGATCCAACTAAGCTAGGATCAAGGACGGAGGTATGTTTGTTTATAGGGTAACCTAGAGGGACGAAAGGCTATGAATTCTTTAGCCTCCGAGACAAGAAAGTCATTGTGAGTACTCACGCGACATTCTTAGAGGAAGACTAATGAATCATAAACCCAGCAGTGAAGTGGCTCTCGATGAGCTGACTTCTGTCACAAGTTGCATTAACCAAGAAAAAGTACCAAGTGTACAATCAATTCCCGAAACTTCAACTTCTACTTAAAATATTGTACTAGACCTGATATTTGCTTTGCTGTTGGCATAGTGGCAAGATATCAATCGAATCCGGGCCAAGGACATTGGACTGCCGTAAAGAACATACTCAAGTACCTTAAACGGACTATGGACTATGCTCTAGTTTACAATGCAGTCGAGCTCTGTCCTTTGGGATATACTGACTCAGACTTTCAAGCTGATCAGGACTCGAGAAAATCTAATTCAGGATATGTGTTCACCTTAGGAGGTGGAGCCGTAATTTGGAAAAGTGTGAAGCAGAAATGCATCGCTGACTCGACCATAGAAGCCGAGTATGTGGCCGCTTCGGAGGCTGCAAAAGAGGCAGTATGGTTCAAGAACTTCCTTATGGATTTAGGTGTGGTTTCGAATCTGCCCAAGAGCATCACCATTTATTGTGACAATTCTGGTGCTGTGGCAAACTCGAAAGAACCAAGAGCTCACAAAGCGAGCAAACACATAGAGCGGAAGTATCATATCATTAGAGATATAGTGCAGAGAGGAGACATACAAGTGGTCAAGATTGCGTCAGAGAACAACCTGGCAGATCCTTTTACAAAGGCTTTGGCGGTGAAACCGTTCGAATGCCATGTTGAAGGGATGAGAGTTCGACTCATTCAAGTCCTCAACTCGCTTTCAGTATAAGTGGGTGAAATTTAGACGTGTGCACTATTTTTTTGTATACTCAAAAGCTGTTTTGAGTATAAGTGGGAGATTGTTAGGGTTTTGTATACTAGAAATCACCTTTCGAGTGATTGGATACTGTAAAACTCTACTTGTTATTTTCCAATGAATAAAACAGATTATTTTTGTCATAATGTTGTTATGTTTTACATTTAATGGTTGTTTATTGCATATTTAAATGTATAAGAACGTAAAAAAGTCTAAGTCTTTGTTCTAGTAGATCAGTTGTGGGCGTCGTCCACTTTAAAGTAACACGATCAGTTCTGAACAAAGAAAAAGAAGAATTTCACAACCCAGATAGGCCTAGACTACCTATCGTGAAAGGTTGCAATGTCAGTCCGATTATTTCTAAGCCTTATTGAAATAAGATGATGTTGGTGTGGTATAGCACTGAATGGATCTAACAGTAAGACGAGTCTTTATGCTATCTACTGAAAGACGAGGTCTTGATAATAATTTCTTAATCAATGTACGTTAGCATTGAGTATACGATATTGAGTATCTACTACTTTGACTTACCAAAGGTGCGGGTTTTTCGTAACCAAACGATCCAGGTATATTGGGTAGTGGTGATCATTATTTAGCAGTGCTAGGATTGCTATTACGTTGAATCGTGCGTGAGGAGAGTCTCGTTTGATAACATCCACAAGAGGAGCTCGAAACAAGGTTTTATTATTCGGAACCTAGCTAGTTGGAGTTTGATTACTCTATGAATAATAAATAAGAGTTTCTTGCTAAGTCCACTCTTGGAGATTAAATATGTTGATTAATTAAGTCCATAGCAGACATTAATTAATTAATGGATGTTTCTATCTTAAGCGCGGGAAATGAATTGAACGCAAATAAAGGAACTCGGAATACTTGTAATTTCAGATTTGGAAAGGCAGTGCAATATAACTTCTGTAGTGGCTGCTTGTAATATTCCAATATAAGCTTATATTAAATTGTGGGTTCAATTTAATTAGTAAAAACCTAATTGGGTGAGGCCTGATCCAATTCTTCCTTAGATCCCTGACTGGGCCCAATTTGTGACTTAATATAAATAGGAGAATAAAGGAGACAGAAAACACTTTTTTTTTTCTACATAAAAATTTCGTCCCCCTAGAGAGAGAGTTAGAAATTTGTGCCTCCTCCGTGAGCAGTTTATGTCTTCCATTATTCGAGTCCTAGTACGTTGGTGAGATTTGCCCACACAAATATCAGCGTATAGTCCGGGACACCAGTCAGAAGATCTGAGGTCTTGTATTGAAGATCTTCACGTGGAGACGGAGCAAGCCATCATCGATTCTTGATTGAATCAACGAGGTAAATTGGCTAATTCCGTAGTAAGCATGTTTTAGGGATTTTATATGCTAAAGCATGTTTTAATTCAAGTTATGAGCATGATACATGTGATAATTGCGCTAATAGAATTTGTCTGAATAATCTGCTAAATAGATCAAATTCATGTGATCGAATTTTCACGCACGCTTCCGCTGCCAACCCCTTCAGAAATGCCTTCCAAGCATTAGCCGACCTGCCAAATATCCAAAATATTCCTGAAAATCAAGAAAAAATTAATCATTAGATATTTGATTGTGGATCTACCGATACCATGTCCTATGATGCCTCTGATTTTGCCAATATCTCCACCACAAAAAAAAAACCTATATACAGACTGCAAGTGGAGATTTAGCACACGTCCAAGGGGCTGGCTCAATTACTATTTCACCGGATTTAAAGCTGTCTAATTGCCTATATGTTCCTTCATTGTCTCACAAACTGATATCTGTTAGTCAAGTAACAAGAGAACTTAACTGCAACTTACTAATGCAACCACAATTTTGCATTTTACAGGATACGAAGACGAGGAGGATAATTAGGCGTGGCACTGAACACAAAGGACTATACTATGTAGACATGATGGCTAAACCCGGGGCTGCAATGTTGACTCACAAACTGACGGACAAGCAAACCTGGTTGTGGCATCGTCGGTTAGGGCATCCATCTCTAGGATATTTACGCCTACTTTTTCCGAAAATTTCTGCTTCTGATAGTTTAAATTGTGAGATTTGTTTTTTGGCCAAGAGCCACCGACACTCATTTAAGTTAAACAATACTCGTGTGAACAACCCTTTCTCTCTGATACACTCTGATATTTGGGGGCCTGCACCAGTCACTGGTGGGAATGGATTTAGATACTTCTTATTATTTGTGGATGACTGTACTAGAATGTCTTGGGTATATTTCTTGAAAAGCAAATCCGAAGTTTTTGAGAAATTTGTGATTTTTTACAACCTTATCCAAACACAATATAAGCAATGTATCCAAATCCTTAGATCCGACAATGGAAGGGAGTACATTAACACCAATATGCAAACCTTTTTTTCTGATAATGGTCTCGTTCACCAAACCACCTGTGCCTACACTCCTGAGCAGAATGGGGTAGCAGAACGAAAAAATAGGACTCTGGTTGAAATGACTAGGGCCCTCTTTATTGAGTCACGTACACCAAAATCTTTTTTGCCAGAAGCAATAGCCACCTCAGTCTATCTACAAAACCGACTTCCCACATACATCCTGAACTTCAAAACTCCTCTTGACACCCTATCCACCTTCTTGTCCCTCGAACCCAAAGTCTTTGGATGCACGGTCTTCGTCCACATTCCCAAACACGACCGATCAAAGTTTTTCCCATGTGCACTCAAATGTGTGTTCGTCGGGTACGGGGTCAACCAAAAAGGATACAGGTGTTATGACCCAAAAAACGCCATCTCTACACCACCATGAACTGTGACTTTGTTGAGGAAGAATACTTTTATCACCGACTTGAGAGTCAGGGGGAGACAGATACTAGCGACTCTCCAAGTTGCCTCAATCCCACTACTACTCCAAAGCCATCTCCATCCTCTGTTGTTCCCTTAATCAATCCATCAATAAACCCCCTGGACCCTGATAGTATCCCCGCCGAGGAGGACAGCAACACCATCGAGCCATCTGCAACGTCTCATAGTCAACAGCCCAATCTATCCTCACCGTCTTCCACTCCTGAGGTAAGTCCCAGTAATAATTCTCAAGTTAACGAGACTAACAGTGTGAGACAGGAAGATGGTGGAACTGAAAGTGAGGGGAGACCAGCGGAGGAAGTACAGATGAGGATCAAGCGGTGGATACAAACATAGGATTATACAAGCTGCCCTACAGACAGACGAGGGGAGTCCCACCCAAACAGTACTCTCCAGAATGACAGGGTCGTCGAAAGCCTAGATATCCTGCAGCCTATACTGTGACTGGGCAACTGACTGAGATGGCCAGGGCCTTTGAGGCAGCCCTGTATGAAGATAAGGACATACCGCGTTCGGTTGAAGAAGCTATGAGACACAAATACTGGAGAGCAGCAATGGAGAAGGAAATGGAAGCCCTGATAAAGAATCAGACATGGGAGAAACACGTCTTTCCTGAAGGGAAGAAACCGGTGGGATGTCGATGGGTGTTCACCATCAAGCGCAGGGCAGACGGATCGATCGAAAGATACAAAGCCAGATTGGTGGCTAAGGGATACACTCAGACGTATGGGATAGACTATGTTGAGACCTTCTCTCCGGTCGCCAAGATGAGTACTGTAAGGGTGCTGCTTTCCGTAGCCGCATGCAAGGACTGGCCACTGCATCAATTTGATGTGACCAACGCTTTCTTACATGGAGAACTGAAAAAAGATGAAGAAGTATACATGGAAGCTCCTCCGGGCTACTCTGGTCAAGAATGATGGTTTGGGAGGTTCTGTCAGGCCATGACTTTCGCTAGATTCAAACAGAGCAACTCTGACCACACATTGTTCTTAAAGAAGAGGGGGGATAAGATCACGTGCTTAATTATCTATGTTGATGATATGATTATCACCGGAGATGATAAGGAAGAAATCGAGAACCTGAAGAGAAGCCTGTTTCAAGAATTTGAGATGAAGGATCTAGGAGCAATGAAATACTTCCTAGGGATCGAAGTTTTGAGATCAAAGTATGACATTTTCCTTCGCCAGAAGAAGTACGTTCTAGACCTGTTGGCAGAGACTGGCCTACTTGAGTGTAAACCGGCAGAAACCCCAATCATACTAAATCATGGATTGAAGATTGAAGAAGGAGGCAAATTGACTGACAGGGGGAGATACCAGCGCCTGGTCGGAAAATTGATCTATCTTGCGCATACGATAGCCTATTCTGTTAGGGTAGTAAGCCAGTTCATGCATCAACCCCAAGAAAGTCACATGGAGGTAGCATTGAGGATTGTGCGCTATTTGAAGGGCACGACGGGATATGGGATCCTACTTGGAAAAAGAGAATATTTGGAGATCGACGGATACACAGATGACGATTGGGCAAGCAACCCAAAATGATAGAAGGTCCACAGCAGGGTACTTCACCTTCCTTGGAGGTAACTTGGTGACATGGAGAAGTAAAAAGCAGAAAGTGGTAGCTTTGTCAAGTGCGGAGGCCGAATTTCGTGGAGTAAAGAGCGGCATAACGGAAATCCTGTGGCTGCGAAGACTACTGTCAGAAATGAACTTTCCACCTGTACAAAGCAGCCGACTATACTGCGACAACAAGGCGGCAATCAGTATCTCCGAAAATCCAGTTCAACACGATCGAACCAACATATAGAGATCGATCGTCACTTCATCAAGGAGAAGCTCGATGAGGGAGTTATTGAGCTCCCGTTTGTCAAGTCAGAACATCAGCTGGCAGACATCTTGACCAAAGCAGTCAACACCAAACTCTTCAAGGAAGTTCTAGACAAGTTGAACATCGGAGATGCCGTTGCTCAACTTGAGGGGGAGTGTCAACAAGGAAAGATTACAGAGAATCATCTACTCGGGGGAAGTAGCATAATTAGCATGTAATTGATATATGATTGATTCTACTAGGAATAGATTAATTCTCTACCATATTTACATCCTTCTCTCTACCTATAAGAGAATGGACGTTCTGTACATTACATACATAGAAATAAAAAGTATGATACCTTCCTCCTAATATCTTCTCCTCTCTAAATCCCTTCATTTTGATAATATCCTACTACTATGTGAAAACACAATTACAATTTTGAAAAAAATACTAAACGCTAACAATTTCGTAATCAATCCTAAATTTAAACTATAATAGTAATAATTTTTGGTGGATTATCTTCTTCGAACAACAATCTTTCCCAAATCATAAAGAAATTTATTTAAAATTTTGAGTAAATATCAATTTTAGTGCTAAACATATGACCAAAATACGATTTTAGTAAAAAACATTTATTTTTTGAAAAAGGTCCTAACAAATGGAATCTTTGTCATAGTGGTCCTTTTTAAGGTTCCGTTAAAAAAAATTAACGGTTATGCTACTATGCAATTAATATTGACCGTTAGTTTTTTTATGGGACCGTCAAAAAAAAATTACTTCGGCGACATTTTCATTTGTTATGAATCCGTTTTTCAAAAAATGAATGTTTTAGACTAAATTAATATTTCGATCATATGTTAGAGGACAAAAATTGACTTTTCTGATCTAAAGATAAAATGTCATTCTTTTTTGTGTTAATGGGACAAAATTTTGTACTTATACTCTTAATTGAATCTTCTTCAATCAAGATCTGTAATTATGTGGAAACAACAATAACGAATTTTGGTGGATAATCTTCCCATTTTCCATACAAGCCATATAAACACTATAATTTCTTATCTCTACAACAGCCCTTCGTTTCTCCCTCTCTCTCATCATGGATTTATTGATAACGAGGTTTTAACACTTCGATATATTTGGTGTGGTCGCTTTTAACCTAAAAAAGTTTGGAACTTTTCCATTGGGAGGCAAAATGATTTGATGCCCGAATCCATACCATTGGTGGGTTCTGAATATCGTAGCATTAATTAGTGATTTGAATCTCCAAAAAGGCACCAAAAAAAACGAAAAGCAAAGAGAAAAAAAAGGTGATTTGATTTTGTTGTCGATGGGCGCTATAGATGGAGTGAATGCTAGGGGTTGTGTTGAGCTAGGGTTTGAGGAAGAGCCTGAGATTTTGGCAATTGAAGAAGCCGTGAGAGTTTTGTTGCAGGGCGTGTGTGATGATTCAAATCGTGAAGGTGTGAGGAAAACTCCTCTGCGCGTGGCTAAGGCTCTCAGGGAAGGGACTCGAGGTGATTTCCTTAATTCATTAGTTTTTGATGAAATGGAGTTAGTGTGATTTGATCAATTTGTGGTGTGTTTGGAGGTGGTGATATTTGATTAGGTTTCGATGTTGTTGAATCAAGAATAAAATGTTGTTTTCCAGTGCGAATATGCTTTTGAATTGATCAGCCTTGTGTTTCTTTGTGCTTTTAATTGTGCAACATTAGTTTGAAGAAGCTTAGGAATGCCGAGAAGAAGATAATAGGGACAGTTCACTGCACAAACAAGATGTTCACTTGTTTCATGTTGAGGATTATACGAGGGTGTTTTGTACACAAACATATGGATACCGTTGCGGTTGAGGAAAATTAGTTTTATTCGTCTTTTGAATTTGGCTGGATATACTCCCTACATTGTGTATGGCATTTTTCATTCAGTGTAGTCCGTTGCTAGCATTTGTTTCCGGTGTGTATGAAAGTTTTAGAACACTTGTGTTGGTTGTGTTTGTTGATTAAGGAAGAGGAATTGTAGCTTTATGCTCGTCATAACATTTTGATCCGTTGATGTTCGTCCAGGTTATAAGCAAAAGGTGAAGGACATTGTGAGTGGCGCGTTATTTCCTGAAGCCGGGTTGGAAAATAGGGCCGGTCATGCTGGTGGAACGGGTGGGCTTGTAGTAGTTCGAGATCTTGATCTCTTCTCACGTTGTGAGTCTTGCTTGCTTCCATTTCAGATCAAGTGTCATGTAGGCTATGTCCCATCTGGTCATAGAGTCGTAGGCCTTAGCAAGCTGTCTCGAGTTGCTGAAGTCTTTGCTAAACGCCTTCAAGATCCACAGCGATTAGCCAACGAGATTTGTGAGGCATTGCAGCATGGCTTCGGACCAACGGGAGTCGCTGTTGTCCTCCAATGTTCCCACATCAATTTTCCCAGTTCTGAGTCAGCCCTGTCCGATCCAAACCACAAGGGGTGGGTTAAAATGTTGGCCAAGTCGGGCACAGGAGTCTTTCACGATGATATGACGGATGTTTGGACTGATTTCCTCAGTCTTCTGAGATTCCGAGGGATAAACGTTGAGGATGCTCATTCAAGTGGATCAGACAACAAATCTTGGTGCCCGTCTCATGCTTGTTCCAAGACGGTGGTGCCTGATTCAGCAATGCTTTGTTCAGTAGCTTCGATTCTTTGTTCACTGGGCGAGGACGTCCCTCTAAGGAAAGAACTTCAAGAAACTCCTGCTCGCTTTGTCAAGTGGCTGATGAGCTTCAAAGATTCTCGTTTGGACTTGAAACTGAATGGATTCATCCAAAACAAGAGGGACTTCAGGTGCAACAGCGAGCACCTCCGTTGTGAGCTGAATCTCTCATTCTGGTCACAGTGTGAGCACCATCTGCTTCCCTTCCATGGCATTGTGCACGTAGGTTATTACAGCTCGAACGAGCTCAACCCTGTCCAGAGATCTGTCCTGCAATCGATAGTACATTTCCACGGGTTCAAGCTTCAGGTGCAGGAGAGGCTAACGAGGCAGATAGCAGAAACAGTTTCTTCGTTCTTGGGGGAAGATGTGATGGTAGTCGTGGAAGCTAGTCATACTTGTATGATTTCTCGAGGGATCGAGAAGTGTGGAAGCAGCACTGCCACCGTTGCTGTTCTTGGTCGATTCTCCATGGATGCCTCAGCAAGAGGCAAGTTTCTGGAGATCATCCCCGACACCGGGACTGGTGAAGGTTGATCTTTACTCCGGTGGTGAATGTTCCTTCCTGTCTGTGGTGAAGATGCTATTGAAGTTGCAATAAGAAGTGAGACTTTGTTGGGGCTAAATATTATCATGTCAAGTCTTTCATATTCATTTCATTGTCTTATTAGAAAGAGTTGGGGAAAGGGGAGCAGTGAGGATTAAACTGGAAACCTCTTCATTTTATATAGAAAAAAGTTGTAATAGTATTTCATTTCACTAAGGTGATAATAATTTCTTGTTTTGTATACAAGCTTGGGTTTAAATATATGTCTACTCTCTTGTGTTTATAGAAGATTGAATTGAGTGGAACAGCACTTGGGTATATAGATGTTTGTTGGATTAATGAGAGAGAGAAGTATATGATCATTGATTCCTCTATGAAATTTATTTTAAAATAAAGATGATAATAATATTGTATGAAAAGAGAGAGTACAGTCGTTTACAGATAAAAGATGACATTGATGAGCAAAAACTACAGCTAACATATTACAGAATATGTAGAACTGTACACAACAAATCACTATAGCAAACCTTACACACACACACATTCTTCAAGCAACAGATCGTTTACTTATTACCTTTGTCACAACACTGAGGATCACCTTCATCTCTACGGCTCGACGACGATCTTTCCAGTAGCGTGGCCTTCGATGCACTTCGCCCAGGCAGCTCCAGCGTCGCTCAATGGGTGCTTGCAGTCGATCACCACCTTCAGCCTCCCCTGCTTTACTAACTCCGCGAGGAACACCAAGTTCTCCCCCTTGACGGAAGCGAAGAATGGCACAAGTTTTTTCTTCGACATCGTGATCTTCTTCACGGCAAAGGTCCACATGGCGCTCGCCCCAGGCGAGAGGTCGAGAACCTTCCCGGTCCGGCTCAGGTTCGGCTCAAACACCGACCAGGGGACGGGAGGCGCGCATTGAATCACAGCGTCGTACTTCTTGCCCGACGGGCTCTTGAGGGCAGCACCCTCTGGGGTCTTGTAGTCGAGCACCTCGTCCGCCCCGAGGCTCCTCACAAAGTCGAGGTTGCGGGCTCCGCACGTGGCGGTGACGTGCGCGTTCGCCAGTTTCGCCAGCTGGACAGCCAAGTGGCCGACGCCACCGGAGGCGGCAGTGATGAGGATATTCTTCTGGGGGCCACTGCCGTCGAACTTGAGCCCTGCCGCTATGAGGATCCCGTGTGCAGTCGTGCCGGCAGCAGGGAGGCATGCTCCTTCAGCAGCTGATACTTCGGCAGGCCTAAGAACTGTTACATCCGCCTTAGCCACACAATATTCTGCTAAACCACCTCCCATCTGTTTTATCAAGATTCACAACCACAGTCAAAGAAAAAATCCAGAGAAAAAGATGCAAGATAGAACAACAATCACCTCCATAAATCTGCTAATTCTAGGTAGCTGTATATCTAAATGAAATTTGATCTCTGACTAGAAGGCTGAAGATCAAATGTAAGAGAAAAAACTCAAACACTTACACCGACATTCAAGCCAGCGATGACTTTATCACCAGGTTTGAAGTTTTCTACTCCGGGGCCGACCTCCACAACTTCTCCAGCTACATCGTTAGCTGTTTCGAGAAAAAAAATGAAGAAAGATTTGGAAACAGATATTATAACAAACAGCATACACAACGCAAGGTTGAGTGAATGGCCCAAAGCAAAGGTTCTAATAGCTTTTAAAAAAATACGTGTACATGGACTCTATATCTCCTATTCTCCTTGACCACGGTGTTAAATAATATTCTCTTGGGTCCCCATTAACCTTGGTCAATTATTTACGACCATAATCCAGCACACACAGAAGTAAATCTCCCATCAACAACTCAAATATGTTTTTTAGGTGCACAGCAGAGTTTGGAAAATCAACATTTCAAACAATCAAAGAAAAAGACTTAACATATCATTGAGGAACAACCGAACAATGATTTACATGCATGGGAAAGAGGGTCCGCAAACACAAGATGCAATTACTCCTCTACTAATTGGCTGAAATTTGTTAAGAACAAGTGAAACCTATAGCATGTTTTCCATTAGTAGCCATCCTTGGTTTTTTCACCCAACTTAATATTATCTGTCATTTAGATTACCGCAACAAATACTTATTGGAAGCTAATCCCAGCTAATGCAGCTCATGTTTAAGAGACGACTAATTATCGAGAAGATTGCGCAAGTCATAGTTAAAGCCAATTTTATACGTATCAGAACTCAACAAGGTGGAATTCGAACATGTAGTAAGCTTACCAGGAATAAAAGGAAACTTCTTAGGCATAAAGGGACGAAGCACGCCTTTCTGAATTTTCCAATCAAATGGATTTAATGCTGTGGCTTCCACCTTCAGCACGACTTCACCCTTACTCGGGCGGCTAGGAACTGGAACTTCAACTTGCTGCAATAACATAACCATTATGAATCAAGCTCAATTGGCATAGCCACAAAATTTACTTTCTATTAAATGTCTCTTTCTATTTTCAGGCATCAATAAAAAGTCTACTACTTAGTATAAAGGAGCAGGGTTCCAGCCTTATTAAATGGAGTATATTCTGGTCCAAACTTGTTCCTTAATACAAAAAGTAGATCAACATAAATTTACTTTCTATAAGTATTAAATGTCTATTTATGGAGATCTTATACAATTATGATTCCACTGGTCCAAACTTGTTCACAAAATAAATTTTGATCCTCCTAAATATTTCCCCAATTTCGAGCCTTAATAAATAAGTATATATTCTAGATCATCCAACCTTGGAAAGAGGCAACAACTCGATCATCAAATTAGTTAGCTTATTCATTTATTTCTATCATTTGGTTAATATTTATCTAAACAAGTGAACAGACTAGCTCTAAAGATATACGCAGAACCCCCAAAAATCAAGGAAAAAAGGCAAATCTACACAAACAACTGCGATCACGGATACAGAAATGAAAACTCAAAACTAATCACGGCCAATAAAACTATAAAAAAAACCTCCGTCAACGAAAATTGAGCTTCTCTAACTCCGAATGGAATCATAGTAGAAACGAGAGACACTAAAAAAAAAGAGGCGATCGGATGGAGTTACCTTCAAAGCAGCAGTTCCGCCGCCGTAACCGTTGTACTGGACCGCGCGCATGAGCTTTCCCGCCATACTTATTTTACAACGCACCGGAATTGGTGATGAAAATTTCTATTGAAATCTAATCTTCACCTCTCTGTGAGATATAAGTAGAATAATTTGACGATGGTTACTGATAGGAGCCAGATTTTTAAAATGTTTTTTTTTTGTTTTATTTGAAAACATCACTCTCCCCCTTATATAAATAAATGAAACTCTAGTTGACTATTATTGCAGTATTCGATAAACCTCTCATTATTTTAATGTTTATATTATTATGTGTCCTCTCTTTCTTCTTAATCAACATATTTTTTTCTCTTCAGTATTTTTTTTGTGACAAAAAGCTAATTTAGTCCTGGTACAAAGTAGATTTAAATTAAACTTATTATTTTAAAGTTGATTGTTAAATATTTTAGAGTAAAAAATGATAATTATCACAAATACTATTAATTGATTGCAATAAATTAATTAACTACGTTATGGCCGCTACTTTTGACGATTGAAAAGTAGGGTCGAATTCTCAATGAGATTTTTAGGATTTGATCGAAGTATCTAGAAGACAACAATATATAAAAGGATATTCTCCCTCCTTCCAAAAACAATGACTATTTTCTTAGGCAATATAAGCTTTTATATAATTTTATTTTATATATTTAATGAAAAAAACAAAACAAGATAGATGAATATAATATAAAAATAAAAATGTTTTCATTTTAAATATTTTTATTGAGACAAACTAAATACTCCTTCTGTTCCATAGTAATAGAGGTATTTTTTTTCCAGTACGTAGATTAAGAAAAAAATTGTGTAATGTATTAAATAATAAAATAATAAAGTAGGAGAGTTGAAAAAGTAGAAAAAATAAGAGATAAAGAAAAATAAGTGAGAAGAAATATATTGACTTTTACTAAAAAAATGACTCCATTATTATAAAACGTACTAAAATGATAAAATGGCTCCACTATTAATAAACCGGAGAGTAACTTTTAACTTTGTTAAATGCTACAGTTCCGGAAAGGATGATTTAGGAATAAATGGTTCTGTAAGGCCATCCACAATAGGAATAGCCCAGCAATAGCCCAGCCATAGCCTAGCCACTGCCACATCATCAGCACTAAAAATCCTCCTGTCACATCATCAAAACAAGCAAATAGCCCAGCCATAGCCTAGCCACATAATATCCACATCACTATTAACAAATATATACAAAATGAAATAATTAACAATCACACAATATACGAAATTTAATTTACGAGACATATACGGGAAAAATTTAATAATACTATTAAAATTTTAAAAAGTACAATAATTTAAAAAAATACATTAATTTAAAAAAATACAATAATAAAAAGGAGTGCCAATTCACTCCTCGTCTCCGTCGTCGCCGCCTCCGTCGCTGTCGCCACCATCGCCGCCGCCACCACTGCCGCCGCCGGTCTCCCTCCGTGCCGCCTCCAACTCGTCCTGCAGGCTCATGAGCAAGGTTTGAAGCCCGCTCTTCTCCACGGGATCCGTCGCCACCCGCCATTCGGCCATCGTCTTTATCAACTGAGAGCGCGTTTGGGCGCGAGCGAAGAATTTGAGATCCTCGGTGGATTGGCCAAGGGGGGATGCCGACTGGACCTCCTGGGAAGCCCCGGCGTTCCCCCTCGCCTCCCGCTGAGCGCGCTTGCGCCCAATCGGGCGAGGTCAGCCACCGACCGAACGCGGCGTGGGGAACTCCTGCGTCGTCTGTGGGAGGTCGTGGGAACCACCCCTGCTGCCGCTGAAATCGCCGGTGTAGTTCAGTCGTTGCTTCTTCGGCCAGCCAGAGTCGACACCTACTCGGAACTTCTCGGACTCGTTCAGCACAAGATAGCAGTTCCAGTAGGTGAAGTCCTTGTATACCCCCTTCAGTGGGAAGGCTTTCTCCGCTATTCTCCTGCAGTCCTCCTCTGTTTGGCCACTGCTCATTATGCGGAGTGCGTTGGTGTACAAACCCGAAAATCGGGAGACCGCAGCCCTGATTCGGTTCCAGGCCTTCCGGCAATCCTCCCCGTTGCGTGGCCTCCCCTCCGGGCAAAATCTCTTGTAGGCTGCTGCTATCTTGCCCCACATGTTGACGATCCTCTGCTCGTTCGAAACGAGAGGATCGTCGCAAACACTCACCCACGCCTTGTAGAGCGCGACGCTCTCCTCGTCCGTCCACCTCCTCCGTACCTCCTCCTCACCCGGCTGCGCCGACCCGCCGACCTTCTTCTTGCCCTTCTTCTTTGGGGCGCCACGCCCCCGCTCTGCCCCCCCTTGAACGAGAGTTTCCGGAGCTCCGATAGTATCAAACACCAAGTCATCTAAGGAGAAACTATCAAACCCCAAGGGCGTTTGGGTCGATGTGTGCGAAGAACCAGTCGAAAAATCAAAACTGGGGCAATAGACATCCCCCGTCGTCGCCGGGGACCCCCCAGAAGTCCACTGTGTAGCCGGTACGACCCCCGGATTCCCCTGTGTCGGCGGTACCCCCCCGGGCATCATCTGCATCCCGGGTGCCCATCCCGTTGGTGCCCACCCCGGTATCGCCGGAAACCCCCCCGGCGGACTCCCCCCGTTGGCATCCCGGAAAACATCTGCTGCCACGGGTACATGTTGTAGTACCCGGGCATCTGACCCCATCCACTTCCAACGGGGATCGACGGAGTTTGTGACCCGCTACTCCCGGAACTAGGCTCGTTGTTGAGATCCATTTCTCGTTGTTGATCTTTTACAGAAATTAAGATAGAGAGAGTACTCGTTAAAACAAGTTGTGCGAATGAAAATGACGAGCAAAGCGCGTATATATAGTGTTTATGAAAAAAAAAAAAAAATTCGCGCTAGGCAGTGCGCTGGGCGATCCGGGCGCTGCAATAGCGCCGAGCGGATCGCCCAGCGCACCGCCCAGCGCTGCACGGTTTCTCTCTCCATTCGTCCGCTGGGCGACTGCAATAGACCGCCCAGCGAACCGCCCAGCACCGGCGCTCGGCTGGGCGGTCGGCTGGGCGCTATTGTGGATGGTCTAAAGTCCTACATTCTAGAAAGACTAGCATGAATTAACAAAGACTAAGATTTATATTTCCTTATTTTTTATTCAATTTCGTCAAACATGTAGTACTATATTTTTGTACTACTATTGATTATTGATTGACATATCAATACTGATTCACCATCTTCGATGTTTTTCATCAGTCTTATATGTTTTACAAATATACACAATCGTTGGATTCTTACAAAAATCATACAGACGCGCATTCAACTCGTTCCAACATAAAAGGTAATTTCAATTTCTTAATAAATATCATTATTTTACATATGCCGAAGAATATTATTTAGTCATCTAAAAATCTCTATCTTCAATCATTTACACTAAATTCAAATTTATTTGTGTGAATGTCATATTAAATGGAGGATATGATTTTATTTTAATTATTAACACTAAATTCAAACTTAAAGAATATTTTTTATATTATGTTTTTGTAATAGTAAAATTTTGTTTTGTAGTGTAAATCTAAAAAATAAATATCTTTTACTGAAAAAATAAAAAAAAAAGATTGAAGCTAATTACTTATCTCATTTTAAATTGTAACGTAGCATTAAGATGGTCTTACCATATAAGAATACGGCCGCCCATTAATTTTGGGAAATTTTGAATTGAGTTGAATACCCTTTTCATATTTGAGGACTTTTTTGTTTTGCCGTAAAGATTTTTAATAGATGTATTGATGATTCTATTCATGCGTGCATACCAAGATCAATATAGTTGATGAACCAAATTCTCAATTCTTGTATTCAATTCTTATGTGCACGCATATGTAATTAATGACAGAGACCCTTTATATTTTCATTTATTTTCATATCTTCATTTATATTTGTATTTGTGTATGATTTCTAAGTATATTGGGTTTAAAATTATTTGATAAAATAATTACTCATATATTACCAATAAAGCCTACTGTTATGGAAAAAGTTTGAATGAACTTTTCTCTTTTCTTTGAAAGATATACTATATGACAAGTTAAGATAGGTTTAAGTTTTATAATTACTTTTAGAGCATATATACACCCTCTTTGTGTTCCAAGGTAACTGGGACATTCCTTTTAGGCAAGGAATTTAAGAAATTGATGTGTTAAATATTAAAGTCGAGAGAGTAAAGTAAGTGAGATAATAAAGTAAGTGAGATAAAAAAGAGTAAGAGTGTCCACAATGGAACAGCCACGCTTCAGCCACAAAAAAAAAAAACTTATCCGCTTGTTCATCACAGCCATGCCTCAGCAACATAAAACTTGTCCAGCCACGTCCAGCCATGTCTCACATTTTTATAATTGTTGATATATTTTTATTAGACTAGAACAAACTTAATTCTATAAAAATAAATAGAAAAAATATAATTCATTAAAAAAAAATTAAAACCAAATCTTCGTTTTATTATAAATTTTGGAAAATTAAACAACGAGAATTACATATAAAACACCGGCGGCTCACTCGGTGTCATCCCTACAATCTGCCTCAACACCTACATCCCCAACAGCCTCCACCTCGTCGTCGAAGATGGGCAACCCCAGCTGGCCCTTCAACTAATTTATGAGAGCCTCGTACGTCCGCCAGATCCTCGGGTTGGTTTCGTTGCTTAAACGTCCACAAACTTCGATCAGCTGCTTCTGCCGCTGAAGCATCAAGTTACCGGATAGCACCCTCCACCTGGGCAGACATTCCCACGCGGGATCCAGAAGCAGATATTTTCCATTCTCTCTATGTATCTCGTACGACAGAGCCTTTATGTCGGCGTCGCTGCGGCCGCTTTCTGCTAGGCGGAGATTGTTCGTGTGGATGCCCGAGGACCTGCTGACGGTGTTTTGAATCCTTTTCCATTTTTTACGGAGCTGGTCCTCATTCCGGTCCGCCATGCCTCGCGGCTTGAACTCATCTTAGGCGGTGACGACGCGGGCCAAGAAACCGGTTTCCGTCTGATCCGTTCCAACAGCTGAATCCTCCGAGATTGAGTGCCACGCCTCTGCCAAAACAATGGACTCCTGCACTGAGTAGTATGAAGACCCCAACCGACTCTGGCTTGGCGCCGGCGTCTCCATGCGTCCATGTACCGGTGCCGATGACGGGGGCGGTACAACTCTCCCACCGCATTGGACTGATACCCATCTGCTCGAATGTCAACGAATCAAAATCAGCGATGGATTAGGGGGTGGGGCAGAGGGAGTAGTGGTATCAATCACTGGATTGTTCACCGCGTCCATGTTGAGCCGGTAGTCCCCAAATGCCAATTTGGGTCGTCCCAAAGCCCTCTGGTTGGAGGGAGGACTCCACATCTGGGGTGGAGGGGCACCCTGATGGAACGATGGACTAGAGGGACCCCACATCTGGGGTGGAGGGGCACCCTGACACCCCGACGCCCCATATCCGGCTAAGTTGCCAACGTTGACGGCAGTGCTGGTGCTGCTGCCGGTAGTCGGGACTTGAGTCCCGCTGCTTAGATACTAGCTCCCGCTGCTTGGATACTGGCTCCCGCTACTTGGGTAGTGCGATTCTCCGGTGCCGGGGGAATCACTGTCATGGCTTTGCATTATGCAAACTCTAGAGAGATGAAAAAATATGGTTGTGGATTTATAGTGTGGATGTGTGAAGTAAAAAATGAGGAAGAGGTTTAATTTATATAAATAAATTAAGAAAAAAAAGGATATTACCGTCGCGGCGCAGCCGTCTCAACCGCAGCATGCCACTCGCCTCCGTCGGGTATAGGACTGTCCCCGACCCCCTCGGTGCCCATCCGGCACACAATAGACTGCTGCGGCGCAGCCGCGCAACACGGCGGCTGCCGCGGAGGTCCTATTGTGGACAATCTAAGTATGAGATTATATTTTTTTGCCAAAAAAAAGAAATGACTCAACTTCCTTGGGATATGGCGCCATCCAGGAGGTCCTGAGTTCGAATCCTGGATGGCGCAACTTGGGATTAATTTCCCTGTGGGCCCAAGGCTTGTTGCCTTGGGACTTTGCAAGCATACGGGCCTGGACCAGCCTGAGGGTGGTCCGCTTACTCTCACTGGACCCGCCTGAGGGTGGTCCGCTTACTCTCACGGGACCCGTCTGAGGGTGGTGCAGCAGCTAGTTCGTGGGACCACGAGGGAAAGGGAGAGGCCGGTGCTTGGCCTGGACCCGTCTGAGGGTGGTGCAGCAGCTAGTTCGTGGGACCACGAGGCTAGTTCGAGGGACCACGAGGGGCTGGAAAAGGCTGGTTCGCTTGCCAATGTATCTCGAACTCCAATGTGTGTGTGTGTAGGTGTGTGTGTCCGATTTGTGTGTCCGATGTGTGTGTGTGTAAAAAAAAAAAACCCAGGAATACGACTAGTGACGAAACCAAAATTTTAACGGTGGAGGAGGGCATACTACTATTAAAATTTGTTGATTGTGTTTAGTGCTCACAATGCAGAAACAATTCGAACGTGAACAATATAAAAAGCTGTGCATGAAAAATGGATGATGAGAAAATTAATCAGTGAATAGATTTTTTAGAGCATAGCACATATTTTCTTACTAATATTTTATGATATACTTTTATAGTATTTATTAGATCAAAGAATTATTATACTATATTATAGAGTTTTTATAATACATGGCGTCATATTAAAATTATTTTATTAATATCATGTACTCCATGCGTTTCATACCGGAGTCACATTTGGTGTTGACGCGAGTTTTAAGAAAATAAAGAATAGAAGATTGGAAAAGTTAGTGGAATATGTGTATATTGGTTTTATAATAGAATGTGTTTGAAGAAATGAATGTGGGTCCGGATTCACTTTTATTCATTTTTTACTCCCTCCTCTTTGGTAAGAGCACAATACCCACATCCACGCTCTTCCGCAAGGACATGCTCAAGGATCCCACCATTCTATTATTCAATTTAAATAAAAACATTTCCACAATATTAAAATGCATTAAACCCAAAATACTATTACTAATTACTAAAAAATTAAAAATTACATAATTAAAATCCTAAAAATTAAAAATTTCATAATTAAAGTCCTAAAAATTAAAAATTACATAATTTAAATCCTAAAAATTAAAAATTACATAATTAAATTCATAAAATTAAAAAAACTCACTACTCGTGGTCGAATTTCGCCCAAATGGATGATGAATGTGTGTATATATAGATGATTTTGGGATAAAAGTTTTTTCAAAAAATTCAAAAAAATTTCAAAAAAACAGTAATAAAACGGCTATATTTTTTGCAATCTGATTTTTTTAAATTTTTGGTATTATTTTCTATTTAAAAAAAAAGAAAAAAGAAAATACCAACGACCAATAGAAACGCGCCACGTCGCCCTGCTCAGCGGCACGGAGGTGCTTGATGCATCGAGCAGAGCCTTGCCGTCGGCAAGAGCACAACGGCGGACAGGGGCGTGCCGTACCGACGGCCCGGACGCCGTCCTTTCCCACAAGCACCGATGCGGATGCTCTTACCAAACCAGTCAAAATATAGTTTTTATAATTTCCGATTTTTATAATTTAAAATTAAGGGTTATTTGCCTACAAATACACGAACTTCCAACATTTTATAGTTCTTTCCCTAAACTTTTATTTTTGAATGTAAAAATATGAATTTTGAATTTTTCTGATTTTTCCTCTACAACAAATTCTGGCCAAATTAAAGCTTATGTGTACACTAAGCATAGTACCATCTACGTGGCGAAAGGTGGCAAATCAATATAACATGTTATTAGCATGTAAATACACGAACTTTCAACATTTTATGATTTTTTCTTTAAACTTTCATTTTCTAATTTAAATACATGAACAATGAGAATTTTTAATATACCGTCGAGTGTCTTGAAACATTTAACAAATTTTAAAAAATGTTGTGATTTAAGATATTTGCGATTTTTATTTTTCAAATTGTATGTGGTTAGAATGATGACGGTTTTCATTTTTATATACTAATACTTTATATTCACGATTTAAGTGATTATGTTTATTTGATTATTTTTAAATGGTGTAATTTTAAAAATGTTAATGAAATATTATAAAAAATACTCTCCATATGTCTAAATTTTTAAAGTGCTGGACATTAAATTATTTAGAAAAAAAATCTATTTGAAGAAACGTTTAAGGGAATCAAAAGGAGGTAATTCTCATTGATTGATTCAATATGTGCTAGGGTTACATGTTTATAGAATATACAAATGCTACATATGGTAACTAGATCATTGGTGATTCTATTCTAGTTAAGGAATGTAATCAATTTGGAATCAATCACATTGATTGTGTGATTTCTTTCCAACACTCCCCCTCAAGTTAAGTAACGGGGTTTCCGATACTCAACTTGCTTAATACTTCCTTGAATGATCTGGAACTTACTGCATTGGTCAGAATGTCGGCCAACTGATCTTCCGACTTCACATATGGAAATTCAACAATCTGGGCTTCAATCTTCTCTTTGATGAAGTGTCTATCTACTTCCACATGTTTAGTTCTATCGTGCTGAACTGGATTTTTGGAGATGCTAATCGCAGCCTTGTTGTCGCAGAACAGTCTACACGGTCTTGGTACATATAGGTCAAGTTCTATCATGAGTTTCCTTAGCCACAGTATCTCAGTGAGGCCACTTTTGATTCCACGGAATTCAGCTTCTGCACTTGAGAGTGCGACCACTTTTTGCTTCTTGCTCCTCCAAGTGACCAGATTTCCTCCTACCAACGTAAAGTACCCTGCCGTGGATTTTCTGTCATTTGGGTTTCCTGCCCAATCTGCATCAGTGAAGCCGTTGATTTCCAAGTGCCCATGTTTCTCGAATAATACTCCATGCTCCGCAGTACCCTTCAAGTATCGCACAATTCGGATAGCTGTCTCCCAATGATCTTCTTGTGGTGAGTACATGAACTGGCTTACTACTCCCACAGCATATGCTATGTCAGGTCTAGTGTGAGACAGGTAAATAAGCTTCCCTACCAGCCTCTGATATCTCCCCCTGTCTGTGAGCTTTGCTCCTTCCACTATCTGTAGTCCGTGATTCTGTACCATTGGAGTGTCTGCCGGTCTACAGTCTACCATTCCTATTTCTGCTAAAAGATCGAGGATATACTTTCTCTGATTAATGAAGATCCCCCTTTTTGACCTCAGAACTTCAATCCCCAAAAAATACTTAAGAGGACCTAAATCCTTCATCTCAAATTCTTTGAACAAGTTCTTCCTCAATTCACCGATCTCCTCTTCATCGTCTCCTGTGATGATCATGTCGTCAACATATACGATGAGACACGTGATTTTCCCATTCTTCTTCTTGATGAATAATGTGTGATCTGAGTTGGTCTGCTTGTAGTCATATTTCTTCATCACCTCGGTGAATCGACTAAACCAAGCCCTTGGAGATTGCTTGAGTCCATACAACGTCTTCTGGAGCTTGCACACTTCTCCAGGCTGAAATTCATTTCCGAATCCTGGGGGAGGAATCATGAAGATTGGTTTAGGCAGTTCACCATGTAGAAAAGCGTTCGTCACGTCGAACTGGTGGAGTGGCCAGTCTCTGTTTGCCGCGATTGAGAATAGTACCCTGACTGTGTTGATCTTTGCTACTGGGGAGAAAGTCTCGGCGTAATCAACTCCGTATGTTTGAGTGTATCCCTTTGCTACCAGTCGTGCCTTATACCTCTCGACTGAACCATCTGGTCTTCGCTTGATAGTGAACACCCATCTGCACCCTACGGCCTTGACTCCTTCTGGCAGTTTTCCTTTCACCCATGTGTTGTTTTTCATCAATGCCTTCATCTCTGTAAACATGGCCTCTCTCCAGTGCCTGTGTCTCATTGCCTCTTCGGCAGTTTGGGGAATTTCCTCTTCCTCATATAGCGCCGCTTCAAATGCACGTGCCATCTTACTCAAATTTCCTTGAACAAAATTTGCAACTCCATATCTGCTTTTTGTACCGATCTTCTCGGGAGAGTATCGTTTTGGAGGTATGCCACGAGTACTCCGATTGGGAAGGACATACTTCCCAGTGTCACTATCAATAGTATTATCTTCTTCCTCCTCCTCTTCTTCTTCTGCGGTGTTAGTATCAACTACAGTTTTTCCTTCAGACATTGGTATAGGAGATACCTGGGATATCGGTTGAGGTTGATCTTGAGGTGGTTGAGGAGACCCTGGTGAAGAGGCGTGCTCGACGGCAGCGACCGCTATAGTCTCTGGTGGTTCCGCAATTGAAGGACTTGGAGGTGACACAAACCAACTTAGGCAGTCCCCATGATTAGTTTCAGGATTTTGCTCCCCCTGGCTGCCAAGGTGGTGAGGGTAGAATAACTCATTTTCCGAGAAGGTACAGTTTATAGTGGTGATAATCTTTTTGGTGCTTGGGTCAAAGCATCGGTAACCTTTCTGGTTTATCCCATATCCCACAAAAATACATTTAGTAGCACACGGAGAAAATTTTGTTCTTTCATGCTTGGGAATATGGACATAGTCTGTACATCCGAACACTTTAGGTAACATGCTATGAGATTCGGGTATTTTGGCTTGTTGGGAGAGGATATCAAGGGGTGTTCTTTTGTTGAGGATTTTTGTGGGCAATCTGTTTATGAGATAGATGGAGGTTGCCACGGCTTCTGGCTAAAGAAAGGTTGGGATCTTGGAGCCAATCATAATGGCCCGGGTTACTTCTAGGATTGTTCTATTCTTTCTCTCAGCGACCCCATTTTGTTCGGGTGTATAGGCACACGAGGTTTGGTGAATTAGACCATTTTTCTTAAAAAATTCTGACATATCACTATTGACAAATTCCCTCCCATTATCTGACCGAAGGACTTTTATGGTGGTGTGGAACTGGGTTTGAATCATTTGGAAGAAAAGGGCAAATTTATCGGCAACTTCAGATTTGTGTTTCAAAAAATAAACCCAAGTCATCCTAGTGCAGTCATCAATGAAAGTAACAAAATATCTAAATCCCTTTCCCCCAATAACGGGCGCAGGACCCCACACATCAGCATGCACAAGTTCAAACATAAATTTCACACGGGTATTGGAAGGTTTAAAAGATTGTCGTGGCTCTTGGCCAAAACGCATGTCTCACAAGAAAAATCTTTAGGAATTTTAAAGATTGTCTGTGGCTCTTGGCCAAAACGCATGTCTACCCCATCCACGTAGTAGAGTCCTTGGTTCTCAGTGCCACGCCCAACGATCTTCCTCGTCCGAATATCCTGTAGAACACAACAATTTGGGTGCATCAGGAGAGTACAATTTAGTTCTCGTGTGACATGGCTAACTGACATCAATCTTTGAGACAGGCTTGGTACAAATAAACAGTTTGATAATCGAAGGGTTGGAGAAATTTCTATGGTTCCCGCCCCTGCTACTTTAATTAATTCCCCATTTGCAGTTCTAATATAGGTTTTGGTGACTTCACTAAAATCACTAAAATCTGTCCGTTCGGGAGTCATGGTATCTGTGGCTCCACAATAAAAAATCCACCCCCTTTTATCAATTCTATCACTATTTTGCACGTTTAATGCAGCGCAAATATTTATCAGAGGTGCAAAACGGTTTTTAGTATCAATTGGGTCAACTTTTGGGGTCAAACTGCAATTTCTAACAGGTATGGGCGGCATTTTAAAATATGAGGAGTCTGGGGTTCCTTTTTTAATAGCATGGGGTATTTTATGATATTTCGGGAAAGTTAGAGGGTTAAAATGCAAGGTGAAGGGTTTGTTAGGGTTTGATCGAAATCGACCAAACCCTTTACCTCCTGTAATGGCGCCGCTGTTCCATGGTTGACCCTCCGTCGTCGCTCCAGTCCGCTCCACGAAATTCCCGATTCGGATGCCCCCTCCGCCGCCGCCACCACTACCACCGTTGATTTCCGGCTGGGAAGGGTAGTTGGTGTGATTCCCTCCTCCAATTGCCCCGTCTCTGTTCTGGTTCGATGGGTTCTGTCGCGGATTGTTCTCCGCAATTCCGACCGCGGCGAGCTTTCCCTGCGCTCGTGCCTTTTGTTTCTCGTCCCACCATTCCGGGAACCCTACTCGGAGGAAACACATCTCCCTTGTATGCTTGTTCTTCCCGCAGTGGGAGCACCACAACTTGCTTTTGTCCGTTCTCCCTCCGGTTCCGACGGTCTGGTATGTGTTTCTGGCTGGTGGCGGGGGTTGTTGGCTTCCCCGATGGTTCGGTCGGTCCCTCTGTGCTCCAAATCCGTAGCCTATCTCCCCCGATGATGCATTGGCGCTTCCTACGCCAGAGGAGTCTCCGGTGGGTGGAGAGGATGCCGATGGCATGATCTTCTGTCGAGCCGCCTCCTTCTTCACCCATCCGTAGGCTTCTTCGACTGAGGGGTATGGCTGTTCTTTAAGGATTTCCCGTCGGATGTGGTCGTACTCCTGGTTCAGACCTGTGAGAAACTTGATAAGCCGCTTGTCACTCGCGTGCTGTCGGTACTGCCCGACTCCCTTGTCACAACACGTGACCGGTTGCTTCTGAGTTTGATCGATATTCACCCACAATCTGTGGAGACGACGGTAATATGTTTCAAGGTCGAGACTTCCCTGTTTCATGTACATTATTTTGTCTTCCAGGTCATAAATCAGGTATGGATCGGCTTTTCCTTCGAAAGTGATCGCAAGGTTGTCCCACAATGCCTTGGACGTTTGATGGTGAGCGAAGTCGGAGAGAATATCGTGCTCGATATTGTCTATTATCCACGAAAAGACTACGAGATCAGTCTCCTCCCATTCTCGGTATCCTTTACTGCCTGGTTCGGGGGGTGTGTCTTGGATATGCGAATATCCCTTCCTGCTTCCTATCGCGACCTTCATCAATCGCGACCACAACGGGTAGTTCTTCCCGTTTAATTTGAACGCCACTGTGACGCTCTTGCTTGTCCTCAATTTTGAGGATTCGATTGTTGGTTTTTCCTCGTCTGTGTCTGACATTTTCGATGAGATTTGGGTTTTGGTTTTAGGTAAAGGCCGAGAAGGGTATTACACGGCTATGATGAATTTTTTTCTGAGCCAAAGGATCATCCTGCTCTTGATGCCATGAAGAAACGTTTAAGGGAATCAAAAGGAGGTAATTCTCATTGATTGATTCAATATGTGCTAGGGTTACATGTTTATAGAATATACAAATGCTACATATGGTAACTAGATCATTGGTGATTCTATTCTAGTTAAGGAATGTAATCAATTTGGAATCAATCACATTGATTGTGTGATTTCTTTCCAACACTATTGTTGGGAAAAAATCAGAAAAATTCGAATGTTTGGGGAAAAATCTAAAAATTCTCAATGTTCAAGGGATATTCTATAAAATCTCAGAAGTTCATGTATTTTTCAGCTTCAATACTTGCCGCTTTTTGCCATGTTGGCACTTCCGACGTACACGTCAGCTTCAATTTAAAGAAAAATTATTTTTTGGGGAAGAAGCAGAAAAATTGAAAGTTCATGCATTTAGATTTAAAAATAAAGTTAGTGGAAAAACCAGAAAATATTGAAAGTTTGTGTATTTACAGGCAAATAACCCTAAAATTAAATAGTTATTTGTTTTGCAATAAGAATTAGTTACTAAATGATTATATCTCTACTCTCAATTCACGGGGGATTGCCCCCAAAATTCAGAGTCCCGTTTGGATTTCCTTCTTGATTAATCACAACTATAGCATTATTATCGTATGAACAATTACTACAGGTACGAACAATTACAACTCTGACTATTTCTGATTTTTCTAAGGGCATATTTGGTACTGCTTATTTGATTACAACAACAATAACGTCACCAATATGAGCTTATCGGCAATTACTAGCTCTTATTCTATATATGATGAAGATGATTCATTTTAAAACTATGTTTGAAGTTAGAATACAAAACCACCTCACTTCACAAATACATTAATATTAATTAACATTATAATCTTCACTCAATATCAGTTTATTATGTCTTCCTAATTCAATATAAGAAACTTATAATATTTTATAATATCAACGAATATGGTCACAGAATTACTATATAATTTTCAATTTTCAGAATTCTAATCTTAATAAAATTCTCAAAGAACCATTCCGATTCCTATACAATATATCAGTTAGTTTAAGTTATATTTCTATATATTATCTTCTAGATACTTCAACCAAATTCTACAATTCCCATTACAAGTTCAAATATCAGTACTTTGATTAAGTTGTTTTATATATTATCTTCTATACACATTAATCAAATTTAATTATTCTCATTCCAAGTTCTTCGACACTTCTTTTCAATAGTAAAATATGGCGGCCATAAATAAATCGTACCACTAGTATATATTTTAATCTTAAATAGTTTACAGCCACGCCATTCATATAGAGTTTGTATACATACAATATACTCCATACATATACAACTTTATTTAATTTCAATAATATCTTTATATTTATATAATTAATGTAATGTAATCAACTAATATAGCCGTTATTACTTGTGATGAATATCATTTTTTACTTCAAAATATTTGCTGATCAACTCTTATTCAACGTCTTTCTTAAATGTACTAAATTTTATCTGACCTATTTATGAAATATTATAGATTAAATGTTTCTTATAGTATTTGTTAATTTGCTTTTCAAGTCTAATCATATCGTCAACTAGACTTTCATTTAATATTTAAGGGTGAGTGATGTTTAATCTTATTGATTATGAATTTATGATATATTGTCATCATTTAATTATAATATAAATAAAATAAAATAAAATAAAATAAATCAAAAGAAAAATAAAAGTAAGGATGAATCATACTATAAAACAAACACGTGGTCTCGTAATCATACTGCCTACATATATCTCACAAGAGAAAATTTTCTTCACCAATTTAGGCATTTAAGTGGGTGTGTAAAATAACTAAGTATGGCAGGAAAGCTCATGCGCGCGGTCCAGTACTTCAGTTACGGCGGCGGAACTGCTGTTTTGAAGGTTAACTCCATCCGATTGCCTCTCTTTTTTTTAATATCTATCGTTTCTATGATTTAATTAAGCTCAATTTTCGCTGCCGTGATTAGATTTGAGTTTTCATTTTTGTTCACTTGTTTGGATATAAAAATAAATGGATAAACTAACAAATTTGATGATCGAGATGTTGCCTCTCTCCAACACCTCCAAGGTCGGATGATCTAGAATATACTCCACTTATTAAGGCTCGAAATTGGGGATATATTTTGGAGGTACTAGTTTTTTTGTGTAGGAGCACGGACGGATCTAGCAGATCAAATTTTATTTTTGTAGTATTATTAAGGAACAATTTTGGACCAGTGGAATCAGAATTGTATATGATCTCCATAAACAGATATTTAATAGTTTAGAAAGTAAATTTTGTAGTTGAGGTTGATTGATAGTGGTATTGCAGGAAGTAGAAGTTCCAGTTGGTAGGGCGAGTAAGGGTGAAGTCGTGGTGAAAGTGGAAGCCACAACCTTAAATCCTATTGATTGGAAACTTCAGAAAGGCGCGCTTCGTCCCTTCATGCCTAAGAAGTTTCCTTATATTCCTGGTAAGACTTTCGGAATAGAATGGCAAAGTATACTACAATATGCTCTGCATCATCAAATCTTATCTTTTTGACTGGAAGATCCCTTGATTGTTTGCATTGCCATTGCTTGATTTTCCAAATTCTTTAGAAAGCATAATGAGTTGATCAAAGGGAGATTTGCTCTGTGTGTGCTGGATTGTAGTTCTGACAAAGGTTAATATGGATCCAGGAGAGTATTAGTTAACACCCTGGTTAAGGAGATATCGAGTTCGTGCACACGTATTTGTTAAAAGTTAACTTGTTGATTTGTCGAATATACTACACCTGTTTGTTTATTGAAATTATTCGTTAGTTCAAGCTTGTTGTAATTAATCTTATTTGAGGGGGCATGGCATGACTCTGGAAAATCTGTTAGAATCTTTGCTTTGGGCCATTCACTCAACCTTGCATTGTGTATGTTGTTTGTTACTACTTCCTGCAACTTAATAGTTTATAATTTCTGTTCCTAATATTTTCTTCATTTTTTTTTCTCGAAACAGCTATTGAAGTAGCTGGAGGAGTTGTGGAGGTCGGCCCCGGAGTAGAAAACTTCAAACCTGGAGATAAAGTCATTGCTGGCTTAGATGTCGGTGTAAGTGTTTTGAGTTGTTTCTCTTACATTTGATCTTCGGCCTTCTAGTCGGGGATCGAATTTTATTTGGATATACATCTCTCTAGAATTTGCAGATTTATGGAGGTGATTGTTGTTCTATCTTGCATATTCTTCTAAGGATTTTCTTTGATTGTGGTTGTGAATCTTGATAAAACAGACAGGAGGTGGTTTAGCAGAATATTGTGTGGCTAAGGCAGATGTAACAGTTCTTAAGCCTGCTGAAGTATCAGCTGCTGAAGGAGCATGCCTCCCTGCCGCCGGCTTGACTGCTCACGGGGCCCTCACATCGGCAGGGCTCAAGTTCGACTGCAGTGGCCCCCGGAAGAACATCCTCGTCACTGCAGCCTCCGGTGGCGTTGGCCACTTGGCCGTCCAGCTGGCGAAACTGGGGAACACGCACGTCACCGCCACGTGTGGAGCCCGCAACCTCGACCTTGTGAGGAGCCTCGGGGCGGACGAGGTGCTCGACTACAAGACCCCAGAGGGTGCAGCCCTCAAGAGCCCGTCGGGCAAGAAGTACGACGCGGTGATCCAATGCGCACCGCCCATCCCGTGGTCGGTGTTCGAGCCGAACCTGAGCCCGACTGGGAAGGTGATCGAGCTCTCGCCTGGAGCGAGCACCATGTGGACCTTCGCCGTGAAGAAGCTCACGTTGTCAAAGAAAAAACTGGTGCCATTCTTCAGCTCCGTCAAGGCGGAGAACCTGGTGTTCCTCGCGGAGTTGGTGAAGCAGGGGAAGCTGAAGGTGGTGATCGACTGCAAGCACCCATTGAGCGACGCCAGAGCTGCCTGGGCAAAGTGCATCGACGGACACGCTACCGGAAAGATCATCGTCGAGCCGTAGATAGAGGTGATCCTCAGTGTTGTGACAATGGTGATAAGAAAACAATCTCTTGTTTGAAAAATGTCTTATTTCGTCATTTCAGGATATTTCATTTACTTGCATTATATTTTAGATAAGTAGAACTCATTATTCAACTAAATTACTCCCTCCGTTCCGGACTACTCGCACATTTCCTTTTCGGCACGGAGATTAAGGATTGAGTGTATAGCAAAGTCAACAATTGCGGCTGTAGGTGATAATTTTTACTAAAAATAGAAAGAGTGCAAATAACTTGGGACGCTCAGAAAGAAAATAAGTGCAAGTAGTCCGGGACGGAGGGAGTATTAAATTAACATTCTATCAAGACATCTACAATAAGACCCCAAAAATCAGTCCCACTCCACTTTTCCCTTATCACGTCAGCATTTTTAGTTTCAAGCTCATTACCTACAACAAGCTAGCCCCTAGCCCCAATATCAACCTGAAAATCAACCACAACTTATTTCACAATAATCATTTGGAAAAAAAAGAAAACTAATTCATATTACTTCAAAATTAATTATTACATTAAACTAAATTTAAATATACTTCTCCATCCCAAGGAAGATAACCACTTCCTTGAGCGACACAAGATTTTATATAGTTTTATTTTGTGTTATAGGTGGAGAGAACAAAGTAAAAGAGAATGACTACGGTAGAAATAAATGTGTTTCTATTTTAAATAATGAGTTATTTTGGTTGAGACTAACAAAAAAATGAGTCATCTTTGATGGACGGAAGAAATAAATTTTAACTTTTAATTTTTTCTGGAGCTTCTCAATCATCTTGGTCAAGTAGAGGTGCTCAACCATGGATAAAGCCAAAATGGGAGGCGTCGTCAAATCTATCCTCGACACAATTCAAGTTTCTGGATTGTACGGATCCTATCCCATTGTGTGCGTATACCCCAAGGTTATAATTGGAATTTCTCAATTATCTTATACACCAATTTTGATTTCAACAAAACAACACAAAGCCCACTGTCAAAGGCCCATTTTTACAACCAAACATTGAAGATTGGAAAACATCCAATCTCAAATTGCATGAAAATCTAAAAACATGTTATGCTTAATTCGATTCCATTAACGGCGATGCCAATAAAATTAAGTAGAATTCAGTCTATATAGAGTAAAAATAAAAATATAAACTTAATTTAGAGTCGTCTTCATTAACCCCAGAATTATGAGTATTTTGGGTTAGGAGGTTAAGTACTTTGGACACCCAAATTGTGCAAGAAATTGAAATGCAAAACCAGTGGGCCACTACTGTATTGAATACAGACAATGGGCCATTTCCCTCTCTCTTCTTGGGATACCAGCTAGACTGTTGATTGTTTTTCATGGGCTGCGACTTTATTTAATTCAATTTCTCACATTGACAGCCCATTCTTATTTATTTCTTCCACCCACTTCCAATCCAAGCCCCATGGGCTTTAAATCTCATCTAATCTTCATAAATCCTTTCCATATATTGTTGTAAACTTGTAATGGTTCTTTGTTTTTTGGTGGGGTGGGGGGTAATTTCTGACATCCACATCTTGGATTTTTAAGTGTTTGTTATAGTTCTTGATAAAAAAGGTGTTTATTATAGTTGTGTTGATTAAGGGGCTTCTTGATATAATGGAACAGAATGAGGAGGGAATGGAATGGAGATGGCAATAGAATGAAGGGGGGAATGGAATGGGATTCCATTCCATTCTTGTGTTTGGTAAGCACAAGGAATGCAAAAGGAATGGAATTGTTATTCCTTGATTGATTTCATTCCTATATTTGATAACTACAAATTAATATAGAAATTGGAATGGAATGAAATATGAATAATTAATATGTTGATTTTACCAAAAAAAAAAATTTAAGGTTGCGTTCGATACCATAGAATTGAGGGTTTGGAATTGTATATGAATAATTATATCCACAAAACACACTTTACATACTACACACACTACACACATTCCACACACTACACACGCTTTACACACCACACACTTCACACACTACACACAGTTCACACATTTCACACACTTTACATACTATACACACTACACACATTCCACACACTACACACGCTTTACACACCACACACTTCACACACTACACACACTACACACAGTTCACACATTTCACACACTTCACAAACTACACACACTACACACAGTTCACACACTACATACACTACACATTTCACACACTACACACACTACACATATTACAAACACTATACACATTTCACACACTACACACATTTCATGCACAACACATTTAACAAACTACATATTTTACACACTACACAATTCACACACTACAAACACTACTCAGATTTCACACATTTTAAGCATCCTATTTTTGATTTTTTTTTAAGCTTTTAGATTTTTTTTCGATCCAAATCAACGAACCAAATAGAAAAACTGAAAATTTTCAAAAGTTTAATCTGAATCAAACCGAAAAACTGAACTAAATTTGAAATTTTAGTTAGTGTGAAGTGTGTATTTCGTGTAAAATTTGTAAGTGTGAGTAATGTGTGTACAATGTGTATATTTTGTTAATAGTGTATGTAGTGTGTTTATTTTGTGTGCAATGTTTGTATTTTGTGTGTATAGTGTGTGAAGTGCGTGTAGTGTGTGAAGTGTGTGAATTGTGTGTAGTGTGTGTAGTGTGTGAACTGTGTGTAGTGTGTGAAGTGTGTGTAGTGTGTGTAGTATGTGAAATGTGTGAAGTGTGTGTAGTGTGTAGTGTATGAAATGTAGTGTGTGAAGTGTGTGAAGAGTGTGTGTTGTGAAGTGTGTGAAATGTGTGTAGTGTGTGAAGTGTGTGTAGTGTGTGAACTGTGTGTAATGTGTGTAGTGTGTGTAGTGTATGTAGTGTGTTGTAACAACCCGAGTTTTCGTCCACCTATTTTGGGGCAATAAAAAAAAATATTGAACGAAGAGACGATTGGATTTAATCTTAAGTGAAGGAGTTAAGGTTTGTTTGGTTGTTTTGCCTCATGGAATAAAAGTTCAAGGGATTTCAAATTTATGAGCTTGGAAAATAGAAATTTCAAGTAATCAAACAGAGTACTACACATGTGCTACAAGCATACAAGTCATATATATACATGAGAAGTGGACAAGTGGTTATTGGAATTTATCCAAAAGAAGAAAAGTTGGAGGTATACTTTACAATGTAGGAAAACTACCTTTCATGGAAAAGAATACATGGATCTTAGAACAAGTAGAGAAAATATGTCTACCTTACACAAGAATTTTTACTACAGAGCTAAAAGGAGTAAAGAAAACAAAAGTGGGGTCCTCATTTACAAGATTACGAAATAGAGCTACTCTATAAGAGCTCAAGTAAAGCATAGTCAACATTTGGACACAAATAGTCTACACTTGGGAATGCATAGAAGGGTACGCCTACTATGCATATACATATTTTGCTTACATCATGAGTGCTAAATTATGGAATAGAACACTTCCACTTTAATTGCCCCAAAGATCTAGGGCATGGATAGTAGCTAAATTAGGATTTTGGTCAAGAAAGCTACAACACAAATCTTCTATTCTCCTTCCCCAAGCTTTCTCGATTTTTGAAGTAGCCACAAAACTCCAAGTGACAACCATTACCTGCAAAGAAGGATTTCCAAAAGTAGGTTAGAAATGATTCTAGCCAAGTCCAAGAAAAAGTGTTTGCAAACAAGTGGAAGGAATCAAATAATCCTTGAAGAAATGCCTCTAAAATGTATCTTCCAAATCCAAATAGGAACAAAGTGGCATAGGATGATGAGCTCACTTTGTAGGCTCAAAATGGTGATTCATATCCTCACTTTAGGAACCAAACAACATGTAGTATCAGCCAAATGCACCATCCCCAAAAATCTTCACTAGTTTGGCATGAGGAGCCTTGTGAGTAAGCACAAAAGTAAGGAGAAGCTCTAGCTCAAAATAGAAGGTGTGAACCCCAAGGGGCTGCCACAAGAAGCCAAGGTTAGTGGCTATATAAAGGACCATCACCCTTCTTCTCCCACCACACTCCAACACCCTCTAAGTTTCGAAAGTCAGCAAGAAGTGGAGAGGGGAGCAGTGGCAGCAAGAGAGCAGCCCCAAAGTATCACCCAAGCTAAGGTGAACTCCACAACACCACCCTTTGCATCACGTTAGAAATCCCACTTATAGCTTGAAAACTTAGAACCGTAGATGATCAAGAACACATGAATTTTAGAGTTCAATACCATAACTTTCAAATGGAACCGAAACCAAATAATGCACCACTGTGAACTAGCCGAACCACCAAGTAATAACATCACATAGCTACTGCCCAAACATCGAACATAATTATGATAAGTAGCAAACTGGATAGAGGGCGTAGCTTAGCATAAGGGGATGTCCGGCGAGGGTCGAGTTACGACGGGGCTCCGGAGAGCCGACAGGAGCAGCGGCGCTGCTGGAGCAGTAGCGCGAGGCAGCGGCAGCTGGTGCCGGCGCCGCCGAGTGAAGATAGAGAGAAGGACAATGGCGTCGCGCCTTCCGGGTAGCTCGACGGAGAGAGAGGGAGCCGACACAGTGAGAGTGTCGGCAGAGATGACCGGTGGAGATGGGCAGTTGACGGCGATTTTGCCGGAGAGGAGAAGAGAAGAAGAGGGGCACCGTTCTCACTTGGAATTAGGGATTTGAAAAAAAGAAATGAATTTAGTTTGGGAAGTTAAGAATTCATTCTTACCGATAAGAGAGAAAGGAGAGGCAGATTGGGCTAGAGGAATGAATTAAATAAAGTGCGCCTCTTTACATAAAATTAAAGAAATATGGGCCAGTGAGTAGTCAAAGTATTGGGGCCTTTATTTAAGTACAGTTGGGCTGAAATTAAATAAGGAGTGAGCTTCCTGGATTTAATTTAGTTCGGGCTACGGAATTTGAATTGGAGTTTTGGGCCAGATTAAATTGCTTATGATTGGGCTGGAAATTATGGATTTGATTTGGGAGCCCGGTTAATTGTTTATTTAGTTTCCGAAGATGGAAAATGTTAAAGTTGGAGAAGCGAAGGGCCGACCGGCATCGCCCCGTGACGCCTCAGGCAGCCGCTAAGGAAAGAGAGAGACGACGTTCTCGAGTCACGAAAATAATCAAGTTTAAGAAAGAAGTGCTATTAATTAATTTTTTTATTTAATTAATATGCAAGTTTCGAACATCTCTTAGAAGTGAATGAGGATTAAAAGAAATTAATTAGGGCATGCATTCCTATAAGTATATGAATTTCTCGAGTCTTATTAGAACGTTTTTTGCTTTCAAAAGGCTATCTCCGCGAGTTAAGGGTGGAGTCAGGAAAATTCAAGTTAAAGAGTTTTAAGCAAGCTAGGTGGACTTTCTAGTTACGAGCTTTCTATTGTGATATATGATTGTGGGCTTTCGAACTAAAGTATTTTAGTGAGATTTCAGTTTAAAGTTTGTTTACAGTTTTTATGTGAAGTATATTTTGTGGGCTTTTTATTGAAGATACGATTGTTGCCTTTATGTTTAAAGTACAGTTTTTATGAAAAGTGCAAATGTGATATGAAAAGTACAGTATAAGATTACAGTTTTATGAACAATATTTTATGATGAGTGCTATTTACACCAAGTGAAAGTGATGTTATTTAGTTATGTGACATTATGTTTTGCTTTACGGGTGCTTACGAACTGTCAGCCTTTGTTGATATTGTTTTCGGCTTTGACTGATAGAAAAATGAGTTCTGGTCGAAAATGTTTATGAGGAAAGGAAGTTTTGAAAGTTATGTCAAGCCATGTTTTGTTTTTTGAACTTTGCCTATCTGTTTGTCTAGCGAGGCCGATGTACCTACTAGACTAGGAGTTAGTAAATTTCGTTTCACCAGGAGTTTAGTGAATTTCGGTTCACCAGGAGTTTCGTGAATTCGTTCACCAGGAGTGTAGTGAATTTCAGTTCACCAGGAGTTTCGTGAATTTCGATTCGCTAGGACTTTCGTGAATTTCGGTTCACCAGGAGTTTCGTGAATTCGTTTCACCAGGAGTTTCGTGAATTCATTTCACCAGGAGTTTTGTGAATTCGTTTCATCAGGAGTTTTGTGAATTTATTTCACCAGGAGTTAGTTCAGATAAGGCATATGTTCCAGGAAAATAGATCGGCAGATCGTTTTTAATAAAGGAAAAGGAAAATGATTTAGTGTTCTCTGATCTTTTAATTAAAACCCCGAGTTTACTCAGGAGTGACTTGACAAAATCAGTTTTTAGTAAAAATATATTTTGGCACGTGTCCACTGAGTACACCAAGTACTCAGCCCTGCATATATTCTAAAAATGTGCAGGTTGAGCAGTGAAGACGGCGGGCGATGCTGAGCACAGACAAATGAAGATCCTTCGATAGAATAGTACTTGGATGCGTCGTGTCTCCATACACGATGTCATCTTCTCTTGACTCTTCTGCTGCAACGTAATAGTCGAGTTTACATTCCTTGTATCATGCACTCTGATATATATATATATATATATATATATATATATATATATATATATATATATATATATATATATATATATATATATATATATATATATAGGGGAGCGTTATTCTCCTTTTCACATCTTAGATCCTTTTTCCTTCTTAATATTACGCGTTATATCTAAGGCATCAACGGATCAGATTGATTCTATAAAACTGGTTCCGTGTTGCATTATAGAAGGTGGTTGTATGCATTACAGGGTTATTATTGACATTTGACGGAAAAGTAACTGCCACATTTTGGTATCTGCGAATAATGCACCACATGGTCACGAGTAATGCATATAATTGACTATATAATGCACAATATGTGAACTGCAATGCATACGAATAAGATGTACCATGTTATGATGTTTGGACACACGTTTCTTGTTTCCCCTAAGGGTTTAATAAGCTTAGGGGCTAGGGTATAGTACGTAGACACGTATGTAATCTTCACATGGTAACGAGTAATGGATATAATTGACTATATAATGCACAATTTGTGAACTGCAATGCATACGAACAAGATGTGCTGTGTTATGATGTTTGACACACGTTTCTTGTTTTCCCTAAGGTTTAATAAGCTTAGGGGCTAGGGTATAGTACGTACGCATTAATAACAAATTATAAAACGATACGAATAATTCACCAAATTGTCACGAGTAATGGATGTTATTAACTATATAATGCACAATATGTGAACTGCAATGCATACGAATAAGATGTACCATGTTATGATGTTTGACACACGTTTCTTGTTTCCCCTAAGGGTTTAATAAGCTTAGGGGCTAGGGTATAGTACGTAGACATTACTAACAAATTGTTGTTATTGGAATATACATATGTGCATTATTTGGTTTAGGTAGTGCATTATGTAGCTGTTAATTGTCATTATGTCAGTATATTATGCATTATTAGAGGTATTGTGTATATGGGTTAATCAACGGATTGAAGATTACATACGTGCATTTAGTAATGTCTACGTACTATACCCTAGCCCCTAAGCTTATTAAACCCTTAGGGGAAACAAGAAACGTGTGTCAAACATCATAACATGGTACATCTTATTCGTATGCATTGCAGTTCACATATTATGCATTATATAGTTAATAACATCCATTACTCGTGACAATTTGGTGAATTATTCGTATCGTTTTATAATTTGTTATTAATGCGTACGTACTATACCCTAGCCCCTAAGCTTATTAAACCCTTAGGGGAAACAAGAAACGTGTGTCAAACATCATAACACAGCACATCTTGTTCGTATGCATTGCAGTTCTCAAATTGTGCATTATATAGTCAATTATATCCATTACTCGTTACCATGTGAAGATTACATACATGTCTACGTACTATACCCTAGCCCCTAAGCTTATTAAACCCTTAGGGAAACAAGAAACGTGTGTCAAACATCATAACACATCACATCTTGTTCGTATGCATTGCAGTTCACATATTGTGCATTATATAGGCAATTATATGCATTACTCGTGACCATGTGGTGCATTATTCGTAGCGGTTTTCAGCCATTATTAGATCACTATTGTACCCTCATAATGCACAAAATAGGACAAATAATGCAACACGGGATTAATTACCCAATGTTGATCTTGACCGTCCATTTCTCTAATCTAATGGCTGATATTAAGAAGGAAAAAGGAGGAAATATAGGAAAAGGAAATGAATACATCCTATATATATATATATATATATATATATATATATATAGAGGAGCACTATTCTCCTTTTCCACTCTAAGATCCTTTTCTCTTCTTACTAATAACCGTTAGATCCTTTCAATCAACGGTCGTCCGCGCTCTCAAGCATCACAGGATGCTTTTCCACTCTGATTATCAGTGGTAGACATTGTGTTGGGTTAACCGCGACTCGATTCAGGTCTCTTATATTTTTTGGTTTATGCCAGATCCAATATGCCAAAAAGAGGTCGTCCGCGCTCTCAAGCATCACAGGATGCGGGTATATTTTCATCGTTGCTTGTGCTTTTCAACATCGTATTTGTTGATTGTGAGGAATGCTACTTGCATGTCTATTTGTTGCTCATTATACATTGTAAAAAGGGGATAACTGGACCACGTTATGTAATTGTGTTGAGGTCAGTTGCTTCGTTACAAATCTGTTTGTGTTTTTACTTTTTATGAATATGCAGAGCATTATTTAGATGTCTAGTTTCATGACTTGCAGTAAAGAATGCATTTTAGGGGTATTGTTTGTAGTGCTTAGGTTATGGAGTCAAGAGTACATACATATATTGTTTGTTCTGATTAGTGCATTATGTATATGTTTGGAGATTCATTGTGTGTTTTAAATTGTGCAGTATATAGAGTAGTGAGTGTGCTGCAGAATACACTATGTAAGAATTCTGTGTGCATTTTTTAGGCCAGACAGTGCATTATGTATCATGATGTATGCATTATGTTGCTTTTAACATTGGGCATTGATTTTATTGGTTTGTTGCCTCTGTTACAGAGTAATCTTTTTGATGATTAAATATAAAATGATTAAACGTGCATTTACAATGATCATTATACATTGTAAGATTTCTGTATGCATTTTTAAGGTCAGACTGTGCATTATGGACCATGATGTATGCATTATGTTGCTTTTAACAGTGGGTATTGTTTGTATTGGTTTGTTGCCTCAGATTGTTACAGAGGATTCAGTTTGATGATTAGATAGAAAATGTTTAAATGTGAATTAACAATGATCATTATTTGCTTTAGCTTATGCATTATGGGTAAGGTTTTATGCATTAATTGTTCTTACTGCATCATGTTTTTCTTGCGGTGCGTATTTATCCCCATTTATATCATCTCATGTTGTCTTTTGAATATGCAGTGCATTATATCAAAGTATAATAGCATACTTTGCAGTGCATTTATGTGCATTATTTTACTTAGACTTTGCATTATTTGATAAACATTATGAGTTAAGTTTAATTCATTATTTGTTATGACTTAAGCATCATATGTTGTGATATATGTATTAACCCTTAACTAAACTCAGTTCATGATGTGTTGTTTGGTCCATTTCAGATAAGCAACCTATAGTCAACATAGACGATGCTGTCAACGACATTATTCCCGTGGCGCTTGCAAAAATATTGATGCAGAGGTTGGCCGAGATACCCCCTGGTACTTCTGGTAGTCATGGTGAGCCTAAATCACCGACCGGGCGAAAACAAGATCGACTGTACTCCCGCCGAACGCCTTCTGAATTCATTGACTGCTTGAAGCAGCTGAATCCCCGACAGAAAAGAGGAAATGTGCATTATGTGCTTTGTCTTACGCATTATGAGTCAAGTTTATGTGCATTATTTGTTATGACTTAAGCATTATTTGTTTTGAAATATGCATTAATCCTTATGAAGCTCATATCGTGTTGTCTTTTGATTTAGTGATAATTTTCTGACGTGTTATGTTGTTTGGTCCATATCAGAGAAGCAGCTTAGAGTCGACATAGACGATGCCCTCGACGACGTTATTCTCGTTGCTCTGGCAAAAAAATTAAGCGCTAGGTTGGCCAAGATAGGCCCTAGTACGTCTGGAAATAAGGGAGAGCCGAAACACCAATAAGGGATAACGGATCTGTTGTTTACTTAACTGCTTGAAGCAGTTGAATCCACGATAAAAAAATGGATAACGGATATGTTGTTTTTTTTTTTGTTAATTTCGTAATTTGGAGATTAACCAACACTTTGCATATTTATGTTCTGTGATACATTGTTTGTCAAAAGTGGATGAAGCTAAGGGATATGGACATGTGCATTATTTCAATTAAACCTTTGCATTATTCATCGAGAAATTATCATTATTCAGCAATATAAAATGTGCATTACTTTTTGTAAGTTGTGCATTATGTGTTATTAAATTGTCATTATGTGCAATATACTATGCATTTTTAGAATTATGGTGTATATGAGTGAATTGGTTTGATATAAATTATCATGCGTGTGTGTTATTGTTTCTTAAGTACATTTGTAATTAGGCGATTAAAGTATTTAACTACCACTGTGATCATCATATATGTGCATTTTTTGATTAAAACGTTACATTATTTATCGAGAAATTGTCATTATTTTGATTGTTGTAGGGAATACGAACTATCAACGGGCTGATGAGTACTTCAATGAGTTCACCTCACAGTTATTAGAGTAATTCAGTGTTATAGAATCCAATAACGAACAAAAAATATAGTGCATTATTCGTATCAGTTTAAACGTTGTTATTAATGGGTACGTACTATACCCTAGCCCCTAGACTTATTAAACCCTTAGGGGTAACAAGAAATGTGTGGCAAACATCGAAACAAGACACATCTTATTCGTATACATTGCAGTTCAAATATGCTGCATTATATAGTCAATAAAATGCATTATTCGTTTACATTCGGTGCATTATTCGTATCAGTTCGTTTCCATTGGGTGCATTATTCGTATCGGTTTAAACGTTGTTATTAATGAGTACGTACTGTACCCTACCCCTAAGCTTATTAAACCCTAAGGGGAAACAAGAAACGTGTGCCAAACATCGAAACACGACACATCTTATTCGTATACATTGCAGTTCACATATGGTGCATTATATAGTCCACAATAACCATTATTCGTTACCATTCGGTGCATTATTCGTTTCTGTTTAAACATTGTTATTAATGAGTACGTACTATACCCTAGCCCCTAGGCTTATTAAACCCTTAGGGGAAACAAGAAACGTGTGTCAATCATCGAAACACGATACATATTATTCATATACATTGCAGTTCACATATGGTGCGTTATATAGGCAATAATATCCATTATTCGTAACCATTCGGTGCATTATTCGTATCAGTTTAAACGTTGTTATTTATGTGTACGTATTATACCCTAGCCCCTAGACTTATTAAACCATTAGGGGAAATAAGAAACGTGTGCCAAACATCGAAACACGGCACATCTTGTTCGTATACATTGCAGTTCACATATAGTGCATTATATAGTCAATAATATCCATTAATCGTTTCCATTCGGTGCATTATTCGTATCAATTTAAACGTTGTTATTAATGAGTGCGTACTACACCCTAGCCCCTAGACTTATTAAACCCTTATGGGAAACAAGAAACGTGTGGCAAACATCGAAACACGGCACATCTTATTCGTATACATTGCCGTTCAAATATGGTGCATTATATAGTCAATAATATCCTTTATTCGTTCACATTCGGTGCATTATTCGTATAAGTTTAAACGTTGTTATTAATCACAAAACAATACATGTTAAGCTTAATATGCATTATATGACATACGGTGCGCATTACCCTTCAGACATAGTGCATTACATCTTCATAGTTATATATTACATGGTTTTGTCTCTCACCCTATACTAAATCAACAAGCCCCCACAATTGGACAACCACAAGCCATAACAAGAACCCTAATGGACAATAATTGAAACCTGGCCAAATTTGTTTTTACAATATATCGCAACACACGAAATACGTGCTCAATAAGTATCGGGATAACAAATCGGATCTGACTTGGTATTGATACCTCCGATACATAAACAAATACACGCCTACGTGACAAGATAGATTGCAACGACCCAAATAACGCCGGCGTGAGTGCGTCTGGAACGCTTGAAAACTAAGAATTAGTCAATAAACAAATACACGCCTTCTTCCATTAATGATAAAAAAATAGATTGCAACAACGCCGTCGTGACAAGATAGAAAAACCAAAACTCCAGCTGCCGAGAGACGAAAATTACAACGACCCAAATACTAAAATAAGAATTGCAAAGATGAAAGACTGAAAAAATTGCGTCTGGAACGCTTGAAAAAAAAGCAAAAAACGGCAGATCTTCAAGGGAGGATTTCATGGAAATTTCCATAACCACCAAGATATTGTTTCCCTATTCTGCCCTTCCACGATTAAAATTGGATTAAAATGTAATATTTAAGTTCAATATTTTCGGCCTTAGGATGTAGAAAATAAACGGTTGAGATCAAGATGGAAAAATGAGGAAATATGAGAAAAAGAAATGAATACATCCCTCTATATATATATATATATATATATATATATATACATATATATATATATATATATATATATGGGAGCGTTATTCTCCTTTTCACATCTTAGATCATTTTTCCTTCTTAATATTACGCGTTAGATCTAAGGTATCAACGGATCAGATTGATTCTATAAAACTGGTTCCGTGTTGCATTATAGAAGGTGGTTGTATGCATTACAGGGTTATTATTGACATTTGACGGAAAAGTAACTGCCACATTTTGGTATCTGCGAATAATGCACCACATGGTCACGAGTAATGCATATAATTGACTATATAATGCACAATATGTGAACTGCAATGCATACGAATAAGATGTACCATGTTATGATGTTTGGACACACGTTTCTTGTTTCCCCTAAGGGTTTAATAAGCTTAGGGACTAGGGTATAGTACGTAGACACGTATGTAATCTTCACATGGTAACGAGTAATGGATATAATTGACTATATAATGCACAATTTGTGAACTGCAATGCATACGAACAAGATGTGCTGTGTTATGATGTTTGACACACGTTTCTTATTTCCACTAAGGGTTTAATAAGCTTAGGGGCTAGGGTATAGTACGTACGCATTAATAACAAATTATAAAACGATACGAATAATTCACCAAATTGTCACGAGTAATGGATGTTATTAACTATATAATGCACAATATGTGAACTGCAATGCATACAAATAAGATGTACCATGTTATGATGTTTGACACACGTTTCTTGTTTCCCCTAAGGGTTTAATAAGCTTAGGGGCTAGGGTATAGTACGTAGACATTACTAACAAATTGTTGTTATTGGAATATACGTATGTGCATTATTTGGTTTAGGTAGTGCATTATGTAGCTGTTAATTGTCATTATCTCAGTATATTATGCATTATTAGAGGTATTGTGTATATGGGTTAATCAACGGATTGAAGATTACATACGTGCATTTAGTAATGTCTACGTACTATACCCTAGCCCCTAAGCTTATTAAACCCTTAGGGGAAACAAGAAACGTGTGTCAAACATCATAACATGGTACATCTTATTCGTATGCATTGCAGTTCACATATTGTGCATTATATAGTTAATAACATCCATTACTCGTGACAATTTGGTGAATTATTCGTATCGTTTTATAATTTGTTATTAATGCGTACGTACTATACCCTAGCCCCTAAGCTTATTAAACCCTTAGGGGAAACAAGAAACGTGTGTCAAACATCATAACATGGTACATCTTATTCGTATGCATTGCAGTTCACATATTGTGCATTATATAGTCAAATATATTCATTACTCGTTACCATGTGAAGATTACATACATGTCTACGTACTATACCCTAGCCCCTAAGCTTATTAAACCCTTAGGGGAAACAAGAAACCTGTGTCAAACATCATAACACAACACATCTTGTTCGTATGCATTGCAGTTCACATATTGTGCATTATATAGGCAATTATATGCATTACTCGTGACCATGTGGTGCATTATTCGTAGAGGTTTCCAGCCATTATTAGATTACTATTGTACCCTCATAATGCACAAAATAGGACAAATAATGCAACACGGGATTAATTACCCAATGTTGATCTTGACCGTCCATTTCTCTAATCTAATGGCTGATATTAAGAAGGAAAAAGGAGGAAATATAGGAAAAGGAAATGAATACATCCCTATATATATATATATCCTTAGTTGCAATTCATGTTCAGTTGTGCCACAGTTTTTCCATTTCTTCCCCGCTTCTTTAATCCTCCCCTAGTCGCGATCAACCGGGTTTTCTATCCTTAGAAAGTGCGGTCTTGACATGTGTGAACTGTGTGAACTGTGTGTAGTGTGTGAACTGTGTGTAGTGTGTGAACTGTGTGTATAGTGTATGAAGTGTGTGTAGTATGTGAAATGTGTGAAGTATGTGTAGTGTGTGTAGTGAGTGAAATGTGTGAAGTGTGTGTAGTGTGTGAAATATGTGCAATGTGTGTAGTGTGTATGTGTGGATTTTTCAATTATTAAAAATTTTAAAATTTTAATTTTATTGTAAAGTTGTGATGATATTAAATATAATATAAAATAATATTTATATAATTTTATTAAAATTTAAAATAGGAAAGAAAGGAATATGAAATGGAATGACCATTCCTTAGCTAAATGGATGAAATGGTGATTCCAAAGAGAATGGTCATTCCTAAGAGCAAAATATACGAAGTAAAGGAATGGAATGGAGGGAGGAATGTCTTCCATTCCCCCATTCCATTCCACCGTACCAGGTATGGCCTAAGAGTTTGTATATTCTAGCTGTGAAATTTAACCAAGTCAGTTGGATAGCCGCTCGCATGCAGTGGCGGATCCAAGAATTTCATATTGCGGGTGCGATAAATAATTTCACCAACATGAAGATTTAAAATTCAATTTATCCTCTTCTATTATTTCCATTATTTATTTTCTAGTGACTCGTTTTGTTGTGCATAGAAATATATTATTGTTTTATTTTACTTAAAAAAAATTCACTAATTGAGATAGAGGCTCTTCGATGTATATATAACTAAGAATTTATTTTAGTTTAAATAATTAAACAAATATAAAACGATCATATTTTTAAAATAATTGTATCAAATATGAGCATTAGAAACTATAAATAATAATAAAAATTATATCTAACCATACTTTTATTGTGAATAAAACAAACGAGAGAAGTACATAATAAATTATTATATGTAATCAAACCTTAGATAGAGACTGTAATCGTTAATCAAGACAGAATAGCGCGCAAATAAATTACTAATATATTTGTAATCAAACATTTAACATGACATTGTAATTAGAAACTATAAACAAATAATGAAGATAGAATATAGCGCAATTAATGAAGATGAAATAGCAAAAACTCCGCCTGCTAGAATTCGATCTCGTGTGGATGCTACAAAAGTTGAGCAGATTACCACTAGACTATTTACAGTTTTTGGGGACACTGCCGTCCCCAATTGTTGTTAATTGGATCCGCCGGTGCTCGCATGGTTAGTGTTCAATTAGTATTTTCACGCATTAAATATGAAACATTTGGTTTTCGGCACGAGGTTTTATGTAGTGTTGGTTTGTGATTTATAGAATAGAGAATAAAGTAAGAGATATGAAAAAATATAGATGACGTACATTGTTTCATTTTAGGAAATGTTTTATTTTTAGTGGAACATAAGAAGTATAGTTCAACAAGTCAGTGCAACAATGTAAAAGCAAGATCATTAAATTTCTAGTCAATTGCATTGCATGCTTGCATTCTTATTCAGCAGATTGATAGAGAGATTGGGATGATTACAAATTTTTACTAAAAGTAGTTGATTAAAGTGGTAATCAAGATGGTATAAAGAACAAAAAAATATGATGTAGTAGTGGTATACAAAAGGATTCTTATTTGTGTAACATCTAATGAATATCTATACATAATCCTGTATAAAATAGACATATTAAACACTTTGGTTGAATCTTACAAGCTTTAAACTAACGTCAGTAAATATTCTTGTTTCCAGAGTGATAAATAAATAAAGAAGCACCTGTGTTTTTTAGATGTTTTATAAGTTATTTTAAAAAAATTAGAAACTATACCAAATGACTTTATTTTGTCTCACTAAACATTGTGATCAATATCTAAAATTCCTTAATTTGTTAATTTATGTTTGCAATCAAACTTTGCATAATTGTTAAATGACACTAGAAAAGCGAAACTGTGAAATTCTGCGCAAACAGTTTGTTGTTATCAATAATAAGAGCATCCACATCCGTGCTCAAGAGCACGAATGTGGGCCCGGACCTACTTTTATTACTTTTTTACTCCTTGCTCTTAGGCAAGAGTACAACACCTACATCTGTATTCTTCCGCAAGGACAAGCTCAAGGGTCCCACCATTCTATTATTCAATTTAAATAAAAACATTTCCACAAAATTAAAATGCATTAAAAATACTCGGAATAATATTACAAATTACAAAAATATTAAAAATTACACAATTAAAATTCTAAAAATTACAAATTACATAATTAAAATCCTAAAAATAAAAAATTACATAATTAAGCACATAAAAAATAAAAATTGCATAATTAAACTCCTAAAAAATAAAAATTCCATAATTAAAGGCTAAAAATACCCCCGTGGAAGACTATTCATCCGGCTCTACCCCCAATATTGTTTTAAGACCCCGTATCATTGCCACATGCGATCGAAGTTGCTCGGGGGTCATAGTTGACCTATCGGCCAAATTGAGTTGGGCCAAAACCCCTCACAACGAGTTGGTGGGGGGTTGAGGTGGCACAAAGGGAGCAGGAGCGGGATCAGGGGCGGATGGAGTCGCAGTGCGACGACGGTTGGCCGTCGACTTCTTCCTTCCTTGCGGCCGGCGTTGGGAACTACTCGGGCCGGCGTCGGGGCTACCCAAGTTAGCTCCGGCGAGCTGGGTGGACACCTCATCGGAGCCGCCGTCGGATAGGGATACCAACCTCGACCGTTTTCCGGAGGAGCTAGATGAGGATGATACACCTCCCCTATACTTCGGATGCACACGCACCTCCTACCAAACATTGAGGTACTTGAACGGTTTGTAGTGTTGGATTGGTAGGTCGCCAACGCGGCACTGATGATGTCGGCCTCACTTCTGTCGCTCCCTGCCGACCGCTCTTCCTGGAGGTAATACCCCTGGAACTTTTGGATTTCTTCGTTGGCTCTGTATATGACATAGCGCACCATACTCTCGTTGCGCTCGATTGTTCCAGCCGGCCGGTTTTCATTGTACCGGCGACAGATGTGCCACCAAAAATGATTCCCGGATTGGTTAGTGCCAATCACCGGATCTTCGGAGTGTACGGGGTGCAGACACCACGAGTAGGGAGATGAGGAGTTTGAGAGCCGCCGCTCCCTCCCGCTCTAGGTACGGGTGGTTCGGGTGCCCACCCGTATTGCCCATCGGGGGGCATCTTGGTCGTCGATCGGGTAAGGCCGGTAGCCACCCGGTGCTTGCAAACTTTGGGTTTGTGCAGGGGCCGAAAATTCCATTTCCGGACTAGGAAATAGTTGTGAACTAAACCATTCGGGGTTCCAACCGTGGGAGCCGGAGGGTGATTGCCAGGGCCGGACATTTTTTTGTTGTAAGAGTGAAAGAAAGATTGAGAATTGTAAGAATGGAAATGAGAGAATTTAGATGAGAATTGTGTAGTGTGGTGTGAAATTTTTTGTGTGGAAGTGGGGGTATTTATAAATGAAATGTGTATTACTGGGGAAAAAAATTGAAAAATAAATTAAAAGTGGAGAGAAAACGGATATAATTTTTTGGGTAGTGGGAAAATAATTTTTTATTTTTATTCAGATTTTTAATTAAATTCTGATTTTTTTTAAAAAATAAATTTGAATTTGCCAACGGCATTGTCGTTGGCCAATCAGGAGCCGCCACGTCAGCTGCTCGCTGTCACGGACATGCTCTTAGCTAAGAGCAGCGTCGCGCCAGCGGCGAGCAGCGTTCCGCCGCGCCGCTGGCACGGACGGACAGACGCCGTGTCCGACCGCTGCGGATGCTCTAAAAGGGTACCTCCAAAAAATCTTACTCCCTCCATCCACAATTTAAAGAACCCTTTTGTCATTTTAGTTTGTCCACAATTTATGAAATCATTTACTTCATTCCACTTTTAGTATGCGGACCTCACATTCCACCTACTTTTTTTACTTATAATCTAAATAATGCTCCATTCGTCCCACGTTACTTGAGGAGTTTCTTTTCTGCACGAGATTTAAAAAAGTTGTGTTTAGTGTGTTAAATAAAGTAGAGGAGAGAAAAAAGTAAGAGAATAAAGTAAGAGAAAGAAGAAAGAGTAAAGTAAAAGAAAGTATAAAGGAGGTGTGAGTAGATGTTTTGTTTTTAGTAAAAAAAAAAGAAATTGTCACAACGGCTTAAGAAGCACAAGATGAAAGGAAGAAAAATATGTAATTAGTGGGTGATTGATACACAATTAATAGGTGATTGATACACAATTACATTGTCTAGGAATAGATTATTTCCTACCATACACACGGTTTGTAATGTCCTATATTAAGGCAAACCTAGTGATGCATCAAATACACTGAATCATATTACAATCATATCAATTTTCAATATGGTATCACGAGCGGGCGAGGACTCAGAAAATTATCATCATCATCCATAAACCTTTCCCGACCCTTTGTACCTGCAAAACCAGTGAAAATCATGTCAGGCACGAAGGAGTTCAACTCCGGCGACATCAAAATCCAAACCACTGAAACATCAACCTAAAATGTGATGGTATTTCCACCAGAATTAGCCGCACAATTCGCGGAATTCTTGAAACAGAGCAGCCTCGGATCTGCCTCTGCCTCACCAAAATCCAAAACAACACAACACCAACAAATCATCACCCAGAATCATTGGGCGATATCACAGTAAACCCAAAACTGAACAGAGAGAACTATCCTCTCTGGTCCAATCTGATGGATCGAGGAATCAGGGGAAAGGGGTTGACGTCTCACATAGGTGTTGTTTCAAGTCCCCCTCGCCCGATCTGATCCTTTGTTCCCAAAATGGCACCAGCGTGATCACTGTGTATTCAATTGGATCATCAACAACATCGAGACAAACCTGATTAATAAGGTTTCGCAATATGAAACAACATATGACCTATGGGAGGGTCTCGCCATCACATACGACAGCGGGGGTAACCCGCTCCAGATCTACGACCTACATCGTCAAACCAACACAGTCAGACAAGAAGGGATATCACTCGAAGCCATATGTAATAAGTTCCAAGGGCTGTGGATATCAATTGATCGACGAGAATTGAAGCCAATGGACAAACAAACACTATAGTTGTATCAGTTTCTCACCGCACTGGATGACAAATATGATGCAATAAAGAAGGAGATAGTTAGACGCGACCATTTACCAACGGTGCGCGAGGCTTACGAAATTGTTCGTCGCGAATCAAACAACGGCGCCATCCTTGATGATGGAACTGGAGGAACCGTGAAGGATGGAATCGACTCCGGCCTTGCTGTTATCGACCGTGGACGCTCCAATCAGCCGCCCAACACCGCCAATCGACCGTAGAATCGACGCTCCGACTATAATAAAAGTCGATTAACGTGTTCCCACCACGGTGGGAAGAAACACACCAAGGATGGGTGCTTTCACCTCATCGGATTTCCCGATTGGTGGGATGATATGAAGAAGGCAAGGGCGGCGCGTGCACTGAACAGAAACGGCGGAGGAAGAGAAGCACTTGCGATAACCGACCGGGCTGCCAACACCGGAACTCCGGTGGGTAGCATCGGCACAGCACGACGGGAGGCAGCCGACGGAGGAGCAGCCCACACGGGCGACAAACTAGCCAGGGCATGGACGGCTAAGGTTCGGGAAGGAGGTATCAATTTATCCCTTTTATACCGTGACTTTGCTGGAATTAAAAAACAACCCCAAAAATTCCGTAAAGCCAATAATGAACCTCACAACTTACATTATTCTCAGTTTGACCCCGAAAAAAATCCTTCTTCAAAAACCAACCACACATTTCTGAAAAATATTTAAATGAACCCATCCGTTTCTGTGGTTTTTCAATTATAACCCTAAATACCTCAAATTGGAAATTGCCCCCAATATCCCATGCCACAATAAATTCCAAGTCCTTGCACACTCATCAATAACTGAAAATCGACCTAAAGGCTATGAATGGATATTTGACTGTGGTGCTACTGATACTGTGTCTTATGAACCCACTGATTTTACTAATATTTTTGCTCCACATAAGAAGTATGTTCAGACAACAAATGAAAATATAATTCCAGTCCAGGGGGTAGGCACAATCAAGATCACTCCAACACTGCAGATCTTGAATTGCCTTTATGTGCCTTTATGAGCACACAAATTACTCTCAGTTAGTCATGTAACTAGAGAATTAAAGTGCACACTTCTAATGGAGCCAATTTTTTGTGTTCTACAGGATATCAAGACCGGGACGACAGTTGGGCATGACACTGAACAACGAGGACTGTATTATGTGGACAAGATGGCCCAACCCGGTGCTGCGATGCTGACTCATTGACCAACATAATCACAGGGTTGGCTTTGGCATCGCCGGTTAGGACATCCCTCCATAGGATACATGCGTATGCTTTTTCCCAATTTAGCCAGTACTCAGTTTTCTTTCAATTATGATACTTGTTTTTTTGCTAAGGGCCATAGGCACTCATATAAGCTCAACAACTCTCGTATGGACACTACTTTCTCTTTGATTCACTCTGACGTTTGGGGTCCAGCACTTGTTTTAGGTAGCCTTGGATTTAAGTATTTTTTGTTATTTGTCGATGATTGCACGCGTTTAACATGTGTATACTTTTGAAAATCCAAATCTGACGTTTTTGAGAAGTTTACTTTGTTCTACAATCTTGTGGACACTCAGTATAATAAGAAAATCAAAATCCTTAGGTAAGACAACGGGGGGAGGGGGGGGGGGGGGGGAGTTTGTTAACTAAAAAAATGCTACAGTTTTTTTTCTAAAAGGGTAACATCAAACTACGTGTCCACATACTCCTGAGCAAAATGGGGTCGTAGAGCGAAAATATAAGAAAATCCTAGAAATGACTCGAGCCATTCTAATCGACTCACACGTACCTAAAATCTTTTGGCCAGAAGTCGTAGCTACCTCAGTTTACCTACTCAATCGGTTACCCACCCATATCATAAACTTTAAAACTCCCTTCGATATCTTCTCTACACAAAACCAAATTCCACCACCACTTACACTCGACCCTAGAATTTTTGGGTGCTCTGTCTTTGTCCACATACCAAAACATGACTGGACCAAATTCTCTCCATGTTCAGTTAAGTGTGTCTTCGTAGGATATGAGAGGGATCAGAAAGGATATCGGTGCTACGATCCAAAAACCAAACGTCTGTACATTACTATGAATTGTGATTTTGTGGAAAATGAATATTTTTATGACCAACTTAGCAGTCAGGGGGAGGAAAAGGGTTCTGAACCCGTTAGTGACCCGCTAAGTTGGTCCCCGAGCCCAAGTCCGGACCACCCACTTCCTTGCCTACTGTCATTGCCAAGTCGTGTGACAGAAGACGGTCCAACAGACAATGTGAGCTGCGGTACTACCGGGCCGTCTTCATCCCATGACCAAGTATGGATACTCTCAAAGCCACTCAGACCACACTTTGTTCATAAAAAGAAAAGGTGACCAGATGGCCTGTTTAATCATCTATGTGGATGATATGATCATAACAGGGGATGATGAAGAAGAAATAGAGAACTTGAAGAGAAACTTGTTCCAGTAGTTTGAAACGAAAAATCTGGGAGCTCTCAAATATTTCTTAGGAATTGAAGCGCTTCGATCCAAAGAAGGAATATTCATGCAACAGAAGAGGTATGTGTTGGATCTCCTCGCAGAAACCGGGCTCCTAGACTGCAAACCAGCAGACATACCGCTTATGGTGAATCATGGACTGAAATTTGAAGATGGAGCAAAATTAGCCAATAAAGAAGAGTATCGGCGTCTTGTTGGCAAGCTAATATATCTCGCCCATACAAGGCCAGACATAGCCAATGCAGTGGGATTCATAAGCCAGTTCATGCACAAACCTCAGGAAAATCACATGGATGCAGCACTAAGGGTAGTTCGCTATTTGAAGGGGACAACAGGTTATGGAGTATTGCTAAGAAAGAATGATGATCTTGAAGTGGATGGATACACTGATGTTGACTGGGCAAGCAACCCGATAGACCGAAAGTCTACTGGAGGATACTTTACCTTCGTTGGGGGAAATTTGGTCACCTGGAAAAGTAAAAACAAAAGGTGGTAGCATTATCAGGTGCTGAGGCTGAATTTCGAGGAATCAAGAGTGGTCTAACAGAGATTATGTGGTTAAGGCGTTTACTCACTGAGATTGGTCTTCCTCCTAAAAATAGAAGTCAGTTATTCTGTGACAACAAGGTAGCTATCAGCATCTCCGAAAATCAGGTTCAGCATGACAGAACGAAGCACGTGGAAGTGGATTGTCACTTTATTAAAGAAAAGATCGAAGGAGGGATTATAGAATTTCCATTTGTCAGATCAGAAGATCAACTTGCAGACATTCTCACCAAGGTAGTAAACCCAAAAATGTTCAAGGAGGTCTTAAGCAAGTTAAGCATTGGAGATGTCGTTGCTCAACTTGAAGGGGAGTGCCACAAAGACTTACCAAAAGAAGCACAAGATGAAAGGAAGAAAAATATGTAATTAGTGGGTGATTGATATACAATTAATAGGTGATTGATACACAATTACATTGTCTAGGAATAGATTATTTCTTACCATACACACGGTTGTAATATGGCCTATATTAATGCAAACCTAGTGATGAATCAAATACACTGAAACATATTACAATCATATCAATTTTCAATAGAAATGACTCAAGTAACTTGGGACAATCCAAAATGAAATACGACTCAAGTAATTTGGAACGGAGGGAGTATAAAACTAATACTTTAAATGAGTCTCACATTCCACTCACTTTCTCCCTTTACTTTCGTTCACAAAGTTAAACAATTTCTTAAAGCCCGTATCGAGTAAAAATGGCTATTTAAATGGCAGACGGAGAAAGTATTTCGTATAAAAAATCGAATCTAAACTAAAATTTGGAACTTTGTGCAGTAAAAAAATTCGATAATAAAACAACGATAGATTGCATGATTATTCATTCATGACTTTAGAGCCTCATTTGTCAAAACTTTGGAGGCTTCCTTGTGTACATGGGGTACATACCAGGAGGATTTTTGTCTTTTATGTTTAGGCTAATAGTATAGGATTTAGGGTCCCAAAATGGGAGTTTTTTTGTTTATTTCCGGAATCGGTAATCCCGAGGTTGGGAACTCGACTTTATTTAAATTTAATGAATAGCAAAAAAATAATGGTATATTTGCGGAAGTGGGATTGAATCCCTGCTTCGCCAAATTCGACATTACCAAATCTGAAGATTAAACAATGTATGTAGGAGCCTAAATCCTATATTCGCTTACAAGAAGAAATTTTTGGATAAGGATTTGGTCCGGGAACCTTATCTTCTTGTCTACTTTAAAGAGCTCATATATTCCATTTTTATTGAAGCCATGTTATTTTATCATGAAAATAATGTTGTTGAGGTTATAATTCCTCTTTATTAATTTTTTTTCGTCTTTTATATTTTTCTACTTTTCTTATGAAAAATCATTGGGAACCAATGTTTGTCTCTCTACTCTCATGTATTCTCCCCATCACTTGAAATCCAGGGGCTTTAAATCTCATTTTTGTTCCAATCACTCTTCGTATTTTCTTTCTATTTCTTGCTCCTTGGATTTTAGTTTGTTAAGAATGATCAAATTTAAGTGTATTAAGCTTCATACATATCTTAAAAAATTAAAGCAACAATGAAAAAACAAGATCATTGCAGTTTTGGTCGATTGATTGCATTTTTATTAACATTTTTAGTTTGGTAAAAAAAATCATAAACAGAACGATTCTTATTTATACACCATTAAACAAAAATAAACTAATATATAGAGTGCATTATGGTGACACCATAGTTAAAATGAAACCTCGACAAGTAATCTGTAATATATAGGTCAACATCTTGACATATGGCTCCAAACAATCCGGGATACAAAATCAGAATACTATGGTGACACCATAGTTAAAATGATAGCCTAGGCAAGCAGATTGTGATACCAAACAACTCGGCATATGTTTCCAAGCAATCTACTTTACGAAATCAGAAATAATCAAGCAATTTGCGATATATAGGCAATCAAAACATGCCACATGGTAAGATAATGTTGAATCTATTTTTAAATCTAAGGGTCCTTATTAATAGTAGGTTATCATTTTAATTTGAATTGTCATTTAGTATAACCATGTATATACATGTACATGTATAACATATTTGACACATTGGTTGAATCTTATAAGTGATAAACGAAATAAAATAAAGTTGTCCTATGTTGTAAGTTACTATATCTTTTTAAGATATTTGAAAAACTTATAGTGTACACGTGACTTAATTTAGTATGATTGAGGGAAATTATCAAATTTTTGAGTGGAATGCATCTAATTGTCGCTCTCCAACTGCCCGCAGTTGTGTATTTACAGAAATGTTGCAGCCCACCAAAACTTACTGTAATACAGACCTTTCATTTTCGTGGGTTGTTTTAATTTTTAGTTTGGGAACACTTTTTATTAAATATTGTAAACCACTATCAAATTACTACTATTACTAAACAAAAAACTAACCTACATTTTTTATTGGTGATTTAATACCCCTAATTAAAATTGTAATTAAAGATTAATTATTAAGTTATGAATTATCTGTTGTGTTAAATAAACACAACTAGGTTGTCCATTCCCCATTAAAAATGGAATTATATTAATGGAGTATATGTTTAATACTATATTTTTTTGAAAAAATTATTTTCAATCGAAGACTATATAATGAAATTAAATTTAGTATAAATAAAAATGGTTATAATTTTTACAATGTTTTCGGTGCTAATTGTTTAAAGCATATTTTATTCTTTGAATACTAAAAGCCAATCTTTTTTAATGATTTCAGATATCATAATTTGATTATCTCATATATTAAAATCCATAATTCTTCCACACAAGAAGCAAGCAATAACGTAATGCAGGTAACGGCGGCGACGGAACCCGGGTTGGGTCCCAAATCAGCCATTAACCAAAACATCAATTATTGTTCAACAGAAAAGAAACAGAAACTTTAAGTTCCACATCGGTTGGTGTGGTATATAGAATAAATGGGCCCGAGTTCTCCGGTTTGGTCCCTATCAACATCTAGGGTAACAGCTCGGCGGACGTGGTTTTGGTGGAGGCTCACTTTCTACAACATATGCCGATGGTGGGAGCGGTAATGGTAAGCGGCTGGCAGCCAACATGTCGATGGGGATGTAGCCCAATGACCTCTTGTGAAGCATGAAACGGCCGACGGGGATGTAGCCGCGGCTGGAGAATCTGGCAATGGGGTTGTTGCCAAATGACCCTCTGGGGAGCATGAGGCCGTCTCCACCGGAGATATAGCTGTTTCCTCCCGGGGATCTGGCGATGGGATTGTTTCCCAATGACCCCCTGGGGGAGTCGCCGATCCTGGGGATGTATACGGGATTGTTCGTGGGGGGCGAGAAATGGATGCGGCCGTTTAGGATGGTGCGCACTGCAGCCGCCTTGGTGAATAGGGATGAGACGAGGATGATGTGAGAGAGAGAAGCGAGGATGAAGAAGGAAGATGTGGAACTCATATTTCTAACCGGTTTGAGACGCATGTCCTTATTTTATAGATAATCTCAACACCCAGATTAATATGCCTTTGGTTTCCTTTCATTTATTTTCTCTCATTTTTCAATCGCAAGCCTATTTAACTAATCTTTAGTTTTTCACCCATTTTGTCTTCTTCTCTTTGGTTTCCACTTTACTTTATCAGTTTGTTGCAAAAAAAGTGAATTCATTACATTAATACTCTAATTTGATGCAAACAAAATTTATTTCTTGTACATTCTAATAACTGTTGGTGGTAATGCTAGAATTACATGAGTTACACAAAACCGGACGTAATACAACCCAAGAAGGAAGAACTGAAAAAACTGAAAAATACAATGAAATCGAAACAGTAAATCAAACTTAGCTGAGTCGAGGAAAGCCCTCTTTCCGCAAGACGAGATAAGCCCCGGTAGTGCTCTCGGTTTGACGTGTCGTCCCCAAAGATAAAACGGCAACGTCTCTGGTGAAGCAGCACCGCTATCAGCAGAGCTCCGGCGAACTGGAAGAGGAGAGGGCAGAGCTTCGAGAAGAAAGACTATGCAGAGAGAGTATGATGCTTGTGTGTATGTTCTGATCGTATTTGATGCAAGGAATGACTAGCCTATTTATAGGCCTAGTCCACTGCAGGGGTTATCTCAACCTTGATGGCAATCATCATGGCTCATCATGGCGTGGTTGTAACCGCCAGCCGTTACGAATTTGAAAGCAGGAGTGGTCGACATTGAACCTGGACGCTGTACACGCCCAGTTCATCCGTCGCGTGTGGACTTCACTACGTGGCTTGATCAAGTTGCTGTCAACCCAGCTAATCAAGCCTCTGCATGCCGAGTTGATCAGCGTGCCAAGTTGTTCAATCTTCTGCATATGCAGGTTGACCAAGCGTTGGTCCAAAACATTAAGCTTGGGTCCAGGGACAAGCCCAAGCACCAAGCCCAAAGACCACCCAAAGACCAATTGCCAAGATCCAAGTCCAAGGGCACGGGCACGGGCGCGGCGCGGCTCGGCTCGGCGCCCGTGTGCGCGCGTGTGGGCTCTTAAACCCATCTTAGTCCACTATAATATTAAGTGTAGTAAGTCACTTAATAAATACACATTTAAAGATGTGTCTCACCTCCTATGTGGGATAATTAACACTAGTTAATTATTCCCTAGGCTTTCATTCCATAGCTTTATCAAAGTTACAATGTGACCAACTTTAACCCAATATTTCTCACTCACCGGGAATCGGATTTGAGAAAGTGAGTATACTACGGTCTCTACGCGGAACGTAGATCGACGCTATATTATTTAATTTCCTCGAATTAAATGTCTCGTCACATTTATTACCGGTCAAATTTCATTGACCGAATATCTTAAATACTCTTAAATTCAAGATTCCAATAATCCCCCACATGAGTAGAAATACCCAAATGCATATGCATGCAGACACAAGCTCAACCCTCACGAGGTATATAAGCATACAGATATGTAGTTTTTGGTTTTGAACCATCCATAGATAGCACCATCGGATACACAGGCGGACTAGTAGTGCGATGCTTTGAACTATTCCTCCACGGCGTGTACCGATACAATGATGTTAACACTTAAACACCTCAACCTCTTCCGTTCTTACGGTTTGTGTCCATTTCGGTCTTGGACACCACTTTGGATTCATAAGTGCGTTTTATGAAGCGACCACACTTCGCACTTACATAGGTGATTCTTAGTCAAGTACCTTGCCATACTTGGTCTATTTGAGAACTCCATCTCTTTGAGATCCTTAAGAACCATTAAAAGTCATAGACTTAGCCTTTACCACTTAGACAGGTTTTTCAACACTCTATTGCTCTTTAGGGAATAAATGTAGATGCGTGTTTCTCATGAACTCTCATAGCTTAGTTTTCCCATTGAACCAAGTTCTTGGGATCTCCAGTCATCATGGTTGGGTTACCACTATGATTATTCTTTTAGATTATGGATTTTAGACCCATTCCTTCTAGCAGTTTATTCATTTGATCACGATTTAACCCTTTGGTTAGCGGATCCGCTAGATTATCTATTGACTTTACATAGTCGATTATAATCACGCCAGTTGTGATCAAATGCCTCACGGTGTTGTGTCGTCGACGAATGTGTCGAGACTTACCATTATAGAAGCCATTATTTGCTCTTCTGATAGCTGTTTGGCTATCACAGTGAATTAACACTGGAGGCGCAGGCTTGGACCAATAAGGAATGTCCTCTAGGAAATTCTTAAGCCACTCAGCTTCTTCACCAGCTTTATCTAAAGCTATGAATTCAGATTCCATTGTTGATCGGGCTATACAAGTCTATTTTGTGGATTTCCACGAGACAGCACCACCCCCAATAGTAAAGACTTATCCACTTGTAGAAAGTGAATCTTTGTTATCGGATATCCAGTTTGCATCACAGTACCCTTCAAGTACCTGGGGATATCTCGTAAAGTGTAGCCCATGATTTTGAGTATATCTTAAATATCTTAAAACTAGGGATGTCAATTTAGCCCGTAACCCGTGGGCTGACCCGAATAGCCCGCCAAATTTATAGGGTTAGGGCTGAAAATTTCTAGCCCGATTAGCCCGCACCCGATTAACCCGCAACCCGTTAGGGCCAGACCCGAAAACCCGATGGGCTGGCCCGGAAACCCGATAAAATTTATATTGTTCTATTTGTTTGACTCTAATTCGACACTTCATTGATTATTTTATAATACAGATTACTGAAAAAATAACTTTCCATTTTATATATTAAATATATAAATTATATATTAAGTTTTTATTAATATAATAATAGATAAATGAATTAGAAACTTCAAATTCACTAAAAAAATATATTTAAATTCCTAAACATGCTTTAAAATTTCTTGATGTTTATGTTTTATGTTGCATAAATCTCAAATATTAGTATTTGATCATGTTAATATTTGAGTTTACGCATATATCTCAAATTTATCATAATTAAATATTTTACATTTTATAAATATAACTAATTTTCACCATTATTTATTGGATTGATCGCATGTTAATTTTATCGGTAGCAACCCGATTAACCCGATGGGCTAGCCCGAAACCCGAGCTTTTAGGGTTAGGGCTGAACTTTTATAACCCGAAAAAATAACAACCCGATTAGCCCGCACCCGATTGACCCGCAACCCGAATAGGGTTGGCCCGAAACCCGGTGGGCTGGCCCGATTGACATCCCTACTTAAAACCTTACAAGAGCAGTCCAATGCTCTTTATTTGGATTGCTCGTGTAGCGTGCTAATTTGTTCACAGCGCAAGCAATATCGGGCCAGGTGCAATTAGTCAGATACATAATGCACCCAATGACCTTCGCGTAGTCTTCTTGTGCGACAGGTTCGCCTTTGTTCTTGGTTAAATGAACATTTAGCTCTATAAGTGTCTTAGCCGGCGTGCTATCATAAGCGTTGAATCTTTTTAGTACTTTCTCAACATAATGAGATTGTGTTAAGGTGATTCCTTCGGATGTTCTTAGAATTTTCATTCCAAGAATTACATCGGCTAGACCCATGTCCTTCATGTCAAAGTTTCTCTTTAACATGGCTTTCGTGTCGGTAATCACTTGGGTGTTACTACCCATGATTAACATATCATCAACATAGAGACACACTATAACGTATCCATTATCAGTGTTCTTAATGTAGACACATTTGTCACACTCGTTGATTTTAAATCCATTTGATAACATCACGTTATCAAATTTCAAGTGCCATTAAATCCATTTGATAACATCACGTTATCAAATTTCAAGTGGCATTGCAACGGCGCTTGTTTCAATCCATAGAGGGAGTTAACCAGTTTGCATACATTTTTCTCTTGTCCAGGTACTTTCCATATAGATTTCATCTTCAAGGTCACCATTTAGAAACGCAGTCTTAACATCCATTTGATGAATCTCAAGATTGTGCACAACAACAATCGTGAGAAGCACTCGAATTGATATAATCCTCGTTACATGTAAGTAGGTATCGAAAAAACCGTACTCTTCCTTTTGTTTAAAGCCATTGACTACCAGTCGAGCTTTATACTCGTCCTCTGTTCCGTCGGCCTTAAACTTTCTTTTAAGGACCCATTTGCATCCTAAAGGTTTAGCACCTTCTGGTAGATCAACCAACAGCCACGTGTGGTTTAGCAAAATTGAATCAATTTCACTTTGAACAGCTTCTTTCCAATGCAACCCGCCTTGGTCAGCAAAGGCTACTTTTATCGATGTTGGTTCTTCATCCAACATGAATGCAATATAGTCAGGACCAAATGTCTTTGGTGTTCTGACCCTATTCCCACGTCTTAGTGCAACCTCATTTAGATCAGGCCTTGCACGTTTGTGTGAATCGGGCTCTATCTGCAATAATTTAGAGCTCGTGGTTTCATCCTCAATTCTCGTCTCAGAATTGGATGCTACGTTTTCCTTATTTCTACAAGGAAATGTATTTTCAAGAAATACAACGTTTCTTGATTCAATCGTTGTTCCCACAGTCACGGTTGAAATTTCAGACTTGTGGACCACAAATCTGTATGCACTACTATTAAATGCATATCCAATGAAGAGGCAATCAACCGTTTTAGGTCCGATTGTAACTTCTTTGGGCGAGGGGACCATTACCTTAGCCAAACACCCCCACACTTTGAGGTATTTGTAGGATGGTTTCCTCCCTTTCCACAGCTCATAAGGAGTAACATCTTTACCTTTGAGAGGGATTTTATTCAAGATATAGTTGGCTGTCAAAACAGCTTCCCCCCACATGTTATGTGGTAATCCTGAAGTCAGAAGCAGTGCATTCATCATCTCTTTTAGAGTTCGATTTTTGCGTTCTGCAACTCCATTAGATTGGGGTGAATAAGGAGCAATTGTTTGATGAATTATGCCACTTGCGTTGCACAGTTCTTCAAACGGAGCTACATATTCGCCTCTTCTATCACTTCGAATCATTTTGATTTTACAATCAAGTTGATTCTCAACTTCGTTCTTATAATTCTTGAACGCTTCTATTGCTTCATCTTTCCTTCTCAAAAGATAGATGTAACAATATCTTGTGCAATCATCTATAAAGGTGATAAAGTACTTTTTACCGCCTCTTGTTTGCACAAATTTTAAGTCACACACATCGGTAACTTTCAACTGAATGAAACGGTAACTTAGCTATTTTGGCTTCAAGACAAATCTCACATTTATCTTTACTATAAACTTTATTTGCCTTTAGTAAATCAAGATTTACTAATCTCTTAATGGCGTTTATATTTACATGTCCCAATCTACAATGCCACAAGTTTGAATATTCAATCAAGTAAGAGGAAGTAGACGCATTGTTATTGATAGCCAAAGGCTTGGGACCATGGCGCATAGCCACACTAAGCTTGAAAAGCCCATCGGTTACATAACCTTTTCCGAGGGATTTTCCAAACTTATACAATACGAACCTATCGAATTCAAATACAAGTTTAAAACCCTTATTAACTAGTATAGATCCAGAGACTAGGTTCTTTCGGATGTCGGGCACATGTAGCACATCCTTCAAGGTGATCGAGACGCCAGACGTCATCTTGAGGATCACATCTCCAGTTCCTTTCACTTTGGATGATGCTTGATTCCCCATGTTGATCTTCCTCCCATCAACAGGACTGTAAATTGAAAACTTACTCCTTTCGGCACAAACATGAGCAGTTGCTCCAATGTCGATGTACCAGCCTCCCTTGTTTTCAATCAAGTTGGTCTCTTCAGTGACCACAGCAATGAGGGCATTCTCGTCCCAGTCTTTAAACTCTTTTTCGATGACGTGGGCGGCAGGCTTCTTGCTCTTGCTTCAGAAATCCTTGACGTAGTGCCCAGGTTTGCCACATTTGTAGCAGTCGCCTTTCACAGGTTGCTTTGCCTTACCTTTGTCCTTTGACATTGGACGATTTGGGCGAGGTCGTTTGTTGGAGGGACCACCTCGCTCCAACAAGTTGGCCTTGGCTTTAAAGGGGCCATGGTCTCTAGCCTTTTGGTCGTTTTTGCGCACGTCAGATTCAATGCGCAATTTCACGATCATTTCTTCAAGGGTCATTTCCTTTCGCTTGTGCTTAAGGTAGCTCTTGAAGTCCTTCCAACTAGGTGGAAGCTTCTCAATTATCGTGCCAGAAGTAAAAGCTTCCGGCAAGTTCATCCACTCGGCGGCGAGGTCGTGGATGATAATTTGAAACTCTTGTACTTGGTCTATCACTGGTCTTGAATCGACCATTTTATAGTCCAAATACTTAGCTATTACAAATTTCCTACTACCGACATCATTGCTACGGTACTTCTTCTCTAGGTTCTCCCACATTTGTTTAGATATGGTTACATTAGAGTATACATTATAGAGGCTATCATCTAATGCACTTAAAATAAAGTTTTTACATAGATAATCCCCTTTGTGCCATGCGTCGTAGTCGGAGAAGACCTCCAGTCTTGTCTCTTGATCGCTTGGCGTGGGTGGCTCGTCTTCTTTGAGGAAGTGCACGACCCCCAATGTTGTCAAGTAGAACAATATTTTCTGTTGCCACCTCTTGAAGTCAGATCCTCCAAACTTGGAGGGCTTCTCAGCGGGCGGCATCATTCTCGGTATCAACGGCACCGAGCTTGGTCCATGATATGAACCATTCATGTTGGCTCCAGTTGAGCCTCCAAAGTTTGTGTTGAGCGTATTGCCCCCCACATATGTGTGGCCCATAGATGACCCCACATTCGTGTTGATCCCAATAGATCCAACACTAGTATTGAGCCCGGAGGCACCAACACTCGATCCATTAAAGGATCCAAAGGAACCACTAAAAGTGGAACCTATCGACCCACCAAAGGTGGATCCAGTGGACGCCCCAAAGGGGTTGTCCCATACCGAAGAGGTATTTGAGGCAGAAAAGGGAGTGCCTTGACCCATCAAGGTTGATGAGAAAACAACAGCAGTGCAGGCGGCGGTGGCCGGAACAGTTGAGGCGGCGGTGGCCGGAGTAGTGGCAGCGGAGGTGTTGGCGTTGGTCGACATCTCCAAGCAAAGGATTAGGTTTCGATAGTTTTAAGTTCAGTTAAGGTTCGATCCTTCAATGGCAAAAGAGTATCTCGTCTTGCGATTGTTGGTGGTAATGCTGGAATTACAAGAGATACATAAAACCGGGCGTAATACAACCCAAGAAAGAAGAACTGAAAAAACTGAAAAATACAATGAAATAGAAACAGTAAATCAAACTTAGCCTAGTCGAGGAAAGCCCTCTTTCCGCAAGACGAGATACGCCCCAGTAGTGCTCTCGGTTTGGCATGTCGTCCCCAAAGATAAAACGGCAACATCTCTGGTGAAGCAGCACCGCTATCAGCAGAGCTCCGGTGAACTGGAAGAGGAGAGGGCAGAGCTTCGAGAAGAAAGACTATGCAGAGAGAGTATGATGCTTGTGTGTATGTTCTGATCGTATTTGATGCAAGGAATGACTAGCCTATTTATCGGCCTAGTCCACTGCAGGGGTTATCTCAGTCTTGATGGCAATCATCATAGCTCATCATGGCGTGACTGTAACCGCCAGCCGTTACGAATTTAAAAGCAGGAGTGGTCGACATTGAACCTGGACGCTGTACACGCCCAGTTCATCCGTCGCGTGTGGACTTCACTACGTGGCTTGATCAAGTTGTTGTCAACCCAGCTGATCAAGCCGCTGCATGCCGAGTTGATCAAGTTGTCGATCTTCTGCATATGCTGGTTGACCAAGCGTTGGTCCAAAACATTAAGCTTGGGTCCAGGAACAAGCCCAAAGACCACCCAAAGACCAATTGCCAAGTCCAAGTCCAAGTCCTAGTCCAAGTCCAAGTCCCAGACCAAGGGCACGGGCGCGGCTCGGCTCGGCGCGCGTGTGGGCTTTTCAACCCATCTCAGTCCACTATAATATTAAGTGTAGTAAGTCACTTAATAAATACACATTTAAAGATGTGTCTCACCTCCTATGTGAGATTATTAACACTGGTTAATTACTCCCTAGGCTTTCATTCCATAGATTTATCAAAGCTACAACGTGACCAACTTTAACGCAATATTTCTCACTCACCGGGAATCGGATTTGAGAAAGTGAGTATTCTACGGTCATTTACGCGGAACGTAGATCGACGATATATCATTTAATTTCCTTAAATTAAATGTCTAGTCACATTTATCACCGGTCAAATTTCATTGACCGGACATCTTAAATACTCTTAAATTCAAGATTCCAATAATAACTTCATGTGATTCATATTTTTAATTACTCACATTGAGTTATACTAAATCACAATACGAAGAGTGGTTGGAACAAAGATGAGATTTAAAGCCCCTGATGAAGAGAATTGTCACGATCGCCCTTTAGGGTTAATAAATATGGGCGATCGTGAGTAAAAGAACTTAGTAAACAGATGAAGGAAACTAGGGTTTCAATAAAGAGTTTGACCAAAAATTAATATTTAATAAAAAGGGGCCAAGAGGTTGACATTGTCCAAATAATTAGGTTCAAAGCTAAAAGGTTTATGAGTAAAAACAATGTCTCAGCGGAAGCGTTCAAGAGAAAGAGTGGCGTCATGTGTGGAGACACAACGACACTCGTAGTTCACAACTAACCAAACCATGCTTCAATTTTAAATTGCTCAACACCACCAATTGCTCGTCGCCGCTCAACCTGCACATAGGGAAAACACATGCAGGGCTGAGTACTTAATATACTCAGTGGGCTCATGCCGAAAATATTTTCAATAAAAATATTATTTATCCTGCCATACATAAGTAACCATCGGGGTTTAGCTTTAGAAATGCCCGAGGCACTCAAAATCATTTCCCATTGTAAAAGTCGACTGATCAGACATTTTCCCATAGACGTTAGCCATATCTGCCAATACATGACTTGGAATGTGGCCACAAACCAAGCCACTAGACCGGCCAGCCCGTACGCTAGCACACGATCTACCATAGGTGTACACTAGTCCAAGTAGGGTTTGCGGCCCTACGAGGACCCGAATTCGATTTATATAACAATGGCGCATAGCCACATCAGATAGGCACGTTAAAATCAAATAAGGCATGATAAACACGATTTCATTTTCATCGATAAAAACATTTAGGACATCGTCCTTATTTAAACGAAAGCCCACCTCGAGTGCTTAATCCGAAATTACGTTCTTTCCCTTGCGATCACGATTCCCTTGCGAGGTATCACCTTAGAATTAAAATAACACATAAATCAACACACTTTCAAATTAAATAAATAAGATGCATGCATCCTAAGCGAAGTTATTTATCTCGTTTTATCTCGGTTTTCGATTATTCAGCGGCCGCTTACGCCCCTAATTCCTCCGTTGGCTCCTCGTATTTTTCCTCAACGATATCGAAATAAAATCCCCAAAATTATAAAAGCGCATAACTAAATTATCGCAACTATTTCTATTTGTTAAGAAAATTATGTATATATTCCGGGCTTGAGATAAATTATCCATACTTCATAATTAATTCGGGATTTAATTAAATAATTTCATCACGATTAATTATCGGCCCAAAGATTTATTTAAAAGCCCCAAAGCTTAAATATTTCCCCCACCTTATATCTCCAATTAAAACTTAAAGCCCAAACAATTTATTTGGAGCCCACTTTAATAATTCAACCTATGTCAATTAAAATGAAGCCCAATTCCATTTTAAAGAAAACAAAATCCCATCCTCCCATCATCTCCTTCGTCCCTCACTCCTTCTCTCTCAATCTCTTTAATTTTCTCTCTCTACCGAATTTGCAGAAGCGCTCAATCCGTCGCCGCCGCCTCTCTTTTTTCAGTGTTGCTCGCCGTCGTCTACTGCTCGCCGTCGGCTACTGCTCCGATTCGCCGCCGTTTGTCATCACCGATGGAGCGGAGGTGACCCAGCCGCCGCGATTCCCGCTGCTGCTGCCGCTGGTTGCCGTTGATGCGTATCTCAGCCGCCAGACTCTCCGACCTCAGGTACGTGCTGACGGGAAGTCATCCAGGCGCGCCGGCTCTGTTTCTCCGTCATCACCGACTGCTCGCACAGGCCGATGTGTTCGACGTCCACCGTTTCTCATCGCTTCAGCCCCAAACAACTCCGAACAGCCTCGGAACAACCCCGATTCAGCCGAAAGATAAGTTCTTTTTTTTTCAATTATGCTCTTTCATTTCAGTTTTCAATTCGCATCAAGGGGGGTTTCAATTCGTGATGTTCGATTGGTTTTGATTATGTCATTGTTCGAGTTATGTTTGATTGTTGATTTAATTCCGAGTTCAGCGTGGGAGTGGTGTATGATGATATGCTGTGAAGGGTATACTAAAAGTTCATGACTTGGATTTGGGAAGGGATTTTACCTCGACAACACGGTATTGATTGTGAAATTGTAGGACCGAAAGGAGTTGCCCACTGGATTTTGCAGATTCAGCTTCTGTCACAAATATGCATAACGGTTGGTTTCCGGAAAAGGTACGAAATTATGCTATGAACGGAGGAATACGAATTACCTGTAATTCAGTTGAGTAAGCTCTCAATTTCTAGAGTAGAAGTTAAAAGAATGGGTTTTGTTTTTCTTGCTGCAGAGATACGGCTCGTTGCACAGATGTGAAAATAGGGGAATTCTGATTTAGGAAAAAAATATATATTAGGGAGAAGATTGGCTGATAGGTAGTTTTGGTTTGGGGAGAGATTTATGGGAGAGAGGGGATGAACGGTTTTTAGTAGTGGGAAAGGAGAGTAAATTTAGAATTCTGCTCTTTTTTTTATTTTTGATAAATTTGAATTTATTTGGTATTTATTTGCAGATCACGGAGGAGGAAAATCCCATCACAGAGGAGGAAATATCTCCGAAAAATCTTTAATTAAATTGAATTATCGACTTGATGACCAAGTCAACAGGAAGATGATTTGATTTGTTTAATTCACAGTCCTTTGTATTTTAATTAAATTATGCAGCCCACAATTTATTTATCACGGACTGGATTTTTATATTATTTGATTTATCGGATCCAACACGGAATCGATTCCAATAATTATCCCTCACGAAAAGGAATTATTTACATCAGCATTGTGATTACTTCACAATTTCTAGCTCTAGTAATAATTTATTAATTATTCACAAACATTTAATTTCACCCCACATCGATTATTCAAAGCAGCCACGTCACATATTCAACAAAGTTGACCCAGTCAAAAATTCCAACTTAAAATTAGGTCACGGAAAGTATCCAACAACAATTCCACTCGACAATTAAATCACGAACTTCGAAATATTAATAGCATTAAATACAAGTACTTTATGGTTCAAAAATTAGGTTCATAAAAACGGGGCGTTACATCCTACCACCCTTAACAGAAATTTCATCCCGAAATTTGTTACCCTCAAGTAAAGAGTTCTGGGTACAATTCCATCATCTTGTCCTCATTCTCCCACGTGGCTTCTTCATGTCTGTGATTTTCCCATAGCACTTTCACACAAGCAACAGATTTATTCCTCACATTTTGGATCTTCCGGTCCAAACTGGATCGGGGTCTCTCCTCATAGCTCAAGTCTGGATTCAACGCGACTTCCTCAAAACAGATCACGTGCTTTGGGTCGAATACGTATTTTCGTAACTGCGACACATGGAAAACGTTGTGAACATTTCCAAGGTTTGGTGGTAGCGCCAAACGATATGCGACAGGGCCCACTCCTTCAAAAATTTCGTAAGGCCAATAAATAGCGGCTTCTATTTGACCTTGACGCCAAAGCGTGTTATCCCTTTTGACGGAGAGACTTTCAGGAAAACTTTGTCGTGAGCTTGGAATTGTAAGTCAGTTCGTCAGACATCCGTGTATGATTTATGTCTGTCCTGAGCTTCTTTTATCCATTCACGAATTTCAACGATTACCACCATTTCTTCAACTGCAGCGTGTCCAAGTATTCTTCTCTTGCCAACTTCGTCCCAGTAGAGCGGCGATCTACACTTTCTTCCGTATAGTGCCTCATACGGCGCCATATTTATCTCTGCCTGAAAATTGTTGTTGTAGGCAAACTAAATCAGTGGTAGTACTGTCTCCCAACTTCCTCCTCAGTCGAGTACCACGACTCCCAACTTATCCTTGAGAGTTTGGATTGTTCTTTCGGATTGTCCATCGGTTTGCGGGTGAAACGCTGTACTGAAATTCAATTTGGTTCCAAGCTCCTTCTGTAGACTTACCCAAAATCTTGAGGTGAATTTCGGGTCACGGTCGGACGTGATAGTCACTGGGACTTCATGCAATCGAACTATCTCCCTATGTAGATTTGAGCCAGTTTGTTGGACCCATAGCTTATGAGAATCGGTATGAAATGCGCACTCTTGGTAAGTCGATCTATAATTACCCAAATGGCGGTGTTCCCTCCCAGAGTCCTTGGCAAACCTGTCACGAAATCCATGGCTATGTGCTCCCATTTCCACTCAGGAATTTCTAGTGGTTGTAACTTCCCATACGGTCACTGATGTAGAATCTTCACTTGCTGGCAGACTAAACATCTCTCGACGAATGACGCTATATCCCTCTTCATACCATTCCACCAAAAGGACTTCTTCAGATCTTGATACATTTTCGTACTTCCTGGGTGAGCGGTATAAGGAGTCTCATGGGCTTCACTCATAACCTCATTTTTTAGCCCCTCGTTATCCGGCATGCATAATCTTCCTTCGAAAGTAAGGGCATTGTCACCTTCTTCACTAAAATTCCCAGATTCGCCAGTTCGCACTTCTATACGAATTTCCTCCAATTTCACATTCATCCGTTGTGCTTCAATAATCCTCGACCTTAGATCAGGTTCAACAGCTAGAGTGGCGATTCGTGCATCCACTGTTTCAAGTGTCCTCACCACTTCCAAACGCATCTTGCTGAACCCGCGAATCAGGCTTTCCTCTTTGGTGAGAAAAGTGGCCAGTTGAGAATGGTCCTTCCGGCTCAATGCATCTGCCACTACATTTGCTTTGCCAGGGTGGTAGTTGATGCCACAATCATAGTCTTTCACCACTCGAGCCATCTTCGTTGCCGCATGTTCAAATCTTTCTGCTCGAAGAAATACTTCAGGCTTTTGTGATCCGTAAAGATATCACATCGAACTCCATAGAGGTGATGTCTCCAAATCTTTAAGGCGTGCACTACCGCTGCTAGCTCCAAGTCGTGGGTTGGGTAGTTCAACTCGTCTAGCCTCAATTGTCGTGACGCTTAAGCAATCACCTTGTTATTTTGCATCAATACGCATCGAAGTCCCACCTTCGATGCGTCAGTGTATACCACGCAGTTCACTCCAGGCTCTGGCACAGCTAGAATCGGTGCACTGGTTAGCTTCTCCTTCAACAATTGGAAACTTGCCTCACACTCTGGGGTCCATTTGACTTTTACCCCCTTCTTGAGTTGTTGGGTCATGTGTCTCGCTATCTTGGAGAATCCCTCTATAAACCTTCGGTAGTATCCGGCCAAGCCTAGGAAACTCCAAATCTCGTTTGGCGTTGAGGGTGCTTTCCATTGTTGTACCGCCTCAACCTTGGCGGGGTCCACTCGGATTCCCTCTGCTGACACAACGTGACCAAGAAAGTTCACTTCCTTAAGCCAAAACTCGCACTTGCTGAATTTGGCATACAGTTTCTCACTCCTCAACGTCTCCAACGAGATTCGCAGGTGTTCCTCATGTTCCTTCTCGTCCTTCGAGTAGACAAGTACATCATCTATGAACACCAAAACGAATTTATCCAAATATGGATGGAACACTCGATTCATCAAATCCATGAATACCGCAGGTGCATTTGTCAATCCAAACGGCATTACCACAAACTCATAGTGACCATATCTAGTTCGGAAAGCAGTCTTCGGTATGTCTTCTTTTCGGACTCTCAATTGGTGGTATTCGGACCTTAAGTCCATCTTTGAGAACACATCGGCTCCTCGAAGTCGATTGAATAGGTCATCTATCCTCGGCAGTAGATAATTGTTCTTGAGAGTCATCTTGTTCAACTCTCTATAATCGATGCACATTCTCATCAATCCAACCTTTTTCTTCACAAAAAGCACAGGCGTGCCCCACGGTGAAACACTGGGTCTAATGAAACCCAAGTCCATGAGCTCCTGTAGTTGTATCTAGAGTTCTTCTAACTCTTTAGGCGTCATTCGATATGGGGCCTTGGACACCGGTGCCGACCCTAGCTCTAGGTCGATTGTGAACTCCAATTGTCGATCTGGCGGTGGGCCAGGTATAGCTTCAGGAAAGACGTCTGGAAATTTTCGTACCACAGCGACATCCTCCACTTTCCTTTCCTCCTTCTCGTCTCCTTATAGATAGACCAGATAGGCAGGGCGCCCTTTTCTTAACATCGTAGTGGCTTGGAGTGCGGAGATGATAGACGTTTTTCTGTTCATCGTGATTCCATGATACACGATTGGTTCCTTTCCCGGGGCTTGTGATGATATTTGTTTCCCCTTACAACGATTAGTGGCAAAATACAAGGGTAATCAATTTATTCCCAAAATTATATCAATATCCCCTCTTAACTGCTAACGGGGTCCTTGATTGTTCTCCCTTAACTCCGTCCCCACATTTTTGCTTGGACACCCTCTAGAAAAGTGATTATATCTACTACAGTTAAAAAAAAACTTGATAGTATTATGAATTCCACACTTCCCAAAATGATAGTATGAGCAAACAATGCATTGAGGGGGTTTGGGTTGAAAATCACCCATCTGACTCGGTGTAGCCTGTACTCCCCTATACTTTGGTTGGTTTTGGGTGGGCTGGTATCCCTTGTTTTCATAGGGAGCCTTATTCTCATCCCACTTTCTCTTCTCTCGAGAAGAATGTGGTGGAGGCAGTGCCAGTGTAGTGTTTCACATCGCCCGCTCCTTGGGCATAGCTTCCTCCACGTCTAGTACGCAGGTCAACGATCCAGCGCATGTAAGTCTTCCACGACTGGCTAATGACATCTTTATCTCATGCCTTAGACCCTCACGGAACTTTTCGGCCAGTTTCTACTCAGTGTCAACTTGTTCAAGTGCATACTGGGTCATATCGCAGAGCGCGCGATCATATTCCGTCACCGACATGCGTCCTTGGGTTAAGTTGTAAAGCTCAGCCGCCTTTGCCTTTCAGTAACTTTTTAGGACATACTTGTTGAATATCTCCGCCTTAATGTCCTCCCATGTCAGTGTATCCACTTGCTTAGTGGTCATGGTCCTTTGCTTGTCCCACCAAAAGTCGGCCGAATCCGTGAGTTGGTAGGTTACACAAATCAAACACTCATCCTTAGTGCACTTGAAGAATTCGAAGATCCTCTACATTGCGCGTATCTAAGTCTCGGCCTTTACTGGCTCTCCTATCCCATCGAAGATAGGAGGATTTTGCTTTAGCAAAAACTATTCAATATGCCATTCTGGCTTAGGTGGAGGAGGTGATGGTGATGGTGCTTGCACGCGTTTCTCCTTTCGATTGTTTCACATTTTAGTTGATTCAATTTCGCCACTTGCTGGATGATTTCCTCTCGTCGACGACCTTCATTTGTATATCTTAATCTATCAGGGTGCTCGTACTTTCATTCCAATACTATCGTACAGTGATGCTCTTATGCGATGATCTTGAATACTCCGACTCACAACTTTCTGTTGTTATCCGTATATCCCTTGATCAACCACTTACATAAATTCTGAGCCCCAAAACGTGATAATTTGGTGTACACGACTTCTCTCAACTTTCTATTTCTCAAGACCTAATATCTAGGTATGGCATAATGTTTGATTCTTCGGCCACTTGCTACAACTAAGCATAGATGCAAAAATATTCAACTCCTCGTGTTGTTGGTGTATCATCTTTTTGTATGTGTCTCTTGAAACTTATTCCTCATATGTGTTTGTAGAGATCGAGCCATTGTCTTTCTTGAGAGTCTTGTATCAAGAATTTAGAAATCTATTTAACAGTCTTACTTGGATCAGAACGAGTTTCAACATGAGGAGCACTATTGAAATTGCCCTCGAGTAGAATGGCTCCGAAAATGACTCAAGAGGAATAAGAAAGAGTCACTACTTTCGTTAAAAGGAAACAGTGATGCATCACTTGCGAATTGCAGGTCAATCAAAAGTTTTAAATGCACGAAAAGAATACCATTGTTATGGAGCTTCATAGAAAGAAATTTCTGAGAATCCAAGTAAGTGCTGTCAATTAAATTCATCCATTCTAGCTACAAAGGTGGCACTCCGTCATTTCCCGAACATAATAGAAGCGTTCTCGAATACTCTAGATTCTAAGTCAAGATTCTTGGTGTCGTTACAGCAATTAACTGTCCTTGAAGGTCACATCTTCATACTGTTTTTGGCACGCCATAGCCGGTCATTCTCATTAGAACATGGTAATAACCCTCGTGGCCTTAACGTGTCATAAATGTTGTCTTATTTGTAACGCGTTGTCGCATTAACATGTTATGCACGATTGCATTCACTTTATCTGATGGCATGCACTATTTCTCGTCGTTGTAAGGATACATCACCTAACATTTCTTCTTGTCCTGATCTCGTTAGAAATTTCCTTTCGTTTTGTCCTTATCATCCAGGGAAAACAATAGGCAGCTATAAAAAAAAATACGTCTAATTCAAAGTATATGTTTTCGTTTGTCCCATCACTCAGGAAAGTGATATTGTAGTTATCAGTTTACAACTATGTTCGAGCACGTTCAGCCTAGCATACTTCTTAGGCACTCTATGTTTTCCAGACATAGTTCATAGTCTCATACTTCAACATATATTCTATCGTTGCTTAATTCAAGCTCCATATGGACTACGTTTGCAACAAAGTTCAAAATTCCATATTTCACCTTCATAATGATTCTATACGATACCTCGTACTTCATTAATCATGAATTATCATCACATAAAACGTCAATCATATATTGCGCAGTCAAACATGTTCATCCATATAAACCATTTGGCATTCCATAGCATTTCATCCAGCGTATATTAATATTTAAAATAGTAACTCAGTCAATCCATCGTCCATGGAATCACATTTCGTAAATCATACAGTTCATGGACATCTTTATCACAATCACAAAATTGCAACTTTGCACTCATCATGCTTTGCATTCACAGTTTCGTAATCATGCAATTTCGACCACATAGGCATAAAAAAATAATTTGTCGTTCAAGTAATCAACATGTATGTCCTTCAAGTTAAATTCGCAGTTCAAACATGTAATAACAAGTCTCCACCTCAAGCATGCGATTCATATTCACACTTCAATATCCATAACCTTCAACACCTTCAATCACATACTCTCATAGTGTCTCACGCCTCGTATGACCACAACATTTTCCAAGAGCCATAGCATTTACTTTAAATTTCCAATAGGCCCAAAATTGTCATTTTCCCAAGGAACCATTTTTTTCCATCGAATTTAAAAAAATTTAGTAATTCATTTTAAAAAAGTCACCAAAATATTCTTACCTCTTCTTTCGCGGTTGGGCGTGACGAGTTGTGGTGTTGAGCCTTCGACGTTTAACAGTTTAGTCTATCAATACAAGGGTAGACGATAACTCAAAAGACTCTTGGGTCCAGAGCGGAAAGAAACTGAGGCTCTGATACCAAACTATCACGACCGCCCTTAAGGGTTAATAAATACGGGCGATCGTGAGTAAAAGAACTTAGTAAACAGACGAAGGAAACTAGGGTTTCAATAAAGAGTTTGACCAAAAATTAATATTTAATAAAAAGGGGCCAAGAGGTTGACATTATCCAAATAATTAGGTTCAAAGCTAAAAGATTTATGAGTAAAAACAATGTCTCAGCGGAAGCGTTCAAGAGAAAGAGTGGTGTCATGTGTGGAGACACAACGACACTCGTAGTTCACAACTAACCAAACCATGCTTCAATTTTAAATTGCTCAACACCACCAATTGCTCGTCGCCGCTCAACCTGCACATAGGGAAAACACATGCAGGGCTGAGTACTTAACATACTCAGTGGGCTCATGCCGAAAATATTTTCAATAAAAATATTATTTATCTTGCCATACATAAGTAACCATCGGGGTTTAGCTTTAGAAATGCCCGAGGCACTCAAAATCATTTCCCATTGTAAAAGTCAACTGATCAGACATTTTCCCATAAACGTTAGCCATATCTGCCAATACATGACTTGGAATGTGGCCACAAACCAAGCCACTAGACCGGCCAGCCCGTACGCTAGCACACGATCTACCATAGGTGTACACTAGTCCAAGTAGGGTTTGCGGCCCTACGAGGACCCGAATTCGATTTATATAACAATGGCGCATAGCCACATCAGATAGGCACGTTAAAATCAAATAAGGCATGATAAACACGATTTCATTTTCATCGATAAAAACATTTAGGACATCGTCCTTATTTAAACGAAAGCCCACCTCGAGTGCTTAATCCGAAATTACGTTCTTTCCCTTGCGATCACGATTCCCTTGCGAGGTATCACCTTAGAATTAAAATAACACATAAATCAACACACTTTCAAATTAAATAAATAAGATGCATGCATCCTAAGCGAAGTTATTTATCTCGTTTTATCTCGGTTTTCGATTATTCAGCAGCCGCTTACGCCCCTAATTCCTCCGTTGGCTCCTCGTATTTTTCCTCAACGATATCGAAATAAAATCCCCAAAATTATAAAAGCGCATAACTGAATTATCGCAACTATTTCTCTTTGTTAAGAAAATTATGTATATATTCCGGGATTGAGATAAATTATCCATACTTCATAATTAATTCGGGATTTAATTAAATAATTTCATCACGATTAATTATCGGCCCAAAGATTTATTTAAAAGCCCCAAAGCTTAAATATTTCCCCCACCTTATATCTCCAATTAAAACTTAAAGCCCAAACAATTTATTTGGAGCCCACTTTAATAATTCAACCTATGTCAATTAAAATAAGCCCAATTCCATTTTAAAGAAAACAAAAGCCCATCCTCCCATCGTCTCCTTCGTCCCTCACTCCTTCTCTCTCAATCTCTTTAATTTCTCTCTCTACCGAATTTGCAGAAGCGCTCAATCCGTCGCCGCCGCCTCTCTTTTCAGTGTTGCTCGCCGCCGTCTACTGCTCACCGTCGGCTACTGCTCCGATTCACCGCCGTCTGTCATCACCGATAGAACGGAGGTGACCCAGCCGCCGCGATTCCCGCTGCTGCTGCCGCTGGTTGCCGTTGATGCGGTATCTCAGCCGCCAAACTCTCTGACCTCAGGTACGTGCTGACGGGAAGTCATCCAGGCGCGCCGGCTCTGTTTCTCCGTCATCACCGACTGCTCGCACAGGCCGATGTGTTCGACAACCACCGTTTCTCATCGCTTCAGCCCCAAACAACTCCGAACAGCCTCGGAACAACCCCGATTCAGCCGAAAGATAAGTTCTCTTTTTTTTCAATTATGCTCTTTCGTTTCAGTTTACAATTCGCAGCTAGAGGGTTTCAATTCGTGATGTTCGATTGGTTTTGATTGTGTCATTGTTCGAGTTATGTTTGATTGTTGATTTAATTCCGAGTTCAGCGTGGGAGTGGTGTATGATGATATGCTGTGAAGGGTATACTAAAAGTTCATGACTTGGATTTGGGAAGGGATTTTACCTCGACAACACGGTATTGATTGTGAAATTGTAGGACCGAAAGGAGTAGCCCACTGGATTTTGCAGATTCAGCTTCTGTCACAAATATGCATAACGGTTGGTTTCCGGAAAAGGTACGAAATTATGCTATGAACGGAGGAATGCGAATTACCTGTAATTCAATTGAGTAAGCTCTCAATTTCTATAGTAGAAGTTGAAAGAATGGGTTTTGTTTTTCTTGCTGCAGAGATACGGCTCGTTGCACAGATGTGAAAATAGGGGAGTTCTGATTTAGGAAGAAAATATATATTAGGGAGAAGATTGGCTGATGGGTAGTTTTGGTTTGGGGAGAGATTTATGGGAGAGGGGAGGAACGGTTTTTAGTAGTGGGAAAGGAGAGTAAATTTCGAATTCTGCTCTTTTTTTTATTTTGGATAAATTTGAATTTATTTGGTATTTATTTGCAGATCACGGAGGAGGAAAATCCCATCACAGAGGAGGAAATATCTCCGAAAAATCTTTAATTAAATTGAATTATCGACTTGATGACCAAGTCAACAGGAAGAGGATTTGATTTGTTTAATTCACAGTCCTTGTATTTTAATTAAATTATGCAGCCCACAATTTATTTATCACGAACTGGATTTTTATATTATTTGATTTATCGGATCCAACACGGAATCGATTCCAATAATTATCCCTCACGAAAAGGAATTATTTACATCAGCATTGTGATTACTTCACAATTTCTAGCTCTAGTAATAATTTATTAATTATTCACAAACATTTAATTTCACCCCACATCGATTATTCAAAGCAGCCACGTCACATATTCAACAAAGTTGACCCAGTAAAAAATTTCAACTTAAAATTAGGTCACGGAAAGTATCCAACAACAATTCCACTCGACAATTAAATCACGAACTTTGAAATATTAATAGCATTAAATACAAGTACTTTAGGGTTCAAAAATTAGGTTCATAAAAACGGGGCGTTACAAGAATACATGAGAGAAGATAGATACATTGGTTCCCAATGATTTTTCATGAAAAGTAGAAAAATATAAAAGATGAAAAAATTAATAAAGAGGAATTATAACCTTGGACACTATAATGATCAAACCATCTTATATATAAATATACATAAATTATAACTAGTACACACTACTTTTTTTATAATAATTGAAGAAAAATTTTAACTTTTCAAATTAAATATCTATAAATTTTATTAAACATTATATCTCTATTTCCAATTGATTTCAAAATCATGTACGGATCTTTTTATAAAAACTTCAGATGATTCGTTCCTACCTTTAATAAAATAATATAGTTAAAATAAAACTAATTTATATTAATTGTAAATATAATTCAATTTAAAGTTAAAGGGTATTATGAATGTACACAGGTCATTGCCTTGACCAAAGAGGCCATCTGTGTACTCAAATTGTAGATTTGAGTATCCATAGTACTCATCATTGATTGGATTGTACCAATTTCTCTTAGGCTCTATTTTGGGAACATGGAATTCTATTATGCTTAATTTGATTCCTGAAAATGAGTTGTCTACCTTTTTGATGATTTGAAATTAGAACTACACCGATATAATCCGTAGAATACATTCTTTTACAGTTAAAAAATCTAACTCAATTTAGAGTCATGCTATTAGGTCTTCTTTATCCCCAGAAATGAATTATGAGTATTTTGGGGGTAGGAGGTTAGGAACTTTGGACACCTAGAAGCCCATTGTTGGGAACTATTAGGTCTTCTTTATCCCCAAAAAAATCTAACTCAATTTAGGAACTTTGAACTTCTTGGGGTAGCAGCTGGACTGTTAATTGGTTTTCATGGGAACGACTTTATTTAGTTAATTTGTTTACAGTGACAGCCCATTGTTGGCATTAGAAAAACATTATAGATTAAATTTTAAATTAATTATATAAATATCAATTATAAAATTAATTTATTAATTAAGTTAATACTCCCTACGTCCACCATTTAGAGCACTCACAATAGCAATGCCCTAGCCAAAGCCCAACCACAATCTACCCTAAACTTCCTCCTGCCATATCATCACGCAATTCCAAAGTCTAGCTAATGCCCTAGCCTTCCCACAGTCAAGCCACATGCCTATCCCTCCCATTTAATTCATTTTATCAAATTAATAATAAATAAAAAATTAATTGGACAAAAAACTGAGAAAATTTGAACATACTTCAATAAAATAAAAATAAAAATAAAATAAAATAACTTCTATGGTGGGACCGCGGAAGATGAATAGCGTGGATCAAGTTATATGGAAGATAACTGAATCGTATGGACCAGTTAGCAAATGTTGTTGCCACTTGACCAAAGCATTCACGCTCTCGCTAGCCAACCAATGTAATTTATAACTCCTAATTTTGCACTACTTTAACAGTAAAGCGGCAAGTTCGGGGTTGATCCCACAGAAAAACCGGTGTATCAAGTGTATGAGTAGTGAACAGGGGTTGGCTGCTGCCACACTTTTAATTTTGGGAGTTTTTAACTACTGGTTTTACCTTAGGCAGAAAGTAAATTATCTACTGGATCAAGGTACTGCTAACTACTGGATCAAGTAAGTGACATGCTGGAATAAAACTGACTACCTAGGCATGCGGCGAAAACACAAACACTTTGCTATTCAACATGATTAAACACTGGATCAAAGTCTAAAGCGAAATTAAACTAGAACAGTGAGCAAGCGAATGAAAACAAAACAACTCCAAATTTATATCCAGAACTCAGAACAGTGTTGCAAGCATGCGGAATACATAAAGATTGATTCTTTAACTACAGAACAACTCGAAATCAAACTATACTAACAACTTCGGGAAATAAGAAAACAAGTAAAGCTGAGAAACTCTAGGAGGGAAATTCGAGACAACGCCGAACAGATATCGAGTACTCTGTTGCGATCCCTCTCTCTAGCTAACCATTTCTCTAACTTATCTGGAGAACTAAACTAAAATGTAAACTAAACTAAAAAGGAAAATTGCTTAAGGTGGAAGAAGATGATAAAAAGAAAATAAGCAAATCCCCTAATTGTGGTGGCACATCCTCCATTTGTAGGCACTTCACACAACCTCCAGCTGGATAACGGTCTTGGCAGAGGATATTAGCTCACGCTGTGAGCGAGCGACTCATCGATTGCTATGTGCCTTCCTTCTAGAATGACGTCGTTTTTCAATAACAGATTGATGACTCAGCTCCGTCCTTACGTCTCATGTACCAGCACGTGTTCCTCTTCTAGACCGTCATCCTTGCTAACAGAATGATGACCACCGTCCAGCTCATTAGCCTCACGTGTCCTCCTTCTAGAAAACAGTGGTCCCCGCCTAGCTGCTTGATCACCCCCCTTTGATCAGTTCACCCGATTTTTGGTCTTTTTCGCCTTTTGTACTAACTTGATCAACTTGGCCTTGTTGCCTTGGTCAAGCAACATTCCTGCACATTTAACAATTGTTTAGTGCGATAACTGACCAAGTATAGTACGTTTTACCTCCTAAACCGATGCATGAAATAGGCCTTATCAAACTGTTCACACTTAAAACATACTTGTCCCCAAGTATAAAGAAAAAGAAAAGAAAAAAGATAAGGCAAATTTCATGCATGATTTACTCATTTCAAGAAAGTAAAGGAAGACGAAAAGGAAAAACAGACTTAAAACAAAAACACTTATTCACATAGATGCATTTAGACCGAATAAACTTCCAACAATCATACCCGAGGTTGAGGTTAATCCATTTGCCAGCAGCTTATGTTTCTTCCCTTTCGCATATATTTGATCAAGGTGTCAGTTTGTCAAGATTTCTCAATTTAAAACAACTGTTGGATTCACTCAGTCACTCATTTCTCACCAGAGATGTTAGGACTGTTCAATCGGTATCGCCACAAGTTTAATACCTCAAATCAGACTGCACAAGATAGCTCCTTAAGGTCTTTGTTTCGGCTGTAATGGGGCTTAAGGGGAGTAATGTGTTAGGGTAGGGTCTTAGGGGTTCTAAGTTAAAAATATAAACTGTAAAAAAGAAAAACACACGAGTCAAGAGACCAAAGATTTGAACAAATTTTGATGAGTCAGACGAAATTTATTAATTCTGCCTCTAGATATTTCACTGGGTCAAGTCGCGACCTCTAGCCTTTAATTTTTTGCTTATTCCCTAACTTCCGACATACTGGGTCAGGTTACAACTTTTTTCCTGCCCTCTTTTTCTCAATTTTTTCTCAACTCTTTTTCCCGACATATATTTTCCAACACATTTTTTTTACTTGATGTCTGACTTGATCAACCTGATTGACTAACCTGCTCAACCCGACTACCTTTTTATTTCAACTTTCTACCGTCATCCCCCCTTTCTTGTGAAATGATTCATCTCTCGACCCCTTTACTCACGTGTTTGTAAAAAAAGTATAAGTCGTGGGTTTCAGTTTCAAAAGAACGGGTAAGAGTGTATGTGGCTCAACTTGTTTAACTAGGGGGTGCCTTGTTTGATGAGGCGGGTTTTTGGACCGAAAGAAAAAAAAGGTTCAAATGGTTAAGTCCTAATGCCTTTAGTCCTTACTACTTGTGCAATTTTCATCTTAATATTAAAAAGTAGCCTCTCGTAAGTTATTTTGTTTGTAAAAATAATAGAAAGTGTTCTACTTTGGCTTATAACTCACATATAGAGAGGCTTCACAGATGATTTTAAAATTGAGCATTTCCATCATACTTGTGTCGTTCAAACTGATCAAGTTTTAGTAATCAAGTTTCTACTTGTAAACATACTGATTCCTTTTTCTTACTCTTCCCAAAGCAATCAAGTCTTTCATTTATCAAATTTCATGCATGCTGCTTTAATTACTACTAACTGCTATTTTGTATTTTCACAACTTGACATGTATGACTTTACTGGAACTAACCCTCCCCCCTCCCACTGCATATGAACTCGTCCTCGAGGGACTGGATGCAGTGGAAAAAGGGTTAGGCACAAGCAAACAAACCAAGGAAAATTTCTCACACTTAGACCAGACAATGGGCTAAGTGGGAGATAGTGACAACAATCAAAACATGCCGATAAACACAGAAAACAATAACCAACACACAAAGGCAATCAGAAACGGGCAATTCAAGCATAACCTTCTCACACTTAGACCTAACAAAGGTCTAAGTGTAAGAGTAAACAAAAATATCAAATTTTTACACACCAAAGTAAAGCATAAAAAAACAAATGTTTGAAATTGAAATGAGTTCAGGGGGAAATACTAATGCTGCCTTGAGGGTTAACCGGGAGATGCCGAAGGATACCTGGAGGATGATGGGCGCCGAGTTGGAGGAGATCTTGTAGAGGGAGGTGGTGGTTGCCTGGCAGGGGTCTGATTGCGGATAGCCTCAAGAATCCTGGCCAGTGCGACCAGTTGCGCATGTGAGTTCTCCACCAGCTGCGTTAGCATCTGCTCCATGTGGAGCTTCCATTCGTGGTCAGCACGTGCAGCCTCCTCTGGCTTTGTCCTTGCAGTGGGCACCATCTCCAGCCTATGCCTCTGCTGCCTCTCGAGGCTCGCCGGCCGATCAGTCGTCATTCTCATCTCCTCCTGCCTTTCCTGCTGCTGCTCCTTCTGCCTCTCCTGCTGTTGCTTCTTCTGCCTCTCCTGCCGAGCTTTCGAGTAGAAGCGAAGTTTCCCGCCGCGCATCCATTCAAGTACCTGAATTCTTACAAAGAAATCAAGGACAAACAATTCAGGTTTGGGGCACCGGTTGGGAAGCTCTGCATCCTCCTGGAACACCAGGGTCCAATTGCGCCTCAAGTAGGCTCCAAGCAGATGGCAGACATTGAGGTGGCGGCGGGGTGAGTGGCAATCTTATTGATCGAGTAAGCGATCCAGAAACCAAGGTGCACATTCATTTGCTCCCTCATGCTCCACATAAAGTAGAGCTCGGCCAAGGTAATGAAAGCCATTGTGTTGGCTTGACCGAGGAGGTTGCACCCGAGGTAGACTTGGGCGAGGCGGAGGGCTGGATCAGCAATATGGGTTCCTCTGGACTCAGAGGCTTTAAAATCTGGGGCACGTCCATTGCACAAGGCCGGCCAGACGGCCTGCTGATCAAAATCCGGCTCCTCTGAGGAAGGCCAATGTTGCGCCCGAACCACTCTCCATTGGCGACCTGGGCCTCTATGTAGAGTCCCATCCTGATGGAGAACTCGTTCAGGCTCATCTCCTGGGCACGGCCGAACACCCTAAAGGAGACACTCCTGGCCTCCAAGTTCGTGCTCCTGGTAAACCGGAAGGTCATGAAAATTCCTTGCCCAGGGCCTCCGGAACGAAGGTCTCCTCAATCTCCAGTAGCCAGTCAAAACCAATGTCGGTAATATACTCGGCAAATTTCACCTCAACCCGGATAGTTTCTAGGGCAAGCTAGTGGAGTTTCTTCCCGGCTTTTAGCCGCTTCTCGGTTGTCACCCTCTGGTGGACCTCCTCCTGCCACTTGGGGTTATCAAATTCCAGCATCCGCTGGAGAAGGCCCGTGGTCAACACCACAGTAGGTTTGGAATAGTCGGCGGGATGTTCGGGTCCATCGGAGGTCTCCCCCCTCAGTTTCACTGCCCTCATCCCCCTCCTGTGGGGCGGCAGGTTGGTCTGCGTCAGCAATCACAACGCCCTGGGTGGTAGGGCGCATCCTCTTAGGAGGAGGAAGAACACTCTTCCCATTCCTCTTCTTCTCTTTCTCAGCCCTTACTTGGTTGTCCTCAACAGCTGCACTCTCCTCAACGGCCTCTCTGGCCCCTTGGTTCTCCGGTTCCTCCTCATCCACCAGCCGCCGCACTATGCGGGGCCTTCGCTCCGGTTTCTCCTCTGTCCTCATCAGATTGGCCCTCCTGGACTCTATCTCCTCTATCATGCGCTCCACGTTCATCCGGCGCGTCTGTCGGCGCAGCGGCTGCTCGTCCCTCTCCTCTGGCTCATTCTCCACTGCTTGGTGAAAACCCAGTCAGCCTCCCTCGGCTGCAGTAGGATGTCGCTGTGAAGCGGCTGAAAGTCCTCCGTGGAGTCGTCGTCGACGTTCACAACCTCTATCGGTTGCGGCGACCCTAGGAGGGGGGAGGTAGAGCTCCCATCACTCGGTGGTGACGGGGCGTTTGGAGCAGATGTGCCCTCTGCATGTGGTGGAGGCCCGGATTCTGCTTCGTCGGCCGGAGTGGCAACAGGCTGCGCCCCTCCCTCTTCTTCGTCAGAGTCCTCACTCTACTATACCAGTGGGAAGAATGGTGTAGGTTCAGGTGCATGAAGGGGGGCTTGTGTTTGGGGAGGAGATGGAGGGTTTTGGGGAGGATTTGGGGTGCGGAGATTGTAACGGGGTCCCTCGACCGGGAAATTCCAAGTCGGGATTTTAGGGTGGCGTAGACCGCCGCATTATCCATATCAGAGGGTATACTCCGGAGGATTCTATCCAGGCGCCGTAAAGCCTCTTCGTCCACTTCAGGAAGTGGAGCGGTGGCGCTGTTTTGTAGTCGAGGGACGGTGGTTGGTGTAGACGGGCCGGGAGTTTCTGTTTGGGTTTGGGGCGAGGTCCTCCGGTCACTACTGTCGGTGCCAGCCTCGGAGGATGATGATGAAGTGCTAATTTGAGTGATGTGCATTTTTACTGGTGATGGTGGTGAGTGATTTCGTGGGGAAGACGATAATTTGGGAGAAAGGTTTGAATCTTTGGAGAAATCGGATGAGAGCAAATGTAATGTACTGTAGACGGTTTAGATAAAAGTGATATACGGATCTGAAAGCTGCCTTTTATAGTGATATCCCGGCTGTTGTGATACCCGACGGTTGAGATCTCTGCGACTCTTCACATACAGGCGCGCTTTTTCAGAGTGTCAGCTGGCTTAGCTTCTCCGATACGCCTCTTCTCTCCAGTACTATTTTGTCCAATGCAGTAGTTAGCTCTTCCTAACACCTTTCCCATGACTGCACACGTTCTATCATCACCTGCCCTGATCAATGCAAACACTGTACCCACAAATTAAATTCAAATTCTATGATCAAGTGGTCAATTAATTCCATATGAAAACTCAAATATTACCACTTGATCAGTTTCTTCCTCCTTTTCAACTTTTATTTTCCTTAAAAACTAACTTACGAAAATTATTTACACTAATTACTAAGGACTTGGTCGGGTTCCCCTAGGATGTCACTTGATCAGTTTAATAGATTAAGAAATTGTCACTTGATCAAGCAGGCTACCTATGAGTACCCAGTCACTCCTTTTACCTGCTCACTGGCGAGAGTTAGACATGAGTAGTGGAATGTCGTCCGCCACAAACGCCTCCTTTCCATCCCTATACGGCTTTACCCTGTGACCATTCACCATAAAGGTGGGCGAGTCTGGATCGCTCCCCTGGAGTTCGACTGCTCCATTTGCTCTGATGGCGACAATGGTAAAAGGGCCTATCCACCTCGACCGCAGCTTCCCGGGCATCAATTTGAGTCTGGACTGGAAGAGAAGCACTCTCTTTTCCACCTTGAGTTCCTTCTTACGAAGGTTCTTATCATGCCACATCTTGGTTTTCTCTTTGTACCACATGGCAAAATCATAGGCATCAAGGCGGAGCTCTTCAAGCTCCTGCAGCTGCAACTTCCTCTCCTCTATGCCAGCTTTGGCATTCAAATTCATTTCTTTTACTGCCCAAAAAGCTTGGTGCTCCACTCCCACCGGCAGATGGCATATTTTCCCAAATACCAACCGGTATGGGGACATTCCGATAGGCGTTTTAAAGGCGGTCCTGTAAGCCCAGAGTGCGTCCTCCAGACGACCGCTCCAGTCTTTCCTCGTGGGATTGACCGTCTTTTCTAAATTTGCCTTGATTTCTCTGTTTGATACTTCGGCTTGGCCACTGGACTGTGGGTGGTAGGGTGTGGACAAGCTGTGGTGGACTCCATACTTTCGTATCAAGGCTTCGATGGTTCCATTGACGAAATGAGTTCCCTGGTCAGAGATTATAGCCCGTGGCACTCCATATCGGGTAAAGATGTTTGATTTTAAGAATTTCACCACTTCTCTGGACTCACACGTCCTCATCGCCTTTACCTCAATCCACTTGGACACATAGTCCACCGCCACTAGGATGTAGAGATTACCCTCAGAAGATGTGAAGGGTCCCATGAAATCTATCCCCCATACATCAAATATTTCACATACAATTATGGGGACCTGAGGCATCTCGTCTCTTGTAGAAATTCCCCCAGTAAGCTGGCATCGAGGGCACCTTTTGCAGAACTCGTAAGCGTCTCTGTGGATGGGGGGCCAGTAGAAGCCGCTGTCAAGTACTTTCCTTGTTGTTTTCTTTTGCCCGAAGTGACCGCCACAAGCTAGTGAGTGGCAGTGGACCAGTACGTCCTCTTGCTCCCATTCAGATATACAGCGTTGGATTACTTGATCCGCCCCCATCTTCCATAGGTAAGGGTCATCCCAATAGAAGTATCGGGAGTCCCTCTAGAGCTTCAGCTTCTGCGCTCTCGTAATCTCATAACTTCCGGGCAACTTGCGCGTTACCAGATAATTGGCCATATCAGCAAGCCATGGCTCCCTCTGCGTGTGTTGTCCCTTTCCTTGGTTGGTTTGATCAACCCTCTCTGCCCGGTTGATCCACTGAGGTTCAGAAGCTGACTTGATCAGATAGAGATGCTTCTCGGAGAAAGCATATTAGATAGCCTCTCCGTTATCTTCTTGCAAGATTTGGCTCAAATGATCTGCTACTCTGTTCTCGCTCCCCTTTTTATAGACCACCTCCCAGTCAAATTCTTATAAGAGGAGGACCCATCTAATAAGTTGCGGCTTTGATTCCTTCTTTGCCAGTAGGTATTTAATGGTCGCATGGTCAGTATACACAATCACCTTTGAGCCTAGCAGATAAGGCCTGGACTTTTCAAAGGCGTAGACCACCGACAATATCTCCTTTTCGGTCGTGTCGTAATTCTTATGTGCTTGATTTAGAGTTTTGGAAGCATAGAAGATTACGTAACTCTCTCTTTCAATCTTCTGACCTAACACTGCCCCCATAACATAGTCACTGGTGTCGCACATCACCTCAAAGGGGTGACTCCAGTCGGGGGCGCGTATAATTGGGGAGCTTATCAGTCTATCTTTCAGCAGTTGGAACGTGACCTTGCAGTTATCGTAGAATTCAAATTCCACCTCATTCTGGAGTAGCCTCGTCAGGGGCTGGGCTATCTTTGCGAAATCTTTGATAAATCTTCTATAAAACCCAGCGTGGCCTAAAAAGGCTCTGATCTCCTTCTGGTTGGTGGGGTATGGGAGTTTTGTAATGACCACTACCTTCGCCTGGTCGACCTATTCCCCTGCTCGACACTATATGGCCCAGGACAATTCCTTCAGTAACCATAAAATGGCATTTTTCGAAGTTTAGAACCAAGTCCTTCTGGCGGCATCTTTCCGATACTCTGTTCAGGCTATGTAGCCCTTGATCGAATAAGTCTCCATAGACAGTGAAGTCGTCCATGAAAATCTCTATGCAATCTTCCAATAGATCAGAGAAGATGCTCATCATGCATCTCTGGAAAGTGCCTGGGGCGTTACAGAGGCCAAATGGCATCCTCCTGTAAGCGTATGTGCCGAAAGGGCAGGTGAACGTCGTCTTCTCTTGGTCTTCCGGATTCACCGCGATCTGGAAGTAGCCACTATAACCATCCAGGAAGCTGAAGTACTGCTTCCCTGCCAACTTCTCTAACATCTGGTCAATAAAGGGCAGAGGGAAGTGATCCTTCTTCGTAGCTGTGTTCAGCTTCCTATAGTCAATGCACATTCTCCACCCCGTGACTGGCCTCGTCGCAATCAATTCATTTTTCTCATTCTTTACGACTTTCCTTTCTTCGACACCATGTGCACTGGGCTGGCCCAACTGCTGTCCAGAATGGAGTAGATAATTCCGATCGAGACCAGCTTGACAATTTCCATAAGCACCTCTTCCCTCATGTTGGGTTTGAGCTTTCGTTGTTGGTCGCGGTGTAGTTTGGCTCCTTCCTCCAGTTGGATATGATGCATGCACAAGTCTGGGCTGATGCCCACTAAGTCTGTCAGTTTCCAACCGATGGCCTTCTGATTCCTTCTCAACACTTCCAGCAATCTTTCTTCCTGCCCCTGGGTCAAGTGACTGTTGATGATGACAAGCTTTGTTTCTTCCTCCCCCAGGTAGGCGTACTTTAGATGTGCCGGAAGTGGCTTCAATTCCTTTGCTGGCTTTGGCTCTTCAGTGGACAAAGGGTTTTCTGCCGCTTCTCTTTCCAATGGCTTGCCTTGATCAAGCCGCTTCTCTAGGCTGGATACTTGAGCCTTCCCACTTGACCCAGCTGGTCGCGGGTGCTCACAAAAATCCATCATCGCTTTCGCGATGGATTGGTCGTCCATTTCTCCTACTTTCATGGTACCACTCTGCAACCTCCCTCTCGACTTCTTCATCAGCAGCGGAGTCAGTGAACTGCCTTTATAAGAATTCCTTCTCTAAGTACTTCTGCACTAAAGGCTCAGTCAAGTCTACTGAGTACACGTTCTCGCTGTCTGCTGGCTTTTTCATAGCTTCATCAATATTGAACGTGAACTGCTCTCCATTGAAGTCCAAGCTGATCGTCCCATTACGGACGTCTATTATGTTGCTGACAGTAGATAGGAACGGCCTTCCCAGTAGGACTCCACTCGACTCTCTTGCTGCCGGCTCTGTCATCTTGATTACAAAAAAATCGGCTGGGTACAGAAAGTTATTCACCTTCACGATCACGTCTTCCAAAAATCCTTCTGGGTGAATACACGATCTGTCGGCCAGCTGTATCATTATATCAGTATTAATTAGCTTGGCCTCCCCCAGCTTCTTGCAAATCGAGTATGGCAGAACATTAATCGACGCCCCGAGATCGCACATCGCGTGCTCCACTTGGATATCTCCGATTGAAATTGGGAGGGTAAACATTCCCGGATCGATCTTCTTTGAGGGGAGGTCGCTCCTCTGGATCACGGCAGAGACGTTCTCCTCTGCAATTAGTCTTCCCTCCCCGTTGATCTTCCCTGCCAGGTAGTCCTTGATGAATTTGCTAATCGGGGGGCATCATCAAGGCCGTCAAGAGCGGCACCTTAACCTTCACATCTTTGAACATACTTGCCACGTCAATCGTGACATCTTTCTTCCTGGTCACCATTCCTCGGTATGGATATGGCTTGACCTTCTCTTCTCCGGCTTCTTGGCTTTCTTCTGAGGATTCACCTCCCACTTTCGCCTTGCCCTTGTCTCTCCCTTTTGCTTGATCAGGGGAACTAGACTCTCGTTCCTCATTCTGGCTTTGTTCGGGTATACACATTAGGGGTACTGTAGGTGGGCTAGGGTTTTGGTAAACCTTCCCTGACCTCAGGGACACTTCACTGTTGTTTTCATGACCAAGTGGCTGCACAGTGGCAGGGATTTTTCCTTCTGAGCAACTTGAGACATTTGCTTCGTGAGCATATCCAACGCCGGCCTTTGCTCCTTCTGAGCCTCCTGAATTTCCCGCATCGCATCGTTGGGATGATGCGGGATTATCATATCTCCTTGACCTTCATTGGGGTGCCGATTATATCGTTGATTCGGCAGCCCCCTACCATGGTTGGGTTGTGGGTAGTCGGGTTGCCCAGAGTGATCTTGCTGGTATTGCGACTGGTTGTGCTGTTGGTTGCCTCTCTGGTGTGGCGGGACATAACTTACCATCTGGTTGTTCGGTTGCCTTCCCTGATTGCTTGTCTGGGGGCCTTGATTTCTCTACCCCCAGTTTACTTCATTCTGTCTGCTTGACCAGTTGGGCTGTCCTCCACTGGACCAGTTCGCTTGAGGTCCACTTGACCAACTTGCCTGTCCTCCCTGCATTCGGTTTCCTCCATTGTTGGATCTTTCTTGGTGAAGAGCGGCCCAGTTGGGCTGCCCTTCAGAGGATTGCATCTGCGTGCCTCTGCTGCGTACCCTGCACCTCTTCTGTACTGGCCCTGGGATGTCTCGTACGATCGCTTGGCTTCGATCAACCTCTCTAGTATACTCTTTACTTGGCTGAATGGGGTTTTAGAGAAATCCCCTTGAGCTGCTAGGTTGAGATCGTTCATGCTATCCACGGTGAGTCTGCCGTAAAAGGTGGAGTAGATCTCCCTCTCTCCCATCTTGTGGTTGGGGCATGCTTGGAGCAACCCTTGGAATCTATCCCAGTACTGGCCGAGGGGCTCATCGTACTCCTGTCTGGCCTCGGTAATCAACCGCCTAAGGCCACTCGTCTTCGACGCTGGGAAGAAGCGATCTAAAAATATCATCCGGAAGTCGGCCCAGGTTCTGATGGATCCTTCTGGCAACCTCGAAAGCCAGACTCTCGCATCGCCCTTCAAAACGAAGGGAATAGCCTTCAGCCTATAATCTTCAGAAGTACATCCAGCCGGCACAGGTTGGATGTCACAGTATCTGCAGAATTCTTCCAGAAAGGCGTAAGGACACTCCTTCGAGAGACCATAGAAATTGGACAAAATTGCCAGCACTCCTGATTTGATAGCGTTGGTCCGCATCCCAGGAGTAATAGCAATGGCATGGGTGGGCTCCTTCTCGTCATGAGCGTGCAGGGAGCCAATTCTTGAGTCGTTGTCAACGAGGGCCATCTTTGCTTCTGCTTATTCAAGTGGTGGTGGCTGGGGTGGTGCGTTCTGTTCTCCTTCTTCTTCGTTGGTCAATTGATCAGCGGCCGCTGCTGCTGCTAATGCAGCTCTGTATCACGTGGTAACAACACCGGCTTCCTGGATTCTCCAATGAGCGTTAGTGTCTTTTTATATATGATGATGATTCCAGTGTCCACCGCGTTGGTACCTTCTCATAAAAGGAAAGAAAAACGAATGAGAAAAGAAAGAAACAAAAACTATTTACACTTATGCACTACACACAAACATAGAATAACACCATGCTTCCCCGTCAATGGCACCATTTTGGAGGGACCACGGAAGATGAATTGCATGGATCAAGTTATATGGAAGATAACTGAACCGGATGGACCAGTTAGCAAATGTCGTTGCCACTTGATCAAAGCATTCACGCTCTCGCTAGCCAACCAATGTAATTTATAACTCCTAATTTTGCACTACTTTAACAGTAAAGCGGCAAGTTCGGGTCGATCCCACAGAGAAATCAGTGTATCAAGTGTATGAGTAGTGAACAGGGGTCGGCTGCTGCCACGCTTTTAATTTTGGGAGTTTTTAACTACTGGTTTTACCTTAGGCAGAAAGTAAACTATCTACTGGATCAAGGTACTGCTAACTACTGGATCAAGTAAGTGACATGCTGGAATAAAACTGACTACCTAGGCATGCGGCGAAAACACAAACACTTTGCTATTCAACATGATTAAACACTGGATCAAAGTCTAAAGCGAAATTAAACTAGAACAGTGAGCAAGCGAATGAAAACAAAACAACTCCAAATTTATATCCAGAACTCAGAACAGTGTTGCAAGCATGCAGAATACAGAAAGATTGATTCTTTAACTACATAACAACTCGAAATCAAACTATACTAACAACTTCGGGAAATAAGAAAACAAGTAAAGCTGAGAAACTCTCGGAGGGAAATTCGAGACAACGCCGAACAGATATCGAGTACTCTGTTGCGCTCCCTCTCTCTAGCTAACCATTTCTCTAACTTATCTGGAGAACTAAACTAAAAAGGAAAATTGCTGAAGGCGGAAGAAGATGGTAAAAAGAAAAGAAGCAGATCCCCTGATTGTGGTGGCACATCCTCTATTTATAGGCACTACACACAACCTCCAGCTGGATAACGGTCTTGGCAGAGGATATTCGCTCACGCTGTGAGCGAGCGACTCATCGATTGCTACATGCCTTTCTTCTAGAACGACGTCGCTTTTCAATAACAGATTGATGACTCAGCTCCATCCTTGCGTCTCATGTACCAGCACGTGTTCCTCTTCTAGAACGTCATCCATGCTAACAGAATGATGACCACCGTCCAGCTCATTAGCCTCACGTGTCCTCCTTCTAGAAACCAGTGGTCCCCGCCTAGCTGCTTGATCACCCCCCTTTGATCAGTTCACCCGATTTTTGGTCTTTTTCGCCTTTTGTACTAACTTGATCAACTTGGCCTTGTTGCATTGGTCAAGCAACATTCTTGCACATTTAACACTTGTTTCACGCAATAACTGACCAAGTATAGTACGTTTTACCCCCTAAACCGATGCATGAAATAAGTCTTATCATTCTACTACAATTCATAAAAGAAATCCTTCTTCAAGCTTCAACACGCGACCCGGCTCACTCGTCGGAGACCTCTCCACCATCTCCAGCGGCACCCCCATCCCCATTCTCATTGTCATCGCATGGCATCCCCATGTTGCGCTTCATCTGATTCATCGGGAGATACAACTCTCTCTTGTATATGGGGTTGGTAGCCTAGTTTCAGTCTCTGACGACATCGTACAGGTGCTTCGTCACTTGGATCTTGAGGCCATCGGTCAGCTCTGGAGTTTGAGCTCTCGAGACGCATACCCACTGGAAGTTCCCCTCGACATCCGCATCACCGTTTTCTGTCCCATCAGACGACGGTGGTGGGGAACTGGGGTAGGCACCTCATCGACATCGTCGTTTATGTCGAACAAACCGCCGCTGCTACTGTAGTCACCGGAGACAACGAGCATCTTCCACTTTGGGAAGCCTGCAACCATCCCTTACAGGAATTTGGATGAATCCTTCAGGACCACACAGGCATCCCAATACTTAAAACGCGTGAATTGCCTGAGCTCGGGGAACTGTTGGTACGACAACTCTTTTATGTCGTCCATGGTCTGCCCACTGGTCATCGAGCGAACGTTGTTGTCGTGGATGTCGTTGAATCTGAAGACGGAGGACTTTATCCGGTCCCATTGCTTCCGGAGTTCGTCATGCATGTGGAACTTCGCACCATCCGGCTTAAATTGTTGATAGCTTAGCTGGATACGATTCCAAAGCCCATCATTTGTCTGATTATTCGACCAAATGGGATAATCTATAAAGAGACCCACACTTTCGCAATAGAAGTGTACACCTCTGCACTGTAAACTGTCCTCTTGTCCTCTGCACCCTCCCTCGCTGCCTGCGACGACTCGCCGGCAATGTCCCCCCATTCCCCTCCCAGTCCCAGTGCCCCTCCACGCCGGCTAAGGAGTCTCTCCCATGTACGAAGGTAGACCTAACTCCTCCAGCGAGAAAGAATAGTTGTCGAAGAAAGGCTTATTGCTCCGCAGAGTGGGATAATCCGCTTAATCGGCCAACCCTCCAAGTTGGGCCGATAGACATTGTCCCCAAACGGCGATTGGGGGTACAAGTCTTCCGTCTTCAGCGTTGCCACCGCTAATGGAAGGGAACCCTCTGAAGATGCCAGGAACCCCTGCCCCCCCAGAAATTGGTTGTCGCCGCCTCCGCCGCTATCGTCGGTGTTTCCCACATCTGTCAGCATTAAATCATCTACCACTGCAGCCGGTGTTTCCCAATCCTCCGGTGTTTCCCCCATATTTCCCACTGGGAACTGCGTCCCGCACAAGGGATATTGTGATTTGTTGGTGTTGGGGAAGTCGCTATCGTGATTCATTATCTAGAGAGAATGAGCGGGGAATAAAATTTTACTCGGTAGAACGAGTAGTGTGAATAAAATGAAATGCGACAAACCGTATATATAGAGTTGAAATAATAAATAAATTAAAAAAAATTATGGCACGGCGGACGCTCCACATGAAGTAGTGCCGAGCGCTTCTCGGCCATGCCCGACCTCATGGGCGCCACTCTCTTCCCCTCTCAGCTCGCCGGACACAATAGCTCCCAGCCCGACCGCCGAGCCACACGGCAGTGGCTAGGCGGTGGGTTGGGCGCCTATTGCTAGTGCTCTTAAAGAGTCATTTTGTCATTTTGGATTGTCTATGTTTGAAAGAGTCATTTACTTTTCCTCCTTTTTGATATGCGGATCCATATTCCACTATTTTTTTTCACCCATAATCTATTATAAAACTAATATTAACTATAGATCTCACGTTCCATTTAGTTTATCTAGACACACTTTTTTCATATAGTCGCAGAATTTATTAAAACTTGAGTCATAGTGATTTTTAAAAGATGGATTGAGAGAATAAATTTAATGCACATGCTACATAGTGAAGTGTGTATAGTCCAAGAAATAAGCCACACAAGTTTTAATAAAAGTAGTTTATCACTTGATTGTACTAGGAGTAGAGAGTACATAGTGTGGTATTTAAAGAGTAGTGATTAGAGGTAATACGACTATATTGTTTAGAAATAAAAATTGACTACTTTGTACACCTAATTAGCAAAAATGAACGAAGAGAATGAATAAAAATACAGAATAGAATCTCATTAATCAAGACAACATAAGTAATCATTAATCACACAAAAAACCTAACAGAAATTAATTCTTATTCTAGTATGATTTCAGTTTTATCTCTTCAATTTTATTCTCAATTTTTCAACTTTTCAACAGCTTTTATTTCCGACTTTTGCTTAAAAATTACTCCATGTCTAAACAGTACAATTATTGTATACCTATTTTGGATATAAATAAATTATTGTTCCTGTTTTTATTAGTATAATTTTCCTCTTGTTTCAGATTTTGTTATTCAATTTGAATAAAAATATTTCCACAAAATTAAAATGCATTAAAAATATCCGGAATACTATTACAAATTACAAAAAAATTAAAAATTACATAATTAAAATCCTAAAAATTAAAAAGTACATAATTAAAATCCTAAAAATTAAAAATTACATAATTAAATTGATAAAATAAAAAAAACCCACTACTTGTGGCCAAATTTCGCCCAAATGTGTTTGATTAGGTCTTCTTGTAGCTCAATGTGGGCTCGGGTATCGCGCATTGTGTTCCTTGTTTCGATCCTCTCGTCCACCGTTGTATGCACCCCTCGGCGTGGGGGAGACCTCGCGGTTGAGCTTCTGGCTTCATCCTCGTCGTAAAAGCTAGCCGTCATCGGTCCTTCGTCAGCTATAATCATGTTGTGCAAGATAATACACATGTACATGATGTCGGTGATATTTTTCACGTATCACAGCCGAGACGGGGCCTTCACAATGTTGAATCGGGCTTGAAGGACCCCAAAAGCTCTTTCGACGTCTTTCCGAACGGACTCGATAGGCGGCACGGTATTGTTCATAGTATTCTTGTTCTTCGCGCTCCGCTTCCGTAATGAGATTGGTGAAATCCATTTGAGAGGGTTTGAGTGAGAGAGGAAGATGTAGATAAGTTGTATGAAAAAATATGAATGGGAGATGATTTGATGTGAAAAATAGATGATAAATGTGTGTATTTATAGATGATTTTTGGAATAAAAAAATAAATCAATCAATCAAAAAAATTTCAGAAAAACTGTAGAAAATGGCCATATTTTTTGGAATCTGGAAATATTTTTTTTTAATTTTTGGTATTATTTTTCAATTTAAAAAAAATAAATTTCCAACAGAAATGTCGTTGGCCAATCAGAACGCGCCACGTTAGCTGCTCGCTGGCACGGACGTGCTCGATGCATCGATCAGCGTCACGCCAGCGGCAAGAGCGCAGTGGCGAGCAGGCGGTGCCGCGCCGCTGGCACGGACGGATGTCAACTCACCACTGTGGATGCTCTAATAGAGTCAATGGCTACAATTAAATTCGCTAATGCTTTGGTAAATCAACCAAATTAATAACGCGAATCCTAAGAGTAGTGAGTAAAAGTGGGTCCGGGCCCACATCCGTGCTCGTTGGCAAGAGCACGGATGGGGATGCTCTTACCTAATTAAAGATATTGTGTTATGTAAACAAACCCAACTAAACATTAATACTATTTTTTTTATTAATAAATAAATATAAATTTAAAGATCACACTACGGAGAACTCGAAATGGAGATTTTTGTCTAATGCATTACCTTTCTAGCTTGACCAACTCACACACAACACAACTAAACACTAATAATAATATAGAACGCACAATCCAGTAACTATTTCAATAGTATTTTTTTATTTCTCTCTCTTATCTGTGTATTAAAATCCATGCTTGATATTTTTATGGAGGAGTATTCAATCTTTGTTGATACTAATATGCTAGTAGGGTTCAGTTATTTGGTTAGATTTGAGGACCTAGGATTTTATCAAGTTAGATTATTATATTTATCTTATTTTTTGAAGGACTATCAATTGTTGGAAGTTGGAACTTATACAAGTAAAGTAATTAAAGTTGTAAAAAAAATAAACTTGAGCATGAATGAGATAAAATACGAGTAACGGGACAACCTAATCAAATTTGAATTTTATTTTGTCTGATCGTAAGTTGGCCGGCAGCATGGTATATATTACGTCCATGTCATTATCTGACCTAAGAAAAGAGCTACATTCATTTTTAAATTTTACTATTACAATTATAACAGTATTACTAAAAAACCTAGTAGGAGTACAATTTTTTTTTCGTAATTACAAGTACATTGGAAGCTATTTTTATTTGAAATCGAATGAACATATTTCAATATTTCTCAAACGTGAAATCGAACCATAAACTTTTGTTCATCTACACAAAGGTTGAAAAATAGAACAGAAACAGAAAAAGACAAAATAAATGCCAGACTCTAATTTGTGTCAATATCAAGTAAATTGAAATAAATATATACGGAGTATATTTTAAACTTTATTACTTCATCCATCTGCTATTATTTGTTGCTAATTTTTTTTTATCCATACGCCAATACTTACACTTGATACTAATACTTATTAGTAATAAATTCTACATTCCATATTTTCACTAACTCATTTATACTCATATTTCAGAATTATTAATTTATAAAAATAAAATTTATATTCCATTAATTTTTTTCAATCAAATTCACATTACATTTTTAAAAATGTGCTAAATCAATATGTCACTATTAATATAGGACGAAAGAAGTATAATATTTGACCAAAATATATACTAATTATTTTACTTCCATCAAAGAGCATAGCTTTGATTGCGTGTCTATATAAATGTATCAAGTTGTAATTAATTGAAATATAACTCGATTTATAGTATTTGTTTTTGAAAAATAGCCTTAATTGAAATAAATAACTGAGCTTCAAAAGAACATAATTCAAATTATAAGGGTTTTAGCAGGGGAAGGATTCACAGCACTCCATGATGTGCGACAAAACGTATGCGTTTTCTAATGAGACGACACAAACATTTAATATTCAATTCATCCCACCATCCACACCATTTAAATGTTTGTGTCGTTTTATTAGAAAACGCATGCGTTTTGTGGCACAGCATGGGTCGTGTTGTGGTTTTAACCATAGCAGAGGATCCTTCCCCGTTTTAGCATCTACTTCCCCGTGTTGTGGCTGGGAAGGTGATGCATGCGGTTCAGTTCGAAAGCTATGGCGGTGGAGCAGCCGGTTTAAAGGTGAATTTCACTCCCTGCTAACTTTTTTAGTGTCGTGGTGCCTTGGATCAATGATTACTCAATTGGAATTCGAATTTTGAGGAAGGAGCTTTACCTCTATTAAACTGCCAATTTATACTCTTCTTTCTGTAATCATTTGTTCATTTGTGCGTGATTTCATGCTTTGAGAAATAAATTAGCTGTACATCATTGCTGCTTGGAATGCGATTGAAACAAATCCTTGTTAGATATAGAAATCAACATGAAGTAATTTTTTTTACTGAAATTGATGTTAGTGCTTTCAATTTTGGGGTCAAATTAATGAGTGTGATTTATAGGCTGATTCGTGGGAGAATTGATTAGATCATATGATAGCAAGGATTTTCGTAGCATTGGGTGAATTTTTATAAGTTTAATTGGCAAATTAATTTGATAGGATCTAATGACAACTGCCTATGATATTCAGCATGTAAGAAGTGAATGCTAAATGAAGATCTAGAGCTCAAGTCATTTTGAGCTCAAGGACAGCCGCAGGAAGAAGATTAGTATGATGGATGGTTTCTCAGCCATCCGATTAGTTTTTAGTTGATGAGTTGTTGTATAAATAGTTAGTTTTGAGCTACAGTTAGAGTTGTAACATCTTAGCTCATTTTCAGTGCGATTGAAATATACATTCTATTTCTCTCCCAAATTCTTCTTCATCTACTTCCAGTTCATATTGCAGTGCGGGTGTGTGTAATCGTTTCTTCAGCTCCGTTCTTCCAACACAGCAGAACTGATTTCTCTTCTTTCACAAGGATTCTTCATTCTAATTTGCTGAGTTAAGAATGTTTGTTTGTGCTGTAGGTTTTCTTGATACATATAGTTGCTTGTTCTCGAGCATGCCTGTTGATAGCTATTTGTGCACAACACACAATGTTGTTTGTTGAAGTGTAGTTTGAGGTTGGATTTTAGTTATTCATCTACTCATAGATATAGTTTACCTACTTGCAGCATATTGAAGTTCCGATTCCCACTCCGAGCAAGGGTGAAGTACTGCTAAAGTTTGAAGCTATAACCAGTGGCGGATCCAGGAATCAAAAATCGTGGAGTCGAACCGATCAAGATTATAAATATATTTTAATAAATATCTCTAAACAAAAATACGTAAAAATATAAATACCACAATCTTATGCTATGCGAGATAGTTGGCTTCTTCGAGTATCCATTTTCTGAAAACGACTCAAAATCCTTTCATTGGGAATAGTTGCAAACACCTCCTTCTCGCTATATACCGTCAAACTGTCGTTCAACCAGTCATCTCCCATCCTATTTCTCAGCTCTGACTTCACAAATTTCATTGCAGAAAACACTCTTTCAACGGATGCTGTAGCTACTGGTAAAAGTAAGACCAATTTTATCAATCGATAAACCAATTGAAAAATCTTATCTTTCATCGTTTCAACCATCTTCTTTGAAAGAGTTCCCAAATCTTCAACATCTGAAAAACGTGTATCTCTTCTTACATCACTCACGAAACTTTGAAGTTGTTTAGTTAACAAGTTAAGCTCCATGGATGAAAAGTCTTCCGGATAAAGGGTGGCAAGATGAACAAGTTTATCGACATTGAAATTGGAGAAATGATTTCTTGGATCAAGACATGCCATACACTCGAGTAGGTCTGTGCTGGACTCAGAAAAACGATTCCTCATTTCTTGGCTAATTAAATCAACAACCTGATTGTGAAAAAAAATTATGTTAGGAGTTAATATCAAAGTTTAAATAAATAAGAATATTAGTTATAAAAAATACCTGATAAAAAATTTCAACACGATAATAATGATAGTTTGTAATACTTTGTCCATCATTCTTCATACGAATTCTTCTTGGAACAATTTTATCCATGTTAGGAACATCAATTTCATTTGCCCGGCAAAATGCTTCCACTTCTTGCAAGAAATCATCCCATCCAGATTCTCGAAATGCTTGCAAGTCCTCTTTCACAGTCACTATCAAATTTATTGCATTCAAAATATTTTGATCTCTGTATTGCAACGCACAAGATAGTGGATCAATCATACCCAACAAATGTTTCATCAACATCATGAGAAACACAAAATCAAAGCTTTCCATCTTTTGAAGCAACCCTTTAGATTTGCCACTTGTTTCTTGATCAACCCCATCTTCGAATACAGTTTCAAGTACTATGACTATCGAGGGCCACATAGATGCAAGACGAGTTAAAGTAAGATAATGAGATCCCCATCGAGTGTCACCCGGTCTAAGCAAAGAAGTTTCTTGATTTAGACCTTTACCTGAAGTGATTTCCCCTTTCTCAATCCTTTCAACCATTCTTTCATATTCAATTTGTCGGAGTTTATCTGCCCTTTTGCAAGAAGATCCACATACTGTAACAATCGGGCTAACATATCCGAAAAAATCAGAAACATGTCGATTTGTCTTACATACCGCCACACATACCAATTGAAGCTGATGGGCAAAACAATGGACATACCATGCCGATGGATTTTCTTTTAAAATAAGTGCTTTAAGTCCATTAAATTCACCCCTCATATTTGAAGCCCCATCATATACCTGACCCCTCAATCTTGACAAAGATAATTCCATCTTAGAAAATACAAAATCAATTGTCATTTTCAAGCATCTTGATGAAGTCTCTTTAACATGAACTAAGGCTAAAAATCTTTCTATTATCTCTCCATTTTTATTCATGTATCTAATAACAATAGCCATTTGCTCCTTCACCGAGCAATCTCGAGACTCATCAACCATTATGGAAAATAATCCATCACCAAGTTCCTTCATTATTTCAAGTGTAGTTTCAAATGCACACGCATTAACGATATCTTTTTGAACTGATGGAGCAATCATTTGATTATTTCCGGGAGCATTCTTCAATACAACTTGACCAACTTCATCATTCCTTAAACTATACCAATATAATAACTCCAGAAAGTTGCCCCTATTTGAAGAAGTTGATGTCTCATCATGTCCTCTAAAAGCCAAACCTTGATTCAAAAGGAATCGAATAACATCAAGAGTTGCAGTCAAACGAATCCTATATTCCTTCTCTTGTTTTGAACCAACTCTACTAACGATATAAGGCACACTCTGCTTTTGATTTACAAAATTTTCATATTCAATTCTAGCTTTGTGGTGTGCACTACCCGTTGATCCAACATGAGCTCTAAATCTTTCATTAGCCTTCTTCCAATTAGAGAAACCACCACTAACAAATGCTTCATCTCCTGGAGCTAAATAACCACGCTTGAAAAGAAAACACCAAAAACAATACGCAGCATCTGTTGTCGTACTATATTCAAGCCAAATATAATCTTTATACCAAACATCCCTAAAACCTCTCTTATCTTTCCCATATGTTTTTTTTGGAAAGTCATGGCCTTTTGGTTGACAAGGACCTTTGGCAACATATTCTCTACGAATTCGATCACGAATATTCACATCAAAACTATCTATAGGGTCTCGTAATCCGACGGCTTTGATTTTCTCTTTATCAATTTCAATCTCGTCCGGATTATTTTCAACTACCACATGATTTTCCAATTGTTGTGGTTCTTGCTCAACATTAGCACTTGAAGAACCGATAGAAACTCGAGGTCTTTTCTTTTGAAATTTATCCATTAACCTAAAAACAATGTAACACAAATTTAAAATTTATATTTAATCAATTATCATATACTATGAAACTTTCTAATCTAATCTCGGACAAGGTAAACAAAATCAATGAATATTCAAAAGCAATTAAGCAAAGTTGCAAAAATAATTGCTATATCTACTTAAATTAGAGAATATAATAATTATTGATCAATTTTATAGCACTATAATGTGAATTGTAAAAACAGAAAAAAAAAAAAACAAAAACAAATAATAGTACCAACTTAAACTTGAATGATGATTTTAAATACCTCAATAAGTGATAAGATACAAGAAACTCTCACAAAATAATTGTTGATGCCAATTTTGGGTAGAGAATGAAAGGGTTTTCTTTTCCTGTTATAAATTCGCCCTAGTCTGTGTAAGTTAACAGCTTTTGCATTCTCTATATTTAAATAGGTTAAAATTATTGGAAGTTGGGCTTATTTAATTATGGTATCAATTAATACAAGTTAAGCCCATTTGTAAAGCCCTAAGTACTAAAATATTGGAAATTGTGTCTTCTTCTTCAGCCAGAGGCGGCGACGTTTGCTGCCATTGCTGCCTGGGCCAGAACTTCGGTGGCGTGGGGTCGGCGGCTGAGGGAGGGCATTATCCGGCGATTCTCCGGGGACAGCGGTGGGGTCGGCCGACCCCCCCGACCCCACCTAGATCCGCCGATGGCTATAACCTTAAATCCTGTTGATTGGAAAATTCAGAAAGGCATGGTTCGGCCTTTTCTTCCTCGGAAGTTCCCTCACATTCCTGGTAGGCCTTCCTAGTTGTGATTCTTGAAATCTTGTTTGGCTTATAGTATTTACTTTGAGGCATAGGACAGTAGATAGTGATTTTACGAAGCTGGAAACATATCATTAATTCATTTCAGCAGTGATCGTTTTCTTAACCTATTTCTGTTTTACTGAGCAGCCACTGATGTTGCTGGAGAGGTAACAGAGGTTGGACCTGGAGTGACAAACTTCAAACCGGGTGACAAATTGTCGCGTTGCTGAATCACCTCGTAAGTTTGTTGTATTATTTTGCATGCGAGTCTGTTGCTGATGTCGGACATAGTTTATTTGCTGCTATTGTCGGACATAGTTTATTTGTAGCTGTTGTCAGTGGTTGGTCTGAGGTCGATCGCGATTACTTCGGATTTGATCAAGTTATATAGAAGATAACCGATCGGATGGATCAGTTTGCAAGTGTCGTTGCCACTTAATCAAGGCGTTTTTGCTCTCACTCACAGCCAATGTAATTTGTAACTCCCAAACTTGCACAACTTTAATAGTAAAGCGGCAAGAACGAGGTCGATCCCACAGAGAAACCGGTGTATCGAGTGTGTGAGTAGTGAACGGGGTTCGACTGCTGCCACGCTTTAGTTTGGGAGTTTCTAAGCTACTGGAATTACGCTAGACAAAATGTAAACTATCTACTTGATCAAGCTACTCATCATGCTGACACAATTTAATGGATCAAGTAAGCGACAGGCGGAAATAAGGACATAACTACCTAGGCATGCTACGCAAAACACAAACACTTTGCCATTCAACATAATAAAGATTCGGACAATTAATCTTAAAAGCGAAACTGAACTGGAATAGTAAACAAGATGACGAAAACAAAACAACTTCGACTTTTATAGCTCAGAACAGTGCGCTGAACATGCGAAATACAAAAAGATCGATTCTTTAACTACGGAATTAAACTAAGCTATCGACTTCGGAAAATAAGAAAGCGAGTAAAGCCGAGGAGTTCTCGGTTGGAAACTTGGGACGGCGCCGAACAGATATTGAGTATTCTGTCGCGCTCCCTCGGTCCCTCTCTTTCTAACTGAACCTTTCTCTAACTAAGCTAACTAAAGTAGAAGGAAAAAGCTAAAAAGGTAGATACTAAAAACAACGATGTAAAGAGAAGAAGCTCCTTAATTATGGTGATACATCACCTATTTATAAGCTCGTTGTGACGACCTCCAGCTGGATAGCGATCTCGGAAGAGGATATTCGCTCACGCTGTGATCGAGCGTATCATCGATTGATATGTGCCTTCCTTCTAGAATGATGTCGCTCCTCAATAACAGAATGATGACCCAGCTCCGTCCTTGCGTCTTGCGTATCAGCATGTGTCCCCTTCTAGAACGTTGTCCTTGATAACAGAATGATGCTTGCCATCTAGCTCATTAGTCTTACGTATCCTCCTTCTAGAAACCAGTGGTCCCCGCCTAACTGCTTGATCACCCCATTTGATCAGTTCACCTGATTTTTGGTCTTTTTCGCCCTTTGTACCAGCTTGATCAACTTGGCCTTGTTACCTCGGTCAAACGGCATTCTTGCACATTTAACACTTGTTGTGCGCGATAAATTGATCAAGTAGCATACATTTTACCCCTAAACCGATGCATGAAATAGGCCTTATCAAACTACTCACACTTAAAACATACTTGTCCCCAAGTATAAAGAAAAAGAAAAGAAAAAAGATAAGACAAATTTCAGGCATGGTTTACTCATTTCAAGAAAGTAAAAGAAAATGAAAAGAAAACAAGACTCAAAACATACTTGTAACACCTCGATTGTTTGTTGTTCTAAAACCTTCTCTACAACAACAAAAACTAGTGTCCAATATATTGCCCATAACTGGATCTTTATGAGGAGCCATTTTGCGAGTTCCAAAACCTATTGCCTTAGCATATTTCATATAAGCATCATATGCTTCAACTTCTGTTTCGAACTCCATCCCTAGCTTCGGAATAATGTCATCAGATATGATTTCATCAATACCTACAAATATATGAGTAAAAAATAAATTAGATATTAAATCATACATGCTCATAATTTTTCCATCTACTTTCAAATCAAATAACAAATTGACAATAATAAAACTATCTCTGTACGTGATCATTTAATCTATTTCCAATACATAATCTCCTTATAATCTTCTTTTGAACATTTAAATTAAGTATATATATATGTATATATTATATGCATGGAACTTAATTTAAACAAATTCAAAGCACTCATTCCATTAAAATTTGGATAACAATTACTATAACAAATTGAAGCAAGTTCAAATTTACTTACCTAGTTGAATAAATGAAAACTTGGAGATCTTCTTTATTTGAACTTGGAGAATAAATGAAGACTTTTGTTCGGTGCTAAACTTTTACGTTTATGATTTTTAATGAGAATTGAATAAATGAAAGCTCTAGGGTTTAAATTTTAGGTTTTAGTTTTTCATTTCCTTTTTTTAAAGAATACCTACATGCCAGTAGTTAAACTACTGATGTATGAGAACGTGTATCATGATAATTAAACTTTAAGTCTTTTATTTTGTTAATTTAAAAATATATCCACATGTTATATTTTGTTAATTTAAAAATATATCCACATGTCATTATTTTATTAGTGTAGGATGAAATAGTGTAGCATTTGAATGAGGTATTTTATTAGTGTAGGATGAAATAGTGTAGCATTTGAATAAGGTCCGCTTAGAGATACCCAAGGTTTTCGGTTCCGGCGGTTAACCGCCGGTTCCGATTCCGAACCGGAACCGTGAGTTTTTTCTTGAACCGGAACCGCCATATTTTGAACCGCGGGCCGGTTCCGGTTCCAAATTTTACGAATCGAAACCGTGCCGGAACCGCCGATTCTAGACGGTTCCAAACCGAAACCGTGAAAAACCATCGGAAAACCGTGAAATCTAGCCGGAACCGCGAAAAACCGCCGGAAACTGGCGGTTCGGAACCGTGAAAAACCGTAAAAAAACCATCGGAAAACCGACGGTTCAGAACCGGAATCGGAACCGCCAGTTTTCGAACCAAAACCGGAACCGTGAAATAGCCTCACGGTTCGGTTCGGTTCTGGTTCCACATTTCTCGAAACCGGAAACTATGTCTAGGTCCTCTCTGAGATTTGTAGCTGCTATTATACTTAGATCAACTAAACGAAACACCGTAGTAAAATTTTGGGAACACATTATTTAAACTTAAAGAGTAATTTATTAGCAGTAGTAATACTAATACCTTTGTAGAACTGTACACAGCAAATCACTACAGCAATCCTTACACACACTGACACACACACATTCTTCAAGCAAGAGATCCTTTTCTTGTTACCTTTGTCACACCACTGAGGATCACCTCCATCTACTGCTCGACGGCGATCTTTCCAGTAGCGTGTCCGTCAATGCTCTTTGCCCACGCAGCTCCGACGTCGCTAAACGGGTGCTTGCAGTCGATCACCACCTTCAGCTTCCCCTGCTTCACCAACTCCGCGAGGTAGGCTAAGTTCTCCGCCTTGGGGGATGTGATGAACGGAACCAGCTGTTTCTTCGACAACGTGAGCTTCTTCATGGCGAAGGTCCACATGGTACTCAACCCAGGCGTGAGGTCGATCACCTTCCCATCCGGGCTCAGGTTTGGCTCGAACACCGACCACGGGATGGCCGACGCGCACTGGATCACCGCGTCGTACTTCTTGCCCGACGGGCTCTTGAGGGCCGCACCCTCTGGGGTCTTGTAGTCGAGCACCTCGTCCGCCCCGAGGCTCCTCACAAAGTCGAGGTTGCGGGCTCCACACGTAGCGGTGACGTGTGCGTTCCCCAGTTTTGCCAGCTGAACTGCCATGTGGCCGACGCCACCAGAGGCGGCAGTGATGAGGATGTTCTTCTGGGGACCGCTGCCGTCGAACTTGAGCCCGGCACAAATGAGGGCACCGTGAGCCGTCTGGCCAGCGATAGGAAGGCTTGCTCCTTCAGCAGCTGATACTTCAGCAGGCCTAGGAACTGTTACATCTATCTTAGCCACACAGTATTCTGCTAAACCACCTCCTATCTGTTTTATCAAGATTCACAACCACAATCAAAGGAAATCCATAGAAAAAGAAGCAAGACATTGTTAGAGAAACAACTCAAACACTTACACCGACATTCAAGCCAGCAATGACTTTATCACCAGGTTTGAAGTTTTCTACTCCGGGGCCGACCTCCACAACTTCTCCAGCTACGTCGGTACCTATTTCGAGGAAAAAAAAAGGAATCATATTATAAATTAAGATCACAGTACAAGTGAAGTGAAGGTCTAATCTGGCAAAATTGCAGGCAGTAATATAACAAACAGCATACGTAACAGAAGGTAGAGTGAATGGCCCAAAGCAAAGATTCTAACAGATTTTCCAGAGTCATGCCATGCCCCCTCAAATAAGATTAATTACAACAAGCTTGAACTAACGAATAATTTCAATAAACAAACAGGTGTAGTATATTCGACAAATCAACAAGTTAACTTTTAACAAATACGTGTGCACGAACTCGATATCTCCTTAACCAGGGTGTTAACTAATACTCTCCTGGATCCATATTAACCTTTGTCAGAACTACAATCCAGCACACACAGAGCAAATCTCCCTTTGATCAACTCATTATGCTTTCTAAAGAATTTGGAAAATCAAGCAATGGCAATGCAAACAATCAAGGGATCTTCCAGTCAAAAAGATAAGATTTGATGATGCAGAGCATATTGTAGTATACTTTGCCATTCTATTCCGAAAGTCTTACCAGGAATATAAGGAAACTTCTTAGGCATGAAGGGACGAAGCGCGCCTTTCTGAAGTTTCCAATCAATAGGATTTAAGGTTGTGGCTTCCACTTTCACCAGGACTTCACCCTTACTCGCCCTACCAACTGGAACTTCTACTTCCTGCAATACCACTATCAATCAACCTCAACTACAAAATTTACTTTCTCTTTCTATTTTCAGTCATCAACAAGCCTTGGGATCCCCCGCCAATTTTTTTTGAAAAAGGAATCTATATAATTAGGTCGTAATTTATAGTTTTCTCAATTCGTATATACTTCCACTGCTCATTTCTAAAATCCTAGATCTGTCACAAAGAAACTACTAACTCCTTAAAATTTGTAGCTAGATCAGTAAAGTAATTACGGCCAATAAAAAAAAGGACGAAAATTGAGCTTCTCCAACTCGGAATCAAATCAAATCAAATGATAGGCGCCAAGAAATTGACCTTCAAAGCAGCAGCTCCGCCGCCGTAGCTGTCGTACTGGACCGCGCGCATGAGTTTCCCCGCCATTCTGCCGAGATATGACCGACCGAATTTGCTGAAGTAATTTTCTTTCGAAACCTAGTCTCCACCTTTCTTTCCGTGAGATACTTATACGGAGTATATGAATACGTGTGTATATGGTGAGTTAATGAATGCGACGGCTTAGCTAGGAAGCTTCTGCCGCCTAGCCAAATGCAGACACCTAAGCTATATATTTTTTATTTCGTTATCGATGGTAACTTACGATAATGACGACCTCTATCATTAATGACGTGCTTCATTCACTTGATCATTAATTTATGGAATAGTATCTATTGCGTGTAATTTCACTTTACGTCATTTATAATCATTTTATGTTGTGTTTTTTATTAAGATTTCATTCTTGTTAAATCGTTGATTGCGACCAAGTAATAAGAATAAGAAAATCGTGTGCAAGTAGAATAAGAAAATCGTGTGCAAGTATCTTTTTGTTTAAATTTTTAATCGAAAAGCCCTACTTTTCTGATCTATAATTGATATTCTAACGAAATTTCTTAAACCCAAAACATGTTCGGAAATATTTATAGGAAAACTGAAATGGTCTCGGTTATTGTTGACATAGATCATTGACTCGATTTATGAAAATTTTACTTCAAATTTATATTGGTCGGTGATGAAGCGGCGAATTTTCGATGGTAATTAATGCACGTAAAAATAAATTACGACACAGAGGTTTTACGTGGTTCGATTTACTGAGGTAAATCTACGTCCACAGGGAGAAATGGGGGCAGGTTTGTATTGCTTGATCTGCGAAAATACAGCTTACAATACAGACTTGCTATATGCTATTTTATCTCTAGAGAGCTTTTTTAGAGTTTAAAAGAAGAAGCAGAAGACCTTATCTATCTGACCTAGGTTCTATTTATACAGTGAACTAAGATCGTGGCATGCAGCATTTATTAGGTAGTGGATGTCGTGGAGATCGTGGCGACCTTGCATGGGTCCACTATCCTGCATGAGTTAATGACTGCTTGACACCACTAAATAGATCGTCGGTGTAGTGGAGGTGGAAATCTTGTATGAGTCCACTATCTCCTAGTTCGGTCGAATACTGAGACCGAACTGCTGAATTATTGCCGAGCAGCTTTTGCCGATCTGAGAGTAGAGCTTGATGCCGACCTGAGAGCAGAGCTTGATGAGTTGGCTTTCACCGAGCTGTAGGCTGGGGCCGAACTCTTTGGATTAGGTAGTGGATGTCGTGGAGATCGTGGCGACCTTGCATGGGTCCACTATCCTGCATGAGTTAATGACTGCTTGACACCACTAAATAGATCGTCGGTGTAGTGGAGGTGGAAATCTTGTATGAGTCCACTATCTCCTAGTTCGGTCGAATACTGAGACCGAACTGCTGAATTATTGCCGAGCAGCTTTTGCCGATCTGAGAGTAGAGCTTGATGCCGACCTGAGAGCAGAGCTTGATGAGTTGGCTTTCACCGAGCTGTAGGCTGGGGCCGAACTCTTTGGTTGTACCGAACTGAACTCTTTAGTCACGCCGGACTGATACTCTTTAGTCATGCCGAACTGATACTCTGTCTTGGGCTTTACTGCTGTTGGGCTTGTTTAGTACGTACTCCATCACTACCCCCCCCCGAAAAGCGAAGTGAATCACTTCGGCATTCTGGAAAAAAGTATGGGGTAAGTTGATGTTTGTCCACAGTCTCATGAAGTGAACTCTTCTTTGACCGGACTTGGTTTGTGTCCTAATTTGGCGAGTTTTATCGCTCGGATCGGACTTTCCGTTGTCCTAATTTGGGGATCGGACTTTCCCTTGTCCTAATTTGGGGATCGGACTTTCCCTTGTCCTAATTCGGCGAGTTTTATCGCGTGGATCGGACTTTCCCTAGTCCTAATTCAGGCAAGTTTTATCGCGAGAATTGGACTTTTGTTGCAGTTCGTTTCAGACGAAGTGCTTGTTTAAGCTGAATTGTGGTCTTGTATCCTCTTTAGAAGCTTTGACGCACAATCGTGGGCTTGTTGCAGCTCGTTTCAGACGAACTGCTTGTTTAAGCTGAATTGTGGTCTTGTATCCTCTTTAGAAGCTTTGACTCACAATTGTTTAGCTTGTATATGTTCTAAGAAGGGGATCAGTCTTCGAAGAACAAGATACCTCAGTAACATTTGTAAGAGACGACACGCACAGAGACAGACAAAACACACAAACAAAACGCACAGAGACAAATAAAGACCAAGTAAACCAAATAAAGCACATTGAGCAAACAGGACTCAAGACTGACTGACCGGACTGTCTCTTACAAATGGAACTTTTTGAGGTTGGAAATGTGCCATGTTCGGGGTACCTGTTCTCCTGACATGTGAGCCAATTTGTAAGACCCTTTGCCGAGGACTTCTGATACCCGATACGGACCTTCCCATGTGGGTTCGAGTTTGCCCAGCTTTTCTGCTCGGCTTACTTCGTTGTTTCTCAGGACGAGATCTCCCACTTGAAATTGCAGCTTCTTCACCCTTTGGTTGTAATACCGGGCTACTTGCTCCTTGTACTTGGCTGCTTTTATGCATGCCAATTCTCTTCTTTCTTCGGCAAGATCTAGCTCGGCTCTCAGTCCGTCGTCATTCATTTCTGAGGAGAAATTTAGAGTTCGGGGACTGGGTACGCCGATCTCCACCGGAATTACGGCTTCAGTGCCGTACACCAGACTGTATGGAGTTTCACCATTGGAGGTTGTGGGTGTAGTTCGGTAGGACCATAGGACTTGAGGGAGATTTTCTACCCATTGTCCTTTGGCTTGTTCTAACCGAGCTTTTAACCCTTTCACCAGGATACGATTTGTTACCTCCGTTTGTCCGTTTGCTTGTGGATGAGAGACCGAAGTGAACCGCTGTTGAATATTCAGCTCTTGGCACCAATTCTTGAACGTCTTGTCGGTGAACTGAGTCCCGTTATCCGAGATGAGGATGTGGGGTATGCCAAATCGGCACACTATGTTCTTCCAGACGAAATCCAATGCCTTCGAGCTCGTTATCGTAGCTAATGGTTCAGCTTCTACCCACTTCGTAAAGTAATCCACGGCAACGACTAGGAACTTCATTTGCCGAGGAGCTTGAGGAAGTGGTCCCACTATGTCTATGCCCCATTGCATGAAAGGCCAAGGGCTTTGCATAGTGGATAGATCGGTCTGCGGCATTCTTGGGATATTTGCATGGATTTGGCACTTCGGGCATGTCTTGACGAGCTGCACTGCTTCTTGTACCAAGGTTGGCCAATAATATCCCCATCTTAGAACTTTTTTAGCTAAAGCTCTAGCTCCGATGTGGCTACCGCACGACCCTTCATGAACTTCTCTGAGGATGTAGTCCGTCTCTTCTGGTCCTACGCACCGCAATAACGGCTGGAGGTAAGACTTTCTAAAGAGGACTCCTTCATGAAGTTCGTACCGAAGTGCTCGGCACGTGATCTTCCGAGCTTCTCTCTTATCTTCGGGCAATTGTCCTTGATCCAGATATTGCAAGATCGGCGTCATCCAGTTCGGCGAGCTGGATATTGAATGTACCTCGGCTTCATCAATGCTTCGATGCATTAATTCTTCCGCCTTTGAGCTCGGATCTGAGGCCAACTTACTTAAGGTATCTGCTCGGCTATTTTCCGCTCTGGGAACGCGGATTATCCGAAAATAGGAGAAACTTCGGCTGATGCTTTGCGCTTTGTCCAAATACTTCTTCATTCTCTCGTCACGGGCTTCACTGGTACCCAACATGTGATTTACTATGACTTGTGAATCACAATGGACTTTGAGAGATTTGACGAGCAGACTTTGCGCTAACTGAAGTCCGGCCAGGAGGGCTTCGTACTCGGCTTCATTATTAGTAGTGGGGAATAGGAACCGAAGTGAGTAGGTTACCTCGTGTCCGTCGGGAGCGACGAGTAAAATACCAGCTCCACTTCCCATCTTGTTTGAAGCTCCATCTACGAATCCGCTCCAGCAGTCTGGCGGCTCTACTTCGGATTCCAAGGGCTGTGCAAGTTCGGCATTGGCAGACTTTTTCTGTTCGGCAATGACAGGGATTGCTTGATCGAACTTGGCCTCTGTAAGAAAATCTGCCAAGGCTTGTCCCTTGATGGCTTTCCGAGGTAGGTACTCGATCGAGTGTTCTCCCAGCTCTATGGCCCATTTGGCGATTCTGCCTGATGCTTCTGGCTTGGTCAAAACTTGCCGAAGAGGCAGATCGGTTAAGACACATACCTTGTGAGCATAGAAGTATGGCCGCAGTCTCCTTGCTGCATTTACTAACGCCAGAGCAATTTTTTCCAGAGGTTGATACCTTGTTTCTGGACCTCTTAATGCTCGGCTTGTAAAGTAGATGGGAAACTGCTTTAGGCCTTCTTCTCGTACAAGCACCGCGCTGATGGTTTGATCTGATGCCGCTAAGTATAAGAATATTACTTCGGCTTCGGTTGGAGCAGAGAGAATAGGAAGCTCGGCTAGATAACTTTTGAGCTCGTCAAAGGCCTTTTTCTGCTCGGCTCCCCACTCGAATTTTGGTGCTTTTTTCAACACTTTGAAGAACGGCAGTTGCTTTTCGGCTGCTTGGGAAAGGAATCGATTCAGTGCGGCTAGACATCCGGTTAGCCTTTGCACGTCATGTATGGACTTCGGCATTGCCATGTTTTGAATGACTTGGACTTTTGAAGGGTTTGCCTTGAGTCCGTCCTTTGAAACCCAACAACCCAGAAATTTTCCTGAATCTACCAAAAAGGTACATTTTTGGGGGTTGAGTTTGAGGTTGGCTTTCCGGAGCACGTCGAGAGTGGATTTGAGGTTGTCTTCGTACTCCGAAGTGCTTTTGCTTTTGACAACTATGTCGTCGACATACACTTCAACCTGTTTCCCGATTAGGTGCCGAAAAAGCTTGTCTACCATCCTTTGATAAGTGGCTCCGGCATTCTTTAAACCGAATGGCATCTTTTTATAAGCGAAAATGCCGAAATCGGTGATGAAAGCTGTTTTCGGAGCGTCACTCTCATCCATCAACACTTGGTGATATCCTTTGTATAAATCAAGAAACAGAAAATTTCGAAGCCGATCAAAGCTTCTACTTTTTTATCTATATTCGGAAGGGGATAGCAATCTTTTGGACAGTGCTTGTTTAGATCGGTAAAATCTATGCACATCCGCCATCCTCCTCCTTTTTTCTTGATCATCACAGGATTGGCCACCCAAGAAGGATATTTCACCTCGAATAGTACATCCGCTTTTAGTAATTGGCGGACTTCGTCATGGATGACTTGGCTTCTTTCTGCCGCAAAGAGTCTTTGCTTCTGTTTTACTGGCCGGATTGAAGGATCAATATTTAACCGATGAGTGATTACCTCGGGGGGCACTCCGGTCATGTCCAACGGAGACCATGCAAAGACATCTTTGTACTCCTTGAGGAGCTGAATGGTCTTTTCCCGGAGTGGAGGCGTTCCTGCGAAGCCGACGTTGACCGTTCTGGATGGATCATCTTCGTATAACTGAACGGTCATTGAGTTCGGCTCTGAAGTGACTTCGGTCATCTCGCTTGCCTCCGACTCCGGTTGCTGTGATTGCTATGCTTGATGGTGCCGAACTGATTGTTCGGCACTTTTTAGCGCAATCTGCAGACATTCTTTTGCTCTCTTTTGATCACCTCGGATGACCGCTATCCCATTTTTAGTGGGAATCTTGATGGTGAGGTGATAAGTAGAGCAAACGGCCCGAACTGTGTTGAGCCAGTCCCTCCCCAGGATGATGTTGTACGGAGACCGAGCTTTCACCACAAAGAACTCGATCATCGTATTGGAGCTTGTAGGCGCTTTTCCCACCGTGATCGGAAGGCTGATAATACCTTCAGGGCGGGTGTCCTCCTGGGCGAAACTTTTCAGAGGAAGTGGAGCCGGACTGAGCCGAGCTGGATCCACTTCCATTTTATCGAAACATTCTTTAAAAAGAATGCTGACTGACGCTCCTGTATCCACAAATACTCTGTGGACCAGTTTGTTTGCCACCCCGGCTTGGATGACAATAGCGTCTTGGTGAGGAGAGATGGCTGGGACGGGATCGGCATCTGAAAATGTAATCACTTCGTCTTTCTTCAGCCTTTTATGTGTTGGTTCCTCTTGATTGGAACCTCTGCGTTCTGCTTTTAGGGACGACTTAGTCTTCCCGGCTGGGAGAGCATCAATAGTCAGGATTACTCCATCGTATTGCGGCTCGTCGTCGTCTTCGGGATCCTCATGTCTTTTCGGATCCTGAGGATTGCAGTTCGCACTTCTCTGCCTTTTGTTCTTTTTCGGCTGCTTGCTTTGGTATTTTTTTAACGTTCCTGTTTTCACAAGAACGTCAATACCTGCAGCCAAATCTCGGCACTCCTCGGTATCGTGACCGTGGGTTTGATGGAAGGAGCAATATTGATCCTGAAGTCGCCGTGCGGCTGATTTCGTCATCCGCTTTGGTTTTTCGAACATATCGGAATGTAGTTCGAAAATTTCCGCTCTTGACTTGTTTAATGGTACGAACTGAGCGGGCGGCTTCTCAGGATTGAGACGTGGTCCCAATCTGCCTTGTACTGGTGCCCTTTGAATTCTTTCAAAAGGAGTTCGGCGAGGAAGCACCTGGTCGCTTTGATCGGGCTTCCTTTTGTCTCCTTGGGATGAGCTGTCTAACGACCGTTTTCGACGGTCTGCCTCATCCGCACGAGAAAACTGGTCCGCAATGTCCCACATTTCTTGAGCTGTTTGCGGACCGCACTCCACGAGCTTTCTGTAGAGAGCTCCGGGCAGGATTCCATTTTGGAATGCCGAGATGACAAGTAGATCATTGAGATTATCTACTTGTAGGCATTCCTTATGGAATCTCGTCAGGAAGTCGCTGATCTTTTCGTCGCGACCTTGACGTATAGAAAGCAGCTGAGCCGAAGTGATTCGGGCTTCCGCTTTCTGAAAGAACCTCCTGTGGAAAGCATCCATGAGATCTCGGTAGGATCTGATGCTGCCTTGAGGAAGGCTGTCGAACCACCTTCTGGCGTTCCCGATGAGCAACTCGGGGAACAGCTTGCACATGTGGACCTCATTGAGACCCTGGTTCGCCATATTATATTGATAGCGTCCCAAGAAGTCATGAGGATCCTCTAGCCCGTCATAAGTCATTGACGGTGTCCGGTAGTTCCGCGGCAAAGGAGTCCGGGTGATGTCGTCCGAGAATGGAGTCTTTAATGCTCCGTACATGGCGAACCCGACATCTCTTCGGTACGGAGGAGATGGAGTTCTCCTGTGGTTCCGGTACCGAGGAGGAACATGTCGGGGTTGAGGATTCTTTCTCCTGGAAGACACGTCACTACTGCGGTAGTGACTTTCATGTCTGGATGAGGAGGGAGAATCCGCCGTTGTCTTCTCCGACTGTTGGCTCTTCTGCAGGAAGGTTAAGAACTCCTCCTGCTTCTCGGCCAAGAACAGCTTGACAGCCTCGTTCAAATCGGGCTGCTGGGAAGACTCGGTGTGTGGACCTTTTGAGCGGCTTGCTCCTTCTCCGTGAGAACTGGAAGTAGATTTTTCACGAGGCTGCTTTCCAGGCCTATGGGCTGCTGGATTAGCTTCCTCATGGTTATCACGGACGGAGGCACGGGTGTTATGTGATCTGGTATGCATTTTTTTTTTTTTTTTTTTTTTTTTTTTGGTAGAAGAGGATCAAAAACTCGCTTTATCACAAATTTGGTTCTCTGTTTCCCACAGACGGCGCCAGTGATGAAGCGGCGAATTTTCGATGGTAATTAATGCACGTAAAAATAAATTACGACACAGAGGTTTTACGTGGTTCGATTTACTGAGGTAAATCTACGTCCACAGGGAGAAATGGGGGCAGGTTTGTATTGCTTGATCTGCGAAAATACAGCTTACAATACAGACTTGCTATATGCTATTTTATCTCTAGAGAGCTTTTTTAGAGTTTAAAAGAAGAAGCAGAAGACCTTATCTATCTGACCTAGGTTCTATTTATACAGTGAACTAAGATCGTGGCATGCAGCATTTATTAGGTAGTGGATGTCGTGGAGATCGTGGCGACCTTGCATGGGTCCACTATCCTGCATGAGTTAATGACTGCTTGACACCACTAAATAGATCGTCGGTGTAGTGGAGGTGGAAATCTTGTATGAGTCCACTATCTCCTAGTTCGGTCGAATACTGAGACCGAACTGCTGAATTATTGCCGAGCAGCTTTTGCCGATCTGAGAGTAGAGCTTGATGCCGACCTGAGAGCAGAGCTTGATGAGTTGGCTTTCACCGAGCTGTAGGCTGGGGCCGAACTCTTTGGTTGTACCGAACTGAACTCTTTAGTCACGCCGGACTGATACTCTTTAGTCATGCCGAACTGATACTCTGTCTTGGGCTTTACTGCTGTTGGGCTTGTTTAGTACGTACTCCATCAGTCGATATTTTCTAGATACATCTATTATTCAAATTGATAGTTCTTACATGAGGTTGACCAAGTGAAATTATAATACTAGCAAATTAAAACATAAGAGCATCCACATTCATGATCTTGCCAAAGAGCATGGATATGGACCTAAACCCACTTTTATTCATTTTTTACTCCATACTCTTTAGCAAGAGCACAACACTCACCTTCATGCTCTTCCACAAGGACATGCTCAAGGTCCCACCATTTTATTATTCAATTTAAATAAAAACATTTCCACAATATTAAAATACATTAAAAATACCCAACATATTAGTACTAATTACTAAAAAATTAAAAATTTCATAATTAAAATCCTAAAAATTAAAAATTACATAATTTAAATCCTAAAAATTAAAAATTACATAATTAAATTCATAAAATTAAAAAAATCACTACTCGTGGTCGAATTTCGCCTAAATGGATGATGAATGTGTGTATTTATAGATGATTTTGGGATTAAAAAAATTTTAAAAAAAATTCAAAAAAAAATAATAAAACGGCTATATTTTCGGGAATCCGAATTTTTTTTATTTTTGGTATTATTTTTGATTTTTTTAAAAAAAGAAAAGAAAATGCCAACGGCCAATAAAAATGCACCACATCGCCCTGCTCAGCGGCACGGGCATGCTCGATGCATCGAGCAGAGCCGTGCCATTGGCAAGAGCACAGCGGCGGACAGGGGCATGTCGTGCCGTCGGCACGGACGCCGTCCTTCCCCACAAGCACCGATGAGGATGCTCTAAGAGCATTAAGTGCACGAAATTCAATTCTAATAAAATTGTTACTATTAAAACTAAATATTATTTAATTTGCACATATGACGAGAAATCTTGAGAATCTCGAATTCTCGATACAGATTTTAACATGCCAAAATACCAACGGACTATAGATGATACTCTCATCCTACAATATAGTCCTATTTAGATTTGACACGAGTTTTAAGAAATATAAAGGAAAGTCATGAGTTGAATAAGTTAGTGGAATATAAATCTCATTCATATATATATGGTCGTGATCATATGATAACCCCTAAATATCGTAATAACCCTATAACCAAATCTGGACCACACATATTTCTAATCATGCGGTTGAGATTCAAACTTATATTTACTTTATTAAAAAAAGCGTGGGGGTAAAACTGTCATTTCTCTCATTTAATTTCTGAATTTTGCCAAATATCACGTAAAATGATAAAATGATAGGTTTATTGCATAGAATGATAGTTTTGTGATTCAAACTTAAATTTACTTCATAAAAAAAGCGCGGGGGTAAAACTGTCATTTCCCTCATTTAATTTCTGAATTTCGCCAAATATCACGTAAAATGATAAAATGATAGGTTTATTGCATAGAATGATAGTTTTGTCGGATAGAATGATACTCTGAGTTGATAAAATGATACTTTTAACTGACTGATAAAATGATAAAATGATAGGTTTATTGCATTTTCACACAAATTAGAAAGGATAGGAGTATGGATCCGTTGGTATGGATCACGAGATATCACCTACGAGACATGCTCATCTATTGGACCTCAATTGTGATTAGAGCATTCGCATCGGTGCTTGTGGGGAAGGAAGGCGTCCGTGCCGTCGGCGCGGCATGCCCCTGTCCGCCGCTGTGCTCTTGCGGACGGCACGGCTCTGCTCGATGCATCGAGCACGCCCGTGCCGCTAAGCAGGGCGACGTGACACGTTTCTATTCTTTTTTTTTCTTTTTTTAAAATAAAAAATAATACCAAAAATAAATAAAAAATATTTTCAGATTCCCAAAAATATAGCGGTTTTGTTACCGTTTTTTTGATTTTTTTTTAAAAATTTTAATCCCAAAATCATCTATAAATACACACATTCATCTCATACAACTCATCTACATCTTCCTCTCTCACTCAAACCCTCTCTAATCAAACACATTCGGGCGAAATTCAGCCACGAGGATTTTTTTAATTTAATGAATTTAATTATGTAATTTTTAATTTTTAGGATTTTAATTATGTAATTTTTAATTTTTTAGTAATTAGTAATAGTATTTTGGGTATTTTTAATGCATTTTAATATTGTGGAATTTTTTTATTTAAATTGAATAATAGAATGGTGGGACCTTTGAGCATGCCCTTGCGGAAGAGCATGAATGTGGGTGTTGTGCTCTTGCCAAAGAGCAGAGAGTAAAAAATGAATAAAAGTGGGTCCTGGCCCACATCCATGCTCTTGTCAAAGAGCATGGATGGGGATGCTCTTAGGAAAGTCAGGATGATTGGTTAGACCCTCTCTCGAGTGCATCTAACATGTAGGTTGGCCTCTAATGTCGAAGTCCCCTCCCTACAAGTCGAGGCCGACTCCCAAAATCTACAAGTCCCCTCCATACACGTTGAGGCAAATTCTTTGTATTGGCCCGTTCAACTCCGTTTAAGCTCGTTTTAGACTTATTTTTGCTTCAAGACTTCGACACACTCATTAGCTTTAACAATTACTCCCTTTGTTCCACACTAATAGAGGCATTTCATTTTGCGCACTCATTTTTAAAAAAATTATTATAAATAGTTAAAATGGAGAAAAAGTAAAGTATGAGAAAGAATATTGTAATCTACAATATTCTCTCTCTTACTTTATTCTCTCTCCACTCTAACTATTTAATATCGTTTTTTCAAAAAGAGTGAAAATGAAATGCCTCTATTACTGTGGAACGGAGGGAGTAACAAATAAGTGGGTGAAACCTAAACTTTATACCTCAAATTACTCAACAACTTGTGTTAGAGCATCGTTAACGCTGAGGGCCGGGCCGTAAGTCACGAGTCCCGGCCCGTCCCACGAGTTGGATGAGCTGCAGTTCCGGCCCAGGCCAGTCCCGGGGCCGCAGTTGCGGCCCGGTGACGCTCCCAGGGTCCGGCCTGGCCGGCGTTAATTGGGGACGGGACGCAGTAAGCGAGTCTCGGCCCGGCGTTACACGCTCTCCGGGCCGGGCCGCAAGTCCCCAGATTTTTTTTTTCGATTTCGTCTCTATAAATACGGAGCTATGGTGAACCATTTTTACGTACATTGTCTATTTCAATCCTCCTTTATTCTCTCTCTTTCGGCGTCAATGGAATGGTTTAATAGCGATGAACGTCAGATGGACGAGTTCGTCAACTCGAACAATTGGTGCATACCGGCATCACCACCTACGCAGCCTAGTCCTGGAGTCGGTAGCAACATTGACGTAACTTCGCCGGTCAACACCGATGAGTTCGAGGTGTGTGAGATGGAGTCCGCTAAAGGGCGGGGCAAGGGCAAGGCCGACGAGGATGACGGGCCGAAGAAGTACAGTCCGCAAGAGACAATGTGGCTTGCGAGGAACTACGTCGACGTCGCCGAGGATCCTATCATCGGCAACCACCAGTCCGACAAGGTGTTCTGGGAGCAGATTGCTGAGAAGTATAACGCTGGGCGTCCTAAAGGGTCGTTCGAACGTAGCTACGTGAAGCTGCGCAAGCATTGGGGTCGGGTCCAGGCGGATATGAGCAAATGGAATGGAAAGTGGGCCAACGTAGTCCGGATGTGGCCGAGTGGGCATAGCGAGGCGGACCTCGTCGAGAAGGTGAACGAGGCGTTCTTCGTTGACGGAAAGAAGCACTTCAAGTACTTCGATGTTTGGAAGCTCGTCGAGAAGAGCCTGAAGTTCACCAGTGGTGCCGAACCGACGGCATCCGGGGCGGCGAAGAGAACCAAAGTTTCCGCCTCCGGAAACTACTCTTCTAGCGAAGGAGGTCTGGCGATCGACCTCAACGTGACGGACGACGACATCTTCGTCTCATCTCATAGCGTTCAGAGCCGCCCGATGGGAACAAAGGCGACAAAGAGGAAAGCAAAGGGGAAGGCAACTGCGAGCAACTCCGCTATGGCGCCACCGCCGCCCAATCAGTCTCTGGATAAGATGGCCGACTCTTTGTCGGAGATGAGTATTACCTGGCGGATGAGCCAGCTGACGGAGTTGACACCGAGGGATACCTCGACCACGTCGGAGTTCGATCTCGAGTTGCACCGTGAGATGATCGCCTACCTTTGCGCACAAATGAAGAAGTAGTAGTTGTGGCCCGGGTTTCTATAACTTGTATTTTTTATTTGCTTTGTCTAGGAATTGTAATGTTAATTTCTAATAAACAATACATTTTCCCGGTTTCAATTGTTCAACGAGCTGTATTTATGAAGTTGTGAATAGTGTCATTTATTAGTTGCGGCCCGGGTTGTGGCCTGCAGGGTTAGAGCAGTTGGGGCCTGGGCCGCAACTGTAGAGGAATGATGACGTGGAGGGGACTTAGGGCCTGAAACCGGGCCAGGGTTATTAATGCTCTTAATAACCCACCTAAACATCCTAAACTATGAGTTTGTCAATATCAACTTTAAAATCTATTTGTAAACTATTGATTTGATATAATTTTGCAAAAAATCAAGATTGTAACGGTATCATAACACAACCAAAACAACATCGTACAACAATCAACATCATTCTATACTTAATTATATGATTATATAATTTGCAAAGAGCATCGTTTTATACTTAATTATATTGTTTCGTCCATTTTACTCCCTTTCATCTTGTTTCTTGTTTTTATTCCTTCTATAGTTCTATCCCATCTTTTTTTAACATAAATCTAAATTATAAAAATAAAATTAATTAATTCAATATAATACAATATCGTTTCTCATTTTCTAATGTGTCATTGTTTTCGTTGGTGTCCGATGACGCTACGTAATAAATCATCAAACCATGTCAATATTGAAATCTTATTTAATGGCAAAATCAAAACAAATAATTCATACTGGTTTTTAAATTGACATGCAAAATTATAATTGGACTAGAGTTTAAAAATTTACGTGAACTAGTCAAGTCTGTCCATCGCGCTGTATTATTCTAAATTCGTTATATTGTTACAGGACTACACGATTTTATATTTGGGCTTATATTGGCGGTATAACTCCGCCCAATTCAGAATCCATAAATACGAATATGAGTTACAATAATAATTTTAATATGATAATAATAATAATAATATTTTTGATGTATATCTCATTCCATTTTGTTAATTTCTTTGAAGTTAAAGGAATAATAAGAATAAACCTAACTTTTAATTATAACTTTTGATATATTGGAATAGATTTAATGTAAGAATGGAGATTTAAATAAATGTGACCACCCTAAATAAGGAATTATATTTATAAAGACTATACACCTGGAAATAAAGTCCAACCCAATTATGATTGGGCGAAATAGCATTTGGGCCCAATTCATTTTGCCCAATTACACCCTAGCTGTTTATACACTATAAATAGCTCTAAACCCTACTCTCTCAACGCACAGCGTCGACACCAGAGGGGGAAAACTCAGCCGCTGCGTAGCCATAAGGTTTGCCGCCGTCGGCCATCATCTGTAGATTCTTTGTCTGTTTGTTTATCCGTAATTCGTTTATGCTAATTGTTGATTGTTATCCCGTATTTATGTCCAACTTGAGCTCAAGCCCTAATTTGTCAAGGTGTAATCTGCCTCGTTTCGGTAAATGTGTGGATCGATTATTTTTCTCAGTTAGGTTTAATTCGAATAAAGGAATTCAGCAGCCGATCCATTCTGTAATTTTGTTAACTTGTTGATGGATATTTCTTTGATTTATATTCTTAGTTACTGCTGTGCATATTAACTAATAGGAGTACAAATGAAGTCTATGCTGAACATTTGGGGAAGTTGCAGTATTAGTTTTGTATTAGTTTTGATTGGCCTGCTTCTTATTTTTGTTATGTGTTTGCAGAAGCCATGGCTGTTCCTTTGTTGGACAAGAAGGTTGTGAAGAAGCGTGTCACCAAGTTTAAGAGGCACCACAGTGACAGATATGCTTGCCTCAAGGTATTCTACTATTCTTTATTTTTAGTAATGATAATATTGGCAAAGGTGGAGCCACATTATTCTGTTTTCTGTAAAATGCTCTCATGTTATTGAATTATCTGAGCTAAGGATTGTGGATACTACCTATTAGCTGAAATAACTACTAGCATGATGTTATTGATATGGTTTCACGTCTTACTCTGAGCTCACAGATTTATTATCTGTTTTGTGATTTTGTCTTTTCAGTCATGCTTAAGTGAGAGCAGTAGAGTTTTCTTGTGATTTCTGCTAGAATTAATTTAAGTGCTTTCGTGCTTGTGTAGTTTGATTTAGTCATATACAGACGGTCCATTGTCATGCTAATTGACTTAGTTTTTTCATGCAATAGACAAATTGGCGCAGGCCCAAGGGTATCGATTCGCGAGTGCGAAGAAAGTTTAAGGGCGTTACCCTTATGCCAAATATTGGCTATGGCTCAGACAAGAAGACCCGCCATTATCTTCCTAATGGATTCAAAAAGTTTCTTGTCCACAATGTCAAGGAGTTAGAAATTTTAATGATGCACAACAGGTTCATATGACTTCTATATCGCATTGCCTTTGAATGTTTTACCACTGCATCCATTCATAGTCTCAATTTCCAATGCAACTGCGAGTCCTAACATACTATTTTGATCCATATGTTGCCAGGAAATACTGCGCTGAGATAGCACACAATGTCTCCACCCGGAAAAGAAAGGAAATTGTTGAGCGTGCTGCTCAGTTGGATGTGGTGGTTACTAACAAATTGGCTAGGCTGCGCAGTCAGGAAGACGAGTAAGCTGTTGCGCGCATGTTTTTTCTAAATGTTTTACTTAGTAGAATTCAGGTTATCTAATGGAGAGTTGCTAAATTTTGTTTGGATTTACAAGTGATGCAACGAAGACATGTTCTGGATGAAACTTTATTTAAGCATATATTTCTTTTTTGGATTAAAAATAGTGTTTGTTTTTTAAGCACCACTACTCTTTCCATCTTCGAATGCAATCTGTTTCAAGGTTCTGTGAGATTATTTCGTATACTACTACATTTATTGTTTTTTTGTCGAAGTATATATGCTTGTACGTAGCATTTTCATCCAAAAATTTGGCCATCGTGAATTAGAAGAATAGTGAAATTTGGATTAGAAATATGTATTAGTAACAATTAACTTTTATTTGGTGTTAGAATAACTTTTAAATTTGAAATCTTTTGATATTGTGTATACGCTCTCAGTCTTAATTGTTACGACTTGTTTAGCGACTGGGTAACAGGCTTGTACAGTTGTGTCTCTATACAATAATTATGTAACTATTTAATTTAACATGTCATAGTTGTGATGTATTTTTAATTGTGCTCTTCTTGTATCAAAGAAATAGTCCTTTTATCATTCATGTAGTAATATCTTGTAAAGCGAGTATACTATGGTTAAGTTCCAATATGTTGTTTTTACCTTCCAATAAGAGTTTCAGATATTGTTTCCATCATATAGTTGAAATTTGATGAATGCAATGTATACATATAATTATTACTACATGAGGGTGTTCGGTTTGCAAGATTGTATTTGAGACTAAATTTGTAGTGTGTTTGGTTTATGAGATTCAACCTCACAATTCAATTCTAGATAAATAATTATGGGATAATTAGTCATAGCTAACATCACCTATAATTAAAATAATTTTACAATTTAATTTTAGATTGTATCTTGGTATTATTTTATTTTGAAAATCAAATATCACCTATAACTCCTCATATAAGTGCAGGTTCTATTTTATAATAATGTGATGTTTAAATTCTTGTAACTCAAGTACTCAATGAAGTGGAGTATACTATAGCCGCAAGATGGGCCTAACAGAAAAGGCCCAATTGTTTCGATAATCAAGTGAGAATGTGTGTATTCGATAATATTAATTGGTTGAATCAAAGATTAAAATCGTGATTTGGAGGGGTAGTTACAAAAGTTAACAAATATCATATAAAAAATTTAATTAGTGTTCAAAATACATTCAGTCTAATTTATTAACACTGTTAACTTTTCTTTCTCAACTTCACCCACCTTATCTCCACAGCCACTGCCACTGCCACTGCCACAGTCTGCCAAAGCCCTCCCCCCATCTCAAACAATTGAGAAGGATATTAATTTGGGGAAATCAATATTTCCCCTGAAAAAGGGCCACGAATCAAGCAAGTAATTTTGTGGATAACATATAGCCAACCACCAACTATTTCCCTCCGACAGCAACTCTAATAATCTATTGTAACCAAAGAAAAACATTTAATAACAAAATAAAAATACAAAAAAAGGATGAGAAAAAGCTGAGAAGCACCCAGTTATCAACAATATTATCTGAATCAACAAACAAACGCAAAAAAAGAGAAAAAATTCTCGAAATTTCTTTCATTGTTTTTTCCCGAAGCTTCTCAACGCAGAAATTCATGGCGCACACAGTCTCGTAGCCAATCCTCTTCACTGTTTGCTCTCACGATGGAGGCTCGTGCGCGACGTCGTTTGGCTCTGCTTTCCTCCCACGTGAATCCACTTGTAGAGACCTCGGGCACGGCCTCGTTTAGCTCGCTGATGGCCTCCGCTTGCAACGGAGGGAATGAGATGAAAAAAGGAGAAGATGATTGTGTATTTTGTAGGGTTATTCTCGGTGAAGCTCCTGCTTTAAAAGTAAACTTTCGTTTTTTTTTAATTCTCCCCCCTTTTTATTGGAAGTGTTTGGAATTTTGAATTTTCCGATTATTATGTTTGATTGTGTGTTTTATTCCTCGCCAAATGTTGGTGAACATTTTTAGGGAATTATATGCTTCCTTGGTTTGATTAATTGATTGTGTGTAGCATTTTAATTTATTTTCCATTATATCAGTTTGGGTAGAAACTAGAATTAGATGTTTAGGGTTATGTAAACGAATTTAATCAGAGGGGAATCCATTATAATTTTTGTTTTAGATGAAATTGCCACATTTTCAATGAAAATTGTGGGTAAAGAGTGTGAGAGTGGTGATGGACAAGGTATTAGCTATGGACATTCTTCTAGATGATGCTAATATCATCACAAATTGCACCTTTAGTTGGCAGGGTTTTCGAGTGCATTCTAGGATGGACAATGCGGAGGTACTATTGCATTGGCCAGCTATGATTTGTTCCGGCCAATCTGAAGTCTATTGAGGCGATTGAGCTGTTTTCTTGATCTGTTTTGGAAGTGAGTGAGTTGGAGATACCTATTGGCTTGTGTTTCGAGGTTAAGAGATCAACATGTATGATGTATTTGGAGGTTTTTTATGAACGTTAAACAATGAATGCATCGTTGCTGCTCACTAGAGTTGCTATTTCAGGAATATTTGTAGAGGAGCAGTGTGATCTATCTATCAGTTGGATCTAAGTTAGATGATTTTCGAGTTGTTTCATGAAGAATGGATAAAAATTGGGATTCTTGTGAAAAAGTTGCAATTTAACTGTTTATTCAGTTCCAAAATCTGTACTATAATTTTGGTTCTGAAATGCTGCCTTGTTTTCTAATGTCGATTTGTGTTTATAGTCTTTTTTATGGATTAATTTCTTAGAACTTGTAAGTTTTTAACCTTGAAGCTGCTGAATTTACTCAACTACGAAGGAAAAGAAGTGAAACTAGACCTTTTTGCTGTCTGCGTTCCAATTCTGATTATCTGTAACTGTAACATTGTGTTTGGCTGCAGTTATACGAAGATGATGAGTGCGTTTGCATTTTGGATACATATCCTCTATGTCATGGGTAAGGTATCATCTCCCAGAACTCCTCATATTTTTCTGGTCTCATTCTTTTATAGGCCAGGATCGGTATTTGTTCATCTGGAATTTCCCATTTAAGTGGAAGAATATTTACACTTTTTCTAGGCACTCTCTTATTATTCCAAAGGGTCATTATCCCTCGTTGGATACAACTCCTCCATCGGTAAGTTTTCATATGTTGTAGTACTAAATTTGCTCAATATCTAGGTCTAATTTCCACTTCCTAAATTTCAAGTGTCTGGAAAAATATAGATAACTTCATTAATTCAGACCTGCTCCAGCAAAAACCTATTCTGATTGTGGGCTTCGATTGATGCAAGAGATTTATGACTTCAATTTCAAGTGAATGTCGAGCCTTTTCTTGAATGCATTAATATCATTAGTTCATGAACTATAGCATGATTCCTCTTGCTGATTCTATTCTGTGTGAAGCTAATTCATCCTTCTTCTCTTCTCCAGTTTAAGTGAGCAGTTTTTCAACCATAAAGTTCTACCAACATATTTTCATCATTACTATGCTAGCAATCAGATTTGATCTCTAGTCTTGCCTAGTTGTGCCGTTCTGTTCTCTACTCGATAGATTATTGTATAAAAAAACTACTACAAGATTTTCGGAGCTCACTATGAATGCACTGCGAGTAAACATGTGTTCACACTGTCACGTGACAATGATGCTCTTAATTCTACTTATCAACTCACTTCACAGATTATAGGGGCCATGTGTTCGAAAGTGCCTTTGATTAGCAAGGCTGTCATGAAAGTTACCGGTTGTGGTACGTTTTCTACTCTCTTTTGCTTACTCCCCTCCCCCTGCATGCCATTGTTGCAGTGGTGATCATTCTCATGCCATCAGCGTCTCTGTTTTTTCTTACCAACTTCTGTTTATTTGTCTGCTGCTGTTAGTGTGTGTGTGTGTGTGTGTTTCGGCTTCTGCTACTCTATGCCAAACTTACTGTTGATTTTTGTAAATCTGACACATGGGGTAGTTTCTCCAATTCGACTCTTTCACGCTTTCATTTGGTACTCCAAACATAGATATCTTATCGAAATTCCTTTGCTGCTTATTTGTGTTTACGAAACTAGCTCAGAAGAATTTTAACCATACAGATTCATTCAACTTGCTGGTCAACAACGGTGCAGCTGCTGGCCAAGTTATATATCATGTAAGCTCTAATCCCTTTCTCGAGCACACACTCTCATCCGCTGTCGAAGAAGATCGACCCGTGATATTTAGATCAGGATTTACTGATGCTTGTAGTAATTTTCTGCTGCATGTCAAGTTCAGACCCACATCCACATAATACCTCGTAAAGCAAACGACTGCTTGTGGACTTCTGAGGTACCCTCTCCCTCTCTCTATATATCTCTCTGAGTTGAATAAGAATTGATGGTGAAGTGGAAACGCTCTTGCAGTCCCTACGGAGGCGCCCGATGAAGGTGGACCAAGAAGTTTCACAGCTTGCAGACCGCATTCGTGAAAGCTTGATGTTCGTGAGCAGGTACAAAGATAGCAAAGGTCAAGGATCGAGCCTTGTTGTGAATTAGGTGCTCGTCATCTCTCTGTACAATATGTGCGTTGTTTTGCTTTGTGCTCTTTGCCATCACGAGACGAGGTGTCTGATCGATCTCGTGAAACGAACTGCATCAATGGTTGTATTCTTATGTAGTGTCATTTGTTGCTATGGCTGATCACAGATCTCTTCTCCATGTTTTGTACCATACAAAAACACTGCTCAACTTCAGTCGGTTTGATTTCTCAGTTACATATTGTAGGAAAGAAATCAGGCGCATTATATGAGATTGATATGCAAGAATAATTACTAAAGATAGAATGCCATTAGTGTGAATTAGGTTTACCTTTTTGTAAGATTGTAGCCTATATAAGTTGTATAGCCTCTGTACATTTTGGATATCAATGAGAATGAATCTTTATACCCAATTCTACACATATTTCAAAATATTCATCAAGCTTACCTTTTTCTTTTGCAATTTCTTAAAAATTTGCATTTTCAAAAACAAGTAAGGTAAGTCTCAAGTCACACGTCCAATTTGATCGAAGTTACACTCCGTGAACACTAGCAATGTGATATATTATGAACTTTAACATTAGCACAATTGATTGAGCCTTATGAATTAAGTATAAATGAGAAAGATACTACTATTAACTTGACATAAAAAATGGAGTTATTATCAATTTTGGATTTGACATAGCTCTTATGAATTAAGTATAAATGAGAAAGATACTAATATTAACTTGACATAAAAAATGGAGTTATTATCAATTTTGGATTTGACATAGCTCACACTTTTTTATTTTAGGTAGTAAATTAGATAATTTGAGATTTATTTTTTAGTGTAACTCGAGATCATTTAATAAGGGAATACTTAATTAATTCTAATATTTTAGTTAAATATCTTAATTCTCACTTAAAATATAAATATTGTAGGAGTAAGTAATTTGGAACGAACTGAAATTATGTAATATGAGTAGCATAAAATAAAGGGAGTACAAGCTAACTAACAATTAGTAAGTTATATTGTGGAAATAAGCTGAGCATATTATATCTTTCTAAACTAAAGATGATATTTCTATTAATTAATAAAGATGTTTTGAATCTACTCGTACATAATTTCTAAATTAAAGAAGGTTCCGACTAATAAAAAAATAATGCTAGTAGAAGATGTATTTCCACGTCAACTTATAAAGTCCTGATATGGTCAACCCTGATATAAAAATGACCTTATCCAATACAGTGCAGCTCTCGTAGCAATAAACTATTAACAATTATTTTTTCAATCATCCATCAAATTTGAATAATGCCGCATCATATTCATATTTAAGGGTCCATAAAAATGTGAAGATGAATATTGACCAACCTGATAGAATAATTTAACTTAAGTAGAAAATTCTAGAGCTAATTTCGTTTTATTATTTCTATCCTATTTGGGGTCCAATTAATAGATTTGTCTAACTCTTTTAATTTCCAGTGTTAATATCATTCAAAAGATTCAAAATGCCTATTATACGAATAAAAACAATAAGTATTAAATAATTTAAAAATATTATGCTAGCTCAAGATAATCCAAAAAATATTTATGTGTTTCTCTCTTTCTTTTTTGGATTGTTGTGTGGAGGAAACTATGCTTCTAGTGTTTTCATCATTTTACATTTTATTTTAACGTAGTTTTAAACATAGGAGTCGTACAAAATACTTTTTGCTTTTCAAATTTCATAAATTAAATTACAATTAATAATAATTAGCCCATTTATCCCTAGTGAGTCTGGCAATAGCAAAAACCAGCAAATCTGTCGATCAATTCAAAAACGTCAAATCATAAACATTTTCTCTCACATCAAATTTCCCAATTCCACTCCGTATCTCTTTTTCAATTTTCCCCAATTCTCAAATAGCGCCAATCCACTTGAGAGAGAGAGAATAGCTAAAAAGAGGAAAATGTCGCCAACAATGGTGGCGAAACAAGCCGAGCAGCTCAGGCAAGACGGCAACACGTACTTCAAGAAGGATCGCTTAGGTGCCGCCATTGATGCTTATACTGAGGTAGGTTTTTGTAATTTCTAACTGATTTTATTTTTCATCTTTTCTTTTCTCACCGTTGCGTGTTGCTGAAAACTTCGATTATTCTAAGGCTATTGCGTTGTGCCCTAATGTTCCGGTGTATTGGACCAATCGCGCTCTCTGTCATCGCAAGCGGAAGTATGTGCGATCACTGAACTTGTTTCAGAGTTGTTCTTTCCCCTATTTTGGTTTTTATTCGTTTTATTTTTCATGATGTGCAGCGAATGGGCGCGTGTGGAGGAGGATTGCAGGAGAGCGATTCAGCTCGATCACCATTCTGTAAAGGTATGATAGGTAATCACTGTGGAAACATTCTTATAGGAGTTCTTTGATAGTACTTTACTGTTTCTGCTGAGGTTTATGTGAATCGCTGAAATTGAATTAGTAGGTGTAATTAAATGTGAAAGAGAGTGTGTGATACATACGGACTGTGCCATGGTAAACTCGAACTTGATACCTTGGCATCAGACTTGACCACTCAACAACTAAGCCAACGCATACAAACAGATGATCAGATGCTGTTGGCCTAGTAGCGTTGAATTCAATGGGAACAATTGTTTTTATGCCGTTGGCAAAGTAGTGTTGAATTCAATGGGATCATTTGTTTTTTTATCAATTATCATTAGTTCCTGATAAGGTGCTGCTGGAACTTTATCATTTCTTTTTCTTAAGGCAGAGTGAGGAAAATGTTGATATTTTCTGGTAGAAAAAGGGGACATCATCGTTTAACTCTGTAAACTAGTTGTGCATGGGGATGTAGTAGTTGGTGAAATTGTTGTTTAATTACTTAAGACAGAGTGAAGAGAATGTTCATATTTTCTTGTTGTAAAATGGGATATCGTGGTTCAATTTTGGACTTGTTGTACACACACATACAGGATTGGTCAAATTGTTGATTGATTCCTTTGTGTTTAAGTTGTTGGGGCTATAGATGCACATATTAGATGCTAAATTTTTCCGTGCGGATGCTCTTTTCTTATTATGTTATATCCAACAAACATATTTTCTTGCATCTGTCTTTGGAAGTTATGGAAACCTTTGGAAACTTGAAATATCATGAAAATATGTGTCTGGTTGCAAGCTGTAACCATTAACAATGCTCTGGTTGCAAGTTGGAACTATTCACAATGAGCTTGCAAGTGTTGCGTTTGAAAATATATGCTGTCGTTTAAGCATGAGAGTTTGTTCTGACGTTGGATTAATCCTTGAGATATTCTTGTGGCTTTAAATGTAGTAATATGAATATTCTTCTACATTTATCTTTCGGAAAAACTTACAAACTGTAATTGCAACTAAATATGTATGCCTTTGCATTTCAGGCTCACTATATGCTTGGTCTTGCTCTGCTGCAAAAGAAAGAATATGCAAAAGGGGTGAAAGAATTGGAGAAGGTATGAGGGATTTGCATAAATTAGTGAGAGCACTCTTTTTCTTAAGGTCCAAGTCTCCAAGATCTGTTTTCATATGATTGCATGTGATTCATGCTCACTAATTTGGCTGTAAATGTTTAGATATTACTTCATCAAGATATGTCAAGATGAATTGTGACTGGTATATTATGATTTTTTTTGGATTGTTGGGATTTTGTTGAAAATGATTTGTTGTTCGTGATGCATGATGTAATTCATAGGCATTGGACCTTGGCAGGGGTGCGAACCCCCAAGGATATATGGTAGAGGAAATATGGCAAGAGCTTGCAAAAGCAAAATACTTGGTATGGGAAGATGAGTCTACCAAGCGGTCTTGGGAACTTCGAAACTTAAAGTAAGTTCTATCATTGGTTTCTCTTCTTTGCCGTTCTTAAAGTTTCTTTACATTTTGCTTATGGTATGGCATGATACCTGCTTTTTCCTGATGAAATCAATTCAGTTACCACATGTTTTCTTTCTCTGTATTGCTTACTGTGCCTATATGCTTCAACAGAGAAGCTTGTGAAGCGGCCTTGATCGATAAATGTAACCGTGATGCTTCTGAGAAAGAAGGTTTTGTCGAGGATAGTCACCGGTGTACTGAAGATCAACTGAGCGCCTTGAACCTTGTATTCAAGAAAGCTGCAGAAGATGATACCCCAACAGAGGTGAGCATTGATGTCTTTGTATGTTCATATGGTTACCATCTTGTTGAATTTCCATGACACCAGTTATGGATTTTCAGGTGCCAGACTACCTGTGCTGTAACATCACTCTAGACATTTTCCGTGATCCTGTAATCACTCCAAGTGGGGTAACATATGAAAGAGCGGTGATCCTAGATCATCTCCAAAAGGTGACTATCACGTCTCATAACTCACAGGATCATAATTGTCATCATAATAATGAATATGACTTCAAAGTTTCCATTGATTAGGTGGGTAAATTCGACCCCGTTACCCGTGAAACACTACATCCATCTCAATTAGTGCCCAATTTGGCCATAAAAGAAGCTGTGAGAGCATACCTGGAGGTGCATGGCTGGGCCTATGAGATGGATTGAAGCTGTTCTGGGATCTTGGATTTGTTCATGTAAGTATATGTTGTGTCTCTCCAGCAGAATGAGGATAACATATCCATAATTATTGTTGAGCACGTCAGAACATCCTAAGGTCTATTGAACAGTGTGTCGTCCATTGCATAACATATATGCCCAATTTCATTAGTAGCAGATTAGAAGATCACATGGTTCATAATTTCATATGAATAGTCTCCAGAACCAAACTTGTACAGTGTCTGTCACAGACTTTTGCTGGGAGACGAAAATCTTGTTTTGTAGCCTACTCGTGCTATTCTTACTCTCAGACGGTCTTCTGTTTGTGGCTAATATGAGCTGGAAAGCTTGCATGTAATCTTGAATTTTACCATTTTGGTGTCTTTTCAATTTAGTTTGGCTGTTATTTATGGCTGCTCTCTAGCTAGCACGACTTTGAATTTAAGGCATTGGTTGGATACGAACTTGGAACTCTCGCCTGGAGCCACTCCTACATCCAGAAAGTGTTTCTGTTATCTGTCTCAAGTTTGATCAGAAATATTCCATCTAATCTCGAATTAGGCTATTACATGAAAAACATTGCATGTGTTATATTATATGAGCATACTTCTTCATTTCATGAAAATTTGCAAGAGACCGTCTCATAATTATAAAACATGGTAACATCTGGATCTAAGTCCATTTTTCTGTGGAAATTTTGTATGTTGTGGGTGATTGTGGTTACAAATGTCATTGAATATGAGTTTGGATCGGTAACTTGGCATGTCTCAGTGAGACAAATTCACATAAGCTAGAAATTTTCTCAGTTATTGGATCATTGTTGTATCAATCTCAAACCAATGTTTTAAAAACTGGATTGGTTTGTGGTTCACTTGGTTGGACAATTTTTTTAATATCTTGTCTATCTTTACTGGTTTCCTTGATGGTTGAGATTGCTCGTGCGTATAAAGTTTATTGCATATTTTTTTATGCGTCTATTTCACTTTGTTTATGGATATTGATTACTGTATGCTTTACATATTCGATGCTTAGTATAATTTCTTATCTCTTTGAATTGTAATTCCCTTTGGCATGTATAATACCCTTTTATGAAATCAAAGACCGAAATCACTTAATTTTAATGTGGAGAATATATTACCCTCTTGAGGTTTGTTGTTTCCTGGAATTACTACTACTTACAGATGCTATTAAAAGGAATTACTACTTGCAGTTATAGTCAACTGTAGGTGATTCCATAATGTCGATTTCAATGATGATTCATTTGTGTTGATGTCAATAGTGACACATTATGTCAATTTTGCTATTTTAGCAAGACAAATTAAGTGTAGCCATAGGTTGTCAATTTTGCTTTTTAGTGGATGGATAAAGATAGGATTCAATTATTTTATTGGAAAGAGGTTGTCACGGACATTATTGGCTGCACTTGATTCACATCTGTTAGAACCATTCATACGATTCCCAATTATAAAGTCACTACGATCAAGATACCAAATCTCTTATATATATATATATATAAGGTTTTGATCTATGCAAAACTAGATTTAAATACAGAAACGCAGAACAATATCATAATTAGGGCACTTTTAGGTCATAATTAGGTAATTTTTAGGTCATGCTAACAAAGCAAGACCTAAACGATCTTAGCATGACATTAAACCCAAATATTATAATATGACCTAAAATTGTTTAATTATGACCTTCCGTGTTTTTGGTTAATTATTGACCATTAGATCATCTAATCCTAGGGCCAAGATTTGGTCTGCATTTCTGGATTTAAACACATACTTATTTTGATCATCTCCCTATATATTATATATATAATATATATATATATATATATATATATATATATATATATATATATATCGTGCACGTGTGCGTTATATTGTTAACTCATCATTAAATTGTTAACTACAACTAAATAATAGGCAATAGGCATTGGATTAATAAATCAAGATACAAGATTATTAAGCCACGAGTATCAATATAATGTACAAAAATGTCAATGAACAAAAAGTTAAATATAACTTATAACTAACTTTTTAAAAATATCTTAAAATTTTAAATGATTATAACTATCTCAATGTAAATTATTTTTTATACAACATATATCTAATTAAAGATATTTAATAAAGATTCTAATGATATCTCACTTGCATACGTTCCAATGTCAAATTTTGAAAAAAAATCTTATATTTTTGTATTTTTCAAGTAACAGTTGAATGTCGACATAGTTATCATAATATGTCAATATAATGTATATTGACATAGAAAAGAAAAAAAAACATAGTTATCATAATATGTCAATATAATGTATATACAAACTCAATTTTAAATTATGTTGGCATATTTAAGAAATTGTATTGATATGTTTAGTACACTGCATGAACAATTTGATTCAAAACCCTAATTTTAGTAGTTTTTTTATCCTTTTAAATTTAAATAAATAATAAAATAAAATTATGCATGACAATTTATAGACCACTAGATCTCTAAAAATTTATAGACCACTAGATCTCTAAAAATTTTATGATCTTAAATTAGTTATAATTAATAATTAAAGATAGAGTTATCTATTGATCACACTCTTATCATGCATAGCATAGGAGTATAATTTTAAGACTAATGAAGCAGACATAAAAAAGAACACGAAGAAGAATTAATTATACATATCATGCATAGCATAGGAGTATAATTTTAAGACTAATGAAGCAGACATAAAAAAGAACACGAAGAAGAATTAATTATACATATCCCTTCTACCCTTAATATAAACAAAATCAGCATCAAGAAGTTCACCAGAAATTGTATTGCATGAAAATAACACAATTTATTTATTTGACGTAAAATATACTCCACTCGTTTAACATATAAAGCTATATTCTGATAGCTCAAATTGAGCTCTTTATGAGTGGAGTAAGGCACGTGAAATATTTCAACGCGATTTGATTTGATTCCTTAAATTATAAACAAAGCCAAAGCAACCCTTTTTTATTTGCTCCACATAAAATCCACGCAACTACTACATTCCCATGTGCTCAATTTCAGAATACACAATCGACATATTTAACTCGTCATTTCCATCATGATGATGATGATGATGATGATGATGATGACGACGACGCCGCCGCCGCCGCCCCCCCCAATCACGCTGAGTTTGAACAATTTGGGACAAGGATCTCAAAGCAAGATCATAAATATTATTTACTAAAACTAACTAGTTCTAACAATATGATCAAATTTATTCCTAAAAGCATAATATACACATGAACTCAATGTGTATATATATATATATATATATATATGAAAAGATATGTGGTGAAGAATTTTACAGATTATTTGCTCCAATATCACGAGGTGTAGTTGTTATTCGACCCTCGATTCATTCTCTCAAGAATGCAATTGGCTTTCCTCTTAGCTCTAGAACTCCCATCTTCAGCAAGCTTCGATATCGTGCGATATGTCGCCTCCTCCTCCTTCATCGCCTTCAATGTGGACCGGTCACTATAGCAGACGTTGTAGAGAATCGCAGCACAGTTCTCCTTGTTGCGCGCGCAAGACGTCTCCCTCATTATGCCGAGCAGGCAAGAGACGGCCTTGAGCTCGCCCATCTCCTCGATGGCCCTCTGGCTGGTCGAGAGCATAGCAAGGATCGATAGCAGCTCATCTACGTGGTTCCTGCTCTCGAGCTTCTTCAAGATCACAGGCACCGCCCCGTTCCTGACCGCCCTCACCTTGTTCTCGAGAAGGATGCACAGGTTGAAGATTGCCGAGGTGACATCCTTCATTGCAGATGGGTGGCCCTCGTCCAATAGGTCGATGAGGGGTGTCAGCGTGCCAGATTTCCCGATCAGAGCCTTGTTGGAGTCGAGGGAGGATAGCGTGAAGAGGGTCGCAGCTGCATTGCTCCTCGTCTCGATGGTTCCTGACCTCAACGCATCCATGAGGAGGGGTATGACCGTTGGCGTCTCTGCAACGAGCTTCTTATTGCTGTCGTGGATGGAGAGGTTCAAGAGAGTAGTGATTAGATCTTCCCGGAGGTCCGGGTGAGGCTCACCCCCGTCCTGCTTGGTCTGAGAGAGCGGAGACAACAGCTGAGGGATTGCATCAACGGATTCACCAAAGAAGGAGCGGAACGAAGGAGTTCTCTTCGTGAGGTGACGAAACTCCTTGGCCGCATCCCTCTGATCCAACCGCGATACAGAGGATATTTTCTTGAGCAACGAGACAAAACGAGCCTTATCGCCCTCTGTCATACCATCCTCGTTGGTGTACTCGAGGGATTCAGGCAGCTTGATGCCGTGTATTTCGCACCATTGCACAATCATGCCCCGAACCAAGTGGTTCGGGGTGAGGATCGTGTGGGAAAGCACCTGCTGAGTTCGAGGGCAGGTTCGGTTCCCTGATTTTAGCCATTTTTGGATGAATGGCCTATCAAATGTCTGCATTTTTGCAGGAGAAAATGTATAGTAAACACTATGAACCGAAATTTAGATCTAATTGCAATAGAATTCCAGTGCAGGAGTTTACAAACAGATGAATCAAAATGAAATAACTTTTTTTTATGCTACATCATTTTTTTCACAAAATTACATAACAATATCCCCAATAAACAAACACCATTAATATGCAGAAGAGAGAGAGAGCCTCAACAAGCAAGAAATCGAAACAGAAAACGGGGTAAATCATTTAAGATTCTCAATTCAATTCCTTCATCAATATAAGCATTTCAACGCTAAAATCCAAAAAAAATAGTTTGAACCAAAAAATTGTTAGAACCTAATGACTTGGAATTCCATCAATGATGTCAACGGCGGTTATACGAATTATAAAATAATAATAAAAAAAGAGCGAGAGAAAACGATAGATTTACCTGACCGGAGGCGATAATGACGGGATCTCTCATGAGTTGCAGAGACAGCGGGCATTTAAACTCCTCCGGCACCGCTGCCTCTCCGCCGCTTCTATTCAGCTTCAATTCACTCAAACAGCGCAGCGTTTTGTGCGCTCTGTCAATAGCGTCGAGATTCATAACCTCGTTGCCGTCATCATCCGCGAGCGATTTCACCAATTTCTGCAGTTCTCTTTTGAGCTCCATCGCTCTATCCGCCGCCGCCGTTTGTTCCCCTTCCGCCACGCCGCTCTTCGCCATCACCTTTCTATAATTCAATTTCTTCCCTATGCTTTCCACGAATGAAATCCACTTGCGTTTCTTTTCCTATGCTTTGATTCTTTGTTATCTGATTTCCCCCATTTTCTAGTCGAGTGGCTTTCGCTTTTAGTCCTAATTGAAGCACTCTCTCTCAACACAACACAACACAACACAACACAGAAAGAGAAGGAGAAGACACCTAATTTTCGTCATTTTTTCTTTTATAGCCCTTTTATCCTAATTTTCATTAATTCTAAAATTACACGTCATCATTCACTAACACCAATTTTGATGGTAAAAGTTGGAACGGAATTTTGACTCTTATTATTAATCCACATTTGTATTAATGGAATATTTATTCCAATGCCCATAATATCTAATAAAGAAAATGGAATTGATACGTCAACCAACGTTAATGAGAATGCTTTATGACTTATGAGTCGCGACACATAATCAAATACAATTAGCATATATTTGAGAATGATATAATAAAGATAATTCGGTTTTAGGAAATAAGATATTGTTGAAATTAATTAGGTATACTTGTTCAGGAAACAGAATCAGAGTCCACTTCATGGTCAAAATATATCTTCCAATTGTGACATGAATTTAGAGAAAATAACAGCTAAATTATGATAAATAAATGTAATATTACACGGATATGAAGTATAGCTTTTACCTATAATATCTATATTATATAGTGATAAATGTAAATAGATTCAACACACATAATTGGATATTTTAGATATTTTATACTCCATTTAAAGTTGTTCATGAATTTCATTTAATTTAAATCAAATTATTACTATTATATAGTCACACTTTTGCTATATTTAGGAAAAGGGTAATATTTTCAAATTAAATATATAAGATTTGGGAAAAGATTATAGAACTGAGTTTTCTTTTAGGATTCAAAATATAATTGACATGATTTAATCAGAAAAAAATATACTATGAAACCAATTTCAATAAAATTGGTATGGTCTAATTAACAATTTAGGGTTACTAGCTAGGTAGAATTTATGTACAATTATCGTTATTCATAATTTACCAAGATATTAAAAGGGATGGCTTCCACTCCTAAACCAAGCAAAATATTTGTTTTTGGCAAGTTTTTCCTAAAGAAATTTGTTAACTTTTCATCGTGAAACAAAAATTCGAATATAATTATAAGATCATGACTTGTCATAGATATGAAAAATTAAGGATTTTTTCACATATTTATGAAATCTTTATGTTAATAACAAAATCAAATATTATTAAAAAGTTAAAAAACATAATCCGGATTATCTAAAAGCATAACCACTTATACTAAATTTAAACCTATTTTAGCGTAAATGCCATATCAAATAGTATGATTTTATGTAATCATGCACAATACTATTAGAGAATCACACATATAATTAATTGTGATTTTGAGATTATATATATATATATATATAAAAGGATGTGATCATATGATAACCCATATTTATGGTGATAACCTAATAACCTATCATTCTACGGACGAAATATATTATTCCATAAAATAGAATATCATTTTATGGATTAAAAGTATCATTCTATGCATGCTGAAAAAATATCATTTTATAGTGTATAAATATCAAATTTAGTAAAAATGATATTTTTGACCCACAAAATGAGAGGTTATTAGGTTATCACCATAAATATGGTTATCATTTTAACGCACCCCATATATATATATATATATATATATATATATATATATATATATATATAGGTCCATGATCAATTGAGATTTTTTAGGCTAATTGAGAAATGAGATGCAACATCAGCCACTCATTTTTATAAAATGAGTGGTCCAGATTTTGCCACAAAAAAATATTTTTAGATTAATTTATTATGAAAGGGTATAATGGTAAATTTAGTTGAAAACAAATGAAAACTAACTTCTCCCCTCCCATTCTTCTTCCCTTACGCCTCCACCTTCTGCTCATCTCCTCCCCCACTCTTTTCCGACCCTTCTCGCTGATGCTCCGCCTCAAATCACGGCAGCGCTCCTCCTCACCCCGTCACCAGCTCCTTCCTCGCCGGAGACGCCGCCGGAGGTGGAATCCCTAGCTCGTCGTCCGACGCCTCGAGCAGATAGCCTAGATTCGGCCGCGATTCGCCGGAATCCGACACCAATTCGACGATTCCTTCCTCAGCCTCTCCGGATTCGCCGCAATCCGACCCCGATTCGACGATTCTTTCCTCAGCCGCTCCGGATCCGTGACTGGAAGTGGGAGATGTAGCGATTTCCTCCTCGAAACTCTTCATGAACGAGTCGAGGTCGTGGATGGAAGTGCAGAGATCGGAATCCTCATCGATTCCGTCCAACAGATCCTCCCTCAGCCGCTCCACCTCCGGCGAGTCAATCTCCTCCGACTCCGTCTCCGTTTCTGTTATGGAATTATCAATTAAGCTATTGCATAGTTGTATACAATGATGCTTAGAGAAGATTAAGTCAAATAGTTGTTATTTTTTAATTACAATAATTGTTTTTGAGTTGTTGACAATATATACAAGCTTTTGACAAGCTGTTGACATTTGATATATAAGCCGGTGACACTATGACAACTATGGTGCATATCGTGTCAACGGCACATACATGTCATGCCAACTACGGTACATATCGTGTCAACTACACATACAAGCCATGTCAACTGTGTTACAAGCTATGTCATTTACACGTACAACCATGTCAACTGCACATAGAAACCATGTCAACAACAATTATAAGTCATGTCAACTAGACATACAAGCCATGTCAACAATCCGACACATTAAAACACGAAATGACACTTATACCCCCGTGTTGACATAATGTGATAGCTGTTGACATTTAGTTAATCTTGTGGATTAGTGGCTGATATTGCATCTCATTTCTCAATTTAGCTAAATAATCTCAACCTAACATGACCCTATATATATATATATATAGGATTGTGATCAATACCGAACCACTCTTAAACCTTAAATGCCGAACAACATCATTACATGATAACATGGAATTCATTATAATGAACTAATAACAAACATATAATGAACTTCAGATTTCTAAATTATGCATGATGATGTCATTGTTTTTAAATCTCAGAATCCCTATAATGAACTACAAATAAAGTTGTAATGAACTCCGCATTATTATATAATGATGTGTTTGGCGTTTAGTGTTTAAAACTAGTTTGGCATATAATACAACCATATATATATATATATATATATATATATATATATATATATGGGAGCGTTATTCTCCTATTCATCCCTTAGATCCTTTATTCTTCTTAATATAGGCCGTTAGATCTCATTCATCAACGGTCCAGATGATCTGCATTATTACACTATAATGGTGCATTATTAGTCAGTGTGCATTATTCAACTGAAAATCTGCATTATTACACAATAATTGTGCATTATTAGTCGGTGTGCATTATTCAACTGAAAATCTGCATTATTAAATGACACGTGGCACCAATCTAACAGTCGGATGACAAAATCGTGGGGCTGAGATTAAAAAGAACAAAGAACAAAAGATACAAAAATGAAATGAATACATCCCTATATATATATATATATATATATATATATATATATGGATGTATTCATTTCCTTTTTACATATTTTGTTCTATTGTTCTTCCCAATCTTGGTCATTCAATTTCAAGATCAGATGGCCCAAATTAATGCCACATGTATTTAATTTAATTGATTAAAAAAACCGAAAAGGTCAAAATTGGGATTCACTAATAAGTTTGTTATGGTAACTTCCTTGATTATCTCAGCCAAAGATCTCAGCCGTTTTTCTCAATTATTTGCATGAGGTTGCGATTGATTGAGTTTTTTTTTGTTGTGATGTAGAAGAAGAAGGAGGATGTTTTAGGCGGTTCGATTCAGTTGCGATCAAGAGCGCACGATATCATTAGACGGATGTTGGCGAGCTTGGGAGACCCTTACTCGCGTTTTCTCCCTCACGCTGATGTGATCATTTTCTCATCTTTGCTTCCTTTTTTCAATGGAAAATATGCTTCGCGTTCTTCTTTAATTGAGTGTCTGCTTCTGTGTATTGATTTTTTAAACTTACACCAATACTGCTGTAACTTAAAACAATTTTCAGTTTTCTTATTCCGTGGCTTGTGTTGGTTCCATCATGACCAAAAGTTCGCCAAGATGGCAAAGTACACGAGTTTTCAGTTTTCTTATTCCGTGGCTTGTGTATGTACTAAGTCTTAAAATCGTCGTCAAAGTACACGAGTTTCAATCATTCATCTAGGGTTTAGAAATCATATCGGCTAGGTAGTAGTTTTTTACTAATACACATAATGTACATTTTATATTATATAATGGTTGTTTTAGGTTCTGTAATGAACGATTTGTGATCTGTAATGTACATTTTTACTGACCAGTTTAATTTAAGTTTGGTCGTGTTTGATTGTTCGGCGCACGTTTCTTGTTTTCCCAAATGGTTTAGCAATCCTTGGGGCTAGGGTGTAGTATGTACTAAGTATCAAAATCATTACCAAAGTTCACGCTTTTCAGTCATTCAACGAGGGTTTAGAAAGCATATCGGCTAGGTAGTAGTTTTTAACTGACACATATAATGTACATATTATATTATATAATGGTTGTTTTAGGTTCTATAATGCATGATTTGTGATCTGTAATGTACATTTTTACTGACCAGTTTAATTTAAATTTGGTCGTGTTTGATAGATCGGCGCACGTTTCGTCTTTTCCCCAAGGGTTTAGCAATCCTTGGGGGTAGGGTGTAGTATGTACTAAGTCTTAAAACCGTCATCAAAGTACACGAGTTTCAGTCATTCATCTAGGGTTTAGAAATCATATCGGCTAGATAGTAGTTTTTTACTGATACACATAATGTACATTTAATATTATATAATGGTTGTTTTAGGTTTTGTAATACACGATTTGTGATCTGTAATCTACATTTTTACTGACCGGTTTAATTTAAGTTTGGCCGTGTTTGCTTGTTCGCCGCACGTTTCTTGTTTTCCCCAAGGGTTTAACAATCCGGGGGCTACGGTGTAGTATGTAGTAAGTACTAATACCATCGTCAAAGTACACGAGTTTCAGTCATTCATCTAGGGTTTACAAATCATATCGGCTAGGTAGTAGTTTTTAACTGATACACATAATGTACATATAATATTCTGTAATGGTTATTTTAGCTTCTGTAATGCACGATTTGTGATCTGTAATGTAAATATTTACTGACCAATTTAATTTAAGTTTGCCGTGCTACTAGGCCTCTTAGACGGTGTAAGACGTGAAATGAGATTGGCCATCACGACTCTAGAAACGCTTAAAGAGATGGTGATGGAGAAAGAGACGCGGAAGGGCAAAAGGCCAGCTTGATGTATTTTGTTCCACACATCATTATTGGGGGTTTTTTCGGATTAGTCGGATTAGTCTTGTGCTTCACTTGGTTGTCTTAGTATTATTAGTATTCCCACTGTCAACATTTAATACATATTATTATTGCATTATTAATCTGTTTTCGTTCATTATCGTTAATGAAGTTGTACATTATTGGATATTAGCACTTCACTTATTCTATATAGTTGTTCCATTACAGTTCATTATTGGACACAGTATGTACATTATATGTTGCATTACGAAACTGATAATGTACATTGTTGACCTTGAAGTTTACCATTATTATCCAAACGCACTTAATTGAGTGTACATAATATTTTTGCATTAGTAATCTGGTCTCGTTCATTATCATTAATGAAGTTTTACATTATTGGATATTAGCACTACACTCTCTACATAGTTATTCCATTACAGGTACATTATACATTGCATTACGAAACTGATAATGTACATTGTTGGCCTTGAAGTTTTTCATTATTATGCACACGCACTTAATGGAATATACATTAATAATATACTACAGTTTAGAAACTCAGACGGGGTTCGACGACAATAGAGAAGGTCGACCTTTCTCCCCCTGGGTTTCTTTTGGTCACCTCTTCTGGAGCTGTGCTTGGCCTGGCCTCGGCCAATCTTTCCCTGATATTCTGCCCTAGTGCAACTGGAATTACATCATCAACTGCTTCGTCGATGTCTAGTCTTAGCTGCTTCTTTGCTGTGGAATCATCAACATACAACATCAGAAAATTATTCTAACGAACAGAATAATGCATAATATTTGATATATAATGTATACTACTGATTAAAGAATGCACAGATTCATTCAAATAATGCACAAAGGAAAATTATACAAGCATATTTGTAAGTTGTGCTTTTCACCATTTCACATATGTATACAAGCAGTCCTATAATGCCTAATACCTGGTAAATAATTTAAACTACTAGCTACATAATGTACAGATTCAATCAAATAATGCAAATAGGTATATTGCATTCACCATTTCACCCACATCAATCAGCAAGCAGTCAAATAATGGCAAAAACTTGACAAATAATGTATACTAAGATATATAATGCACAAGGGAATGAAAATAAAGCATTTTTTTAACGCCGCTTACTACCCTTTCAACCATGTACACATAAAATCTTATAATGAATAATACAAGTTAAATAATATATACTACTACAGACAAAATGGGTAGAGTCAGTCGAATATTGCATAATAAATGACAACTAATGTATAGTACCAAATAAATAATGTAAAGTACAAATAATGTACATGCAAACCTTTGAGTTACGGTAAGCAGCAATTCACCAATATATACAATAATTCTCATAATGCCTACTACATTGCAAATGATAACAACTACTTGATACATAATGCACAACCTCGGTCCAATAATGCACATATTTATATTCCATTCACCAATTTTCCCACAACAGCTAGGAAGCAGACACATAATGCATCCGAGAACATAGATAATGTAAATTTTTAATCAACTAATGCGCACATTGATACTTCACTGAGTTAATCTCCCATGTATAAGAGCACTTAAAAAGGTAAGCATCAATTCACCCATATACACAATAATTCTCATAATACATACTATACTGCAAATAATGACAACTACTTATCAAATAATGCACATATTTATAGTCCATTCACCAATTTTCCCACCCCAGCCAGTGACCAGGCACATAATGCAAAATACTTGACAAATAATGCAGCCCAAAACATAAATAATGTAATTTTTTGATCAACTAATAAACAATAATTCTTGTAATCCATAATATATTGCAAATAATGACAACTACTTGATACATAATGCACAACTTCAATCAAATAATGCATATATTTATATATCATTCACCATTTTTCACACACCAGCCAGTAACAAGGCACATAATGCAAAATACTTGACAAATAATGCATCCCAGTGCATAAATAATGTAAATTTTAGATCAACTAATGCACACAAACCAGTTATGCAATTACCCATCCAGCCATTTACTAGATCTGTAGATTAATGCACAATGCAAGTCTAATTGATGTTGAACTACTGACGTAACTAAACACTCAATCAAATTGTTTGGTTACCTGCAGCTTGTGTAGGTTGAGAGCGCGACAGACGACCTCTTTTTATCATTGTAAATCTGTCATAAAAACAACAAATCAGATCCCCGAATCCATCATTTTAAACCAACAAAATTGTCTGTTTTCGGAGTCAGCCAAAACCCTAACCAAAACGACTACCAATTTTTGATTTCGTAAGGTCGCAACCAAGTTGATGTTAAAATCATTGATTTTCGTGTCTAAAAATGATGAAATCGACTACTAATCGGCCTTCACCGTCATCTACTGGGTTCAATTCATAAACAAGAACAGTTTTTTTAGACCTACCTTGTCGACACGGTGAACAATGTAAACTCGCGCTTCTGGAGTGCGAGTAGGATGGTGAAATCGACTACTAGTCGGTGGTGGCAGCTAGGGTTTGACGTTTAGTGGAAGATGGGGAGACGGGAAGGCGGGAGAGTGGAGAGGAAGTTTTGAGTTTGGAATGAGAGAGAATGAATCGATGGAAGGGGGAATCAATTGCCCGTTTAAATCTTGCAACATCCGTTTTTGGTGTGGTTTTAATTTGGTATTTTTACTAGTTTACCCTCATAATGCACAGAATCCTACCTATAATGCAACACGGGATCATAAAAAAAGAGTCCATCCAGTCCCTTGATTTATCTAATCTATCGACCCAGATTTAGAAGAAACTTAAATCTAAGAGATGAATAGGAGATTAAGGCTCCCCTATATATATATATATATATATATATATATATATATATATATATATATATATATATATAGAGAGAGAGAGAGAGAGAGAGAGAGTTGTGATCATATGATAACCCCTAAATCACGTAATAACCATATAACCAAATCTGAACTACACATATTTTCTAATCTTGTGGTTGAGATTCAAACTTAGATTTACTTCATAAAAAAAAGCGCGAGGGTAAATATGTCATTTCCCTCATTTAATTTCTGAATTTCGCCAAATATCACGTAAAATGATAAAATGATATATGTTAGGTTTATTGCATAGAATGATAGTTTTGCCGGATAGAATGATACTCTGAGTTGATAAAATGATAATATGTCATTTCCCTCATTTAATTTCTAAATTTCGCCAAATATCACGTAAAATGATAAAATGATATATGTTAGGTTTATTGCATAGAATAATAGTTTTGCCGGATAGAATGATACTCTGAGTTGATAAAATGATAATATGTCATTTCCCTCATTTAATTTCTGAATTTCGCCAAATATCACGTAAAATGATAAAATGATATATGTTAGGTTTATTGCATAGAATGATAGTTTTGCCGGAAAGAATGATACTCTGAGTTGATAAAATGATACTTTTTGACTGACTGATAAAATGATATATGTTAGGTTTATTGCATAGAATGATAGTTTTTCCGGATAGAATGATACTCTGAGTTGATAAAATGATATTTTGACTGATTAATAAAATGATAAAATGATATATGTTAGGTTTATTGCATAGAATGATAGTTTTGCCGGATAGAATAATACTCTAAGTTGATAAAATGATACTTTTTGACTGACTGATAAAATGATATATGTTAGGTTTATTGAATAGAATGATAGTTTTTCCGGATAGAATGATACTCTGAGTTGATAAAATGATACTTTTGACTGACTGATAAAATGATATATGTTAGGTTTATTGCATAGAATGATAGTTTTACCGGATAGAATGATACTCTGAGTTGATAAAATGATACTTTTGACTGACTGATAAAATGATAAAATGAGATATGTTAGGTTTATTGCATAGAATGATCTGAGTTGATAAAATGATATAGTTTTTCCGGATAGAATGATACTCTGAGTTGATAAAATGATACTTTTGACTGACTGATAAAATGATAAAATGATAAAATGATATATGTTAGGTTTATTGCATAGAATGATAGTTTTGTCGGATAGAATGATACTCTGAGTTGATAAAATGATACTTTTGACTGACTGATAAAATGATATATGTTAGGTTTATTGCATAGAATGATAGTTTTGCCGGATAGAATGATACTCTGAGTTGATAAAATGATACTTTTGACTGACTGATAAAATGATATATGTTATGTTTATTGCATAGAATGATAGTTTTGCCGGATAGAATGATACTCTGAGTTGATAAAATGATACTTTTGACTGATAAAATGATATTTAAATAAGATTTTTTGTATTTAAATGAGCGAAATTTGTATATCATGGGAAATAAGATTTTATGTATTTAAATGAGCGAAATTTGGATACGTAAATTTTATCATGAGCGAAATTCAGAAATTAAATAAGTGAAATGACATATTTACCCTCTGCGCCTTTTTTATGAAGGAAAGTTAAGTTTGAATCTAGACCACGTGATTTTAAAAATGTGTGGTCCAGATTTAGTTATAGGGTTATTACGGAAATTGGGGTTATCATTATAATGCACCCCTATATATATATATAGGGTAGTGATCAAGGTATAACTAATCTTAAGTGTATAACTAGAGAACAAATCTCAGCCACTCATTATCTTAATCCAATGACCAAAATAAGTAAATATTTTTAGTTAATAAAAACTGTATAGGGGTATTTTAGGAAATCAACTTTATTAGAATGTAACATGCTTAATTCCTCTTTTCACTGACCAAAATAAAATTGCTTCTTCTTCACCGACTTCTCCTTACCACTCATCCGCCTCCGTGAAATCCCCTCCACCGTGGAAGCGGCGGGAATCAAAGCTAGACTTATAATAAGAATTCACGAGTTCCTCCGTCGAAGACGAAACAGCGGCGATGTTTGGAAAGCGAATTGGCTGCTGGAGAGCAAGATAGGTTAAAACGAGGAGAATTTAAGAAGCGGCTGGAGATTAGTAATGGCGAATAATCTCGAGGGTTCTTTTCAAATAAGGGGGAGGAATCTGATTAGAATTTGTTGCTTATTACTTATTAACAGAATCTGGCACTGGACCCTCTCTCCTCGTTATTCTTATCAAACTAAGTTTTTGAATTTATAAGCAGCAAAAAAATCTAAATATGCACTAACTTGGCAGAAAAACCACGATTTCAACCTACTCATTCTATAACAGATCCCATCTAAAATGATTTATCAAGTCAATTATTTTGAGACAATAAAAACTAAATGACCATTTTGTTATATTATTTGATACTTCCACCATCTCACAACAATAAGAGTCATATTTGATGTGAGCACGAGTTTTAACAAATGTAAAAAATAATGAGTTAGAAAAGTTAGTAGAATATGTGACTCATTGTGAATGATTTTACTTCACTCTTGTTTACGAAACGCATCACTCTTATTATGATTTTACTTCACTCTTGTTTACGAAACACATCACTCTTATTATGATTTTACTTCACTCTTGTTTACGAAACACATCACTCTTAACATAATTTTACTCCACTCTTGTTTACAAAACACATCACTATTAGCATGATTTTACTTCACTCTTGTTTACGAAACACATCACTCTTATTATGATTTTACTTCACTCTTGTTTACAAAACACATCACTCTTAGCATGATTTTACTTCACTCTTGTTTACAAAACACATCACTCTTATTATGATTTTACTTCACTCTTGTTTACAAAACACATCACTCTTGTTTACAAAACACATCGCTCTTAGCTTGATTTTACTTCACTCTTGTTTACAAAACACATCACTCTTAGCATGATTTTACTTCACTCTTGTTTACAAAACACATCAATCTTGTTATGATTTTACTTCACTCTTGTTTATAAAACACATCACTCTTGTTTACAAAACACATCAATTTTAGCATGATTTTACTTCACTCTTGTTTACAAAATACATCACTATTAGTTTGATTTTACTTTACTAACCAACTAATTTTTCACTGAAACGAAATAGATCATAATTTAATTAAAGTTCACTATTTTTCAAGTTTTTGCCTTATTGTTCATTCCATGGTAACAATTACTATAATTAATTGTGTGAATTTGTTTTGGTAGTCGTTTTTGTATGGTTGAAATTATCTGTTTTGGATTTTGTCGATTTCGGTGTAAGGTTATTTGTAGTTACTCTGTGTTTCATTATTTTCAGAATATTTGGGTAGTTTATGATATACATCTCCCCAATAGTCCAATCCAATATAACCACACTCCATTACCAAACTCTTCTCTCCTTCTTCACTGCAAAACAACATCACCATGGATCCAAACTCACACAAACCTCTCCACATCTACTTTCTTCCGATGATGGCCCCCGGCCACATGATCCCCGCCGTACACATCGCCCAGGGATTCACCCGCCGCGGTGCCAAATCCACCATCATCACCACGCCCTCAAACGCATCCAAATTCTCCGAGACCATCGAAGCCGACCGCAGAAACGGGTTTGACATCTCCGTCTCCCTCGTCAATTTCCCCTGCCGCGAAGCCGGTCTCCCCCGACGGCTGCGAGGATCTCTCCTCCACCACCACTCTCGAGATGTTCCACAACTTCATCCATGCCCTCGACCTCCTCCGCCGCCCGGTCGAGGACATCCTACAGCAAGGTGACCCCGACTGCATTCTTCTCAGACGCCGATCATGACAGCTGCGATCGGCATCTCAAGGATCATTCTGCTCCTATTTCCAAATTTTGTAAATGACTATTTTGCCCCCACCTTATTATAGTGAACCAATTCAGCCCTTAATTTTCTTGATCATATGTTGAATGTCAGCCCTTGATTTTCTTTGATCTAGTGGCTATGATTTGTTCTCTAGTTATTTGGTTAAAGGGTGTTTGCCATAGATCACTACCATATATATATATATATATATATATATATATATATGAAATGTAAATATAAAGGTCGTTTTTAAATTGATGTATTTATTTAGTTTTTTATATAACAAGAAAAGTATTAAGAATCATAAAAATGAAGAAAGTAGTGTAACCTTGTAGAATTTTTATTTCCGAGCTAAATGTATCTCTACAATGTTAATTAATTAAGAAAAAAATTATATGTTGCTTATTATGTTAAATAGCTAGTTTAAAATTGGGAGGTATGGTACTCGCTCCGTTTCAACTTTTAAGGTAGCTGATGCATTTATTTTGGACACGCAATTTAAGAAATTAATGTATTAAAGGTTAAATTTGAGAGATTAAAATAAGAGAGAGAATAAAATAAGAGTGCATAAGATAGTAAAGTACTATGAGAGAAGATAGGTATTTGCCCAAAAAAATAAATTACTCAGCCACTTTGGGACAATTCAAAAAGAAATAGGACTGAACTATCTAGAGATGCAGAGGAGTATTTAGTAAAATGTAGCATTATACTATTAAGGACAAATTAAAAAAAAATGATCAAATATTGGTCTAACCCATGACCTTAAAAATTAGTTAAAAAACTATAAATTCTCGATTTGTTCATGACTTAAATAACAGACGTCCACATACACATATGATTTTCTGGATGACATATCATATACAGTTTCACTGTAAATTTTTGTTTTAAAAAATTTCTACAAAATAAAATTTCAAAATTTTTTTGTTAATTCTAAAAATTACAAGATAAAACAAAATTTGACGAAGCTTAGGTATATTTAGAGTCACTTGACACCTGACCTTTGGAAAAATATACTTTCTCCGTCCCACAGTAGATGTCACACTTTCCTTTTTAGTTTATCCCACAAAAAATGTCACATTTCCTCTTTTGGAAAAAGTTTCTTCTCACATCAACTATAAAATTATATTTTCTCTCACCACTTAACACACAAAATAACATGTCCTAAAATCCCGTGTCATCTTCCAAGTATGACATCTACTATGAAACGGAGAGAGTAAAGAAGTCAATTGGTGTCTAGTGAGGTGTGATATTCTATAGTTTGCCACGTGGACCCTACGTCCTTAGGAGAAGTGACTTGGCATTTTATGGCGCTGTCGGTTTATCGTTTTCGTTGCAGACATGGCAAAGCCAAGTTGGATGGTGTCGGCATCTAACACGTAGCTGTTCCTCACTTGTGTTTTTGCTATTTGAGTTTTTCTTGTTCCTCCAAAACTCCAAATCTTGTTAGCATGTTCTTTTTCTTTTTATCTGAATTTCAATTTATGTAACTTTTCATAATCATATCAATTACTACAATATACTAGTACTAGATTAGATTGGATGAATAAGTTTAAGAGTGTGTATGAAACTACGTTCTTGATAATTTTTTATTGCCATCAACTTTAATTTTTGGGAAATATACTTCATCCGTGTTCTAAAAATAGAAACTTTGAAGATAATAATGCGAAATTAACAAGTAAAAGAAAGATAAAAAAAAAGTAATTGAAGTATTGTTAATAAAAGAAAAACCTATCCTATATAGAATTGTACTCCCTCCATCCCATAGTAGATATCACACTTAGGGATTGGCAAGGGATTTTAGGAGGCTTTGTTTTGTGTGTTAAGTGGAAAGAGAAAAAATAATATATTTATATTAATGTGTGAGAGATTTTTTTTCAAAAAAATAAATGTGACTTTTTTTGTAGGATAAACTAAAAAGGAAAGTGTGACATCTATTATGGGACGGATGGAGTACATACAGAATAAAACATATTAAAAATAGAACTGCATTAGTTTTATTGATGGACCAAAATAAAAAAAATGAATCTGTTTTTACTGTTATTATAAAATTGATTAATTTTTGCTTTCAATGCCAATTATGAAAGTTCAAAAAAGGGCAATGTAGAGTTTTAATAAAAAAAATCCACCGAATATAACTATAAGCAAATGTAACATTCTAACTACAAAATCTTTGCTTTTGACCATTGCTTTGGAAGTTTATGCATAGCCATGATTACCCTTGAATTTCAACTTACCGACATTGACGACAATATTGTGTAATATATTTATGTCCAGTTTAACTGATTGATTTCTTTTTTTGCCGTTGTTTTGTGAAAATGATAATAAATAGTTTAGAGTAGATAGAAAGTAAAGTAAGAGAAAGAATAATATAGAAAAGAGTCATATCTACATTATTCTCTACTTACTTTACTTTCTCTCGACTTTAACTACTCAATTTATTATCATTTTCCCCAAACACGTGCCGAAAAACAGTCAATCACTTGAGATGGGACGGATGTAGCACTTTTTAGTATGGATATATAGATAGCACTGGCAAGGTCTAATCTGACGTTCTTGGTTGATGATCGATCAAAGAAAGAATACAAGCTAACTTAGAACACAAGCGATTGGTTCGGTCTTTGCGATCTACATCCACGAAAAAAATGAGTTTATCTTCGTTCACTCTTACTATAAGATTTACACACTACACGCAATGCAAAAAATAAAAACGAAATAATCAGCTCAACAAACATGAGTTGGCTACTCGTTTCCTCTCATCTCTCTTTTAACATTATGATTTCATGTGTACAACAATGGATAATACAAAGGGCATGTTCGGCTTGAAAGATTACATCTCGTGATTGAATATGTACTATGTTTGTTTCATAAGATTGAATCTAACAATTTAATCCTAGAGGGATAATCATATCCACCTCTCTCCGGCTAAAATAATTGTGAGATATTATGGACTCCAATTGGTGGGCTTGTTATTAATCAGCTGGGCTGATTTAATTGTATGGCCCGTTCTATTATTGGTGACCCAAATTGGTTTGGCTCAATACTTAAGCTGGGATGCTCCGATGGCTGCCACGTGACCATCTCACTCGGATAGTTGGTGTGGTCCGTCTGATCTAGGGTGTGTTTGTTTGAGTGAGATAAACCACCCCTATCCTCTATCCGCCTCATTCGATTCCAGATACTCTCTCTCTCTCTCTCTCTCTCCGCTTTACTCTCTGGCTTCTCTCTAGAACTCTCCCCTCGCTCTCTAAGAAATATGCTCCGATCTTCTTCTCCAGTGACTCTCTTCTCTGTTTTAGTGAGAACTGAGTGTTCATCTCTCAACTCCTGTGTTGATTTGGAGATTTCCTTTTGGGTTCGAACGGTTGTGTTCGAATCAGTTCGTTTGGTTGAAGATCTTCGGTTGATTTCTCATATCCGTAAGACTCTGGTGTTCTTGAGGCCTTGTGGATGTGGTTGTGAGACATTTGGTTCTTTTGTGTTGAGGTGGCTTCTGTGTTGTAGTAATCGGAGTATCCCTAGGGTTTTGGGGTCCGATTGTTTCACTGTGCTCCCTTGAGACTTGTTGGTGAAGATTGAGGAGGTCCTTGGCCCTGTGCAGTCGTGTGTGCGACCTGAGCATTATCCTAAATCTTATGTCCCTTGTTCTTTTGTTCTTTTCTGATTTAGATCCGAAAGGATCTCTTTCTTGTGTTACTGATTTGTGTGCTTCAGTATGCAGGGGTTTCTACGGAGTGTAGCTTGCAATATCAGATCGGTTAAGGATCTGATATAGGCTAGGATTTCTCTGTAATCTTGTACTTAGTCACAAATTGTAATAGTTGCAACATCTCTTTGTAATTGGCTTATTCCTTACTGAGATTAGTCATCTCAGTATTGATCTAATACAAAGAGGTCCTGGTAATTAGTGTCCTAAGTCATCTGATCCCTACAATAATCTCACAACGTAATTTTAGATGAATAATCATATAATAATGAGTCATTGTAACCGAACGACACCAAAACTTATATAGTAATAGTAGTACCAGCTATGACTAACTCATTAATCGCCTCTAACTAATCCAGTTGCACAAGCTTGATTACAACGGCTATAACCGTTCTTGGCTTAGTACTTCGCATCACATGTAGTTGAAGATCAATGCGTGATAAGAGTACAACCAGCAACTTTCTTGAAGAATGTTATTTGCACTTATATAAATCCCAATAAATCTTCACCTTGTCCATGAAATGACATAGAACTCTTTAAACTTATCGGTTGCAAACATTATTTAAACTTGGAAAATGTTAATGACTTCGTGAGCATGTCTGTTGCATTCTGATCCGTGGATATCTTCACTATTTTCACTCTTCCTTCATCTCTGACGAATGCATCCTTATGTTTGCTTCAAACCTCGTACCCAAATGGCCTCCTTCACAACTTTTGTCAAAGCCATATACTCATCTTCTGTAATTGACAATATTTTGATAACAAATATGAACATAAATTAATAATTTAAGAAAAAATTCAAGCTTTATCACAAAAAAAAACCCATAACCTCTTCCAAATTTCTTGATTGGGCTTTTGATCCAAATTGTAGGGGTCAGCCAATTATCTCAAGCCCAATAACAATGTGTAATTTGGCAAAGAATTGAATCAATTTTTCGATCTTATAATCTTCTTTAGATGAAATGTTTCTAAATCGAGTAATCCATAAGATTTGTCGAATTTATCATTAAATAGTATGCTTATTAATCACTATATAAGCCGTAAGCCGTGACAGAGAAAAAGGAAAAAAAGTATGAATACAAAAATAAGTTTTTATATGGGGAGCTTATATATGTTCATCCTGCCACGTGCATATAGTTAATTAGGTGAAAATGAACTATTAATAGTTAATGAAATTCGAAAAATAAAATGCACACAGAATGATCTAAGAACATCCACAATAACAATAGGTCAGGCATAGACCAACCATAACCTAGCCACAAACTCCTCCTGCCACATCATCAGCACTAAAAACTCCTTCTGCTACGTCATCAGGACAAGCAATAGACTAGTTATAGGCTAACCACAATAAACAAAATTATAAAAATAACAATCACACAAAATACGGAATTCAGCTTACGACACAAATACGGGAAAATGCAATAATTTTATTTAAATTAAAAAAAGGTACATTAAAAAAAATTACATAATTAAAAAAAAACTAACGCCGTGCAGTCCTTCGCGCCCACAACTCTTCAATTAAATCCTTTTGGAGTCGAATATGAGCTTCCACTTGGCGCATGTCGGCATGTGCTTGGAGGCGGTCGGCTTCATCGTGAGGTACCCCACTTCGTACGTTGGGGGCGGCCACTCCGTGGCTTAGACCGGCTTCAATATCGTCGTTGGCCCAACTAGTCAGTTGTACACCTTCATCTTCGACAATCATGTTGTGCATGATAATACAGACATACATTATATCAGCAATGCAGTCGACGTGCCACAAACGCGTCGGACCCCTAATTGCCTCCCATCGAGACTGGAGCACACCAAATGCGCGCTCCACGTCCTTGCGCGCCGACTCCTGCCATTCCGCAAAGTAGGCCTTCCTCTCATCTGATGCGCATCTGATCGTCTTCACAAAGACGGGCCACCTAGGGTATCCATCCGCCAAGTAGTAGCTCATATCATGCTGGTTCCCGTTGGTGATAAAATTGATGGCCGGACCGACATCGTGGCACTGCTCGTTGAAAAGGGGCGACGAGTTGAGGACGTTGAGGGCGTTGTTCGACCCGGCTACCCCAAAATATGCATGCCAAATCCACAGTCGGTAATCAGCTACGCCCTCGAGGATCATCGTGGGATTCTTTCCCTTGTAGCCGGTCGTGTAGAGCCCTTTCCAGGCTGCGGGGCAGTTCTTCCACTCCCAATGCATACAATCTATGCTACCTAACATACCCGGGAACCCATGCTTCTCCCCGTGCATCTGCATCAGCTCCTGGCAGTCTTCGGGGGTAGGGCTTCGAAGGTACTGTTCACGGAATATTTCAACCACGCCCTGACAGAAATACTTTATACATTCAAGGGCAGTCGTCTCACCGATGTGGAGGTACTCGTCCCACATGTCTGCCGAGCCTCCGTAGGCCAACTGCCTGATTGCCGCAGTGCACTTTTGAATAGGTGTGTGGCCGGGTCTGCTAGCCGCATCGTGCCTGAAGCGGAAACACATATATCGACGCTCCAAACCATCAACAATACGCATAAACTGGGCCCTGCTCATCCTAAAACGTCACCTGAAAAGGTTGGCGTTAAACCGCGGCTCCGGTGCGAAGTAGTCTTCATATAGCCGTTGATGTACAGCTACGTGATCCCGCTCAATCACTGCTCAGCAGTGGACAACGGGTCGAGGTCGAGGTACCGCCGGCTGCAAGGCCCTTTGTATCAGCCGGTTTATCTCATGGGACGTATATAGACATCACCAAACCGAACCGGCCTGGCTGAACCGGCCCGGAACCGGAACCGTCGGCGGCGGTTCGAACCGTGACCGGAACCGACGGTTCCGACGGGCCGGTTCAGGTTCAAGAAATTTGCGAACCGTAACCGGCGGTTCCGAACCACCGGTTCCGACACCTTTTCAGAAACCGGGTCAGAAACCGCCGGTTTTCGTCAGAAAACCGTTGACGAAACCGGCGGTTTCTGACCAAAAATCGGCGGTTCAAGGAATAAACCGACGGTTCCGCCGGATTTTAAAATTTTGAAATTTGAAATTTGAAATTTTTTCTTTTTTTTCTTTTTTTTAATCACATTTTTCCCCTATAAATACCCCCTCCTCTTCATTTTCTACTTATCACATTCTTGTGTTGATAAGAATTTCTCTCTCAATCTCAATTTCTCTATTCTCCATCCTCATTCTCTCAAGTTGTTTACGTTATTTGAGCTCATAATTTACTCACGTTGTTCTTGTTCACGTTATCATATTCACATAAACACTACTCTCTATTCTCTACTTCCAATTTCCATAATATCATGTCTTCATCTCGTCGTGGTGGTGATCGGGGCAACGGTAAAATTGCAAATTACAACGGTAAAATTACAAATTACAACTTTAAAATTACAAATTACAACTTAAAATTTACAAATTACAACTTAAAATTACAAATTACAACTTCAAAATTACAAATTACAACTTATTACTTAACATTACAAATTACAACTTTAAAATTACAAATTACAACAATTACAAATCGAAAAATTTAAATACAAGTTACTTACAACAATTACAAGTTACAACAATTATAAATCGAAAATTTTTAATATAAGTTACAACAATTACAAATTTACAACTTACCAGTGTTGACAAAAAAGACTTAGAAGATCATTAAAAGATATTCCTCATTTGATAAGTATCTTATTGGTGAAAAAGTGGGTAATGGGTATCTTTGGGGCAGATGGTACTGGAACACAAATTTATATATGGAATCTGGATGAATGGGGATCAGATTATAGTTTAAAATGGGAAGCTGGGTTCACTGGCGGGAGTTCGTTTCATCAGGCCATCAGGGTGGTATATTCATCCGAGTCTGACGATGAAACGAACTCCCGCCAATGAACCCAGCTTCTCATTTTAAACTATAATCTGATCCTCATTCATCCAGATTTCATATATAAATTTGTGTTCCAGTTCCATCTGCCCCAAAGATCCATTACCCACTTTTTCACCAATAAGATACTTATCAAATGAGGAATATCTTTTAATGAACTTCTAAGTTTTTTTTGTCAACACTTGTAAGTTGTAAATTTGTAATTGTTGTAACTTGTAATTGTTGTAACTTATATTTAAATTTTTCGATTTGTAATTGTTGTAACTTGTATTTAAATTTTTCGATTTGTAATTGTTGTAATTTGTAATTTTAAAGTTGTAATTTGTAATGTTAAGTAATAAGTTGTAATTTGCAATTTTGAAGTTGTAATTTGTAATTTTAAGTTGTAATTTGTAAATTTTAAGTTGTAATTTGTAATTTTAAAGTTGTAATTTGCAATTTTACCGTTGTAATTTGTAATTTTGACGTTGTAATTTGTATCAATAAATTTGTATTTGTAATTTGTATCTCTAAAATTGCTTTATTCTAATTTTATTTATGCAAATATATTTACATTTTTTACTTGAATTACATATTTATAATGAAAAAAAAATCAAAACGAACCGCCAAACCGGCCGAACCGGCCCGGAACCGGCCAATCACAGGCGGTTCCACGGTTCACTTGAACCGGCGGTTCCACGGTTCACGAACCGGAACCGCCGCACCTTGACTGGGCCGGTTCAGGTTCATCAATTTATTGAACCGGAACCGGCGGTTCCGAACCGTGAACCACCGGTTCCGGAACCGTGGTGACGTCTAGACGTATAGGCCTCCAACTCTTCGTTCATTCGCCGTTCGTACTCCTCAGCATCCCTACCACTACCACCACTACTACCACCCGCGTTACTCATTTCGCGTTGTTGATCTTGTACAGAAATTAAGATAGAGAGAAAACTCGTTAAAACAAGTGGTGCGAATGAAAATGATGTGCAAATCGCGTATATATAGTTTTTCGAAAATTAAATAAAAAAAATCTGCTGGCCGATTGCTCGCCGATCGGGAGCCTGTAATGGCGGTCAGCCGATCGGCGAGCGCATCGGCCAGCGCCCGGGAATCGGCGTGCGCTCGCCGTTTTTCTCGCCGATTTGGCGCTCGCCTGCTGCAATGGTTCGGCGAGAGGACTGGCCAGCACCGGGAATCTGCTAGCCGGTCTGCTCGCCGCCATTGTGGATGCTCTAATCCCATCTCTGCATTTAAAAAAAATAATAGCTGAGGGCAAAAATAAAATAAAATAATATTCATACCTATTCAACGTGGTAAATGTTGATACATGAAGTACAATTTTATTTGACGTGAAAATGAGTAGATCCACGTTTTAGGGTATCAATTTGCAGCTGTTAATAAAAATGTAGAAATTGTAAATTTTCAGTCATGACATCGCCAGGCCATGCTTGGATTCAATTTAATTAGTTTTATAAGCACAACATTTACTAAACACAAGAATATTGAGATTTAGCAGCTGATGAAATCTAAGAGATACGATATTGTCATTTCAGATCGTTAAGATATTACTATAAAATAAAAACAAACACGTGGTCATATTTATTTTCAGTAATAAAATATAATTGTTCAGATCGGGATAATGATTCGTTTATTTATACGTCCCCTTCATGAGTTGGTTTGTATACCATAGTAGTAGTACTTACTACTCCCGCCTAGGCGTGCACAAACCGAACCGGTCTGGCACGGGCCCGCCGGTTCATGAACCGGAACCGGGACCGGGACCGGCGGTTTGACCGTCCGGCGGGTTGTCGGTTCCAACGGGCCAGTTCAGGGTCGAAGTAATGTTGAACCGTGAACCGGCGGTTCAACCGATTTTTTTAAAAAAATTATTTATAAAAATTGATTTTTATATTTAAAAACAATTTTTATAAATAAATGAATACAAGAAATTCATAATAGCCCATATATATTTGATGGGCTTGTGAATTTATGAAATCATTCTTGGTTGTTTCTCTTTTATAGAGACATCCTTGAATGTTTTATGTTTCACTTTCGATGTGTGACAAAATCATTCTTGGTTGTTCGATGTGTGACAAAATCATTCTTGGTTGTTTCTCTTTTATAGAGACATCCTTGAATGTTTTATGTTTCACTTTCGATGTGGGACAAAATCATTTTTAGTTGTTTCTCTTTTATAGAGACATCCATGAATGTTTTATGTTTCACTTTCGATGTGGGACAAAACCATTCTTGGTTGTTTCTCTTTTATAGAGACATCCTTGAATGCTTTATGTTTCACTTTCGATGTGAGACAAAATATGTTGAAGTATTTTCTTTTATAACTACATGTTTAGAGCATTCATTCATCTTTTTCTAATGTGGGATACAAAATTTTCTTTTGACTTCTACTTTTCTTCATGTTTTGTATGATACATATAAACAAAATTATTATTCAAATATATTCTTGATTGATAAAATTAAAGAATTATTGAGAAATATGATTTGTATATAGAAAATATTTATTTGTATAATAATTATTGTTAGGTTTATACAATTTGTATAAGAATTATTCTTTCAATGTTTATAATATTATTTATTAGTTAAATAGTTTATGTAATAATATTTGTTGTTAATTTATAATATTAATATTATTTATTAGTTACTTTTTCTTTCAATGTGGGATAAAAGTCATTATTTATAAGTATATGATAGATCGTCCATCATTCTTCGTCTATATTAATACTCTATCTTCTATTATTATAAATTAATAACAAATATTATTACATAAACTATTATTCATTAGTTATTTATCATTAATGATTTGCTTATGTTTATAAATTTATGTATATGTTAACTAATAAATAATATTATACACATTAAAAGAATAATTCTTATACAAATTGTACAAACCTAACAATAATTATTATACAAATAAATATTTTCTATATACAAATCATATTTCTCAATAATTCTTTATTTTTATCAATCAAGAATATATTTGAATAATAATTTTGTTTATATATATTATACAAAACATGAAGAAAAGTATAAGACAAAAGAAAGGTTTGTATCCCACATTGGAAAAAGATGAATGAATGCTCTAAACATGTAGTTATAAAAGAAAATACTTCAACATATTTTGTCCCACATCGCAAGTGAAACATAAAACATTCAAGGATGTCTCTATAAAAGAGAAACAACCAAGAATGATTTTGTCCCACATCGAAAGAGAAACATAAAACATTCAATGATGTCTCTATAAAAGAGAAACAACCAAGAATGATTTTGTCCCACATCGAAAGTGAAACATAAAACATTCAATGATGTTTCTATAAAAGAGAAACAACCAAGAATGGTTTCATAAATTCGCAAGCCCATCAAATATATATGGGCTATTATGAATTTCTTGTATTCATTTATTTGTAAAAATTGTTTTTAAATATAAAATTTAATTTTTATAAATAAATAATTTTTTTAAAAATTTCGGTTGAACCGCCGGTTCATGAACCGGAACCGGCGGTTCAGGCAAAAAATCGGCGGTTTTGAACCTTCTCGTGAACCGGCGGTTTTTTGAACTGGAACCGGAACCGCCGGGACCCTTGGCGGGCCGGTTCCGGTTCATGCATATGATGAACCGTGAACCGCCGGTTCATGAACCAGAACCGGCGGTTCGGAATCGTTGTGCATGCCTACTCCCGCCGTCCCATAGAAATAGACCATTTAGTATCGACACGAATTTTAATACATAATTGGTAAAATAAGAGAGGAAGAAAAATTAATTGAAATTGTGTAGTAGATAGTGGGGCCTATAAATAATAAGTAAAATGGAAGTCGAAAAAGGTTACCATAAATAGATATGGACTATTTGTATGAGACGGACGAAAAAAGAAATATGACATATTTCTATGGGACGGAGTGAGTATTAATTAATTTCTATCTGATACTGGTTATTAATTTATGAGTGTTGATTTAGAAAATTCATGGTTGAGTAAGAATTTTTAATTTTTAATTACATGTTCATTATATTTGTAAAATCTAATTTAAGCTAGCTTGTATACTACTCTCTCCGTTCCATGTTAATAGAGACATTTTTTTTCGACACGGAGTTTAAGAATAATGTGATAAGCGGATGATAAATAAAGTAAGAGAGATAAAATAGAATAAAGTATCATGGAGAATTATTTTTTACCAAAAATAAAAATGACTCAATTATATTGGAGCTTCTCAAAATAAGAAAATGACTCTATTAACATGGAACGGATGAGGTATAAAATCTTTTCACTTAGATCTTAATTCTTCACTAAGCTTCCCGCGATATAGTATAAGTTTTTAATATTAGTATCTATATATGAATTTGAACCAATTTAACATTTTACACACACACTCACTCACTCTCAAACTTAAGCTGTTAATTTATTTCGGTTAAAATGTACAGAACGAAAAAACTAGATTTGACGTAAACAAGTAGCCAAACTCAAATAGCAAAAATATAATTCTATTCACAATTTGACTATTTTCGTAATAATTTACCGACTATGTTCACATGCATATGAATTCATCAAAACTAACCTTTCAATAGTATACTGATAGGCTAGTTTTCGTCACTCGGATTTGATCACTTTTCATGCTATATTGTTGAAAATTTACATATAAAGATGCATGTTTTGGCAGGAAATGAATGGAGTGGTCCGACGAGCATGCAAAAGTAGAGGTAAATTGGATGCAAATTCAGTAGTTTGAGAAGAAAGGAATCCACAAGACACAAACTGCTCAGTTTGATGGATTGGCCAGTGTCCAAGCAATGTTGACAGCTCTTCAAAGTCGCATTTCAAAGCTAAGTTGAAGAGTCTTTGGGCTACCAACGCCCACAAGCGACACTTTTGAAGGAAAAAGAAGCCAACTACCATCATGGGGAGTGGAGAAGACTTCCACATCAAATTGGTTGGAAGATGTGTAACAAAAACAACAAAACTAATCTTTTGGCAAAACTTTTGAACCACCACTCTTTAGAGTGTCCACAATGGTGGCCCTTGAAGACCACCAAATGTGGCCCGGCCACCATTCGTGGCTCTCTTGTGGCCTTCAAAATGGTAAAGGCCACGAAATGTATAAAAACAATAGGGCCACGAAATGTGGCCCTCTCCAAAAAATAAAATTAATTTGTTTGCTTTTGTAATAATATTTTTTAATTTATGTCTAATAAATTTTATTAGTCTTTAAATTTATGATATTTATAAATTTAATTAAAATAAAATAATTTGGATTGTAAACAAAAAAAATTCACAACCTAAAAAAATGTAACAATAATTTCGTTATATTATATTAAAATAGGAAAATTATACAACGAAAGTGATCTAGTTTAAAAACACCGGGGGAAACCCAAATCACTCTACGGCGCTACTTCTACGGTTCCAGACCTCTTCAATCATATCAGCCTGCAGTGATGAATGCGATATTTGGCTCCGCATGTCGGTGTACCGCTGGATCAAGTATTCATTACTACGTGGTACACCCATCTGCAGGGGCTCCATGGCAGTACCCGAGCTCGAACTAGCACCATCTTCCGGTGTCCACCGCTCTGCAGCAAATCCTTCGTCATCTATTATCATATTGTGCAATATGATACATGCAGTCATGATGTCTGCGACATCATTTTCGTGCCATTGTCGAGCCGGACACCGTATAATTGCCCATCGCGCTTGGAGTACACCAAAAGCTTGCTCCACATCCTTCCTAGCACCCTCTTGTTTTTTCGCGAAGTAGGTTTGCTTCGGTCCAACGGGTGGTCGGATCGTCTTCACAAACACGGGCCAGCGAGGGTATATCCCATCGGCCAAATAGTACCCCCTGTTGTACTGAGTGCCGTTGGCCATGAAACTAACTTGCAGACCCTCACCCCGGCTCTCGTAATTGAACAGGTGGAACGATCGTAAAACGTTGATGTCGTTGTTCGATCCAGCGACCCCAAAATACGCGTGCCAGATTCGCAAGCGGTAATCAGCAATTGCTTCAAGAATCATCGTCGGATGTCGGCCTTTGAAACCAGAAGTGAATTGCCCCTTCCAAGCCACCGGGCAGTTCCTCCACTCCCAGTGCATGCAATCGATGCTCCCCAACATCCCTGGAAAATGATGTACAGTCCCGTGCATATCCATCAGACGTTGGCAATCATCAGCCGATGGCTTCCGTAGATACTCCCCTTTGAAGATATCCTTAATGCCCCTGCAAAACTGCCTCAACGTCTGTAGGGCAGTCATTTCGCCCATCTGTAGGTATTCGTCGAACATGTCAGCGGGCCCGGCATATGCAAGTTGTCTAGTTGCCATGGTACACTTCTGGTATGTCGACAAGCCGGGTCGGCCGGAGGCATCATATCGCAAGTTGAAGCACCTGAACCGCTGCGCCAAACACGTCGCTATATGGACGAAGAGACGTTGCGACATTCTGAATCGCAGACAGAAAATTTCTGCCGGATAACGGGCGTTCTCGTTGAAGTAGTCCTCCATCAACCGACGGTCAGCCCCGGTATGATCACGGTCGAAAAATCGCAGATGATAGAATGGCCGAGGGACTGCCACCGCCTCAGCCGCGGCCTACGCCGCATCTTCCGCCTCGTCGGCTTCAGGTTGCACCGCTACAACAAGGTTTTGGAACTCCAGATCTACCGCTTGTTGGAATTGTTCATCGTCGGAATCCATAGTTCCCAGGTTGTAGAAATTGGAAGGAAAGATTGGAGCAAAATGGAAGTAAAATGGAGTTGGAAAAATGGAAATGGGAGTGTATATTTATAAAGTAATTTTTGAAACTTAAAAAAAAAAAAAATCCCGCGGCCTAGCCGCGAAACGCGGCCCGCTGCAGTGGAGGGCAGTCGGAGAGAACAATTCAGACACTCGAGGACATGCTGAGAGCAGTAGTGCTTGATAGAGGAAGCAATTGGGAACAAGTACTGCCACTAATAGAGTTTGCCTACAATAATAGTTACCAGGCAACGATTGATATGGCTCCGTACGAAGCACTGTACGGGAGGAAGTGTAGATCACCCCTCTATTGGGACGAGGTCGGTGAGAGGAAAATTTTGGGTCCGGAAGTAATTGAGGAAATGATAGAAATTGTCAGAAAGATAAGAGAAAGAATCAAAGAAGCTCAGGACAGGCAAAAGTCCTATGCGGATGTCCGACGGACTGACTTGCAATTTTCAGTGGGAAATAAAGTCTTCTTGAAAGTATCGCCCTCGAAGGGGATAGCTAGATTTGGAGTCAAGGGAAAACTCCGACCTCGATACATAGGACCGTATGAAATCCTAGAAGCAGTTGGACCAGTGGCTTATCGATTGGCGTTACCACCCAGTTTTGGAAACGTTCACAACGTATTCCATGTATCCCAGCTTAGGAAATATGTGTTTGATCCGAAGCACGTGATTCATCAGGAAGAGATGATATTAAACCCGGATCTGAGCTATGAGGAAAAACCGAAGGCAATTCTGGACAGGTAGGTGCAGCAGTTAAGAAATAAATCCATTTCTTCAGTGAAAGTACTTTGGGAACACCACGGGCAGGAGGAGGCCACGTGGGAGTTGGAAGACAAGATGAGGAAGCGATATACCGAGTTGTTCGAGTGAAGCCGTACAAATTTCGGGACGAAATTTCATTTAAGGAGGGTGGAATGTGACGCCCCAGATTATATTCCTTTTAATTGGATTGAGTCGGATTTACTAGCTCGAGAAATTCTCGTTCAGAAAGCGTGTGAACGTAGGATTTTCTGTTGTAATTCCAAACGTTGGAATAAAGTGTATCGATTTTGAAGGAAACGAAATACAAGGAGAATTTATGCAAAGAGTAAAAGTGGAGGTTATATTTCGATTTAATAAGCAAGTTGAAGAGTACAAGATATACAAGAATGATGGAATTACAAGTAGTATATGAGTACATTGGGAAAAGGACTATACATATAAGAATTTCACCATGAGGCATTACAATTTTAGAATGCAATATCTTCACTTTGAAGATTCCATCACTACACTCTAGCAATTATACTATTTTGGCAAAGGGACAAGTAGTATACTAGTCAACTCCTACTTCCATCTTCTCCTCTTCCTCCCCTCGATTTTGGCACCCACAAGAGTCCAAACATGGGTAGCCATGGTACCTACAAATTATCACCAAAGAAGGTATCAAATTTTAGTACATAAAATAAAAGAAAAAGGAGAGGCAAGCTCGATTGGGAATGGAGAAAGAGCCAGCCGAATGGTACGGCCAAGAGGCTGCCACAATAGACTATAAAACAGCCACCTTATCACTTTTCCACCTTACACCAAAGTGCAAGTTAGAACAAATGAGCATGGTAAATGGAGCCAATGTTTATGCTCAAAATAAGCTGATCTAGAACCCTCTTTTCCCACCATCCGAGGCTGAGGTAGCAGTCCTGAGGAAGCAACCAAAACAATCACCAAAATAGCATAAAGAGCACAATCATCCATCTTAAAAGGGGGCTGAGCTTGATACCGAAAATAGGAGCTCAATGCCCCATAAGCTGCCACAAGAAGCCAAAGGAATGGCTTATAAATACCGCCCTCCCCTCCCCACTCCACACACATATTCTGCAAATTTCTCGCAAGGCAAGGGAGTGCAGCGGAGTGAGGAGCGGCGGCGCGGAGCAGCGGCAATACGAAGGAACAGCCGCACAAACCGAGGATTCACCAAGTGAGGTAATCCCCACAACACCTCACCATCGCATCATATAGACCAAGTAGATAGCCAAGAACATAGAAGCTCATTAGGATCCTCACAATAATGGCCCAAGTAAGTAGCACATAGGATGAGTATCAACATCGGCGGTAACAATCAACCAAGTATAACCTCATCATAATTTGCAAAATACCAATGTTATTGCTCAATCCAGTGAGCTATGCATACTAAGACTTCATCGTGGAAACTCAAAACATAGCTACTGCCAAGATGAGAAGATCTACACTAATAACCAAGGAAAAGTGAGAAATGCTAACTCCAGTAAAGAACACTAAGTAAAGTGGGTAGGGGAGAAGGACTTAGCTTTAGGTGGGCAGGGCTGTCCGGCGGCGGACGAGCAGCGACGAGCTCCGAGGGATCCGGCTAGGACGGAGGCGCTGCCGGAGCAGTAGCGCGATGGAGCATCCAGTGTCGACACCGTCGAAGGGAGGTCGAGAGCGAGCCGGAGACGCTGCCTCTCGGGGAACCCGACGGAGCGATTCGGAGGAACACGGGGGCGGCGATGGCTGGCGACGCAGCAGGCGGCAGCCCTGCTCGTCGAGCGGCCGAGGACTCCCCGAACTCATGTGAGGGAGAGAACACGATTGAGGAGGGAGCGCCCGACGGACTCTGAAAATCCGTCAAGGTAGGGGCAGCATACGCCGATGAGACTCCGGAAGCCGTCGGGAGTGATAATGTCGCAGAGGGAAGAAAAGGGAGGAACCGCCGTTTCTCCTCAATTTTTCTTTTAGGGATTTGATTTGGGAAAGTGATTTGGGAAGAGGGATGATGTCGATGGAGAAGGGAGTATATTTTTGGGCTTCCATATTTCTTTTGTTTGGGCCTCTTGAATAATTTGATAGTTGGGCCATTAACTTGAGGGCTTCGATTAATTGTCTTGGAAGAGATTTAGATATTGTTAGAGTGGAATTAATTTAAAGTTTGAGCTTGGAGCTTAATTAAATTAATTTCTGAATAAATTGAGTTTCGAGGAAAGAAAGTATTAATGTGGGAGACTCGGAAGTTGAGGATTTAATTTCCGGATAATTTATTCCGAGGAAGGGAGATATTAAAATATGGGAAGCGAGGGCCGACCGGCGTCGCCCCGCGACGCCATGGGCGGCCTTAAGAGGTCTTAAGAAGCCTTAAGAAAAATCCAAAGAAAAAGGGGTTTAAGGAGGGATTTTAAGAATCCATATTATTTGAGAAAATAGAATTTCTCCAAAAGAAGTAAAAGAGAATGATTAAGTGTTGCAGAGCAGTAAAGCCGAGTTAGGATTTAAGGAAAAATCCTATAAGCCGAGACTAAGAGATAGATGCTATCCTGTAGGATGCACGCATTCTTTTTCAGAAAAACAGTTCAAGTACTAATTAGCGTGTTACGCTATTTTCAAGGGAGAAAACAGTCAAGGGCAAGAGAGGCCTAACGAGGAATTTAAGTGAAGATAAGCACAAGAGGTGGGCTTTCTTTTAATATCCAGCACTATAGTGTGGATATAAAGCAAATGTTTTGAAGTATGAAATATCTTTTCTGAAAAATGAGAATGTGGTCATCTCTTTAAAGTTGTTGTCATGCCAGAAAATATTTGTTTTTGAGACCTGTCTGATAGGGCTATATGCCGAGACTTTTGGCGATGCCAAAAGGTTAGTAACGAATTCGGTTCCCAATAGGACCGCAAATCCTATTCGGAATTAAGTGCACAAGAGCTGTGAGCCATCCTAGAGAGAGGTTGGCCGGCGAGGGTGTTCGTTGAAGGTGGCCACCTTCACGACACACTAGTTTCTCAGACATGGTTGAATACAAAAGAACTTAGACTACAGTCGGACTTTTAAGATCACAAAAGAATTTAGTATGCTCGGGCCTTTTAAGAAAAACCCCCGGGTGATACTGTGGATGGGTGACAACTTATATTGTATGTTTTGTTTTCGGCACGTGTTCACTGAGTTCTCCTGTACTCAGCCCTGCATGTATTTATAAACGTTCAGGTTGAACGTCAGGATGGAGAAAAGATTGATCGGAGTCGATGCTATTAAATAAGCCTGTAGATATCTCAACGATTCGTGTCTTCATACACGAAGTCGTTCAGTTGGGACCTATTCCGCTGTGTTTTGTTGAAAGAGAATACTATTGTCTCATCATTGAACTCTGATTCAGTTGACATATCAAACATCCTATTTTGAGATTGTACCAAATACTCGACTGTTATTTTGGTAATATCACATTTGTCCTTCGACAAGTTCTTCAGATTTTACCCATTCTATCCCCGCTTTTTTAATCCCCCGTTAGTCGCGAATCACCCATTCTTGTTATCCTTAATGAGAATTGGGTCGTGACAGAGTGGTATCAGGGCAACAGTTTCTTTCTTACTCTGATATCCACACACTCCTTCAGTCGAGATCTAGACTTGTTCGCTATATCCTTCCAAGCAATCGACTCGATCAATACTCCAGGACGTTCAACCAAGTTGAAAGCCGAAAGAGAAAGAAAACTTTTGAAATAACTACACAAAGTGCGACGAGGATGCCCACCTCGTAGAGAAAATAGAAAGGACAGAAAAAGGACAAGTACTTTTCCTAAAAGATGTAGTTCAAACTGGAACTACAAGGGATGAACCATAAATCCTATTATTGCTTTCCCGAGCAATTTGTTTTTGAAATGAGGGTGAGACAGGGTTGAGTATGAAAGAGTGAGCCAAGGAAACACGAGTTTTCACCAGAAAAGCCAACGCCCAGTGCATAAGGGCACAAGAGAAGCAACTGTTGAGACAGAAAGACAAGGAACGTTGCTATAAGGGAATAGCACAAGATGGACCCTCATGGTGACCAAGTCACCCGTTTAAATCCAAAGAAATGGTGTTCTTCACCACAAAAGTCTTATGGAACAATAAGTTTGAGATGAGAACTTAGTCTGATGACTTTAGATCACGCAGTATAGTGGCCCTAGAGGATGACCCCCTTAGACTCGCATGCACCGCTTTACGTTGTGTTTTCGCGTTCTGTTCTCTTGCGTTGCCTTCTCTGACTCGAGACGTGTCCTTATGTAGATGGCTCGTCGTCGTTTTACCGCCCGAAAACGGGTGAGGAGAGGTGCTAGCCCCGAAGAATATGTGATGGCCTACCAGACCTACCAGAGGTGCTATGGTGACTCACTGGGCGAGTTTTTGGCGCACTACCAGCGTATATGGTGGGATGCGGCCTTCCATGGCAGCGTCACCGGATACGACGGCATAGTTCGTCTGCTGAGTTTGCTCCCCGATGGATGGAGAGAGTGGGCTACCATGGTGGCCGATAAGTACATAATCACTGCCTACCCTGCTTATGACTTGGTAGGGGATTTTCCTAGATTCCTGTTAGCAGTGTTCACTCGCTTTGTGTGCTACGGGTCGGTTTCACCCTTGATCAGCACCTGAGATACAGGACCCTCCGGTGCCAAGGGAGCCAGGACGCCCCAGCCAGTGGGAGTCCGAAGCAGGGCCATCTCGGCGACCAGTTGGGAGCAGGACTCCGAGGGCACCGCCGGCACACCCACCTTCTATACGGGACCCCACTTTCCCCATAGAGGCAGAGCATGAGGCGCATGAGGCTGCCCGAAAGGGGAAGGCCCCTGCGGCTGACTCAGAGGAGGATGAGGAGGAAGACCCGCCAGTGGTCGCACCAGTCGGGAGCTCCCGTCTGCAGGCTATCACAGTTCCGAGCAGTTACTCGCACATCCGCTCGGCAACTGAGGCGGACCACCCAGACATGGAGAGGTGTATGGTGCGTGTGGATGATATATGGCCGCACCTCAGGAAGGCCGAGAATGAGGCCGTGCCCCCATCCCTCATTGAGGAGAGCAGGGAGGACCCGCCCCTCCTCTGGGAATGGGCATGCGGAGAGAACGAGAACAACCCCATACTCGTCAACAGTGATGAGGAGCGCGGGCCAAAGAGAGAGCGCTCACCGGACAGTGATAGTGACAGCGACAGTGATGATATCCGGGACTGTGGCTACTACACCCCTTCTAGGAAGTGGGTTTGGTATTGAGGAGCGGTACGTGGGATGTACCATCAGAAACGTCCTAGTATGATGGCGTTCTGATGTAGTGTGTTCTTTTGGAGATTTCAGCAGATTACTTTTGTTTAGCACGTAAGGCCAGATCTGTTAGAAGGGCAGTGGCTAAGTACTTTTGGTGATGTTCCGTAGTACCGGGACTTCATGATGCGTACTTGGATGTGCGTTCTTTTGTAAAAGACCTCTCGAGGCAAACTTCTTGATGATGTACTCGATTTACGATATATATGAAATCTCGTTATCTTGAAAAGCATTGTTCATTTATATCTCGGAAAAATCCACGTTTTTCTGTTTAGCCATCGCGAATGTTGTGCATTTATTAAAGGAGTTTCATAAACCACTAGGATGCCACCACGAAGAGCTGGCAGGCCACGAGGCCGAGGACGTGGAAGGGGCCCAGGACAAGCCCAGAACAACCTTCCGGTTTATGAAGGGGAAGTACGAGAGGAATGGGATAAAGTAACGCCACCTCCATCGCCAATTCCACCCCCACCACCACCCCAACCACAGGATCGTCGGGTATGCATGTAGAGGAAATGACTTGGGAAGAATTTAAAACTGAGATCTATGAGAAGTATATTCCCAAGAGCTACAGGAAGAAAAAGGAGGTTGAATTCTATCATCTGAAGCAAGGACGAATGTCGGTGACAGACTATGCCGAATGTTCTGTGAGATGGCACGGTACGCCCCAGATCAGGTAGATGCCGATGCCAAGATGGCTGAGAAATTCTGTACTGGTTTGAGACATGAGATACGCATGACGCTGGCTAGCCACAGAGGACTGTCCTACACTGAGGCTCTGGGACGAGCACTGGACATAGAGGCAGCCATGCCAGGGGAAAAGACTGCCCCAGCTGTGAACCCTACTCAGTCCCAACCGTCGAGGGACAAGAGAAAGTGGGAAGGACCACAGGCTCAATCTGATTTAAAAAGAGGGGGATATGGACCAAGCAGGCCACAATATGGCGGATACCAGACTACCCCTGGACCTTACAAGGGGAACCCGTAAAAAACCAGTCCGTGTCCTAGATGCAACAAGTTGCATGGCGGCATCTGCAAGGCAGGGGCTGATACCTGTTTCAATTGCGGAGGAGCTGGACACTTTGCTAAGAACTGTCCAAGCAAGAACTCAGGGACAGGAGCAAGACCTAACCCGTCAGCTCAGCGCCCGCAACTGCGCGCAATGAATGTCCATGATAGATCAAATTCACAGCAGATACCAAGGAATCAACAGCAGAGGCCGAAACTCCCAACACAGGCTCGAGCTTATGCAATGAGGCAGAAGCAGCCCGAGCTGAACCAGGGAAATTTGGCAGGCATGGGTAAGCTTTTCAACACACCCGTTATGCTTCTGTTTGATACTGGTGCTTCGCATTCTTTTATATCTGCTCATTGCGTAACTACTCTAAAACTCGATACAAAAGAATCTGAACATAGGATGGAAGTAGTTTTCCCAGTAGGAGGACGGATAGAAATATCTCGTACTTACTCGAACTTAGAAATCTCTCTGGGTGAACTTAAGGTTGTAGCAAACAACCTCAGTGTTATGATTATGTGGGATGTAGACATAATCCTAGGAATGGACTGGTTGGCTAAAAACCATGCCACCATCTTATGCAAGGAAAGGCAAATTTCCTTTAGAAATCCCGAAGGAGAAACCACTCATTTTCACGGAATCTCCATGGGAACCCGAAAGTCTGTAGTATCAATGCTGCAAGCCAGCAAGTTGATAAAGAATGGATGTCCGGCATACCTTGTATACTTGAACAGAGAAGAGAAAGATGAGAGAAAATTGGATGAAGTCGAGATCGCTCGTGAATTCCCAGATGTATTCCCTGATACTCTGCCTGGTCTACCGCCAGACAGACAAGTGGAATTCACGATAGATCTAGAACCAGGGTCCGCCCCGGTGTCGAAAGCACCATATCGAATGGCTCCAAATGAACTGGATGAACTTTAGGTACAGTTGCAAGAACTCCTGGACCTGGGATTCATCAGACCCAGCGTCTCACCATGGGGAGCACCTGTGTTGTTCGTCAAGAAGAAAGACGGAACCATGAGAATGTGTGTAGATTACCGAGAGCTTAACAAGTTAACTCTCAAGAACAAGTACCTGTTACCCAGGATCGATGATCTGTTTGATCAGCTCAAGGGAGCCAGTGTGTTCTCCAAAATGGACCTGAAGTCAGGGTATCACCAACTGAAAATTAAGCCAGAGGATGTGCCCAAAACGGCCTTCCGAACTAGATACGGTCACTATGAATTTACTGTGGTGCCATTTGGACTAACGAATGCACCAGCAGTATTCATGGATCTGATGAACCGCGTTTTTCACCCATATCTCGACAAGTTTGTCCTAGTCTTCATCGACGATGTGTTGATATACTCTAAAAACAAAAAGGAACACGAGGAACACCTGCGGCTTGCCCTAGAAACACTACGGGCAGAAAAGTTGTACGCCAAATTCAGCAAGTGCGAATTTTGGCTCAAAGAGGTGAATTTTCTCGGACATATTGTGACAGCAGAAGGAATCCGAGTGGATCCTGCCAAGGTAGAGGCAGTACGGAATTGGAAGGCGCCGACAACGCCTAACGAGATCCGAAGTTTCCTCGGACTAGCTGGCTACTACAAAAGGTTTATTGAGGGATTTTCCAAAATCGCCAGGCCAATGACTCAGCAACTCAAGAAGGGAACCAAAGTCTCATGGTCTCCCGAGTGCGAGGAAAGCTTCCAACTACTAAAGGAGAAATTGACCAGTGCACCCGTACTAGCAGTCCCCGAATCAGGGACGGATTACGTTGTCTATACGGATGCTTCCAAGAGCGGACTTGGGTGTGTGTTGATGCAGAATGGAAAGGTGATTGCTTATGCATCACGGCAGCTCAGACCACACGAGCTCAACTACCCAACACACGACCTAGAACTAGCAGCAGTGGTTCACGCGTTGAAAATTTGGAGACACCATCTATATGGAGTTAGGTGTGAGATTTTCACGGACCACAAGAGCCTCAAATATTTCTTCGAACAGAAGGACTTGAACATGAGACAGAGAAGATGGCTCGAACTAGTAAAGGATTACGATTGTGGCATAAACTACCACCCGAGCAAGGCTAACGTCGTGGCAGATGCGTTGAGCCGTAAAAGTCAGCACCAATTAGCAGTCCTGTTCACCCAGGAAGAAGAACTGCTAAGAGAATTTGACAGGATGAGTCTGGAGATGGTGCAAGCGCCCGAAACGATGGAAAGTATAATTTCGACTCTAGTAGTTGTTCCCGATTTAAGGGCCAGGATTGTAGAAGCCCAGAGAAGGGACGAGACTCTAGAGAAGTGGCGTTTGAAATCGAGAACAGGCAAACAAGAGAATTTCCAGGAGGAGGCAGACAATGCGCTCCTGTTTGAAGGGAGACTGTGTGTGCCCAACCAAGAGGAGCTCAGAAATGAGATAATGAGCGAGGCACACGATACCCCATACACCGCCCACCCAGGGAGTACGAAAATGTATCAAGACTTAAAGAAGAAATTCTGGTGGGACGGCATGAAGAGAGATATAGCTTCATACGTCGAGAGGTGTCTTGCCTGTCAACAAGTTAAGGCACTACACCAGCGACCATATGGAAAGCTACAGCCGTTGGAAATTCCCGAATGGAAGTGGGAACACATAGCCATGAATTTTGTGACGGGACTGCCAAAGTCTCAGAGAGAAAATACTGCAATTTGGGTAATAGTCGATCGTCTCACTAAGAGCGCTCACTTTATACCAATCCCTATCACGTACGGATAAGAGAAGTTAGCCCAGATATACGTGAAGGAAATCATTCGCCTGCACGGTATACCGGCAACGATCACGTCGGATAGAGATGCCAAATTCACATCCCGATTTTGGAAGAGCTTACAGAAAGAGCTGGGGACACAATTGAATTTTAGCACGGCATTTCACCCACAGACCGACGGACAGTCGGAGAGAACAATTCAGACACTCGAGGACATGCTGAGAGCAGTAGTGCTTGATAGAGGAAGCAATTGGGAACAAGTACTGCCACTAATAGAGTTTGCCTACAATAATAGTTACCACGCAACGATTGATATGGCTCCGTACGAAGCACTGTACGGGAGGAAGTGTAGATCACCCCTCTATTGGGATGAGGTCGGTGAGAGGAAAATTTTTGGTCCAGAAGTAATTGAGGAAATGATAGAAATTGTCAGAAAGATCAGAGAAAGAATCAAAGAAGCTCAGGACAGGCAAAAGTCCTATGCGGATGTCCGACGGACTGACTTGCAATTTTCAGTGGGAAATAAAGTCTTCTTGAAAGTATCGCCCTCGAAGGGGATAGCTAGATTTGGAGTCAAGGGAAAACTCCGACCCCGATACATAGGACCGTATGAAATCCTAGAAGCAGTTGGACTAGTGGCTTATCGATTGGCGTTACCACCGAGTTTTGGAAACGTTCACAACGTATTCCATGTATCCCAGCTTAGGAAATATGTGTTTGATCCGAAGCACGTGATTCATCAGGAAGAGATGATATTAAACCCGGATCTGAGCTATGAGGAAAAACCGAAGGCAATTCTGGACAGGAAGGTGCAGCAGTTAAGAAATAAATCCACTTCATCAGTGAAAGTACTTTGGGAACACCACGGACAGGAGGAGGCCATGTGGGAGTTGGAAGACAAGATGAGGAAGCGATATACCGAGTTGTTCGAGTGAAGCCGTACAAATTTCGGGACGAAATTTCATTTAAGGAGGGTGGAATGTGACGCCCCAGATTTTATTCCTTTTAATTAGATTGAGTCGGATTTACTAGCTCGAGAAATTCTCGTTCAGAAAGCGTGTGAACGTAGGATTTTCTGTTGTAATTCCAAACGTTGGAATAAAGTGTATCGATTTTGAAGGAAACGAAATACAAGGAGAATTTATGCAAAGAGTAAAAGTGGAGGTTATACTTCGATTTAATAAGCAAGTTGAAGAGTACAAGATATACAAGAATGATGGAATTACAAGTAGTATATGAGTACATTGGGAAAAGGACTATACATATAAGAATTTCACCATAAGGCATAACAATTTTGGAATGCAATATCTTCACTTTGAAGATTCCATCACTACACTCTAGCAATTATACTATTTTGGCAAAGGGACAAGTAGTATACTAGTCAATTCCTACTTCCATCTTCTCCTCTTCCTCCCCTCGATTTTGGCACCCACAAGAGTCCAAACATGGGTAGCCATGGTACCTACAAATTATCACCAAAGAAGGTATCAAATTTTGGTACATAAAATAAAAGAAAAAGGAGAGGCAAGCTCGATTGGGAATGGAGAAGGAGCCAGCCGAATGGTACGGCCAAGAGGCTGCCACAATATACTGTAAAACAGCCACCTTATCACTTTTCCACCTTACACCAAAGTGCAAGTTAGAACAAATGAGCATGGTAAATGGAGCCAATGTTTATGCTCAAAATAAGCTGATCTAGAACCCTCTTTTCCCACCATCCGAGGCTGAGGTAGCAGCCCTGAGGAAGCAACCAAAACAATCACCAAAATAGCATAAAGAACACAATCATCCATCTTAAAAGGGGGCTGAGCTTGATACCGAAAATAGGAGCTCAATGCCCCATAAGCTGCCACAAGAAGCCAAAGGAATGGCTTATAAATACCGCCCTCCTCTCCCCACTCCACACACATATTCTACAAATTTCTCGCAAGGCAAGGGAGTGCAGCGGAGTGAGGAGCGGCGGCGCGGAGCAGCGGCAATACGAAGGAACAGCCGCACAAACCGAGGATTCACCAAGTGAGGTAATCCCCACAACACCACACCATCGCATCATATAGACCAAGTAGATAGCCAAGAACATAGAAGCTCATTAGGATCCTCACAATAATGGCCCAAGTAAGTAGCACATAGGATGAGTATCAACATCGGCGGTAACAATCAACCAAGTATAACCTCATCATAATTTACAAAATACCAAAGTTATTGCTCAATCCAGTGAGCTATGCATACTAAGACTTCATCGTGGAAACTCAAAACATAGCTACTGCCAAGATGAGTAGATCAACACTAATAACCAAGGAAAAGTGAGAAATGCTAACTCCAGTAAAGAACACTAAGTAAAGTGGGTAGGGGAGAAGGACTTAGCTTTAGGTGGGCAGGGCTGTCCAGCGGCGGACGAGCAGCGACGAGCTCCGAGGGATCCTGCTAGGACGGAGGCGCTGCCGGAGCAGTAGCGCGATGGAGCATCCAGTGTCGACACCGTCGAAGGGAGGTCGAGAGCGAGCCGGAGACGCTGCCTCTCGGGGAACCCGACGGAGCGATTCGGAGGAACACGGGGGCGGCGATGGCTGGCGACGCAGCAGGCGGCAGCCCTACTCGTCGAGCGGCCGAGGACTCCCCGAACTCGTGTGAGGGAGAGAACACGATTGAGGAGGGAGCGCCCGACGGACTCTGAAAATCCGTCAAGGTAGGGGCAGCATACGCCGATGAGACTCCGGAAGCCGTCGGGAGTGATAATGTCGCAGAGGGAAGAAGAAGGGAGGAACCGCCGTTTCTCCTCAATTTTTCTTTTAGGGATTTGATTTGGGAAAGTGATTTGGGAAGAGGGATGATGTCGATGGAGAAGGGAGTATATTTTTGGGCTTCCAGATTTCTTTTGTTTGGGCCTCTTGAATAATTTGATAGTTGGGCCATTAACTTGAGGGCTTCGATTAATTGTCTTGGAAGAGATTTAGATATTGTTAGAGTGGAATTAATTTAAAGTTTGAGCTTGGAGCTTAATTAAATTAATTTCCGAATAAATTGAGTTTCGAGGAAAGAAAGTATTAATGTGGGAGACTCGGAAGTTGAGGATTTAATTTCCGGATAATTTATTCCGAGGAAGGGAGATATTAAAATATGGGAAGCGAGGGCCGACCGGCGTCGCCCCGCGACGCCATGGGCGGCCTTAAGAGGTCTTAAGAAGCCTTAAGAAAAATCCAAAGAAAAAGGGGTTTAAGGAGAGATTTTAAGAATCCATATTATTTGAGAAAATAGAATTTCTTCAAAAGAAGTAAAAGAGAATGATTAAGTGCTGTAGAGCAGTAAAGCCGAGTTAGGATTTAAGGAAAAATCCTATAAGCTGAGACTAAGAGATAGATGTTATCCTGTAGGATGCACGCATTCTTTTTCAGAAAAACAGTTCAAGTACTAATTAGCGTGTTACGCTATTTTCAAGGGAGAAAACAGTCAAGGGCAAGAGAGGCCTAACGAGGAATTTAAGTGAAGATAAGCACAAGAGGTGGGCTTTCTTTTAATATCCAGCACTATAGTGTGGATATAAAGCAAATGTTTTGAAGTATGAAATATCTTTTCTGAAAAATGAGAATGTGATCATCTCTTTAAAGTTGTTGTCATGCCAGAAAATATTTGTTTTTGAGACCTGTCTGATAGGGCTATATGCCGAGACTTTTGGCGATGCCAAAAGGTTAGTAACGAATTCGGTTCCCAATAGGACCGCAAATCCTATTCGGAATTAAGTGCACAAGAGCTGTGAGCCATCCTAGAGAGAGGTTGGCCGGCGAGGGTGTTCGTTGAAGGTGGCCACCTTCACGACACACTAGTTTCTCAGACATGGAAGAATACAAAAGAACTTAGACTGCAGTCGAACTTTTAAGATCACAAAAGAATTTAGTATGCTCGGGCCTTTTATGAAAAACCCCCGGGTGATACTGTGGATGGGTGACAACCTATATTGTATGTTTTGTTTTCGGCACGTGTTCACTGAGTACTCCTGTACTCAGCCCTGCATGAATTTATAAACGTGCAGGTTGAACGCCAAGATGGAGAAAAGATTGATCGGAGTCGATGCTATTAAATAAGCCTGTGGATATCTCGACGATTCGTGTCTTCATACACGAAGTCGTTCAGTTGGGACCTATTCTGCTGTGTTTTGTTGAAAGAGAATAGTATTGTCTCATCATTGAACTCTGATTCAGTTGACATATCAAACATCCTATTTTGAGATTGTACCAAATACTCGACTGTTATTTTGGTAATATCACATTTGTCCTTCGACAAGTTCTTCAGATTTTACCCCTTTTCTATCCCCGCTTCTTTAATCCCCCATTAGTCGCGAATCACCCATTCTTGTTATCCTTAATGAGAATTGGGTCGTGACAGGGGGGCCGCGCACCGAGCCATGGGTCGCGGCTCCCCCATTGTGGACACTCTTAGCTAGCTTTAGTTAGTTTTATTTTCTCTCTCTAAGCTGAGTTTTCTCTCATCCTTGAAGCAAATTTCGAACCATAGGCAGCCATTGCCACTTTTGCTCACCATGGGGTGAAGCTTGTAGTTGTGTAGTATTTTAATGCTTTGAATGATCTAGTTCCTTGTTGTACTCATTTTCCAACATCTTAACTCTCTAGTTAAGGTTGTTGGGCTGATATTAAAGAGCTTTTGGTGTCTTTAATTCTCTAAGTGTTTAGCATTTATGTTTGGTTGTTGATGTTCTAGCTTGTTTAGTTCAAAAACCTTATTTTCAAGTTTGCTATTTTAGGTTTGTGTTAAGCTACTTTCTTGAGGTGTATTTACTTATTTATTTAAGTTATCTAAGCATGTTAGGAGTCATTTTAGGGGTTGTTCATGGTTGAAAAACGTTCCAAAAAAGAGAAGTAAAAGTATGTGCAAGTAGTCAGTTGTTGTGTGATTTTCGTCGTCTAGTCGGGTTTCTTTTTGCATGCCTTTGTATGATCTTGTTGATTTCGTTCTTCTAGCTTTTCTTCACCATGTTTAAGTCTTCTTGAAGCTTATTTCATCTTGTTAAGTGTTAAAGTTTTCAGCTTTTCATTTGGTTTTTTCCAGGCATATTTAGGTAGCTAACTTGTTGATTTGGTGTTTCTCTTGCATAGTTAAGTGTGTAGCAGCCCTTTAGTCTTTTCTTTACTCATATTTTCGTGCCTTAGTGTATTTAGGAACCCAAAAATCTGATTTCAAATTGATAATCCTTTTATCATTTGTTTAGTTTAGTTGTCTACTACTTTTGACCATTGGATAATAGCCAATAGCAAGCAACTAGTACAATGTCTTTTCACTCTTTGACATAAAGCCTCCAAAATCAGCTTTAAACTCTCTCTCATGCTTTTCATGTCAGCTTAGCCACCCTAGGAAGTCTCCAAAGTAGCTAGTTAAGTAGGCATTAGGTTTTACCTTTTAAATGTCTCTTTCCTAGTAAAAATAGCTTCTCTAGCTTTCATTTAGCTGTGAACACTTAGAATTTATTTGGCAGCCTTTACTTAGTTCTTTTTGCTTTTTTTACTTAGTAATTTTCGTGACAAAAGCTGGTTCCTTTCCCCTTGTTCCTCCTTTTATTCTCGAAAGTGCTATTCTACAAAGTGTTGTCATTTTTCTTGCCATTGTTCTGATTTTGCTGCTAAGTTGCCCAGTTTACTTACTTGCCCAGTTTACGTATCTGTTTATTTATTTTGTCTCAAGTTCATTGTTTGCTTACTTTTACTTTATTTTCTACTTAGTTCCCACCATGTTCGTAAGTATGGTTTAATTTCTGTAGTTTAATTTTCTTTCCCTCCTAAATTAAAGCGTGGCGGCATCGCCAAACTCTTAAGTGTTGAAATACATAACGGATACGACCGTTCCTCGTGGGATCGACATCCGACTTACCACATACTAATTAATAGTATTTTGGAAAGTGGGAACTTATAAATCTTGTTGAATAGGAAGGGACACGCACCTACGACACAAGTGCAAAATTCCTTCCTTTCATATACATGTGTTATATGTGTGTGTATGTATATATCGTATGTCGTTCACATGGTCGAAACACAAAAGTGATGACTCACTACTTGCAAATTAAAACGTAGGAGTAGTAAGAACTTCCAAATATATTAATATCTGTTGGAATTGTACTTGGTCAAATAATTTTTGACTAATAATAAATGTTACAAGACATTTAATTTTGTGAAATTAAATGCAATAACGTCGATCTACGTTTCGAGTAGATGACCGTAGTATATTCATTTTCTCAAATCCGATTCTCGTTGAGTGAGAAATAATATATTAAAGTTGGTAACAATAAAGCTAGAAATGAGCTATGTGAAAAGACTAAGGGATTAATTAACTAGGTGTTAATTATCCCACATCGGGGATGATAAACTTCTTTGATGAAGTATTTAATCAGATGAATTATCATGTGTAATAATTATCGTAGAATATGACGGGTGACAGAGCCCACACGCGCGCGCCGCCGCCTGCCCACGACCCGCGCACCGCGCACCGTGTCCCGTGCACCGGGTGCCGAGTGCCTGGTGCCTTGGATCTTGGCAATTGGTCTTTGGGCTGTTCTTTGAAGCTGGTCGTTGAGTATGGTTCGAGTCTCGCTTGTTCTTTTTAGACCACCCCAAACTCCACGCTATCCCCGACTGGTCCTAGTCCACGTCATGGTCCCGCTGGACCCCGACGCATGACGGGAGACAAAAGGTCCCCGCTGAACCCGACTCACAACGGGAGTCAAAAGGTCCTCGCTGGATCCCGACGCATAACGGGAGACAAAAGGTCCCCGATGGACCCCGACAGTCCATGGTGTATCCCGTCGTGTAGCATGTTCAGGTGCATCGTGTCTCTTCAGCTCCCACTGGCTAGTGCACCAGTCAATAACCTCCGGTGGTTACAGTCAAGCCATCATGGCACACATAATGGCTGTTGACTCTATCAATGCCCTGCAGGTGGACTTGGCCTATAAATAGGCATGCATCCATTACATTCTATAATAGAACATACACAACCATCTTGCATACACGCTATCTTCCTCTCTGCATAATCTTCCCCGTCGAAGCTCTGCCCCCGCCTTACTCCCGTTCGCCGGAGCTCTGCTACTAGCGGTGCTGCTACTTCAGAGACGAAGTCGTTTTATCTTTGGGGACGACACGTCAAACCGAGAGCACTACCGGGGCGTATCTCGTTTTGCGGAAAGAGGACTCATCAACTCGACTTACCACTTTCCACAAGTTTTTCGTATAATTTTTATTCAGTTATTTCTGTGTAATTTTCCTTTATTTTCCGTGTAATTTTTCACCGAGCAAGATTTGTATATCTCATTTCCACTACAATATCGTGTTGTCATATTCAAGTCCATGGCACAATCCCAAATGAATGAACAATAGAGCACACACCTGTTACGTGTCACAAATTTGAAATTTGTCTTCAAATTTACTGAAAAATTGTACGAATTTATGGTGAATAAAATTTCGTTTACTGAAATTAGGTCCTAAAATTACTTAGCTTGAATTTTTTGAATGACACACTTAAGCTATTATATATTATTTTAGTTTGTCATTTAAATCATAGTAACATTTATAATTTTAGTTGAATTTTGGATAATTTGACATTATTCTATACGATGATAGTCAATTTATAGATTTATTTATTATGTATGTGATGAATAAATATGACATACAGTATAAAAGTCACAATAAATTTTATTAAAATTTTAATTGTATTGGTATGAAATAATTATGAAAGGTACAAAGTTTTGGTTTAATTTGCTAGGTAAACAAAAATTATGATTTAAATGACTATTTTTTTATATAGCATGTTCATCTTCATTGAGCCTCCATATATATTGATTAACAAATTCTACTTAGAGCATCCACTATAGGTGAAAGGGGGCGGACGGCTCGGAGGGGGCGACGAGGGGGCGATCTATAGTGGCTGGAACGTCCGCCCCGGGGCGGACGAGGTAGCGGCGGGAAGGGGGCGAGGACGGGGCGGTGGGGGATAGGCGCGTCGGTCTATAGTGGGGCGACGGCCGGGGCGCCTTTTTTTTTTTTTTTTTTTCCTGACGGCCGGGGCGCCTTAGCCTCCTTGAATTTAAATTTTTTTTTTTCAAAAATTTATCCTATAAATACCACTCCTCCACCATCCATTTTCACCATTTTTTATTTGTATTTTTTATAGGAGGAATCGGACTCCGCCACCGATTAGACGGTGGCGGCGTTTTTATTTGTAATTTTTTTAGACGTTCGTTGTATAATTTTACCTTTTCCAATACAACGAATATTCGGTCTCAATTACCTCGTTTTATAATTATTTCAATTCCGCTGATTTAAAAATGAAATAAAAAATTTAAAATGAAAATTAGTTATAAAATTTCGGGGTTATTGGAAGTGTTCGCCTATAGTGGCGGAAACAAAAAATTGGGGTTGTGGACAAAAAAAGGGGCGGGGCTATTGGGGAAGGCCGCCTAGGATGCTCTTATCTAGGGATGTCAATCGGGCCAACCCGTTCGGGTTGTCGGGCCATTCGGGTAGGGGCTATTCGGGTTATGATTTTTTCGGGTTATAAAAGTTCGACCCTAACCCTAACCCTTCGGGTTTCGGGCTAACCCACCGGGTTATTCGGGCCAATGCGTATTTTTAATTCTTTTAATATTTTTAAAAAATAATATGTATTTTAAATTTTCTTTAATTATATACATATTTTTAATTAATCATTCAACAATGAAATACATATTTTTAATTTTCTTTAATATTTTTTAAAAAATTAAGTTATTTAAATTTAAATAACTTATTCATTACATAATTATTTACAAAATATCTATCAATAGTATGTTTATGTTTATGTATTTAAAACATAAATCAACACTTTGTTTCAAAATTCAAACATAAATCAATTCGTAGAAAATTAAACAAAATTTTCATAACGGAGAGGTGCATCGTAGATGTAACAAAAATATTTTGAATTGTTAAAGAGTGAATTATCAAGATGCTAGCTAATTGGAGTAACTCTAAGTTTTCTTGAATTATGATTGGTCAAATTTAATTTATTCCAGCTGTAAATAAGTCAAATAATAATTTATCTTTGTTTTAAGAATCATCAAAGTACGCATAATTCAATGACGAAGCGGCGTCAAAACACTTTGCACTATTGAATTGGAAATATACTAAAAGAAAGCTTTTATATACGTGTATTTATGAATCCATGAATCACATGGTGATTATTTTCGTGATCTTATATAGTCGGTTGACGTATTTGAATTTTGCATGGTTTTAGAGGGTTGTCTTGGATGATTTTGATTATATTTCTATATTTTTGTATGTTTATATGTTTGTTGAGAAATGATTAAAAATTGATTAGAAAATATACACAAAATATGTGGATGTGCAGCAGCCTTGTTTGAGTCAATGTTTCTCGCGATTTTGAAGTCTGATAAACCTCTAATACATATCATTCTCTTCTTCTTCGAATGAGTTTCGCGTGGATATATTGCACGCCTCAATTGGAGTTTTGTAGAGAAAGTTATGCCCGTTACAAAAACTGCTCGTTGTGCAGAAACCTTCAACCCGACGGACCGACCCGTAACCCGAACGAGTCAGCCCGCCTAACCCGACAACCCGAACGGGTCAGCCTGAATGGCCCGATTTTAAATTCGGGCTGCGAAATTACAACCCTAACTCTGTATTTTTATCGGGTTATTCGGGTCGGCCCGCGAGTTCGGGTTACATTGACATCCCTACTCTTAGAGTGTCCACAATGGTGGCCTTCAAAGGCCACCATTTGTGGCCCAGCCACCAATTGTGGCTCCCATGTGGCCTTTGTAATGGCAAATGTAAAAAAGTCAATGCAAATTCAAAGGGCCACCAAATGTGGCCCTCTAAAATGTTAAATTTTTTTTTGCTTTTTTTAATGTTATTTTTTAATTTAATTTAATGTTATTAAATTTTAGTAGATTAATAATTTGGATAATAAAAATAATTTAATAAAGAGAGAAGTAGAGATAAATTTCCGTCGTACTATTAATAGGGGAAAATTCTACAACGAAAATATTTTAAAAACACAACATAATAATAAAAAGAAAAAAAACGCCACCGCTTCCTACTCGGTGGCGTCATCGGAATCCGGCACATTTTCTTCACCTCCTCCACCGCCGCCGACACCGGCCCCACTGCCGCTTGCTTCGCCCGTCGCCGACCCATCGGAGAAGCCCAACTTCGACCTCAACCTAAGAATGAGGTCGTAGTACATCATCTTGGTGATAGGGTCCGTCGACTTCTCGTACAAGGACAAGTTATCCTGGAGTTGCTTCATCATCTGCACCTCCAGTGTTTGAGTCAACGCCGCGGTCGGTGTTGAAGGGTGCGGTGTCGCCGCGCTCGCCCGAGAGATTTGGGAAGCGGATCTAGCTTCCCGGATGGCGGATTGTTGGCCCTGCGGGCGCTGGCGCGTCGACATTGTCGAGGGGGGCTCATCCCTCACATCGTCATTCAGGTCGAATGAACGTGAGTCGGTCGGTAGGATTGGAATTGGGAGGATTGGAATTGGGAGGATTGGAATTGCTGGGATGGGTTGTTGATCGCGTCCATATTCGGTCGGTAGTCCCCGAACCCCGATGGTTGGCGAACCAAGTTCCTCTGTTGGGATGGCTGGACCCGGAATTGGGGCGAGTGCGGACTCCACGTCTGATTGGGGAAGTTGCCGTATCCCGAGTCTCCATACCCCGAGGAATTACCATCTCCACCTTGCATTTTTTGTAGTGTTTGAGAGTGTAAAATGAAGGGATTTGAAGTGTAGAATGAAGTGAAAAAATGGAAATGAGAGTGTATATTTATAAAAAAATTTCGAAATAAAAAAAAAATTATATTCTGCGGCCCAGCCGCGATTCGCGGCGCTTGCAATGGGAGGGCCGCGGCTCACACGGCTCAGCCGCTTGAAGGCCGCGGCCGTGGCTCAGCCACGCTTCTCGCCTCTCCGCCCCGGCTCTCGGCCTTTGCAATGGGGGGCCGCGCGCCGAGCCGCGGGCTGCGGCTCCCCCATTGTGGACACCCTTATCACTCGGCCTCCATATATATTGTTTAACTAATTATTAATTCTCGACACAACCCGAGACTACCAAAAAACATTTTTTTTAATATATAACTCATGGTAACAACTAGAAACAAGTGTGTGAGGTGAGGTGTGACTGCGACCACATAGACATTGAATATATTGAAATAAAAAAAATGTTTCTTGGAAATCAAGACAACATATTGAATAGTAATGGTCGTACTATCTCCTTATCGCCAAATAACACGTTTCGCAATAATATCCAAACTTATTTATCCCCACTTATTCCCCTAATCATTCATCTCTCTCTCTCTACACCTTTACCACTCACCAAGAGACAAGCCAAGCCCCCCTATTGCCCCATGCTTTATCCCTACCACGCCAGAAGCCAATGCCCTTTAATTTTCTACTATATATTTTATTATTAAATCCACCTATTTGATTTTCCAAATCATGCCTAGAAATTACTATAGTAAATAAATTTTGTATCATCAACACAATGATGTTTACTAAATTTAATTTTCCTTATCTTTGCAATATGAGAAAATAATGAGTTAAATCACAATTCACATGGTCCAATCCTCTCCCGCCACCTCAACTGGAACAATCCAACGAATATGCTAGATGCTTCAAACTAATTACAGACACTCAATAATACACATTAATCCTAGCTAGCATTATCCTTTTCTTTATCCTACCCATTTTATTTTTAATTATCTCCGGAATATTTTTCCTATTAATGCAATATTTAATTATTAATTCTCGTGACCTTTCCCTATATAAATAAACGTCATTCTATTCTATCTAATGAATCTTCGAGCCAAAACATCAATTTCCTTTCTCTTTTCAAACAACACACGATAAAAAAAATGAAATCGAGTTTAATGAAAATAAAGAGAGTGACTGACCCGTTTGACGAGATCGCGAAGGCGCGGATCGTCGGCGTTGATATGACCCGACCCGATTACTTTAGCAGCGGCAGCTACCACAGCCGGCCGGCCGCCGCCGACGAAGACGACGCCACCTCGCTCTTCCTCGGCTGCGACGCCCCGGATCCAGCCGCGGACGGCGGCGATGAGGAGCTCGATCGGTCAATGTGCGAGTCGATCTCGGAGAGCGTCGATCTAATCGGACGGATCGTGGAGGACGAGAGAGATGCGTACAGGAATCAGCTTAGGGTTCAGGTTTCGAGAGCGGCGGAGATTTTCGCGTGCCTGAGATCGAACAAGCAGATGATGCGGCGGAATGTGATGGCTTATTTGAGGAATTGCGGCTACAATGCGGCGGTTTGCAAGACAAAGTGGGAGAGCACCGGCGGATTGAGCGGCGGAAGCTACGAATTCGTCGACGTCGTGCGGGGGGATTCCGCATCGAGATACGTCGTCGATTTGGATTTCGCGGCGGAGTTCGCGATCGCGCGGCCGGCGAGGTCGTACGAGTGTTTGCTGCAGCGATTGCCGCGGATCTACGTGGGAACGGCGGAGGAATTGAGGCAGATTTTGAGAGCGGCGAGCAACGCGGCGAGGTGGTCGATGAAGTGCGGCGGCCTGATTTTGCCGCCGTGGAGGAAGCACCGGTTCATGCAGAGCAAGTGGCTAGGGCCGTACAGGCGGATGACTAGTCTGATTTCATCGGCGGTGAATCGCAGTAACGGCGTCAAGTGCCGTGCTGTCGGTTTTGACGCCGCAGCTAACGGCGGTCGTTTGGTGTTTCCCGCGGCTGCTAGAACGAAATGACTAATTAACAAAAAGAATACCAATATAGTTAGGGCAAATCGCCTATAAAGCCATTAACTTTCTAAATAGTTTGATTTTTTCAGTCTTTAAATAATACATGAAAAGTCGTGAATTTTACCGGACAATGTAAATTTTCCATCCGACCTGATAGATTTCCGATACAAACTTATCGTACGTGGCGCTCCGGAAGCTTGACTTGGCAAATGACAAATTTAAGGTTCAATTCGAATTGTGGAATTAATGCAACTTTTATGCTGAATTTAATTTGTGGAATTCGATTTGTATGCTTATGTCGATTTGTATCCTAAATTCGATTTGTTGAATTCGATTTGTATGTTTTAATTTGTGCTACTTTTATGTTTGTGATAAGTCAAGGGTCAAAGATTGCAAAGATAGAAGAGAAACAATCAGAATTAGTGGAGTTTTGCCAAGTCACACATTCGGCGCGCCATGTAGGATAAATTTGTGTCGAAAATCTAGCAAGTCGGGTCAGATGGAAAATTTACATAGTGCGATAAAGTTCATGACTTTTCGTGCAACATTTAAAGTTCACGAAAAAAATCAAACTATTTTGAAAGTTGCCTATATATCTACGGAATATTAATCTTGGTCGACCAGTTTTGAAATATAGGTATCTTGCTTTTATTAATGTAACGCGGCGGATGCACTTTGTATTAATGGCGGCGCAATAGGTTGCATAAAATATAGGTCAAAAAGAGAAAATTTGGAAATATTTTAGGCAAATTTGTTAACTGAAACACAAAATAATATTGATAGGATTATTTAAGTTTAAGATATTTTGAGCTTCATCCCTAAATCAGAAGCCCATCTCTATCATCTTTCGTTTCATTCTTCATAGATTGAGATTGATGCTCATCTTTACTTCATACGATAAGATATGCTGAGCTATTTGTTCTTTGAAATTTGTTCACTGCCCTCATTGACTCGAGGCTTATAATTAGATGTTATACTACCAAACAGCATACCAAGGTTATTCAACTAAATACTCACATAAGCTTTTATATAATTAAGATAAATTCGTTTGCAATCATTCAACCAAACTCAGCCTTAATGTTCATCTCCTGCTACAAGGCTGGAGATATGTTCATATGTTTCTACTTACTATTTCATTTTATTTATTCAAGTTAAAATTGTGAAAATGTACTAACAATTCATCCACGCACGCGTTATGTGAAGATAATGGCACCATACCATACTACTCGAATTCTTTAATTTATTTTACTTATTTTAATGTACCTCAATTGGTCCACTACCCATAGTGTTGATGCTATATGTCTGTAAACCATGACAAGAAAGAAAAAATTGATTGTAACATCAACTTGAATAAAAAAAAGTAGTAGAAAAGAGAAATAAATATTACTCCTTCGTGTCGTTCGATTGACATGACTTATTGTCATATGATTATTCATCTATAATTAAGTTATGAAGTTGTTTGAGTTGGAGGGAGTGACTATGGCTAATTATCATATGAATATCCATCTATGATCAAATTGTGAGACTCAGTTTCATGAATCAAAAATAATATATATTTAATTATAAGATATAATCTTATAAACCGAATAACATTTATCAATAATGTGTCAAATTTGTCAGATTAATATATAGATACATTATAATTTATATGTATGTATGTGTGAGAGAGAGAGTGGTGGGGGTGCATGAACTAAGGATAAGGTAACTTAATTAGGCAAGTAAGATTAAAAGAAGGGAACAAGTGTATCTACTTTTGATAAGGGTAGTGACCCTTTGCCTTTTGGCTGTCTTCTTCTACCTTCGTGGAGCCAATCGCTGCTCCTCACTCCCTTATTTTATTCCTTTTCCATACTATAGTCTCCATCAAAATATATTAATTTATCAAATTATTTACATTTCGATTAACCCTATGTACTGGATGGACCTAAATTTCACAAGTATTGTAGTTTTCAAATATTTCTCCGGGACGAACGTTACGTAATCTAACTAGCTTTTATCGGAATTACCTCTTTAAATTTTGAAACTCATAAATGTTATTTATGATTTTAAAGCCTACTTAACAACAACAATTATTTTAAGTATTACTAGTAAATTTCTCATCTACAATAAGTGTAGAGGATACAATGAATATTTTGTTTTTAATTATCAATTATAATACTATATGATATACACACAACACACATATTGTTTAATTTAATAAAAAGTGGGAGCAATAATTCGTTTTCAATTTGGAAAAATATTATTTAGCTCATAATTTTGATTAATTTATGTATTCATATCTTGAAAATTAAACTATAATATTACAATAATTCACAATTGTTCCAAATACTAATTTCGATGTCACATAATCGTCCAAAAGTAATCTAAGAGCTAATTATTTTTGGGAGGGCAAAGCTCGTGTCTAATTTTGATGTCCAAAATAAATCTAAGAACAATTATAAATTATCTATAATTGCAGCATAATATTTCTTCTTTACATCAATTTATTTTGAGGTGAGGCAAATTGTGCGGCTTTGTATTTATAAAACAACACTATAATGATGGCCCCAATTAATATATTCAATTACTCCTATAATTTAGAAAAGTAATTAGGGGATGAGTAAAATATGTAAACTTTAAAGGATCAGTGTTGTATACGGAGTATATCTAAGTGATGAAATAAATGATAAATTAAAACATTATACTACTAATTAAATTTCAAATCTCGATATAGACTGATAGTTTAAAGTTGTAATGAAAAACAAAAGTTTATTAATGCAACCCGCGATGTCTTATTAGGCTTGTGATATCATATTTTTTGAGACTCCTTTCTGCAAAAGATCAATACATATCTTGATTCGATCTAATTAATCCTCAAATTTGATATATTCCCTTATTTTTGTCAAACTTCATTATTTTAATCTTGACCTTTCTCCTAAACTCGCCACATATGAAATTTAAACAATTCTTGACCTTTCCCATCATTTAAAACTCGCTACAGAAAACATAAACAATTACATCAGATTTCAATATGATTTAAATTTTAAAGCCCGACTTACTTTCTAGTATACTAAATTTGGAGAAAATGAAAAAAAATAGTGGAGCACTAACAATTATACTGACATAGGATCCCAAGTAGTTATTGACTTCCTTCACTTAAGTTGTTATACTTCTCTGATATACTAATTTAGTTTTCAAGTATTTACATCAACAGTCAGTCCAAAACAGGCCTGAATAGAATTAATGCAGAGAATATTCATAAAAACAAGACAATTCATTTTCCAATTCAAGTTCAAGACATACTTTCGAGTAATTTAAATCTCAATCATCTTTCAATCATATATACTATCTAAAACACAGCTCACTCTGTAGTTTGATTAAGTTACAGTGATGAAGGATTTTCCGAGGACGAAATCATCGTTATGCTTCTAATAAATGCTCGAGAATGCATGCTTTTATATCATCCTTCTGATTTCAATCAGTTCCCATAGAAGAAACTGAATGTACCTTACATTTGCAAGCAGAACCGTTGTTAATAGATTGGGAACTTAGGATCAACTTCGTGTGACCACGATTCAAGCCCTCCGATGATGTCCTTAGCAAAAGGGAATCCCTTGTTGTGGAGGAGCTCGACAGCCCTCTGAGAATCATTGCCTCTTCTGCAAATGACAAACAAAGAAGGAACTCGACTGGCTTCACCAGTGGCAGTCGTGTTGCTTTCCTCTCTTGCGAAGGCTGTAGCAATTTCGGACAACCTTCCTTCCATGCTTGCCAAAGGAATGTTCAAGGACTTCGGGAGAGAGGTGATTTTGTAGTGATGAGCAGGCCTGACATCTACCAATATATGGGGCTCACCTTTCAAATTTCTCTCATTGTACTCGTTGCTGGTTATTCTGGCTTCTTCTGGAAGAAGGTGCAACTTCAATGGACACTGCAAAAATTTAAGCAGCTGTGACTTGTGAGTCATGTGTAAGTCTGGTCAAAAGTTAACAGACAATATCCTTTCAGAAACCAGCGGGAAATATGTGAATATAATAAATTGATAGTCTTGTTTTGGAATCTGTAACTAAACCCATGTAAAGTATAAATGTAGAGAAAGTATGGTCATCCACAACCCAAGGAAATGCGCGCATTAACAATTTGTCATGATGGGCCTAAAGAGAGTTTAACCACATACTACTAGCATTAAGTGAACTTCTTCGAATAATAAACTGTATGTATTAGTATAACGGATGGATAGGTTTCTCAGTTACAGGGGTAGTGACCAGTACCTAAGTGAGCAATACCTTATGCCCTACAGGTATACCAGGTTTTAGAAGCTTCCTTTATTCGCTTAAAAATCCAAATGATTATAGTACACTTAGTTTAGTTCTAGAATACAATATGCCAAGTAAATAGGAAAAATAATAAACAAAGGCGATTTTCACCGTGGATAGAGGAGATTGAGTGAAATTTTCGTAGTCAAAATTACAGAATTGCTCCTCTGTCAAAGTTGAATTTTCTCCGCAAGCTTCACACTTGGGCGACCTTCCTCTGATTTTGACCTGTTAAATGTGGTGACAAAAGTCAGGAATATAAATGACTATCTTTTATAGACTAGTTGTTATTGTAAAAAGAGCGATAAAATGAGTACGATGAGAAAATAGGAGTAATTAAAATTTTGAGTAATTTTATGCTAAAGCGAGTAAATGAATATTCACATTGAATGGCAAGAACAAGACTAAGACGCACAACACGAAGTCGAGCAGATAGTGCATCAAACAGAAGCATCCTTCCAGATAAGGGTTCCCCAACTACACCAGCAACTTTTATAGCCTCGAGGGCCTGGAGACACCCAATAACACCTGGAACTGCAGTCAAATGCAACACGTACAAGAATATTAAAAAATACAGAATTTAGTCTTTGAACATATACCAGATTTAGAAACAGAGAAGGTCCACACACCAAAACTACTATTAATATAGAGGTTGCATGTTCGATATACCTACTCCAAGAACTCCGCTGTCTGAACATCTCTGGCATGATGTTGAAGGGGGCGGAGTAGGAAATAAGCAACGATAGCATGGACCTCCATTGTAATTGTAAACAGTTAGCTGCAAAAGCAAATGACAATGAATAAGCAACATAAATGAGTTGAAGGGACCTTTGTAAAATTGTAACGAAACCATTAACCAAAGGGGGATGCATTCATCATGAAACAAACCTGTCCTTCCAGTCCAAGTGCAGCTCCAGAGATTAAAGGCTGCAAGCATAAGCGTGTGTTTGGTCAGTAGAGCATAGGTCCATATGCAAATAAACAAGATCAGGCAACATAATATTATGGCTTTTGAGAAGAAATCAAATCGTATCATGAAAATGTTCATAATATTTGCACTTTAAGGTCCCTGTCACAACATTGAATACTATCATAGTAGCAGATAATAACTGAATTGAATTGACAAAAGTTATAAGTTCAGACCACAAACAAATATCTAAGCGACAAATAAAAAGAGAAAAGAAATACCATGCTTTCTGCGTATTTAATTGTCCAAGATAAAAACAAATAAGCAACTGCTCACCTTTCCCAACACAACACAGCAATCATTGATCATGTAACGACTGGGTACATTATCCGTTGCATCAATGACAATGTCATACCTGTTATACACCGAAAACCGCAAAAATGAAGTTGAACTCAGTATTTGACACAAACAATACATGTTCTGAGGATCGAAACAGACAAAGAATACCATACCCTCGCATAATTTCCAAGGCGTTCGATGTCCGGAACGCTTCCTTGTGCTCTACTATTTGGACGGTAGAGTTAATCCTGAAGACACAATACCAAAATAAAAAGACATAAATACCGTCGCATCCTCTCGCTGCAATTTTGTAATATTGAAGTACAGGACCGCTTACGCGCGACATGAAGCAGCAGCTGACTCTACTTTTGATCTTCCTATAAATGCTTCCGTATGAATTATCTAGATGAACAATGGCAAGAATCAGCCAACAACAGCACTATTAGAATTGAAATAATCTCAAACAAAGGTAAGATCACATGATATAATCACTCTGCTATTCCAGAAATGATTTTTCGAATCTAAATTAAAGCAACAGAAAACACAACATATACACTCCAAACATACATAACTTCCTTGTTTTCAAATTTATCCATAACAACATTACATAACTGCGCCGTCACTAAACAATGGAGCTAAAATCTGTTTACCTGCCTGTGCAAATTGTTGAGCTCCACCACATCATGATCAACGATTCCCAACCTGCCTGGGACAGAACGCGCCAATCCAAAACTGTCATTCATTAATACCGTGAAATCACTAGAATACAAGACGAATAACGCATAAAATACACAGACCGACGCCGCAGGCCGCGAGGTATAGCAGAGCGGGAGAGCCTAATCCGCCGGCGCCGATAACCAGAACAGAAGACTTCAATAAATTCGCCTGCGCTTCGACGCCAAACGAAGGGAGGATCAGCTGGCGGCTGTACCTATATATCATATCCGCCGACAATTGGCCGCCGGGCGGAGGCTCCAGCGAGGCGCAGCAATTGGTGCCGTTGGTTCCATCTTTTGAGACGCAGGTGCTGAGCTGCGCTTGCAGAGCTGATATACGATCGTCAATATCCGCCTTCGCTTCCTGTAGAGCGGCGATTTCCCGGCGGATATCCTCCGCTGTTTGGTCCACTCCGTTGGAATTCATGGCAGCCTGACTAAGTACTGGTTGGAAGTGGAGTGAGCTAGTTTGGATGGAGGAAAGCAATGGCAGTTTAGGGTTTAGTTGTTTAAATTTGTTTTTTAATTCATGAGATAATCCCAAACAATAGTAGTAGTAGTCGTCTTTATTTTTTCTTCTTTGTTTATCTCATAAAATTTGTCTATTTTTAGTTTTTGATAAATTTTTACACTATCTCTTATTAATTGGTAAGTTTTTCATGTTTATTTTTATTTTTATTTTGTCTATTTTGATTTAAAATATTTTTGCACTTTAATTTTGAATTTTATTAGATCTATATTAAGTGCGTTTCATTAAATAATTTTTTTGCTACTATTTATTTTAAAATTAATTCAATTCAATACTAAGTTAGAATTATTGAAACGATCCGTTTCAATATTCTTAAACTAATATTGTAACTGAATTAATTTAAAATAAATAAAAGAAAAATAAAAAATACTCCATGTGTAAAGTTAAATAAATTCTGGAGTATTTTGCACGTTAATTTATTTGAAAAAGAAAAGACTTTAGTGGAATATATTCATATCATTCATTTATTTGAAAAAGAAAAGACTTTGCTATGCATAATGTAAGCCTGATTTTGACCAACGTTATACTTCAGTTAGAATTTACTAGTAAAATCTTAATCTTCCCCCTCAAAGAAAATTATCAGTAGTCCAGTACTACAATTACAATATGTCAATATTCATATAATAAATAAATCTTATCATATCTTATATTGCAAACAGGTAGTACTACACTGTATCTTATTTCAAATACTATTTGAATTGTACTTAGTAAAATGAACTACTAGTAGTAAAAAATAATGTGCTAATCGAATCTGAATTGTATGTTGAATTTTGTCTCATGGAAAAAAAAACAACACAAGAATAAATCTGTCAAAACACTAGCGGTAATAACGGTCTCTCCTTCCGCTTCTCATGTTCTCACTCTTACCGACCATCTCTCGCAGGAGCTCTCTCTCTCTCCTCTCATACGCCAACCAGGTGTTAACGCAGAGAGCCCCGGCGACCTATCTCCACCACCGGAGAAAGGCACACCGCCACCAAAATGCTTAGAGGGAGACACAAATTCCTCCCTTCCGACGATGTCCTCCTCCTCCTAACAACCCTGCTCGCAGCCATCATCCGTCGTGGCTCCTCCGATGACGGAGTTGTCATGGGCGCGCTGGCCAAAGCCACCAACCCTCCTGGATGGACCGGCCCCGATTTCTGCAAATGGGACGGCGTCGCATGCGATACACCGAACAAAGTCAGCTCCATCAACCTTGCATCAAAATCTCTCTCTGGAAAATTGCCACCTGAGATAAACCAGCTCTCCAACCTGAAAACACCCTCAGCCTTCAACGGAACAAGTTTTCAGGGCCGTTGCCAGCTTTGTCCAACATGGCTTCTCTTCAAGAAGTCAATCTTGAAGATAATGGTTTCACTTCCATCTCACAAGCTTACAATTCTTTAGCATCAACAACAACAGCAATCTCCCACCATGGACAATGCCTAGCACCATCAAAGATTCCCCGTCTCTCACTACTTTCTACGCGAGCTAGGCCAACAAGGTGGGTAAGATTCCAGACATTTTCGGATCATTGCCAAATTTCGCGAACCTCAAACTCTCCTACAATAATTTGACAGGGTGGATGCCGTGGTCGTTCGCCAAATCTGGGATTCAAACTTTGATGCTCAATAATCAGATGTTGGGGCTTTCAGGGCCCATTGATATTCTTGGTGAAATGCATAGTTTGAGAGAGGTTTGGATTCACAGCAATCAGTTTTCAGGGAGTATACCTGACCTCTCTGCCTGCACAGAGCTGTCGGATCTCCAGCTACGTGACAATCGGCTCACGGGGGTTATCCCTGATTCACTTACTAAGCTTCCAAAGCTGAAGAATGCCGCCTTGCAGAGTAACGTGTTCCAGGGTCCGGTGCCAAGTTTCCCACCGGGCATTCAAGTGAATCTTGGAAAAGAGAACCATTTCTGCAACCCTGGCCCCGGACCGTGTAGTCCCCAGGTCACCGTGTTGCTCGAGATTGCAGCTTCAATGTACTATCCGATGGTCTTAGCAGAAGCCCGGGAAGGGAATGATGCATGTCAGCAATGGCAGTTTGTTACGTGTGAGAAGGGGAGCGTGGTCGTGATCAATTTCTCCTAACAAAATTTCATGGGAGGCATATCACGTTCATATGCCAGTTTACCTAGTTTAAGATCATTGTATTTGAATGATAATAAGCTGGTGGGAGTCATACCTAAGAGTTTGACAAGTTTGAAGCAACTGCAAATTCTCGATATCTCCAACAATAATATTTCTGGTAAAGTGCCATCTTTCCAGTCTACAATGATATTGAAAACGGATGGTAATCCATTCATCGGGAAAGTCGTGCCAGTAACCTATTTAGGAGGACGCCCGCCACCCGGTGTAGAACTAGAAGAGACAGATTCTTCATCAAAGTAGTTGTTATTCTCATCTGTCTCATTGTCATTGCTGGCTTGGCATGGTGGATCTACAGATTGTTCTATAAAAAGCAAAAACACAGATGGTTTAAGAAAATAAGTGAAGAGCATAGCACCATCAGTATGGAGCAGACAACAGATTATGGCAAAAGCACCAATGTTAGTAGTTTCAACCAGAGTCCCATGAAAAGTAGTGAAATCAGTGGTTATAATATATATGATTGGGGAGAATGTTATTATACCCATTGAAGCTCTCCGTAAAGCGACCAACAACTTCAGCCAAAACAGCATACTCGGGAAGGGGGGATTTGGCATTGTTTATAAAGGAGAACTCCCTAATGGCACTAAAATAGCAGTAAAGAGAATGGAATCATCAATGATCAGCGACAAGGGACTAAGCGAGTTCAAGGCTGAAATAGAGGTCCTTACGTCTGTCAGACACCGGAATTTGGTCTCCCTTCACGGATTTTGCAACAATGGTAGTGAGAAACTATTAGTTTATGAGTACATGCCACAAGGATCTTTGTGTCAGCATCTGTTCGAATGGAAGGAAATGGGAACTCCTCCCCTAACTTGGAACCAGAGAGTAAATATAGCTCTTGATGTTGCCCGAGGGGTCGAGTATTTGCATAGCATGGCAAACCAGAGCTCTTCATTCACAGAGATCTGAAACCGTCCAACATTCTTATTGGAGATGACATGAGGGCGAAGGTTTGTGATTTTGGCTTGGTGAAACAAGCCCCCGATACCAATCAATCATTCGAAACACGGTTGGCAGGAACCTTTGGCTATCTTGCTCCAGAATATGCAGGTATGTATTGTTACCTGCATCATCGTGTTCACTTTTATGTTGACATGATGAATTAATTCACCTAAAAGGCTATAACGTTCTGCAAAGTTGATGACACAACAGAAAATCTAATATGTAACAACTCAATTGAATAAACAGCGACAGGAAAGGTTACTGTAAAAGTTGATGTATATGCCTTTGGAGTGGTGTTGATGGAAATCATCACCGGGAGAAAGTCCTTGGATAGTTCCCTGCCCGATGATAGTAGCCACCTGGTGACGTGGTTTCCACGATTCCTCCAAGGCAGAGATAAAATCAAAGAGGCTGTGGATCCTGTCCTCCGTTCAGACTTAAACGAAGAGACTTTCAAAAGTTTGTGGAAGGTGGCCGAGCTAGCCGGACACTGCACTAGAGAAGCGAACCAACGGCCTGACATGAGCCATGTTGTCACGGTGCTCTCATCTCTGGTGGAGCAGTGGAAGCCAGCTGCAGATGAAGATAGCTTCAGGGTAGACATTGGCATGAGCCTCTCACAAGTCTTGCAGAAATGGAAACTTAATGAGGACTCGTTTTCTACAATAGCCACTGATTACATAAAACAGAAACAACCTCCACAATAGCCATTGTTTACATCAAATAGAAGAACTATTAAACAAACATGATCAAGTTCTCTGTTTTGTCAATGGTACCTGACCTGGGCTGTTCAGCTTAGTATGTTACCAGTTTTTTTGTAATTTTGGATGCTATACTTGGTCTACATTCAATAAAGTAATGTTGGTGGTTTCATTTTATTTCTGAGAAATTTAGAATCATCTATCTGTTTCATACTAAACATGATATTTGATAATAAAAAAATATGAAAGCTAAAACACAAGAGTTTTATCTACATGAGGCATCAGAAAAATGAAGGGGGAGAGGGAGAAAGAGGGCAAAACAGGTTACATATATATGTGCACACACACGTATAACATCGTCTTACAGGAATTAAATTACAACTATCAAGAATACACCTTCTAGCTAGCAACAGGGATACCTTTATTTGACAAGTATATTTGTGTTAATACCTTCATTATATGCAAGAAAAGCTAGGAAAAGAAAGCCATTTCTCATTTCTCTAAAAAGAGTAGCAGTATATAGCCTTTACTGTGACGTGTAAACAGTTAAAAGGTGCAGCAAAATTGTATTCTTCATTCACAAAGAATGCAGTCTTGAAGAATTTAAGACACTTCATCATGTAATTTCCAGCTCGATCAAATTTCAACTCTGCCAGGCCAAAAATATCTTCATATAAAATGAGGGAAGGTAAACTATCTGAACATGAACAAGGGAATCATTCCCTAAATACAAAATGCTCAAACTATCATCTTAAATATTTAACTTGAGCTTTTATAATCACCATACAAGAAGTCAAAGCAGCTAGAAACCCCGACTTGAAAAGTGCAGCCCGTCCAGTAAAGTCTTGTATGTCTTCTCGTTCATGCTACTGTCCCTCTTTTGAAAACTCTCAAGAAGCTTAAACGCCACGTTGCCCTTCCCATCCCTACACATTTCTTCGAGCAGTGTCTTGTATGTCAGAAGATCAGGCGACAAAGAGTTCCCTATCATGTTAAATGCAGCCTCGATCGCCTCCTGAAACTTCCTCTCCATCGCCAGACTACAAATCAAAACCAAATAGGTAGTCACTTTTGGCACCAGCCCCTTTGATCTCATCTCCTGATAGAAACCCCACCCTTGACTCACTCTACCCTTCTCACACAATCCCTTAACCAAATAACTATACGTATACGAATTAGGCTCACAGCCATACAGCCCCATTTCACGAAAAACTCTAATTGCCTCATCAACCTGCAGGCATTTTGAGTAGGCTTTGATGATCATGTTCAACACGAAGGCGTCAGGGATTACCCCCGAAGACTTCATTTGCTTCGATAATGATCTCACAGCGTGCAAATAAACATAACACACATTCAATTTATCAAACTTCCTTAAAAGTGAACCAAAAAGCATAGCATAAGTCTCCAAATTCGGCCTAGCATCCTCAGATTTCTGCATTTTCTTATACACATCGAAAGCGCGATTAAACAGGAATTTACGGTCACAGCAGAATTGGATCATAGTGTTGAACAGCGGGAGGCTAGCGGAGCAAGCTCCGGCGAGGACTTCATCGATGAGAGTCTCGGCGGCGCGATACCGCTTACCTGAGACGGCGATTTCCATCATTGCGAGGTAGGTGTCGTGGTTGTGCCTGTAGTGGCGCTGCTGCGCCGTCCACCGAAAAATGTCGAGCGCGATGTCCGGGTCGGGCTGGGCCCGGAGGGCGTCGTGGACCTCGGAATGGGTGAATCCGGGTTTGAGATTGTGAAGCCATGACTCGAATTGGTGTTCCAATGGAGTTCGGGCGCGCAGATTTGGGGATTTTGGTGGTAGGGTTTGAGGGGAGGTGTCGGATGGAGTCGGCAGCGGCGGAGGGTCGTCGAGGGTGGTGGAGGTGAGATGTCGGACAGAGAGGCGAAGGAGGGAAGCTCGGATGGTCCGAGGTAAAATCAGGGCCATTACTGGCGGCGGAGGAGGGCGGTGGCTTGTGCTACGGAGTTATCAGTCGAGAAAATTATACTACTCCACCACTTTATATGCTCTCAGGACGGAGATAGCGCTGGCGCCGGCGAAGAAGAAAGAAAAAACTAGAATATCATTTCATATCTATAAATACAAGAAACTACAAAATCATGATGTACTATTTATTAGCACTAAAAAATGTCTGCAAGTATGCATGGTAGATCTAGTATATTTATAGCTAAAGGTCAGTACCAGCATATGGAACACACACGTGAATAAGATTATGTTAACTCAGCACACAAGGCTCACACACTCTTTAGGAATTCACACAAACTCGATATGAACACACACACAACACACTAATTTGATGAAGAGAGAGTAGTGTTTTATTGGAGAAAAGGAACTCTTTTTGTTGATTGATATCTAACTCCTAGGATACAAGTAAACTACTATATAAGTAGCTAAAATAAAATGGTAATTGCTCCTAATCGAATTGGAGCCAAGAATCAAGAACTAGAGCATTAACAACTCTTTCCTAACAAAATAACTGACATCCAACGGCTAGTTTCTATTCCCTCTCTACCCTTAAATTCTTCATGTTTAGAGTTGAGTGTTGACTCATTTCTTACGGATTGCAACTGGCTACCATATACTAAGCGTCATCAGGGACGGATCTAGTATACAACTAGATGGGGCAAATGCCCCCACCTCAATTTTCCATAGAAGATAGACATTTATATTGTATTATTCTAATAGGGTAGTGATCTATGGCAAACACCTCTTAACCAAATAACTAGAGAACAAATAATAGCCACAAGATCAAAAAAATCAATGGCTAATATTAGTTTCCTCTCTCACAAATTTACTCCACAATAACCAAGCGGGGTATAATGGTCATTGACAATCCTCTTCCTCTCTTCTCCTCTTCCCTCTTCTCCAAAAGCAATTAGTATCGCACAAAATGGTGGTGAATTGCTGCTGCAGCTCTTCCTTCGCCGCCGCCACCACCGCCATTTACGCCGCCGCCGGAGCTGGAGCTCCATCTTTCTGTCTCTTACGGCGGTGATCTGTTGGTTTTTGTGGAGGAGGAGAGTATTTTCAGTTATACGGACTGTTGAAACAGAATCTTGTATAACAATGGCAAACATTTCACCTACACAGAGCAATTAGTTTCAAGAATATGGATTACAAGAAAGAATTACTATTATCTAAAAGGAGGTCATTGATTTCACAAACAATCATTCCGCGTGAAACATTAAATGCAGTTTAATTACGAAATGTGTTTCAATAATGGAGTATCGTAATTCATTAGTAGCCCTTAACCTCCAAAAAGAAAAAAAATCGGCACATATTTATCCCACACGTACTTGAAATTAAATTGAAACTTTTTTAGATTTCACCTGATGAGGATCGAGGTATTACCTTAAATGACAAAGCTAAGGTAACCAAAGATCTGTAATTATTTTCATTTTAGAATTTTAGTGATTAAAACAACTTATAACCAAAGTAATGATTCAGTTGTCCCTGAGATGAAAAATCAGAATAAGAGTGATGTGTTTTGTGAACAAGAGTGAAGTAAAATCAGAATAAGAGTGATATGTTTTGTGAACAAGAGTGAAGTAAAATCCGAATAAGAGTGATGTGTTTTGTGAACAAGAGTGAAGTAAAATCAGAATAAGAGTGACGTGTTTTGTGAACAAGAGTGAAGTAAAATCCGAATAAGAGTGATGTGTTTTGTGAACAAGAGTGAAGTAAAATCCGAATAAGAGTGATGTGTTTTGTGAACAAGAGTGAAGTAAAATCAGAATAAGAGTGATGTGTTTTGTGAACAAGAGTGAAGTAAAATCAGAATAAGAGTGATGTGTTTTGTGAACAAGAGTGAAGTAAAATCATAATAAGAGTGATGTGTTTTGTGAACAAGAGTGAAGTAAAATCATAATAAGAGTGATGTGTTTTGTAAACAAGAGTGAAGTAAAATCATGTTAAGAGTGATTTGTTTTGTAAACAACAGTGAAGTAAAATCATAATAAGAGTGATGTGTTTTGTAAATCAATAAAAAAATATATAATAAAATAAAGGAAAAATCTGCCATCAACATCATTGATCTCAGAAAGTCCGATTTTCATGAAATTACAAGGAAATTTCCTACTCGAATAATATAAAGCCACCAATTTTGTCTTGTAACATGATTCATAATAATTTCAATAATAAACATAGTCTGTATATATTAGTGTTGTGTGTACAAGCATTAATTTATAAAGATGGGTTTGGCGGTGGTGGTTCTGCCGCTAACGAAGCTCGGCGGGGCAGCTCTGCTTCTGATGGTGTCTTTGCTTTGGGCATTCGCGGTGAAGTTTGGCTTCAGCTACGGGCCGCTCCGGGAGATCTGCTGGGACATGGCCAACGCACTGCGGCTGTTGATGTTTCGGGTGAGACCGGCTGTATGTTACCCCGCCGTCATCGCCGTGAACTGCCCGGCGGAGGACGCCTTCAGGTGAAGAACTGGCGCATGTGCGGCGGCGGCGGAGAGGCCGGCCATGGCGGTGGCTGGAGACAATTCAGATTCAGATTGTACAAATTGCGGAGAAGACAATTCACGTTGATACATTTGAGATTTTGAATTCCAAAAATGCCCTTTGACTATTATTTTTTATAAAAATCTGCTAGATTATTTAAGCCATAAGATTAATTTGGAGTATTAAAATGTGTGGCTGAGATTTGTTCTCTAGTTATACACTTAAAATTAGTTATATCTTGATCACTAACCTATTATAATATACCTCATCTTCAAACTAATTTGCCCTCCATATTTAAAATAAAAAAATTTACTTGCCCCACCCCTAATATACTCGCCGCTTACACCAATCCTGTTAATAAAATAGGAGAGGATCTAGGCTCAAATTAAAATACACAAATATAAAATCTTAGAAAACAGAAAAATCTGAATACAATTTGTCTTGCTTTTTTAAGACTACTGCGGAGGGAAGGCTATCTCCATCACCAAAGACCCAAATATTTTCAATTATAATTATAATATATTATTTTATTATATTTTAATATTTATTTATTTGTATTTTAGTATTTTTGCCCCTCCACCTATGATTTTCTGGCTTCGTCCCTGAGCGTCATATATTATCTAGAGGCACGGAGTTTTTGGTTTTGAATTTACAAACTAGACATAAATAAACAGATTAGATAAAGCATAAAACAAATAATACAAAGCAGACTAAATAATGTAGAGTTTTAGGATCCAACTACTATGACCTAGTGATAATTAATCTCACAAAACCTTTACCTATCTTTAGTATTATTAGGAAAGTCGCAATTCTAGGTTAAGCCATCTCTTGAGTGCACTTATCCAGTAGATTAGACTCTAACTCTTTAAGTTCCTAAGACTCAAACTCTCATAAAGGATCTCATAAAGGATCTCATCTATCGAGTGTAGATAAACCTATGTGTTGTACTCATTCATTTTACCACATAAAACTAGCTATATCTCTATTAATCTAGTTAAACGGACATAGTTCTGGCGTGCCGGGCGTCCGCGCGGGACGTCAGCCATTGTGCAAAGGTGACGCGGATACGGACGTCCGTTGCGGACACCAAAGTTCCGCGGCGTTCCCGGGACGTCCGTGGCAACTTCATTGCGGACGTCCGTCATTGCGTTGACCCCATGGACGTCCGCGCGGACGTCCCGATTATTATTATTTTTTTCAAAAATTCTATAAATACGGCTCGTTGAATTTCATTTCATTCGCCCAACTTGTATCAACAAGTATCTCTCTGTCAAAATACTTTTCTTTCGAAGATAAATAGAGCACCACAATAGTGATTCCCCCGCCACGAGCAAGTCACATGGACCGATCTTTCCCGTTGGCGGAAGTACCCCAATGTCCGCCACGATGTCCGGAATGGCGGGGATGATGCCCCAACCCCAAATGACGGCGGACATCGACCAAACCTTGTTACGTGCAATGGTTGAATGACGGACATCGACCGATCGCCATTACAGGTCGTCGCTGAAGGATATTATCAACAGTATGCGGCGCGATTTGGGATTGGGAGACATGGCGGAGAGTGGCGACGAGGGGACTACCGGCGGGGACGACGATGGTACTGGCGGCGGGGAATCCGAGGAGTGAGACGACAGTTTTTTTTAACTATGTAATTTTTTTTATAATTATATGTGTTTTTTTGTACTATGTATGTTTTTTTAAACAAAGTGGTTGCAATTTCTCCGTATTTGTGTCGAAATTTTAATTCCGTAAATTGTTTAATTTGGTGAATTTGTGAATTTTTATTATTGTGGGAAGTCCGTCGGGATGTCCGCCATTGTGCAGTGAGATGTTCTTACGACGTGGCAGTGCAGTGGGGAGTCCTTATGACGTGGCAGGAGGTGTTTTGGGATGTCCGCCGGGACATCCACACCACTAAGGATGCTCTAAGAGATTACGAACGTCTCCCTTCCTCACTTCCTTCGTTTCTCTCTGCTCAGTCTCATCTCACACTGCGTGAGGCGAGGGCACAGATGCGAACGCCGTAGGGTCGGAGGCTGATGAAATGAACTTTCCGGCGGCACTTCGTGGCCGGTGGTGGGGTCGGATCCACCGGTGACAGGGATATCACAATCAGGACAACGTTTTTTTTAAAAAAAATTAACTCCTATATAAGGGAGGAAATTACAAATAAACTTCTATGCTATAGATATGAGGAAATTACAACTGATCTCAAGAGGGCTCGAACTCGGCACCTCATGCAATCATGTCTAAGCTCCTTGCCGCTAGGACAAAGGCTGAACTCACAATTAGGACAACGTTCGCATGGGCTTTGTTGCATATAATTCTGTTACGATTTTACCATAAAGGTCCACCCTCGAGTATCACTGTTTTATGGATATAAAGATGGAAAGTTATCGCTCGCAAAATATACCTTTTTGATGTTTTGCATCTACATTGATAACTTTAGTCTCCTTCAACACGTCATAATTGAGCTTCTTCACCCTGTGTGTGTCTGCCATGTAGCCATTGATCAGGATATAGAAGCGGGAGCACAGCCATATTGTCATATTTGCATAACTATGATATCTAGAGAATAGCTAGTAGAATTTAACTAACTGGATTCAATTTTGGTGAGAAATATTATGGAACTGCACGAAAAGTTAGGTAAACTTAAAAACGTTAAAAAAAGAGGTTGAATTGCAACTATCCATGCATTGGTCGAATTAGATTGCCAAAACACTCACATAACTAATCTAAGCTGTCCAATAAGAAACTTGAAAACTATATAACTAAATCCTAAGATATTTATTTTCTTCAAATTTCAGTTTGGCTGACTTGCATATTGTATGGGCACGAATAATCCACCAGCCTGATTATTAATTTGATAATTGGATACGAATTTTAGTTAAATTAAGAATTGTAGATATTAGATACAGATTCGGGCATTATTCCCTTTCGTGCTTTATTCCCCCCAAATAGGCAAATTACCGCCATATTTCCCGAGAAAATCGGGTTTATAGGGTACTTTACGTTTAAAATAGCGTAAATGTACCCATTTTGTTATCTCTTCCATATATGGGAAAAACGCCATCCACATTGGCGTTTTTTATTAGTGAAGACGTCACCCACATTGGCGTTTTATCATTTTAAACCGTATGTTGTCGTATTTTATGGAAATACAGGTAAGTTAAAAAACGCCGACATGGTTGGCGTTTTACAAAAAAAAACACCGACGGGGATGGCGTGTTTAGAATTAGAAACGCCGGAGGGAATGACGTGTTTATATAAATACGCCATCACGGATGGCGTTTTTTTAAATATAAGACGCTAGAAGGGAGATAAGCTGAAGTCAACAGAGAGATGGAAGGAGGGAGAGGGTAATAATAGTAGTAGGTTATAAATTGATCATATATAGGTTGTAGGTTGTTGGAAATTGAAAAGACTGACTGACTCTAAATTTCTTCTCATCCTTTCCGTGGTATTATCCATTTCCACCGCAATCCCTAATATATCCTTTTTAAATTTTACTAACAAATAGTAATAAATATTGATGTGACATGATAAAATTAAATTAGGAACCAAGCTGAGCATCTCCAGTGCACGGATGTCCCACTCGGACATCCCAAAAACACCTTCCGCCACATCACAAGAACTTCCCATCTCACTGACACGTCACTAGGACTTCCCCTGCTCAATCCGCCCTTCCCATCACCCACGTCACTAGGACTTCCCGCAATAAAAAAAAATCACAAATTCACAAATAAAGCAATTTACGTTTACGGAAATAAAATTAACACAAGTGGTGCGAATGAAATGAAGTTCAACGAGCCGTATATATAGAGTTTTTTTATAAAAAAAAATTTATAACTCGGACGTCCGCGGCGGACGTCCGACCCACGCCACAATGGCGGACGTCCACCCGCCCGTCGCGCGGATATCCGAGGACATCCGACGTCCATACGGGACCTCCGTATCCGACTGTATGTGTTACAATGGCGGACGTCCCGGTCGCCCGTCGCGGAAGTCCGACCGGACGTCCGCCATTGGAGATGCTCTTAGGGCACCCGTGATCGTCCCTCCGAGACGAGACGGCCGCAGGACGTGTTGCAGCGTCTCGTCTCGTCCCCAGCCCGCCGAGACACCCGTCCCACAGAGACGGCGCGCGAGCTGTCTCACCACGCCGCCCCAAAGACGTAGGGAGGCGGAGGAAGCCGCGCCGCCCCAAAGACGATCTCGGACTTACATCCATCGTAACCTGGAGTAAGCCGCCACAAGATTAGTACGCAAAGTTTTGTCTCTTAGTTAAGAGATGTAGTAAAAAGTACAGTGGGGCCTAAGAATATTTAAAGGATGAGACGGTTAAAAACGGATAAGAGACATCGTTGCCAATAGCCTTATTTTCATATTCTTAAAGTTGATGTCCTAAGATAAAGTACGTACTTATTCGAGATTAAATGGGGTATATTAGTATTTTGTAGAGCAAATTAAAGTGTGTGTGATTAACAAATTGGATGGGGTTTGGGGTATATTACTATTTTGTAGAGCAAATTAAAGTGTGTGTGATTAACAAATTGGATGGGGTTTGATTTTCGTAGATTGTGCCGTAAAGGCTGTTTACACTACGCATGGAAAGTGGGAGGTTTTGGCCGTCAAATCTCAAATCAAAATTTGTCACATCGCTCACATTTAATGAATGCCATCATTTGATTTGATTGTAATCCCAATGTTGAAAAATGCCACCCGTGATGGCGTGTTTATATAATCCCAACATTGAAAAACGCCACCCGTGATGGCGTGTTTATATAAACATGCCATTCGTTTCTAATTTATTAAACACGCCAATCCCGTCGGCGTTTTTTTTTGTAACACGCCAATCGTGTCGGCGTTTTTTAACTTATCTGTATTTCCATAAAATACGACGACATACGGTTCAAAATGGTAAAACGCCAATGCGGGTGGCGTCTTCACTAATAAAAAACGCCAATGTGGGTGGCGTTTTTCCCATATATGGAAGAGATAACAAAATTGGTACATTTACGCTATTTTAAACGTAAAGTACCCTATAAACCCGATTTCCTCCACATTTCCCCCTCTCTCTCTGCCCTAATTAAATCCAATTAGGGTCTCAGATTGATTGAATGGGCGATGGAAACGCTGCACAGAAGGGTCGAGACTTGGATCAGAGATCGCAGCACCAAAATCTTCAAGGTGACGTGGCCGTGGCAGGACGGCCGCCGCGAGCAGCAGAGGAGGCTCCAGGAGGAGCTCGACCGCCGCAAGAAGCAATGGCATGAGCTCTGCGGCGCCCTCAAGGCGGAGACGCTCTCCGATTTGCAGGAAATCTTGTGCTGCATGGTCCTCTCCGAGTGTGTATACAAGGTGCTTGGCATTGCCGGTTTTATAACTGTGATTTGGACGTATTTGAGTTTTGATCAAAATCTGGTGAACTAGGAGTTGTGCTTTGATTTCGCCTTTTCCTTTTTTAATTTTTGTAGGCGGTTGTAGTTTTAATTTGCATATATATGGTTTCTGTTTTGAGGTATATCACAGTTACCTCAGGTGCATTGTCATTCAGATACTTTAATTTATTGGTTTACTCCCGGTAAAATGGATAGTAGTATGATTTGGAATAAGGATTCATTGATTTGTGAAGAAATGGAATTTGATTTCATTTCATCTGCTAAGCCCTATTTGATTTCACAATCATCTGCTGAAGTTTCGGGTCGTGGTATACCATATATGTCGTTAGTCTGATATAGTTGTATTTCTGTCATTCAATAGATTGTGTTCAGGGGACCTTCCATAGTAGTTTCCAGATTTGGATCTCGAAGCATTGAAACTATTTTTTTTGCGCCTATCTTCTTTATGTGAATTGGGATTGTACTATCTAGTTCCTGAAATTGATACTCTTCTTGATAGAGACCTGCTGCTGAGATGCTTCGGGCGGTGAACAAATTTAAGGCCGACTTTGGAGGGCATTTAGTATCCTTAGAGCGTGTCCAACCATGTTCAGATCATGTTCCTCACAGGTGTGTACATTCCCATGCTATTTTGGTGAATATTTATTTGTATGCATTTGTTCATTGCCCTCCGTCCCAAATAAGATGATACACTTTCCTTTTTAGTTTGTCCCAACCAAGATGACACACTTCTATTTTTAGTAACTTCCCCTCTCCAATTAATGCATCCACCCACTTTTTTTCTCTCTCCAATTAAATATTCAACTTTCTTTTTCTCTCCATTTAATACTTACCCCCACTCTTTCTCTCTCCAACGAACCACATTAAGCAACAACTTCTAAAATCCCGTGTCGAATAAGAAATGTATCATCTTAGCCGGGACGGAGGGAGTAGTATTTCATGAGTCATCTTTATGCATTCTTGTCATTGTTCTATTTTCCCTGCATACTGTTGTATATGTTCTCTTTTTTGCTTAGCTTCACTCTGATCCTAATTCATAGGTATCTATTAGCTGAAGCAGGAGACACTTTATTTGCTTCCTTCATTGGGACCAAGCGGTACAAGTAAGTATGGTGCATATACTTTGGCTAGCTATTTTTTTTCTTTCTGAAATCATTGCTTAAATTGTGCTTTACTTTCTCTTTGCTGCTACCTGTTACAAAGGGATATCATGGCTGATGCAAATATATTTCAAGGTGCCATATTCCACGACAGTACAACGGAAGACCTAAATAGAATGGATTTTTCAGAAACTGATGGCCAAATGAGTAATGGGGAGAGCAGCACAATACATATCGAAACCAACTATAAACCAACAAATTCCGCCCCGAAGCCTGCCGTTCATCGGGTACTTCTATGACATTACATTTTTATACTGATATGTATCATCTCTTATTCACAGGGGATGCTCCTTTATTTACTGCTGAAGCTACATTTTCTTTTATGATTCATTTGTGGTTAATATTATTTATCCATCACTAGGGATTCATGGCTCGTGCTAAAGGAATTCCTGCATTGGAATTGTACAGGCTAGCCCAGAAAAAGAAACGAAAACTGGTGTTATGTGGACACTCACTTGGTGGAGCAGTAAGTTTGTCGCTAATGTAAAATTAGCTCGTGTTACCTTTAATTTCTTGATATTACTGGGTGAAGTTCATCTAATTTTCTTTTAGGTAGCTGTTTTGGCAACCCTTGCAATTTTGAGAGTTATCGCCGTTACATCTACGGATAAGATACAAGTGAAGTGTATAACATTCTCCCAGCCGCCAGTAGGAAATGCCGCTCTTAGAGAGTGTGTCTACCGATCTATATGTCGTTCTTTATTAACTAATTTGTGCTTGCAAGAATTCTGACATGTTTCCTTTCAGCTATGTTAATGGAAGAGGATGGCATCACTATTTTAAGACCTATTGCATTCCTGAAGACTTGGTGCCTCGAATATTATCCCCCGCATACTTTCATCATTATAACTCACAGAACCCGACAGGGTTGGCTACGACTGAGACTTCACCATCAGCGTCAAAATATGTTGAAGGATTTGAGAAGCAGAAGGCGAATAGACCGAAAGAGAATGAAGGGGAGCAGTTGGTTCTGGGTTTGGGTCCCGTGCAGAATTCTTTTTGGAGACTTTCTAGACTTGTTCCTATAGAAGGTCTTCGGAGACAGTTTTCTAATAAAGGAAATAGAGTTGAGCCAATTGAAACATCTGCTACCGATTCTTCTTCAACATCAACTATCGATGATTTAGTTACTACTCCACAATCTCTTGAAATAGAGGAGAGTTCTGACGGCATTTCCCTTCGCCCTTTACCCAATAAAAGTGAAGACATAACTGGAGGAATGAAGAATGTCAAATCATTTGGCGCTAGTAATACTAGCATTGGGGATAAGAGAAGATGGCGCAGGATACCTTCCTTACCTTCATATGTACCATTTGGTCAAGTAAGACTATTGATTGATTTCATTTTCGTTGTTGTTCCCTTGTTTGCTAATTTTGTACATTATGGCAACCTAACTATGATTACTGAATTGAGCCGTGTAAACCCGGCTTCTTACTTTTTATTTATACCAAATGGTTATTTATTAATATGGACATGCATCTAAAACCACATGTGAATCTCAGATGCTGTCAATATATGATTTCTTAACCAACTGTGTTGCATTCTCTTGTAACAGCTTTATCTTTTGGGAAATTCATCTGTAGAATCACTATCGGGTTCAGAATACTCAAAATTGACATCGGTAAGATGAATGCTTGTTATCTGCCATGTTATGTCTCTTCGTGCTCCTCTACAGGAGCTTTTGGACCTTACGATTATGTATCATATGTAGTTTATATAGCCATCCAATCCTGAACTTAATTACAATATGTATCATATACAGTTTATTTAGCCATTCAATCTCGAACATAATTAAATAATTGTCATTTTCAGGTGAGATCTGTACTTGCTGAAGTTAAAGAGCGTTTTCAGTCACATTCCATGAAATCATACAGGTCCCGCTTTCAAAGGTATTACTTTGAACCTTGGTATTCCTTTTCCCCATGTTGCTGTTTTCCACTTATGTTTGTCAACTCTAAAAATTAATTTAGTTCTCCCTTTAATTGAGTCGTTTCATTTTGGCATGAAGATTAAGAAAGAGATGTTCAGTTGTTAAGTGGAGAGCCAATAAAGTAAGAGAGATAATAAAGTAAGAGTGAGAGAAATGTACGGAGCATTGTTTTTTTGCCAAAAATATAAATGACTAAATTATCTCGGAACGTCCTGAAATGGAAAAACGACTCAATTAACAAGTAACGGAGTGAGGAATATTTTGTACTACTATTTCTTAAGCCATCTTTTCATAATCTCTCCTTGACTAAAAGGTTTGTTCATCTGAAAATTGGCAATCGTATCTCTATCTTTGCCCAAAGGAAAAACAATTATTTATATCTTTGATATAATATGGTTGTTTCAAAACATTCCAGGCCTTATGTTTAGTTTTGCCACATTATTTCATTTTTACACCTGCTACTCATTTTCTCATGGAATCCTATAGTCTAATAGTTATTTGCTATTAACTTGTTATTTCTTACAGAATCTACGAACAGTACGTAAACGAAAATGCATTTTCGTTCTTGGGGGAGCAAGACCTGCAATTTCCCCAATTGCAAAAATGGCTAGGAATTTCAGTTGCTGGCACAGTTGAACTTGGGCATATTGTTGACTCTCCAATAATCCGGGCGGCTACTTCTTTGGTTCCTCTGGGATGGACTGGTATTCCAAGCGAGAAGAACGGAGATCAACTGAAAGTAGACGTATCTGGTTTTGGATTACATCAATGTACATTGATTCAAGCTCGAGTGAATGGTAAATGGTATTTTTCTTGAACAATTATTTCCAATACTCATGAATCATATGTAGTCTCATTTGTATTTTGCTTCTCAGTCTCATCTTTATTTCTCTGTTTGAGCCTTGCCCTCAATGTATAATAAGTCTCATATGACTACTAATGATTCGACATCTTACTCCATTGATTATTGCATTTATATATGAATTCCTGAGCCTCAGCTGTTAACCATTGAGTTCCAGTGAGTGAAGAGCTATAGTTTCTATAACTAATCTATACTGTAAACTCTCTTTTCAAGGCAATTTCACAACACTGGAATATTTACTCATCCATGATTGATCCAACAGGTGTTCAACTACTGTGGAATCTTTCCCTTCTCCACCAACATATTCTTCACAACATGAATTGCAACAAGAGATGCAGAGGTTGCGAATAACTATAGGAGCTCCATTAAAACGACCACCAAAACATCAAATATGTGACGACACCTTGATGCCTGCTTTTCTTTCCATCGATCCAAACTCTGTTGATCTGAAGTTGAAGAACAGGTCTCTAGAAATGGAGGAAAACTTTGTCCATCCTGATGGTCTAAGTGATTTTGTTGTATTTTGTACAACAGATTTTTCTACTGTTGCCAAAGAGGTTCATGTAAGAACACGCAGGGTCCGGCTAATTGGCATTGAGGTGATTGAAAATTATGTGTATTGTTTTGTTCGTTGAGAAGCATTCTTTTTTTCTTCATTTTGTATCGAAGCTTGTGTATATTGTAGGGTGCCGGTAAAACCTCTCTTATGAAGGCTATTTTGAATCAAGGAAGAACAACTACCATGACAAGCCTTGACGCTTTTCCTATGGATGTTGATGTCCGGGAAGGTATTGCTGGTGGCTTGCTCTATTCAGATTCCACAGGAGTGAATCTGCAGGTGTTTACCTAACTGCTCTAGCATGTATAAGTTTGAATTAATTTAATTGAATCGAACTATCCTTTTACTAGGTAGTTAACATTTCATGTACAAGTTGCCAAGCCAACTATCTAGCGGCATGATTTTCTTATTATTTCTTATTATTAAGTCCACCTTCTCTCTGGTACAGAATCTGAATCTGGAAGCCTCAAACTTCAGGGACGAATTGTGGAAAGGTATCCGTGATCTTAGCCAGAAAACGGATCTGGTTGTTCTTGTGCACAACTTGTCTCATAGGATACCCCGGTATGGCCAATCAAATGCATCACCACAACCAGCTCTGTCACTACTCTTAGACGAGGCTAAAACTGTTGGCATCCCTTGGGTTCTTGCTATAACAAACAAATTCTCTGTTAGTGCACACCAGCAAAAAACAGCTATTAATGGCATATTACAGGCATATCAAGCCTCTCATACACTAACTGAGGTTGTCAATTCATGCCTATATGTAATGCCCACCTCAGTAGGGGTCAAACTATCATGGCGTGCTGAAGACACAGTCCCTGATACGAAATCTGTCGGCCGAAGGCTAATTTTTGCCCCACTCAATCTTGTTCGCAGACCTTTCCGAAGGAAACCATCAATTCTCCCTGTTGATGGTGTAACATCTCTTTGTCAGCTTGTCCAACGTGTGCTCCGAAACAATGAGGAAGCTGCCTTACAGGTAAAACTTTTCTGAATTTTGGTGCCTAAATTCTAATAGAGTCCATTCACTTCCATCTTTCTCTTATATTTATGCCCTTATACTTTTCTGAATTGAAGTACTAGGATCTATTTATCTACTCCCTCCGTTCCATGGTAATGGAGGCGTTTCTTTTCGGCACCGAGATTAAGAAAAATTGTGTTAGGTGAGTTAAGTAAAGGGAGAATAAAGTGGAAAATGAAAAATGTAGAGAGATGAAGAGAGAAAAGTAAGAGAGAGTAAAGTAGATGTGGAAAAATGTGTTGACTTTTATTAAAAAAGGAAATAACTCTATTACTATGAAACGTACCAAAATGACAAAATGACTCCATTACTATGGAACGGAGGGAGTACTATATTATACAAACGAAAGTATAATAACTCAATTAAAAAAGCTGAAGAAGTATATAACTACTTGATTATGGACATTTTTGATTCTTTACTTTAATTTCTTTAATTACTCTATAGGAACTTGCTAGAGATAGGATTTTCTTTGAACTGGCACGAGAGCGTGTAGCTGCTGGAAGAGCAGATCGAGATGCAGCAGCTAAGTCGAATACTTTAGGTGCAGCAACTGTTGGCGCATCTGTTGGAGCCGGAGTCGGGATCTTATTGGCAGTTGTCCTGGGAGCAGCCTCGGCCTTAAGGAAGCCATGAAAAGTTACAGTTTCAGGTTGTCAAATTTATTTTTTGTAGATGCTATATATTCCTTGTACATATTTAGACACGAATAATCCATATATAATCTATTTTTAATTTAATTCTTCAATTTTTTGGATGAGTAACACGAGTTTTCGTTGGGCAAATAAGCACAGAAGCATTTGGTGATGAATGAGTGATTGTTCATGAGGAACTTGTTTACTACTACTCTCCAACATTGTACTAGTACAAGTGCTCTAGTTCAAAAAAAGAAATATTTTAAAATTGGCCCAAAAAAACAATGAAATTAAGTTATTAAACATAATTGGTAAACTGAATTGGATCCACAGGACTTAACTAATCAGCATTGCATATATGTAAAATGTAAAGCTATTTTCCATTTGTGACAAAATAAATGATACATATAAGCCAGCAGCGCAACAGAGAAATACATAAAAGAGGCATTCCAACACTAGCGACCTAACTTGAACAACATGAGAAATAGCTTTTCTGCTTCGATAAATCAAGACTAACACGATTGACAGATAACTCTGCTTTATACGAGTCGGAGCTGAGGATTTTCCGGCTCACTTTCTCGTAGATGTCACGGATAACAATCTCAAATGCCTTGCTCACGTTAGTTGAATCCAAGGCAGATGTTTCGATGAAGAACATCCCTTCTTCTTCTGCCAACTCCGTGCCCTCCTCTGTTGTCACCTCTCTGATGCTCTCCAAGTCGCACTTGTTCCCCACAAGCATCCGTGTGACTGCAGTGTCACAGTGAGCTGCATTTTGGTTGAGAAAAATCAGAATGTCACTTAAGATAGAAATTCAGACCGAACATCTAGCACCAAGACACCAAAACACCAACAGCTACACAGGTGCCAAAACTATGAAGATAATCACTAAAACGTTGAGAATGGTGGGATAGGAGAGGATAGGAGCTAGTGCAGCAGAATACCTTAATAGTTATAGGGCGAAATGAACAAGGAAATCTATGCAATCCACAAGGCAAGAGTTCAACTAAAACTGGATGTGAATCAGATGTATGTACTGTTCGACGTATAGATATATAGATAAGATGTGTGACAGTCCATTATGAGCAAGAAATTGTGACCTCTACCGATCCCAACTTCAATATTCTAGTAATGCAAACCAGATAAAGCTAATTGCAATGTTCTAGTCTGCTTGAACATCGATCTATCAATGGAGGGAAAAAGGAAACTCATGTGGTAGTAAATTTGTGTATTTATTATTAAGACGTATAAATAGTACTACGATCATCAAACAGAACAAGAACTTACCCCCACTGATCTAGCTTCAATGTTCTAATCATGCAAAACAGATAATCAAACTGCTAAGATCATTCTAATCAGCAGTAAAATTGTAAATGAACCCTCCTCACTATTCTATACACGATCACGATGCAAGGTAAATTGAACGTATCTATCTTAGATTTGATGATTGATTAGGTTAAATAGCAGTAGATATTCGCAGTCAGCATGAATGTAAGTCAAATGTGCTTATATGTTTATGGATAGTCGAAGATTCGCACATATAGAAACAGAAAGTGGAGAATTTAAGATAAATTTGCATATGGAGAAATGAATAATTGTACGCTAGAAGAATGAATCCAACCGAGCTAATTGATAAGCTTCAACACTCTCCCTTTTTTCTTCTGAAATTCTAACCAGATTCAATTGAAGAGAGAGAGAAAAGAGATTACTATTGAGCTCATCGAGCCAACGCTTGGCGCTATCGAAAGTAGTCCTCCGAGTAATATCATAGACGACGAGAGCTCCGACGGCGCCGCGGTAATAGGCGGAGGTGACGGCGCGGAATCGCTCTTGGCCGGCGGTATCCCACACCTGCGCTTTCACCTCCTTCCCGTCAACCTCCAGCACCTGCGTCTGGAACTCCACTCCGATCGTGGCCTTGGAGTTGTGGTCGAACTCATCTCGAGTAAACCGCGACAGCAAATTCGATTTCCCCACAGCGGAATCGCCGATCACTACTATCTTGAACAGGTACTCTTCACCACTCTCTTCCGCCATTTTCCAATCAGTCTCTTAATTTGCAGTCGATTATAGAGAGAGACGAAAAAGTGCTTCGATTGATTTGCGATTCAAGGAAGAAAGAAACAGTGTGGACTGTAGTGGACTTTGGCGGCGTGCTGCTCAATTCAGGATTCATAAATTCGTCTCTTTTTTTCTCTATTTAATAAAATAAAAATAAAAATAAAAATAAAATAAAAATAAAAATAAATAAAATAATGATACGCATGCAAAGAAGAATCCTATTCCTATACGATAATTATTGGCAGTTGTGTCAAACAAGGAGTAAAATATTTATCATTTTTATAATACTAATAATTATATTAAACCATTAAGACCATCCACTACGCGTCTTGCCGGCGTCTCGCGTCTCGTCCCGACGAGACGGGACGCCGGCGCGACGCGTTGCAGCCTCCATCTCGTCCCGTCTCGTCCCGGCGAGCCACGAGACGGGCCGTCTCGCCACGCGCCGAGGCGTCGTGGAGCAACCCGGCGTCGTGCGTGACGCCCACTCGCCGGCCCGCGAGTGGGCGTCGTCACATGCTGACGCAATAAATATATATATATTTTTAAAAAATTCGAATTTAAATAATAAAAAAATTGTAACGGTAATAATACCGTTTTTTGTTTTTTTTTTTATAATTTTTTTGATTTTTTATTAATTTTTTTACTCTATAAATACTCCTAAACTCATCCTCATTTCACACACAACTACACAACTTGACCTTCCGACACCCCCTAAACCTCGACCGCTTCCAGAGGATGATTCGTCGGCGGAATAGTTTTTTGTTATTTTGTGTGTTTTTTTATTTTGTGTCTTTTTTATTTAGTTTGTGTGTTTTTTAATAAAGTGTTGTTTTTAATAAAGTGTGTTTGTTTAAATTGAATTGGATAGAAAAAAAAATTCTAAATGAAATTGAATGAATAGTAATTAAGGGACGGTATAGAGACGGTTAAGAGACGGAGCGTTGCAGGTTCCGTCCATTAGTTAAGGGATGGAGGAAAAAAGGACACTAGGGCCCTCAAATAGTGCTCAAAGAGTAGTTAAGAGACGGTTTAAGGGACGGTATAGAGACAGCGTAGTGGATGGCCTAAAACCCTAAATAAAAATCTCGCCGCCGCGCTCACGAAAGCTAAAAGTGCCTTTAGTTGATTTCAAATAAAGTGCTCCGCCAACCATTCCGGCGGATGCGGAGCTACAGCCACCGCCGAATTAAGTGAAATTGCGTCGGCGTTATTTCTCAATTTGAATCATTCAGTTCTCACTTCTCACAAATTTCCTGGCTTCGGCTATCGGCTGCTATTCTCTCAATGCTAGCCATCGTGGTACGACATATTTGATTTTACCGATATATTATTTGGAATTTTCACTTCGCGAAGTTACAATCCTGCTCAACAATGGTGCGATCTGTACACTATAATTTCGACGTTGAAATTGGAAGCAAAATAAGTATGCAACTAAGATGAAGATGTATTATATGAGAAAATATTTTATTATGTATAGAAATATGATGTCCTAGACGTTCATTCTTTTATATGTGGATGTGATCCATGCGATCATATTGTAGCTCTGCTCAATTTCTCTGAGGAGGAATGCTGTCGAGTTGTATTTATGCCAGGGCAGCTGTAATCCCCAATTTTCATCTTCTAATGCATAGCTATGAAGTTAAAAGCATGTTACTCTTTAACATACTTCTTCATCACCTATAAAGATTATATATCAATCTAAAAGGTCAAGCAAGATGTGAACTTCCCATTTGCAGGACTAGAGTTGATGACATAAAGTCGCTTAGGTTGATTATTGCCGTTAAAACACATTATTTGTCGAATGGTAGATTTGACCTTATGGCCTACGATTTCTTAACGAACGAACATATCAATGATGGTGTGGAGGGTGTGATCATTGGAGGCATGACTGGACACTAGTTGATTAGATGAGCTGGGATGAGCACACCATGCTCATTGGTTAACCTGTGAGCTGTTACGATGGATCCATCAAAGTTATTGGCAACACAGGAAGCAACTCGACTTGAGAAGCAATCAAGGCTACTGAACACGGATTTGTTGTTGGAATGAATGCAGCCCTTCACATCAATCCCCCTACTATGGGAAGACCTCCTTGGAAGGTTTAATCTCTCACTTTAATAGCGTGCTTCCCATGGGTCATATGATTGTGTACAACGTGTCATCTCGGACATGCCAAGACATCCCCCATGTTATCGAAAAGATAACAAAGAGCCCAACATGGCTGGTGTGAAGGAATGATTTAAGACACGATATGGTGGAGCAATGGGTTTGTCGTGTGGAGTGGAAACAACAATGAGTGTCACGACTCCAGGTGGGATCGTGGTGCTGTAGGTTGTGAAATCAGTTGCAAGCAACTTGGTTCCTGATCTTATGGGGGTGCTTTGATTGGTGTAGACTCATGGGCGTGTGGGACTAATGGTTTGAAGAACCGTACTTTTTCTTGTTTGAACAAGTTAGCTAAAGCCCAAGTAAGTAGTGGCCAAACTATTTTAACCTACATTGTGGATGGTGGTGGTGGAGCATTTAACAACTTGAAAGTTTTTTATCATTAGACAATCAGACTAGGATTGTGCAAGATGATCCTACTTGATGAACTTCCTTTTTATTTATTGAATAATAATGTTTTCAAAGTTTCATGCAGTTCGTTTGTCCACAATTCCAAATACATTCGAGACAAACGATACGAATGGATCATGTGAAATTATTTCTTGAAGAGAGACAAAGTTTGCTGGAGTTCTTCCTAAAAAGAGACATGGCAAGAGTATCGATCACAACAGACTGTTGAACATCATTGAATAACAACTTCATTTTTGTTATTGCATGTTACATTAGGAAAGATTGGATACTAGATATGAAGATAATAAACTTTTTTAAGATCTACAACCACAAGAGTAATGACATTGGTGGTGCAATAATGACATCATTGATGGAGTGGGGTTTAACACATCTATTTTTTTTCCACTTTGAATAATGCATCTGCAAATGACTCTGTAATTAGAGTCGTGAAGTCTCACATGGAGACGTTGAGTGAAGATGTTTTAGGTGGCAAATACTTCCATATGTGTTATGCAGCGTATATCTTGAATTTGGTTGTAAAAGATGGTTTGGACGAAATAGTCATTTTCATAAGACAAGTTAGAGAGTATGAGAAATGGCTTAAGAGTTCACCACATAGATTGGGTTGTGGGAAAAAGTGTTGGATTATCTCGGAGACACCCCAATTAGCTTTTTACTAATTGAATTGAACCCACAATTTAATATAAGCTTATATTGGAATATTACGAGCAGCCACTATAGAAGTAATATTGCACTGCCCATCCAAATCTGAAATTACAAGTATTCCAGGTTTCCATTTGTTTGTCATTTATTTCTCGTGCTTAAGATAGAAACATCCATTAATTAATTAATGTCTGCTATGGACTTAATTAATTAATATATTATTAACTCCAAGAGTGGACCTAACAAGAAACACTTATTCATTATTCATAGAGTAATCAAACTCCAACTAGCTAAGTTCCGAATAATAAAACCTTGTTTCGAGCTCCTCTTGTGGATGTTATCAAACGAGACTCACCTCGCGCACGATTCAACATAATAGCAATCCTAGCACCGCTAGATATTAATCACAACTACCCAATATACCAGGATCGTTGGGCTACGAAAAACCCGAAGTCAAAGTAGTACATGATCAATATCGTATGCTGAATGCTAACGTACATTGATTTAGAAATTAATTATCAAGACCTCGTCTTTCAGTAGATAGCATAAAGACTCGTCCTGTCGTTAGATCCAATTCAGTGTTATACCACACCAATGTCATCTTATTTCAGTAAGGCTTAGAGATATGCGGGCTGACATTGCAACCTTTCACGATAGGTAGTCTAGGCCTATCTAGGTTGTGAAATTTTTATTTTTCTTTGTTCAGAACTGACCGTGTTACCTTAAAGTGGGACGACGCTCACAACCGGTCTACTAAAACCAAGACTTAGACTTTGTTACGTTGCTTATACATTTAAATATGCAATAAACATCCATTAAATGTAAAACATAACAACATTATGACAAAAATTATTTGTTGCATTCATTGGAAAATAAAATATAGAGTTTTACAGTATTCAATCACTCGAAAGGTGATTTCTAGTATACAAACCCTAACAAGTTTGTCATTTCTTCCTTCGATACTCCGTGTCTCCTCTCGGTAAGATCAACATGCTTCATCTTCTGTCTTGGATCAAGAATAATAACAATATATAAAATTTTATTTATCTTTAGATTCAATTCAGTTCCTTTATCTAATACTTTCTAATCTTTGACTTCATCCTTGAAAGCCATGGAACTCTTGCTTTGTTGTCACTTCTTCTCTCAAACTAACAGATAAATTCAAAAATACCACACATCTCTGCAACGAACAAATGTGATGTTGGCTTTTGGTAGTGCAGACGATATGTGTTAATGAGGGGAATGAAATAGGCAATCATCTTCTTCACATTTCCTAATCTTCTTCCTCAGGCGGTTCTATAGGAGCATTGTCATGCTTTCTTTCCTGAAAGAAGAATTCATATTTCCAAATGTCGTGAATGCATCAGCATACGATACAACCTGCGCTCTGTCATTAGATATGTAGAGTTCCACCGAGTAGGGAACATCAATGCACAATGTCTTCTTGCAATCAATTTCGTCTCCGTGATAATCCAATATTTTTTCTATCACAATCCCATTTGTGGTGAACTTTTAAGCCATTTCACCATCTCTCTAACTTGTCTTATGGAAATGCATATTTCCCAAATCATTCTTTACAACCAAATTCAAGATATGCTATACACAACACATGTGGAAGAACTTGTCAGCCAAAACATTTTTATTTAACCTCTCCATGTGAGACTTGATGATACTAATCGGGGTGTCATTCAGGAATGCATTATACAAAGTGCAAAAAATATAAATGCGCCAAACCCCACCCTGTCAGTGATTTCACTATACCCCTGTGATATTGGAAAGGTTTATTATCTTCTTATGTAGTATCCAATCTTTCCCAGTATAGTGTGCAGTAACACAAACGAAGTTGTTGTTATTCAATGAAGTCCAACAGTATATTGTGATCGATACTCTTCTAGTGCCTCTTTTATGAAAGAGCTTGAGCAACCATTATTTCTCCTCAAGAAATATTTTCACACAATATGTTCGTATCGTTTGTCTTGAAGGTATTTAGAATTGTGGACAAACAAGCTACATGAAACTTTGAAAGCCTTCCCATTCAATAAGTAAAAGGGGAAGTTCATCTAGTCGGATCATCTTGTAGAATCCAGAATCCTGGTATGCTCCGCATTGGAGGTCAAAATAGTTTGACCACTACCGATGTAACACCCGCCCCATTTATTTTCTAAGTCGTTTGGTTAATCGACTTTTTGTGTTATTATATGTATCTAATCTGTTTTGCCTTGCGTAGTGATAGAAATACGTTTCAGACTTTCGAATAGAAAAATAGTTCTTTTAACTTAATTAAATTTTAAAGCTTGATTGAGAAGTCCGAATTCCAAACAAATGTTCATAAGCGCTTTACAACGAGTTTAATGCTTGAATAAAATAATGACACAATCTTGGACTTTGTAAGGCCATGCCACTACAAGCCAAGTCTTGTCTTAATTTGATTTTAAAAAGCATATTTAACATGTGGTTAGACATAGCGATCGAAGACTCAGAGAGGCGTGGCTGTTCGAGGCTACCCGGCGTGAGTGAGCACGACTTCTCGACGAGACATAAGATTCTTTCCTTAGCATGGCACGGTCATGACAACCGACTTGGCTATAACTAACTCACGCCTGTGAGTTTACAATAATCTAAGCACCAAAACGTTTGTACTTTGCTTTCATTTTTTTAATAGGAGGGATTGCCTGCTTCAACCATCACTTTGCTATAGTCATTCTAATGCATAGATGTGGATTGCCAATTAGAGCTAAAGCTTCTGTTCTTGTCGCTTCTTCATCTTTTGGCGCGGAGTTTAAGAAAGAAATATTTAGTGGGTTAAGTAGTTTTGGTAATAAAGTAGATAAAGTGATTTGATGATTTCTATTCAAAATCTGAACAATTAAATTGACATTGTTAGTTTTAATTTTACTGTACTACATATTTTATTTTTCATTTATTGGGATAACAGAAATAATGTTATGAAAAATTAAATTCTGCATAAATGAAAACAGACAAAAATACAGAAACTTTTGATTTTTATTCATTGAAATTTAATGTGACACCAATTGCACAAAAAATGACTAAATTCCCAAACTATTGAATCTGGAAGTGCTGAAAATGTCTAAAGTTAAAAAACTAATAAAGACAAAGGTTGGTAATGGGGTCAGAGTTGTAGATCTAACACAGATCTAACCCTTGGTTGTCTTCGTTTCTTACGATAGAGGGGTTTCACGGTGAGAGCAGCCGGAAATAGGGCTCAGGAAGACAAAGAAGAAGAGAAGGTGGAGCTGCTCTTGCAGAGAGAGAGATAGTGAGGGTGTGAAATGAGGCGAAAATTAGGGTGGGTTGGGGGCGTTTCCTTTTTTGGGTTTTTTTAGGTTAGTTAAGATTATAATTGTAACAAGTGAGTGATTATTTAACAGCCTAATTCATCATTAAAAACCTTAATTATTTCCTAAAAGGGAAATGACTAGATTACATTGGAACTTCCTGAACGGGTGGAGTATTTTATTATCCTCCAAATGTTGATTATTATCCATAACAATATTGTTATCTTAATGCATCATTGACAAGAGAAATTTCAAAAAAAAGGGATTAAATTCAATTCGCTAACCTTTCAGAATTTGTGATTAAATTCGCAGACCTTTCAGAATATGGAATCAAGGCATGCGAATTTTTCAGAACAAGGTCAACGAATTTAATCTCATATTCTGAAAGATCGGCGAATTTAATTCCTTTTTTCGAAACTTCTCCATTGACAATACTAATAAAATGCAAGTAATTGACATGGTAAATACAAAACAGTACCAATAATATTCAGATAAACGGTAAATTCAATCGAAACAAAATTCAAACAAAACAAATGTTAAATGCAACAAGCCAATATTTGTAAGTCATACGTGTGATACCAAATTAACACAATAATAATCTAAAGAGATTGAAAACAAAGAATATAATAGAAAATCTAACAATGCTGTAGATTTACTTTCTATTTTACTACTTTATAGGTCACACGACTTACAACTTGACCAAAATTCGTATAAAATAATTAGAATCCCTCTTGTTCTCTCTTCTTTTATATCTTCCTTTAGAAGTTTGATAGTTTATTGCATACACAATATTCACACCTTTGCGTGAAGGTAATTAGCTAGAAGGTTTAAGGTCGAATCCAACTGGTGAAGGGTTGGGACATCGTCTACAGAAATAAGATGAACATAAAAAGGTAACCCTTGATTAGTAGGAGTATGCATGGGATCTATTTTTTTTTATCTATTTTCTATTAATATACGATCTAGATTAGATGTTAATTTCGTGGAACTAACTAAAAGCATCCCTAGCAAATAAACAAATACGGGTCAAACATTGAAGAGAAGTGGTTGCAATAATTGGTGGCAATCCATACCACTAAACAAAACATTTATCCATTGAATTATCAAATGAAGTAATCGTATACTACGATTATCCAAAACAGTGTGGGGGTTGCAAGATAAGAGTTGTTGTGGAGTCAACGAGATGGAAGTATTAAAACATGGAAAATAGAATGAGTTGGCGGTCCATCATGCCAGCGTCGAGATTTCTCGAGAACAGTTAGCGACCCATTGACATGCAGTCAGTGATAGGGTTGGAACGGTACGGTATACCGCGCCGAAATGGTCATACCGCATACCGTACCGAAAAGTGCGGTATGGCCAAAATGCATACCTTTACCGTACCGTTTTTTTCGGTATACCGCATACCGGTATACCGAAAAGTCGGTATACTAAAATTCCGATACCGATACCTTACTGACATTTCGGTATACCGTACCGTGATTTCGGTATACCGCAATATGCGGTATACCGAAATCACTGTACGGTATACCGAATACCGAATTCCTCCCCAATTATGTATTATGTTTAATAAAATTATATAATAATATATTTTATAAAGATAATGACAATCATTTCTGAATTCGGGCTTTACATATTTACAATAGAATATATTGAAGGCGAATATTCAAATTTTTATTTATGAAAAAAAACATTTAATCCCTATATTTTAAACATATATTTTTTCTTATAGAATGGAGTTCTATATTTTAGCTCAGTAGCTAGTGTTGAATGGTTAGGTTTGTGTTCTTATTGTGGAATGATTTAATACATGAGATGAGAGTGATATTGACATTGATTAATTTCGTTCTTAAACACTATGGATAATCTGATTAAATGATACTTTTGTTTCATAATGATAGTTTTAGATTTTTGGATGATAAAATGATACTTTTGCATCATAAAATGATAGTTTGAGGGGATAAAATGATAGTTTCAAATGATAAAATGATACTTTTGTTTCATAATGATAGTTTTAGGATTTTGGATGATAAAATGATACTTTTGCAACATAAAATGATAGTTTGAGGGGACAAAATGATAGTTTCAAACGATAAAATGATACTTTTGCATAATAAATTGATTGTTTGAGTTATTTGGTTGGATAAAATGATACTTTTACATCATAAAATGATAGTTTGAGGGGACAAAATGATAGTTTCAAATGATAAAATGATATTTTTGTTTTATAATGATAGTTTTAGTTCTTTGGATGATAAAATGATACTTTTGCATCATAAAATGATAGTTTGAGAGGATAAAATGATAGTTTCAAATGATAAAATGATACTTTTGTTTCATAATGATAGTTAGATTTTTGGATGATAAAATGATACTTTTGCATCATAAAATGATAGTTTGAGGGGATAAAATGATAGTTTCAAATGATAAAATGATACTTTTGTTTCATAATGATAGTTTTAGAATTTTGGATGATAAAATAATACTTTTGCATCATAAAATGATAGTTTGAGGGGAAAAAATGATAGTTTCAAATGATAAAATGATACTTTTGCATGATAAAATGATTGTTTGAGTTCTTTGGTTGGATAAAATGATACTTTTGCATCATAAAATGATAGTTTCAAATGATAAAATGATATTTTTGTTTAATAATGATAGTTTTAGTTCTTTGGATGATAATATGATACTTTTGCATCATAAAATGATAGTTTGAGGGGATAAAATGATAGTTTCAAATGATAAAATGATACTTTTGTTTCATAATGATAGTTTTAGAATTTTGGATGATAAAATAATACTTTTGCATCATAAAATGATAGTTTGAGGGGAAAAAATGATAGTTTCAAATGATAAAATGATACTTTTGCATGATAAATTGATTGTTTGAGTTCTTTGGTTGGATAAAATGATACTTTTGCATAATAAAATGATAGTTTGAGGGGACAAAATGATAGTTTCAAATGATAAAATGATATTTTTTTTTCATAATGATAGTTTTAGTTCTTTGGATGATAATATGATACTTTTGCTTCATAAAATGATAGTTTGAGGGGATAAAATGATAGTTTAAATGATAAAATGATACTTTTGCATCATAAAATGTTACTTTGACGGGATAAAATGATAGTTTCAAATGATACTTTTGTTTAATAATGATAGTTTTAGATTTTTGGATGATAAAATGATACTTTTGCATCATAAAATGATACTTTGACGGGATACAATGATAGTTTCAAATGATAAAATGATACTTTTGTTTAATAATGATAGTTTTAGATTTTTGGATGATAAAATGATACTTTTGTATCATAAAATGATACTTTGACGGGATACAATGATAGTTTCAAATGATAAAATGATACTTTTGTTTAATATTGATAGTTTTAGATTTTTGGATGATAAAATGATACTTTGACGGGATAAAATGATAGTTTCAAATGATAAAATGATACTTTTGTTTAATAATGATAGTTTTAGATTTTTGAATGATAAAATGATACTTTTGCATCATAAAATGTTACTTTGACGGGATAAAATGATAGTTTCAAATGATAAAATGATACTTTTGTATAATAATGATAGTTTTAGATTTTTGGATGATAAAATGATAATTTTGCATCATAAAATGATAGTTTGAGGGGATAAAATGATAGTTTCAAATGATAAAATGATACTTTTGATTAATAATGATAGTTTTAGATTTTTGGATGATAAAATGATACTTTTGCATCATAAAATGATACTTTGACGGGATACAATGATAGTTTCAAATGATAAAATGATACTTTTGTTAACTAATGATAGTTTTAGATTTTTGGATGATAAAATGATACTTTTGCATCATAAAATGATAGTTTGAGGGGACAAAATGATAGTTTCAAACGATAAAATGATATTTTTGTTTCATAATGATAGTTTTAGTTCTTTGGATGATAATATGATAATTTTGTATCATAAAATGATAGTTTGAGGGGATAAAATGATAGTTTCAAATGATAAAATGATACTTTTGTTTTATAATGATAGTTTTAGATTTTTGGATGATAAAATGATACTTTTGCATCATAAAATGATAGTTTGAGGGGATAAAATGATAGTTTCAAATGATAAAATGATACTTTTGTTTTATAATGATAGTTTTAGATTTTTGGATGATAAAATGATACTTTTGCATCATAAAATGATAGTTTAACGGGATAAAATGATAGTTTCAAATGATAAAATGATATTTTTGTTTAATAATGATAGTTTTAGTTCTTTGGATGATAATATGATACTTTTGCATCATAAAATGATAGTTTGAGGGGATAAAATGATAGTTTCAAATGATAAAATGATACTTTTGTTTCATAATGATAGTTTTAGAATTTTGGATGATAAAATAATACTTTTGCATCATAAAATGATAGTTTGAGGGGAAAAAATGATAGTTTCAAATGATAAAATGATACTTTTGTGTCACGCCCGCCCATACTAGGGGTGTTACAAACGAGGCGATCGTGACCAAGGGACAAACATTAACAATAGCATTTAAGGATAACAGTTCATAAGAAAGGCTTAATTAGCTTAAAAGAATAATATATAAGAGTGTATGATACACATAGTGCAAACTCGACTTTAGCTCCAAACAAATGGGAAAAGCTCGAATAAAATCAGAGTGTCTTTTAAACAATCAGCAACTCGAGATAAAATTATCTCAACAACACTTGGCGGAAGCATTCGAGAGTAGAATAGTATTATGTATGAAGACATAATATATTCAGAAAGTTTTATTTACAATCTTCTTCACTTTCATGCTCAACACCCACCGCGCTCGTCACCGCTCAACCTGCACAGAGAGAAAACATATGCAGGGCTGAGTACTTAGTGTACTCAGTGGACACGTGCCGAAAATATATTTATAAAAATAGATTTTGTCAAGCCACTCTTTGAGTGAACTCGGGATTTTAGGAAAAGTCCGAGAACACTAAACATCTTTCTTTTCCTCGATCGATTTTCCTAGAACATATGCCGTATCTGACAAACCCGATTTCACTATCTCTTGTTCATTCATCAGTCCATTCATCATTCATCATTCCTTTCATCATTCATCATTCCTTAACATTCAAGTGACGGGGAAGTGGTTACCTCCCACGGTCTCCCATCAATCCATTCCATTCATCGTTGCAGTCAGATAGGCATAGTTCCAAAACAAAATATGACTTGACATAACCTTTTCAACTTTATTTTCCTCAAAACGTTTTTTTTAGACATAAATCATTTTTCTCAGTCAAGATCGAGTATCATCTCATATCACATCAACAAGTCGAGCAAATCACAAATCACTCGATAAATCAACACATATATCACAACATAACATGCGCAACAACACTTTCACTTTGATCACATATAACATGATGCTCAAACCGATATATGAAAGTTCTTGGAAACACTTTAGTTCGAAAGCCCACGTAAAAACTTCTCGTAAAAACTGTACGGTAACTAGAAAGCCCACCTCGTTCGTTTAAAGCCTTCACGCCGTGCTCCTCTCTTTCTCCTCTTCTCTTTCTCGGCTACGCTCACGCCGCCACCACGCTACCGCCACCGCTGCTGTATGCGCGGCGGCTCGCCGTCGCGGTCCGCCCCAGCCACCGTCGACGAAGATCTCCCCCAGCCGCCGACGCCGTTCCCGACAGGTAGGTGGTCGGAAATTCGTTCCTCCATCCCCTCTCTCTTCTCTCTCTCGGATTTGGTTCTCGATTGTGAAGTAAAGAATGAAGTGAAGGGAGGTTATATATATAGAAAAAATTTTCACAAAAGACAAAATTTCACGTCTTTTCGTTTTGATGCGACGAGTCATTAATGCAGCCGTCGTTGGAAAACGTGCCTGATGCGACGTGGTTCTTATCCACTTTTCGTCTTGATGTGACGCGGTTCTTATCCAACTTTTCGTCTTGATTTGTTGTCGAAAGTGTATTTGATACGTTGTCTATTCTTTCGTGTAGGTATCATTTTGGGCTCGTAACAATTGGGTTTCAAATTGGGCTAGGAAAGAATAATTGTTTGGCCCCAAAAGTGAAATATTTCTCTCGACAAAAGAAACAAGGTCGAAAAATTTTCAAGTGCACAAACGACGGTCCTTTCAAGAACACAATAAAAAGGTAGAAAAAGTCGGGGTGTTACAATCTACCCATCTTAACAAAAATTTCGTCCCGAAATTTGCTTACGTCCTTCGAATAGTTCGCACTTAGCTTGCTTCAAAGTTTCGCGCAATTCCAAGAAAAAAGTTCATGGTCCATCGGCCTCTATTCGCACTCTCGATCTCCTTGCCTCGTCGTTACTTGACATTAGGGGTTCAGCCCAAACTTTCAGATTCTCGTTCGTTTTCATCGCTCGGAAAAGCGATAAATAATCTCAACTTAAAACTACGGTTCGCGCGTATTCAATCTAGCCTACAACATAAGCACTCTATAATCACAACACATTTCACATCTACTTTAAAAACAAATATTTTCTTCAAAACTCACACTTTTCTCAAAACTTTTCACATAAAAAAAAAATATATTACCTCTTTCTTGGTTGAGCGTGGCGAAGCGGGATGTTGAGCCTTCCAAATTTAACCTTATTTTAGTCTAGCGAATTGAATCTAGACTAAGAATGAAAAAGACTCTCGGGTCCAGAGCGGAAAGAAAAATTGCTCTGATACCATTCTGTCACGCCCACCCATGCTAGGGGTGTTACAAACGAGGCGATCGTGACCAAGGGACAAACATTAACAATAGCATTTAAGGATAACAGTTCATAAGAAAGGCTCAATTAGCTTAAAAGAATAATATATATAAGAGTGTATGATACACATAGTGCAAACTCGACTTTAGCTCCAAACAAATGGGAAAAGCTCGAATAAAATCAGAGTGTCTTTTAAACAATCAGCAACTCGAGATAAAATTATCTCAACAACACTTGGCGGAAGCATTCGAGAGTAGAATAGTATTATGTATGAAGACATAATATATTCAGAAAGTTTTATTTACAATCTTCTTCACTTTCATGCTCAACACCCACCGCGCTCGTCACCGCTCAACCTGCACAGAGAGAAAACATATGCAGGGCTGAGTACTTAGTGTACTCAGTGGACACGTGCCGAAAATATATTTATAAAAATAGATTTTGTCAAGCCACTCTTTGAGTGAACTCGGGATTTTAGGAAAAGTCCGAGAACACTAAACATCTTTCTTTTCCTCGATCGATTTTCCTAGAACATATGCCGTATCTGACAAACCCGATTTCACTATCTCTTGTTCATTCATCAGTCCATTCATCATTCATCATTCCTTTCATCATTCATCATTCCTTAACATTCAAGTGCCGGGGAAGTGGTTACCTCCCACGGTCTCCCATCAATCCATTCCATTCATCGTTGCAGTCAGATAGGCATAGTTCCAAAACAAAATATGACTTGACATAACCTTTTCAACTTTATTTTCCTCAAAACGTTTTTTTTAGACATAAATCATTTTTCTCAGTCAAGATCGAGTATCATCTCATATCACATCAACAAGTCGAGCAAATCACAAATCACTCGATAAATCAACACATATATCACAACATAACATGCGCAACAACACTTTCACTTTGATCACATATAACATGATGCTCAAACCGATATATGAAAGTTCTTGGAAACACTTTAGTTCGAAAGCCCACGTAAAACTTCTCGTAAAAACTGTACGGTAACTAGAAAGCCCACCTCGTTCGTTTAAAGCCTTCACGCCGTGCTCCTCTCTTTCTCCTCTTCTCTTTCTCGGCTACGCTCACGCCGCCACCACGCTACCGCCACCGCTGCTGTATGCGCGGCGGCTCGCCGTCGCGGTCCGCCCCAGCCACCGTCGACGAAGATCTCCCCCAGCCGCCGACGCCGTTCCCGACAGGTAGGTGGTCGGAAATTCGTTCCTCCATCCCCTCTCTCTTCTCTCTCTCGGATTTGGTTCTCGATTGTGAAGTAAAGAATGAAGTGAATGGAGGTTATATATATAGAAAAAATTTTCACAAAAGACAAAATTTCACGTCTTTTCGTTTTGATGCGACGAGTCATTAATGCAGCCGTCGTTGGAAAACGTGCCTGATGCGACGTGGTTCTTATCCACTTTTCGTCATGATGTGACGCGGTTCTTATCCAACTTTTCGTCTTGATTTGTTGTCGAAAGTGTATTTGATACGTTGTCTATTCTTTCGTGTAGGTATCATTTTGGGCTCGTAACAATTGGGTTTCAAATTGGGCTAGGAAAGAATAATTGTTTGGCCCCAAAAGTGAAATATTTCTCTCGACAAAAGAAACAAGGTCGAAAAATTTTCAAGTGCACAAACGACGGTCCTTTCAAGAACACAATAAAAAGGTAGAAAAAGTCGGGGTGTTACATTTTGCATGATAAATTGATTGTTTGAGTTCTTTGGTTGGATAAAATGATACTTTTGCATCATAAAATGATAGTTTGAGGGGACAAAATGATAGTTTCAAATGATAAAATGATATTTTTGTTTCATAATGATAGTTTTAGTTCTTTGGATGATAATATGATACTTTTGCTTCATAAAATGATAGTTTGAGGGGATAAAATGATAGTTTCAAATGATAAAATGATACTTTTGCATCATAAAATGTTACTTTGACGGGATAAAATGATAGTTTCAAATGATACTTTTGTTTAATAATGATAGTTTTAGATTTTTGGATGATAAAATGATGATTTTGCATCATAAAATGATACTTTGAAATGATAAAATGATACTTTTGTTTAATAATGATAGTTTTAGATTTTTGGATGATAAAATGATACTTTTGCATCATAAAATGATACTTTGACGGGATACAATGATAGTTTCAAATGATAAAATGATACTTTTGTTTAATATTGATAGTTTTAGATTTTTGGATGAAAAAATGATACTTTGACGGGATAAAATGATAGTTTCAAATGATAAAATGATACTTTTGTTTAATAATGATAGTTTTAGATTTTTGGATGATAAAATGATACTTTTGCATCATAAAATGTTACTTTGACGGGATAAAATGATAGTTTCAAATGATAAAATGATACTTTTGTATAATAATGATAGTTTTAGATTTTTGGATGATAAAATGATACTTTTGCATCATAAAATGATAGTTTGAGGGGATAAAATGATAGTTTCAAGTGATAAAATGATACTTTTGATTAATAATGATAGTTTTAGATTTTTGGATGATAAAATGATACTTTTGCATCATAAAATGATACTTTGACGGGATACAATGATAGTTTCAAATGATAAAATGATACTTTTGTTTAATAATGATAGTTTTAGATTTTTGGATGATAAAATGATACTTTTGCATCATAAAATGATACTTTGATGGGATAAAATGATAGTTTCAAATGATAAAATGATACTTTTGTTTAATAATGATAGTTTTAGATTTTTGGATGATAAAATGATACTTTGACGGGATAAAATGATAGTTTCAAATGATAAAATGATACTTTTGTTTAATAATGATAGTTTTAGATTTTTGGATGATAAAATGATACTTTTGCATCATAAAATGTTACTTTGACGGGATAAAATGATAGTTTCAAATGATAAAATGATACTTTTGTATAATAATGATAGTTTTAGATTTTTGGATGATAAAATGATACTTTTGCATCATAAAATGATAGTTTGAGGGGATAAAATGATAGTTTCAAATGATAAAATGATACTTTTGATTAATAATGATAGTTTTAGATTTTTGGATGATAAAATGATACTTTTGCATCATAAAATGATACTTTGACGGGATACAATGATAGTTTCAAATGATAAAATGATACTTTTGTTTAATAATGATAGTTTTAGATTTTTGGATGATAAAATGATACTTTTGCATCATAAAATGATACTTTGACGGGATAAAATGATAGTTTCAAATGATAAAACGATACTTTTGTTTAATAATGATAGTTTTAGATTTTTGGATGATAAAATGATACTTTTGCATCATAAAATGTTACTTTGACGGGATACAATGATAGTTTCAAATGATAAAATGATACTTTTGTTTAATAATGATAGTTTTAGATTTTTGGATGATAAAATAATACTTTTGCATCATAAAATGATACTTTGACGGGATACAATGATATTTTCAAATGATAAAATGATACTTTTGTTTAATAATGATAGTTTTAGATTTTTGGATGATAAAATGACACTTTTGCATCATAAAATGATACTTTGACGGGATAAAATGATATTTTCAAATGATAAAATGATACTTTTGTTTAATAATGATAGCTTTAGATTTGTGGATGATAAAATGATACTTTTGCATCATAAAATGATACTTTGACGGGATAAAATGATAGTTTCAAATGATAATATGATACTTTTGTTTAATGATGATAGCTTTAGATTTTTGGATGATAAAATGATACTTTTGCATCATAAAATGATACTTTGACGGGATAAAATGATAGTTTCAAATGATAAAATGATACTTTTGTTTAATAATGATAGCTTTAGATTTTTGGATGATAAAATGATATTTTTGCATCATAAAATGATACTTAGACGAGATAAAATGATAGTTTCAAATGATAAAATGATACTTTTGTTTAATAATGATAGCTTTAGATTTTTGGATGATAAAATTATACTTTTGCATCATAAAATGATACTTTGACGGGATAAAATGATAGTTTCAAATGATAAAATGATACTTTTGTTTTACAATGATAGTTTTAGATTTTTGGATGTTAAAATGATACTTTTGCATCATAAAATGATACTTTGACGGGATACATCATTTTAATGTTACAATGTTGCAGTTAACCAAAAATTCCTTATCGGCTTGAATTTGAATTGTTTATTAATCAGAGATTTTCTATGGGAGACCGTTTTGACTAAAATAAATTGGAAATGGTATGTATAATACGATTTGGATCTGCAAATTTAATGTTACAAATATAATGAATAACAAATATTTTCAGTGAACTAAATTTAAATATATTGATAAAATGCTCGTAATGGAATTTAATGATGTGATGTATTTTCATATTAAAAAATACTCTCAAATAAAAACAATTCGCTCGAAACAAATGAATTAATAACATAAATACAAATTTGTACAACTTACTGTATTAAACAAATCGAGTTATTAAGAAAAATAATTACTACTATTCGATCATCTATATAGCGCGCGTATGACTAAAGAATGAGTAATCACCAACGTCTGCAGATTAATTCTTAATCCTAATTTCTCGATTAAAGAAAAATACAAATAAAAACTAAAAACCCAGGTATATATCTGCGGTATATACCGTATTTGCGGTATACCGCATCATACCGAACCATACCGCAATTGCGGTATATACCGCAAATTTACGGTATATACCGTAAATTTGCGGTATATACCGCAATTGGTGCGGTATGATGCGGTATACCGCGGTATATGCAAACTGCATACCTTTACCGTACCTAAAACTGTCGGTACGGTATGATACCGTACCGAAAAGTACGGTATACCAAAAATTCGGTATTTTTGGTATTTTTTCGGTACGGTAAGTGCGGTATTTCGGTATATTTTCCCAGCCCTAGTCAGTGATCCGCTGAGTCTGTAAGGCGAATGTGTTGAACCCTAATTTCTCCATATCTGTAAATACTCCCATAATGCATCAGTGAAGAGGTTTAGAATTCAATATCTAATTCCTCATATTAACTCTCATATTTTCATCGTCATTCATCCATCATTTATCGAAAGGAAGAGAAGACGTAAAGCTTGAAGATCGACTTTATGGTTTTATCTAGTTGTTATTTTATGTTTAGATCTTTCATTATGTTTTTTGCTACTCTGTTTGTGAGATTGAGAATAACTCTTTATGTTTATATGAATTTCGGTGTTTATATCCAAAGACATCATTTACTTAGTTGTATTTTGTGCGATAATGCTTCTGATTGTTTGACGAATCATGATTTAATGGTATGCGAGGGAATTGAGAGAAAATCCACATATTAGATCAGAATCGATAACACTATAGTCAATATCCAAAAAAGGTAAACTAAGAGTCAGTTTTTAAGGGTCTTATGACCTGTTTGGAGTTGTATGCTTTTGATTGACTACCTTAAGCTATGCTATCTATTTTCACCATTATTTTGGAATAATTGTGTGATTCGTCCTAGTAACCATGTTGTCATGGAATGAATATCTTAATTGTACTATTCCATTCGTCCCAACTAAGTTGAGTCGTATTCCTTTTTTGGGATGTCCCAACTAAGTTGAGTCATTTCCTTTTTTGACTAAAAACGAAACATCCAAACACTCTAACTTTATTCCATCACATATTTTACTCTTTCTATATCTTTCCTACTTTATTTCTCTCTCTTACTTTTAAACACAATTTCTTAATCTTCATGCCCAAAAGTTTTGACTCAACTTAGTTGGAACGGATGGAGTATATTTTATAAGATAAGAGTAGTGAAATCGTATCCTTGGAATTCCTTTGTTGTTTGATTATTTACCACTTGTTTACTGGCGTTATTTCCTTATTTACTTGTTCTTGTTTAGTTTCTAAAAAAATCAAACCAGAAACTCCATGTTTCCTAATAGTATATGGCGGTCGCTATATAATTATAGACGGTTTGCAATTTTATTCCCCATGATTCGATACCTTATACTTATTTTAGCTGTACTGAAATTACCTATATACTTGCAGTTAGTTTTTAATACTAATAAATTGTGCATCACATGTTTCTGATGATCACATAACTCTATCTTACTCACATTGTATTATCCAATGTCAACCAAAATAATATTAAGTCATAAAGTAGTGAAATAACGGTGTACTATACTAATAAAGTAATGTCATTTGTTTAATTAAATTTGTATTAAAAAAGAATAAGATCGTAGGAGAAAATAAGAAACGCGATGGAATGGAGTACAACAATGAAAATATACTACTCCAATTTATTACTACTGACTCCGTCCACAGAGTTATTGTTAGCGTACGACCCGGATTATAATGTGAAATTGGTAAAGGAGATGAAAAAAATAGTTGAAATATAAATTATGGAAAATGAAACTCACCTCATTAGAGTGAGAAATTTACCATAAATATATAGAGACTAATTTTAGTGGACGGACACAAATGGAAAAATAAGTTTATTTTTCGTAGATAAAGGTAGCATAATACAACGTCATTTCATTGCCTATACTGTGATGCCGTTTGGTTGATGTCCGATAGTGCCACATAGGTAAGAATCACACCATGATACATAAGCAATTCACCAACTCGTGTCAGCGCAAAAGGCTTGGTTGCACAATCGGAATAAATTATTACTCCCTCCGTCCACGAATAGAAGTCCCGATTACTTATTACTATAAATGATAAAAAAATGTCTCACATTCTACTAAGCCATTCCACTCACGTATCATTTAAACCTTAAAACTAATATATAAAAGTGGTACTCATATATTCCACTAACTTTCTTCTACTCACATTTCTTAATAGTATTTCTTAAAACTCGTGCCAAAAAGAAATAAACCTCATATTCATGGATGGAGGAAGTACTAGTTTAATAATATACCAACAGCTTTTAAAACTTACTGTATTTTTAAAACCAAAACATAACTAACAGTTTGGAAATTTATAGATAAATACATTTAAAAAATACATTACAATTTAATATTTTAAATTAATGAAAATGTGAGGTTAAACAATAAAAAATGTACCACAACATATCACCCCTCAGGCCATCCACAACGCTGTTCCTATACCGTTCCTTAAACTACTATTTGTGGGCCCACTGTACTTTTTTACTCCATTCTTTAACTAAGGAACGGAACCTGCAACCCTTCGTTCCTTAACCGTTCATTAACCGTTCCTTAAATTACTATTCATTCAATTTCATTTTTTTTATTTCCAACTCAATTCAATTAAAAAAACACACTTTAATAAAAAACAAACACACTTTATTAAAAAACACACAACATTAAAAAAAATTACAACTTAAACTTAAAAAAAATAAAAAACACACAATTAAAATCCTAAAAAAATAAAAAACACACAATAAAAAACACACAATTAAACGTTGGAAAATAAAAAAACTACTCCGCCGGCGAATCATCCTCCGGAGGCGGTCGAGGTTTAGGGTGAGTCGGAAGGCCAAGTTGTGCTGCCATAGCAACAATTCCGTTCCACCAGGCCGTGAATTGGGCGTACGAGAAGCGGGAAGTGTCTGCCATTGTGGCGGTTATGTACGCTACCATAAGTGTGTCCGAGCCTCCCCGCGAGCCCGATCCCGAGGCCGGCTGGCTTGATTCGCCTCGGCCCTTCCTCGCTCTAGCCGCCTTCGTCCCTTGCGGCCGATGGCGCCCACGGCTGGATCCCCCGTATTCGTCGGGCGTTGGATACCCCGTACCCCCAAACACTTGCGGTTCACCCTCGCTGGCCTCACCGGTGTCACCAGACGAGTAGTTGCCGGTCGCCGTGTGCTTCGTGCGCTTTGAGGTTGAGCCCGAGCTCGAGCGGACACCGCCGGCCCACCTTTCCTCGTCCTTGACGAGCTGCCAAATATCAACAAATTTGAACTGTAGACCGGTGTCCTGGTGGAAGGCGCGCAAAGCCGCCCTCAGCATGTCGGCGCCCGAAGCTCCGCTTTGGTATTGCACCGCTTCGGCCGAGTAGATGCCGCAGAATTTTATGACCTATACGTCGACTCGGCGAAAGTGAGCACGGAGCATTGTATATTTCCGCTTCCTGGCCCCTTTCGGCTTAGTCTGGTGGTAGACATCACGGACCTTTTCCCAGAAGCACTTGGCGGCTTGTTGATTCCCGACGATGGGATCGTATGAGACGGTGAGCCAGGCGTTGTACACCGCCTTTGTTTCTTCGTTGCTGTACGGATGCCGGCCCAGATCCTCCGGTTCATCCTCCTGTTCCTCCTCCTCCTCCTCGGCCGCCTCAGACGCAGCCCTGGAGCTTCCACCGCCTCGGCCTCCTCCCTGGGTGGGTGCAACGGGGATATCCTCCCGAATCTGGGACAATCCCTGAGAAGGCCGCGAGGTGGCGGGTCGAGCGTATGCATCCACATCGAAAGTGGGTGGTTGGTACCCACCCGGCGTCGCCGACCCCTAGGTGCCCGGCGTCGACGAACTAGAACCACCAAGTGTGTTGTACATGGTCTCCCAATCGCCGAACGCGTTGAGATCCCACCCACCGGAGCCGCCACCGCCGGAGTTGCCGTCGCCGGACATTTTGTGAAGAGATTGAATATGAAAATTGGAGAGGAAATGAAGTTGATTTAGGAAGAATAGATGTGTAGTTGTGTGTGAAATAGGGATGAATTAGGAGTATTTATAGAATAAGAAAATAAAAATAAAATTTAAAAAAAAACGGTATAAAAAAACGGTAATATTACCGTTAAATTTTTTTTTATTAAATCGATTTTTTTTAAAAAAAATAATTATTGCATCAGCACGTGACATCGCCCACTCGCGGGCCGGCGAGTGGGCGTCACGCACGACGCGGGGAGAGCTACGTCGCCGAAGCGCGTGGCGGCACGGACCGTGCCGCGGGTCGTGCCGTCGGCACCCGGCACGGCTTGGGAACGGCTCCTCGACGACACCATGCACCGCAACGCGTTCCGCTGCGAAGTCGTTCTGGCGGGACGGCCCGCGGAATGCCGGCGGCCCGCGTTGCGGGTGCTCTCAAGAATATATGTCCTTAAGAAAAAGAATGTATGTTCTTGGCTACAAATTTATTCACCTTATCGACATCTGTATGCAAAAGTTCGATCAACCATCGAAAATTTGAACCTTTTAGCCTTAAAATCATTCATTAAAAATGAAATTTCGATACAAATTTTTCAAATGAAAATTTGAATAACGATTGTCATTTATAGTTATAAGAGCACTCACAATGCAACTGTGCTTGGAGCGCCTGCACTGAAACTAAGGGTGATCAAAAAAATCGAAAACCGAATATCTGAACCGAAACAAACTGAAATTTTGAAATTCGGTTCGGTTTTTCAGTTTTTCGGTTCGGTTCAGTTTTGAAAATATAAAAATTTCGGTTTTTCGGTTCAGGCGAAAAAAAAATCGAAAAAACCAAATAACCGAATTATATTTTAAATATAATATTTTATATATTCTATTGATTTAATATATTATATAATATAATATGTATATGTATATATATATATATATTCTTTTAATATATTCTACTCCCTTCGTCCGCTATTAGGAGTCTCATTTATGGGAGGCATGGATTTTAAGAAATGTTAAGAAAAGTGGGTGGAAAAAAGTTAGTGGAATAGGGGTTCCACTTATATATATTAGTTTTAAATAAAATGTGAGTGAAATAAGTTAGTGAAAGGTGAACCCTATTACTATATATGGTAAAAGTGAACAGGGACTCCTATTCGTGGACAGACTAAAATGGAAAAATGAGACTCCTATTCGCAGATAGAGGGAGTATATAATATGTATTATATATATTCTATTAATTATTTTATATTTTATAGATATATATTCTATTATATAAAATAAAATATATTATATATATTAATATACTATATATGTTTTTTTTCGGTTTTTCGATTTTGTCTTATAATTTCGGTTTTTTCAGCTTTATTCGGTTTTTGAAGTTCGATTTTCGATTTTTCGGTTTCGGCTCGGTTTGAGTTTTGAACTAAATTCAGTTTTTCGGTTTTGGTTCGATTTGGGCAAAAAACCGAACCGAAACCTGAATGCTCACCCATAGTTGAAACGCTGGCGGCCGGACGTAAGTTTCATTTTTTTTTTGTTGCTTTTTAAAAAATTTTAAATACCCCAATTCCATCTATAAATACTCCTTTTTTATCCATTTTTCACATCCAAACTTACACACTTAATTTCTCTATTTATCACTCATTTCTCCTGGATCCACATTCTTCTTCCAAGAAATTTGGACATGTAACCCTTGGGCCATGTTTGGTTGCCAGGATTCTGTCTGGGAAAGTAATCTGATTCCTTAAATTTTAAATTCCTGTGTTTGTTTCCGTTTTTAATCAAACTGGGAAAGTAATCAAAATCCTGAAACAAAGAAAGTTAGTACAACTTTCCAGGATTCCTTTAATTTTATAATTTTTTATATTTAAATTATTGCATGCTTCGTGATTCAGTTGGATTTTTTTAGGTTATTGAGGATGCTAAACAAAAAGTAACTCACACTCTAATTTGTGCAATTTAAAAAATATTACTGCAATAATAAGGCCTTAGAGCACCTGCATCGGTGCTCGATGCCAAGACAGGCCACTGTGCTGACGGTGCGACATGCAGCTGCTTGCCGTTGTGCTCTTGCCGCTGGCACGGCCCTGCTCGATGCATCGAGCACCGCCGTGCCGTTGAGCAGGCTGACGTGTCGCGTTCTGATTGGCCAACGACAATGTCGTTGGCATTTTCCTTTTTTAAAAAAATTCAAAAAATATTAAAAAATCGATTTTAAAATAAAAAATTATTTTCCCACTTCCCAATCAAATATATCCGTTTTTTCTCCAATTTTAATTTATTTTTCATTGTTTTTATCCCAAAATTCACATTTTCGTCTATAAATACCTCCATTTCCACACAAAAATTTTTACACCACACTACACAAAATACTACTCTCATCAATTCTCTCATACAATTCTCATCTAAATTCTCACTCTTTCACTCTTGCATAAAATGACCGTCTCCGGCGATCACCCCTCCGACTCCTGCGGATGGAACCGCGAATGGTTTGGTTCATCGCAATTCCCTAAAATGATAGTTTGAGGGGACAAAATGATAGTTTCAAACGATAAAATGATATTTTTGTTTCATAATGATAGTTTTAGTTCTTTGGATGATAATATGATAATTTTGTATCATAAAATGATAGTTTGAGGGGATAAAATGATAGTTTCAAATGATAAAATGATACTTTTGTTTTATAATGATAGTTTTAGATTTTTGGATGATAATATGATACTTTTGCATCATAAAATGATAGTTTGAGGGGATAAAATGATAGTTTCAAATGATAAAATGATACTTTTGTTTTATAATGATAGTTTTAGATTTTTGGATGATAAAATGATGCTTTTGCATCATAAAATGATAGTTTAACGGGATAAAATGATAGTTTCAAATGATAAAATGATATTTTTGTTTAATAATGATAGTTTTAGTTCTTTGGATGATAATATGATACTTTTGCATCATAAAATGATAGTTTGAGGGGATAAAATGATAGTTTCAAATGATAAAATGATACTTTTGTTTCATAATGATAGTTTTAGAATTTTGGATGATAAAATAATACTTTTGCATCATAAAATGATAGTTTGAGGGGAAAAAATGATAGTTTCAAATGATAAAATGATACTTTTGCATGATAAATTGATTGTTTGAGTTCTTTGGTTGGATAAAATGATACTTTTGCATCATAAAATGATAGTTTGAGGGGACAAAATGATAGTTTCAAATGATAAAATGATATTTTTGTTTCATAATGATAGTTTTAGTTCTTTGGATGATAATATGATACTTTTGCTTCATAAAATGATAGTTTGAGGGGATAAAATGATAGTTTCAAATGATAAAATGATACTTTTGCATCATAAAATGTTACTTTGACGGGATAAAATGATAGTTTCAAATGATACTTTTGTTTAATAATGATAGTTTTAGATTTTTGGATGATAAAATGATGCTTTTGCATCATAAAATGATACTTTGAAATGATAAAATGATACTTTTGTTTAATAATGATAGTTTTAGATTTTTGGATGATAAAATGATACTTTTGCATCATAAAATGATACTTTGACGGGATACAATGATAGTTTCAAATGATAAAATGATACTTTTGTTTAATAATGATAGTTTTAGTTCTTTGGATGATAATATGATACTTTTGCATCATAAAATGATAGTTTGAGGGGATAAAATGATAGTTTCAAATGATAAAATGATACTTTTGTTTCATAATGATAGTTTTAGAATTTTGGATGATAAAATAATACTTTTGCATCATAAAATGATAGTTTGAGGGGAAAAAATGATAGTTTCAAATGATAAAATGATACTTTTGCATGATAAATTGATTGTTTGAGTTCTTTGGTTGGATAAAATGATACTTTTGCATCATAAAATGATAGTTTGAGGGGACAAAATGATAGTTTCAAATGATAAAATGATATTTTTGTTTCATAATGATAGTTTTAGTTCTTTGGATGATAATATGATACTTTTGCTTCATAAAATGATAGTTTGAGGGGATAAAATGATAGTTTCAAATGATAAAATGTTACTTTGACGGGATAAAATGATAGTTTCAAATGATACTTTTGTTTAATAATGATAGTTTTAGATTTTTGGATGATAAAATGATGCTTTTGCATCATAAAATGATACTTTGAAATGATAAAATGATACTTTTGTTTAATAATGATAGTTTTAGATTTTTGGATGATAAAATGATACTTTTGCATCATAAAATGATACTTTGACGGGATACAATGATAGTTTCAAATGATAAAATGATACTTTTGTTTAATATTGATAGTTTTAGATTTTTGGATGAAAAAATGATACTTTGACGGGATAAAATGATAGTTTCAAATGATAAAATGATACTTTTGTTTAATAATGATAGTTTTAGATTTTTGGATGATAAAATGATACTTTTGCAACATAAAATGTTACTTTGACGGGATAAAATGATAGTTTCAAATGATAAAATGATACTTTTGTATAATAATGATAGTTTTAGATTTTTGGATGATAAAATGATACTTTTGCATCATAAAATGATAGTTTGAGGGGATAAAATGATAGTTTCAAGTGATAAAATGATACTTTTGATTAATAATGATAGTTTTAGATTTTTGGATGATAAAATGATACTTTTGCATCATAAAATGATACTTTGACGGGATACAATGATAGTTTCAAATGATAAAATGATACTTTTGTTTAATAATGATAGTTTTAGATTTTTGGATGATAAAATGATACTTTTGCATCATAAAATGATACTTTGACGGGATAAAATGATAGTTTCAAATGATAAAATGATACTTTTGTTTAATAATGATAGTTTTAGATTTTTGGATGATAAAATGATACTTTGACGGGATAAAATGATAGTTTCAAATGATAAAATGATACTTTTGTTTAATAATGATAGTTTTAGATTTTTGGATGATAAAATGATACTTTTGCATCATAAAATGTTACTTTGACGGGATAAAATGATAGTTTCAAATGATAAAATGATACTTTTGTATAATAATGATAGTTTTAGATTTTTGGATGATAAAATGATACTTTTGCATCATAAAATGATAGTTTGAGGGGATAAAATGATAGTTTCAAATGATAAAATGATACTTTTGATTAATAATGATAGTTTTAGATTTTTGGATGATAAAATGATACTTTTGCATCATAAAATGATACTTTGACGGGATACAATGATAGTTTCAAATGATAAAATGATACTTTTGTTTAATAATGATAGTTTTAGATTTTTGGATGATAAAATGATACTTTTGCATCATAAAATGATACTTTGACGGGATAAAATGATAGTTTCAAATGATAAAACGATACTTTTGTTTAATAATGATAGTTTTAGATTTTTGGATGATAAAATGATACTTTTGCATCATAAAATGTTACTTTGACGGGATACAATGATAGTTTCAAATGATAAAATGATACTTTTGTTTAATAATGATAGTTTTAGATTTTTGGATGATAAAATAATACTTTTGCATCATAAAATGATACTTTGACGGGATACAATGATATTTTCAAATGATAAAATGATACTTTTGTTTAATAATGATAGTTTTAGATTTTTGGATGATAAAATGACACTTTTGCATCATAAAATGATACTTTGACGGGATAAAATGTTATTTTCAAATGATAAAATGATACTTTTGTTTAATAATGATAGCTTTAGATTTGTGGATGATAAAATGATACTTTTGCATCATAAAATGATACTTTGACGGGATAAAATGATAGTTTCAAATGATAATATGATACTTTTGTTTAATGATGATAGCTTTAGTGTCACGACCGCCCACCCCAGGGGTGTTACAAACGAGGCGATCGTGACCAAGGGACAAACATTTAAGAATATCATTTAAGGATTTTAGTTCATAAGAAAGACTCAAGTAGCTTGAAAGAATAGTATTTTAGTTCAAAAATATAGCAGCGGAAATAAGGTTTTAAAGAGAGTCAAGGATGACGCCTATGTATGAAGACACAACGCATCCATATTCCCTATGCCGACTCAACATCCACCGCAACATCCCGCTCAACCTGCACATAGGGAAAACACATGCAGGGCTGAGTACTTGATGTACTCAATGGGCTCATGCCGAAATTTTTTTTTCATAAAAACAGTTATGTCATCCATATCAGTGATCTCGAGTTTTATGTGTAGTTAAGAAATATCACGAGAACACAAAAATATTTCAAAGTCTGGCCAGACAATCAATCTCCCCACTTTCTCATCAATCATTCAATCACATTCTCTTTCCATTGTGCGACGAAAGTGTGGCCACACTATTCGCCCACGAGACCGGCCGACTAGCAAGGACGGCTCACGATCCCACTTGTGTACACAGCCTGATAGGGTTTGCGGCCCTATTCAGACCCGAATTCGTTTCATTCATAGCCATATAGCCTAACGGAGTAAACTCATACGAACTAGGCATCAGGCACATAATCTCAATCAAAACAATCCATGGCATGACATAACACTTTTAAACCACCCTTATTACACCATAATCATACTTTTGAAAGCGTAAAAGAGTTTAGTAAAAGAGAGCCCACCTCGTTTGCTTAAACCATTCAACATCCATTTAAGGCAACCCTCGTTCCTCGAGCTCACGTATACTCAATCACCCTTGCCAACGACAACACAAATCAGCCTTTCGTAAACTTATATTATCATGCATGTCCTATTGTTTCTCTCTCATCGTTATTCTCCATTTACCCAACCCAACGTTCGTCACAAAGGTGGAAAAATAAACCATAATATATTTCAACGTATCACACGTGATCGCATTGTTAAACACGTTCCTTGGACATACATGCATCATATAATACTTTTAAACTTGGAAATAAGTGTCATTTTAATAAGACAGAAAACAGGCAGAATTGCGCGACCGTTTTGTAAAAAATTACTATAAAATCACCCAACATCAAAAGATGCTAAATTTTGGTCACAATACAGAGGACACATTCAAGTTCATCCATGAAAATTTTCATATCGAAATCACGCCATTTAGTCAGTCATTTCACATATTGAACTCTCTGGTCAGAACATATAATTCTAGCAGCACTGCGCAGTTCATTTGAAAAATTCACCGTAAATTCATACGATGTCCAATAAGGCTGAAATTTTCACAAGACTCAGAAGACACTCCAAATTTTCATCTAGTTCAAGAATCAAATCGATCGGAGGTCATTCGGTCGGTCAAACAGATTTCGAAACATTCTGGCCGAGAACACATGTTACTGGCAGAATTGCGCAGTCGACTTCAAACATTTTTCAAAAATTCATTTTTCTACAAAAAGGGCTGAAATTTATACGAGACACAGAAATCACCTTGAAATTTACTCAGTAAAATTTTCGTATCAAAATTCGACCGTTTGGTCAGTCAAATACACGTCGGAATCCACTGTCCGAACACCACAAATTTCATACTCAAAATTTCGAAATTTGAGTTTCTTCCACAATCATCCAAATAAAATTTTCTCATGCTTATAACACACAATCATGCTTGATAAGACTCTCTTAACATGTTTGCACATAAACTTAGATCATTTACCAAGGATTCAAATCAAACTTCACACAACTTAATCAACAATAGCATAACTATCAAAGTTCTCAAGCAAACTCACTTTCCCACCGATTAACTTTGCGATCTATGATTCCTACACCCTCTATATGCATGTAGGATTCAAGAATAAAGTTTCAATGAAGGAGATGAGAAGGAAATCTTAGTTATACCTTCTTGAATCAAGAAAAACGAACGGTAGAAACAAACGTTGACACGATTCGTCCCTCTCCCTTCACCGCTGCCGCCGCTGCCACGAATCCGCCGTCGCGGATCCGCCGCCATCGGCTCCTCCTCTCTCTTCTCTCTCTCGGATTCTCGATTGCGAAAGAAATGAAATGAAATGAAAGGAGGTTGTATTTATAGAAAATATTTTTATAAAAGACAAAAATTCACGTCTTTTCGTTTCGATGTGACGCGTAATTAATGCGGCGTTGAAGAACGTGCCTGATGCGACGTGATTCTTATCCACTTGGAAAACGTGCCTGATGTGACGCGGTTCTTATCCAACTTTTCGTCTCGATTTGTTGTCGAAAGTGTATTTGATACGTGGTTTATTCTTTCGTGTAGGTAACGATTTAGCGGGTCGTTACATTCTACCCACCTTAACAGAAATTTCGTCCCGAAATTTGATCATCTTACAAAAACAACTCGGGGTACTTTTCTTTAATTCCATCTTCTAACTCCCACGTGGCTTCTTTGGAACCATGGTGTTTCCAACACTTTCACGAATGCTATCGACTTGTTTCGCAACTCTTGTATCTTCCGATCTAGGATTGCCTCTGGCCTTTCCTCGTAGCTCATGTCGGGGTTTAGGATCACTTTTTCTTGACGAATCACATGCTTGGGGTCAAACACGTACTTGCGCAACTGCGACACATGGAACACGTTGTGCACATTCCCAAAACTGGGAGGTAACGCTAAACGATACTCTACAGGACCTACTTCATCGATAAACTCGTATGGTCCTACAAAGCGCGATTTCAACTTGCCCTTCATTCCAAACCTCACAACTTCTTTCGTCGGGGATACTTTCAAGAACACTTTATTACCAACGTCGAATTTGATTTCCGTTCGACGCACGTCAGCATACGACTTTTGCCTATCTTGAGCTTCCTTGATCCTTGCGCGGATTTGATCCACAATTTCGGTCATTTCCTTTATAGCGTTGGGTCTTAACATCCTCCTCTCGCCAACTTCATCTCAATATAGTGGGGATTGATACTTCCTGCCATATAAAGCTTCATACGGAGCCATATCAATCGTCGCTTGGTAGTTATTGTCGTAGGCGAATTCAACCAACGGCAGAACAGTTTCCCAACTTTCCCCTCAATCTAAGACATTGGCTCGTAGCATGTCTTTAAGTTTTTGAATCGTCCTCTCTGACTGTCCATCCGATTGCGGGTGATAAGCAGTTCTGAAGTTCAATTGCGTGCCCAAATCTCGTTGCAAACTCATCCAAAACTTTGACGTGAACTTCGTATCGCGGTCGGACACAAAAGTCTTTGGCACTCCATGCAAACGTACAATCTCACTCACGTAGATCTTAGCTAATTTGTCCGATCCATAGGAAATCTTTAATCGGTAAGAAGTGCGCGCTTTTAGTCAGTCGATCGATAATCACCAAAATCGCAGTGTTGCCCTTATGTGACTTTGGCAAACTCATCACGAAGTCCATGGCTATATGCTCCCACTTCCATTCGGGAATTTCGAGTGGTTGCAACTTCCCATATGGCCGCTGGTGTAAGGCATTCACTTGTTGGCACGCTAGACATCATTCCACATGTGACGCTACGTCTCCTTTCATCCCATTCCACCAAAAACGTTGCTTCAAATCTCGATACATCTTCGTACTTCCGGGGTGAGCAGTATAAGGCGTGTCGTGCGCTTCACTTATAATCTCATCTTTTAGCGCCTCATCGCTCGGCACACACAATCGTCCATCGTACGTCAAAACATTATCCGTCTCCTCACGATAATGATCGAGCTTCTCGGCTCTCACCTTTACACGTAATTCTTCCAACTTCTCATCACGTCGTTGGGCTTCTATGAGCTTGGTTATCAAGTCTGGCTCGATCACTAGCGTCGTTATTCTTCCTCCTACTGTCTCGGGCTCTTTTACTATTTCCAATCTCATTCTATCGAATTCGCGAATCAACGCTTCCTCTTGCGTTAGGAAATAAGCAAATTGTGGTTGGTTCTTCCTACTCAAAGCATCGGCTACTGCGTTCGCCTTGCCCGGATGATAGTGAATACCACAGTCATAGTCTTTCACGACTTCTAACCAACGTCATTGTCGCATGTTTAGCTCCTTCTGCTCGAGTACTTGAGACTCTTATGATCCGTAGAAATCTCACATCAGACTTCATAGAGACGGTGTCTCCAAATTTTCAGTGTGTGCACTACTGCTGCTAGTTCCAAATCATGAGTCGGAAAATTCAGCTCATTCGGTCTCAACTGTCGGGAAGCATATGCTATCACCTTCCCATCTTGCATTAACACGCATCCCAGTCCTACTTTTGATGTATCAGTAGAGACGGCGAAGTCCTTGTCGGCTGCCGGCACCGCTAGAACAGGTGATGTGGTCAACTTTTCTTTCAACCATTGGAAACTCGCCTCGCATTCCGGTGTCCAAACCGCTTTGATTCCTTTCTTCAACAATTGAGTCATTGGTCTCGCGATTTTAGAGAATCCCTCGATGAAGCATCGGTAGTATCCCGTCAATCCCAAAAAAAAACTGCGGATTTCACTCGGCGTTTTCTGCGATTTCCAATTTTGCACAGTCTCAGCCTTTGCGGGGTCTACTTGAATCTCATTTGCCGTCACGATATGACCAAGAAAGTTCACTCGAGTCAACTAAAATTTACACTTACTAAACTTGGCATAAAGCTTCTCCCTTCGTAACGTTTCCAACACAGTTTGCAGATGCCTTCCATGTTCCTCCTCGTTCTTTGAGTATACTAAAACATCATCGATGAACACTAACACGAACTTGTAAAGATACTCATGGAAAACTCGGTTCATCAAGTCCATGAAGACGGCCGGGGCGTTGGTCAGCCTAAATGGCATCACTACGAATTCATAATGGCCATAACGAGTGCGAAAAGCAGTCTTAAGTACATCCTCTCGTCGGACCTTTAGTTGATGATATCCCGACCTCAAGTCCATTTTTTTTTGAAAATATGCCCGCTCCTCGAAGTTGGTCAAACAAATCATCAATCCTCGGCAGTGGGTACTTATTCTTCAGGTCATCTTGTCGAGCTCACGGTAATCGATGCACATTCTCACCGTTTCATCCTTTTTTCTTTACGAACAACACCGGCGCTCCCCACGGTGTCACACTAGGTCGGATAAAACCCAAGTCTAACAATTCTTGCAACTGAATCTTCAACTCTGCCAACTCTTTAGGGGCCATTCGGTATGGCGCCTTCGATACTGGCGCAGGCCCTGGTTCCAAATCAATAGTGAACTCTAATTGTCTGTCGGTTGGCGGTTCAGACAAAGCTTCTGTAAAACACATCGAGAAAAAAAAATCTAGTACTACTGCCACTTCTTCCACTCTCAATTCCTTCCTTTCCTTTCCGTTCAAGTACACAAGATACGCCGGACGCCTTTTCCTTATCATCATGGTTGCTTGCAATGCGGAGATTATAGAGGTTTGTCGATTTAAAGAAATCCCTTACAAAAATAGTCGGCTCGTCGCCAGGGGTTTGAAAAGAAATTTGCCTCTAGCTGGTGCATCACTTTTACGCATGTCTGAGTATAGAAACTTATTCCCCCTTGTGCATTCGAAAAGCTCAACCCCTCCCTTTTCTCCAAGTCTAGTATCAAGAACTCGAAAATTGATTATGCAGTCTTACTTGGATATGAACTGAATTCAAAATTGTAGCAACACTGCTGAAGGTGTCTTAATCAGAAAGGTTGTAGAATTAATCAAGAAAACAAGAACAACACTTCTAGTTCGACTCTTTTAGATCTCATCACCAACTTACAGAAATTGGTTTGAAAAAATAAGGCATGGTCTAAGTTTCATTGATCTTGATCATGTTCATTCTGGAAATTAAGGTTTCAAATAAACTCATAAAGGTTGAAACTTTACTTCTGACGAGAGCTCGAAAGAATATGAGATAGGCCTTGAAAACAGGATGAAACTGAATCAGGTCTCAAATTACATAGTAGGCTGCCAAATAAGATATTTCAATTGTCAAATCAAATTTGCAAAATCAATGAATGATGGTTCACACATGTCATGACACGAGATGGTCAATCGTGGGAGGATTTAGAAGCATAGACAAATGTCATGAGGTAGCACTGATCATGGTTCGACGACATCATGTTATTGAATAATGATGTCACATCAATGGATTCACAGGGTTGCAACCAACGTGACGTGAACCTTTTTTTTTTAGGAAGATCGGCTAGATCAACCACGTTAAGGAAAAAGAGACACAATAGCCTTAACTTGGTGTTGCAGAAAGAAAATCATTGAGCATGAAACAATATGTGTAGTGAAACTGAGCTAAAAAAAAAAATTTCACTTCTGCAAGGAAGAACTTGCCGCATGCATAGTTACGAAATAAAAAGGTGTACAAAAGTTCCAAGAAGAATATTCCATCCTTTGAAGAAACATGTTTGGGAATGGGATCGTACTGAAAGTCATAACTGCAAACAACTTTAGAAATGAAGCTCAAAGGCGGAAGTTCATAAAGTCAAAATATTGTCCTTACAAAAGATGAATCAAAGAAGACTACTAATCAAGATGTCCAAAAATGACGAAGGCAACCACAAATTTTCAAGAATTGAAAGTGAGTCATGACTCGATATAGGAAAAGAAATAACGTGCAATAATTGCGAATTGGGAGTCAAACAAGGTCGTAATTAGACAAAGGCTCACCGTTAATTGAAAGATTCCAAAAAGAATTTCTTATAATCCAAGTAAGTACTGTTGATTAAAATCATTCATTCTAGCTACGAGGGTCACACTCTCACGTTCATCTTTCTGAGGCCGAACATGGTAACATCGTTCTACGAAACTGTTGATTCCAAGTTAAGATTCATCGTGTCGTTACAACTAATAACAGTATTCGAAAGCCATATCTTCATATATTCCTTGCACGTGATAATCGTCATTTTCTTAAAGCATTGTAGTTATACTCGCGCTCTCAACATGATATAACGGTCGTTTTCGCCGCATCGCCACTTTTGACCGAAGATCGGATTTATCTACTAGATCGCAGGTATGATCTCTACATCCGTTGTAGGATTACATCATTTCGCATCTCTTCTTGCCTCGAACATTTCTCGTTTGGAACATCTCTTCAGTTTGCACTTCTTCTTTTCTTAAACTCTTTATCATATGCTACGTCTTTTCGCATTCTCCTTATTCTCGTCATTCAGGAAAAAAAAAACAATTCTGAATTTGTAATCATTCGATAAAGTTCGAGTTCACACCACATATTTCCATTTGTCCTATCACTCGGAAAAGTGATATTGCAGTTGTCACCAACTAACTTCGATATCATTCAATCTAACATACTTCTTAGGCACTCTATGTTCGCATGCAAGGTTCATAGCGTCATTCCAAGAAATAGAAAAATTTCATGGTCCACTGGTCTCCATCCTCTATCTCGATACTCTAGTCTCATACCTCGATAATTTGGAAATTTCGCCCCACTTTTCATTCTCGTTCGTTTCCATTGCTCGGGAAAACAATAGGTGAGTTTTCAAATTAGAACTACGGTCCGCGTGGTCAACTAGGTCTACATCTTCGGCACTCTAAGTTCACGACACATTTCATCATCTCGTAGAGAACAAAATATCACAACAAGTACTATAACACACAACATTTTCACATATCAAAGCAAAACACTTTCTCACTTCACATTATCATTCAAAACTTTTGAAATAAAATTTTCTTCAGACTCTCACACTTTCCTCAAAATTTTCGCATTTCAATTTCAACTTTAGAGTAAAAGTTTTGACTCAAAACTCAAAACATACTTTCACATCAACTTTCATACATCGATCTCACATTCTTTCAACAACTTAAAACATACCTCACTTTCTTTAGTTGAGCGTGATGCTTTGGATGTTGAGCCTTCGTGACACTTCCAGTTTAAGGTTTACCATTCTAGACTTAAGGTGAAAGAAGACTCTCGGACCAGAGCGAAAGAACGAAGCTCTGATACCACTCTGTCACGACCGCCCACCCCAGGGGTGTTACAAACGAGGCGATCGTGACCAAGGGACAAACATTTAAGAATATCATTTAAGGATTTTAGTTCATAAGAAAGACTCAAGTAGCTTGAAAGAATAGTATTTTAGTTCAAAAATATAGCAGAGGAAATAAGGTTTTAAAGAGAGTCAAGGATGACGCCTATGTATGAAGACACAACGCATCCATATTCCCTATGCCGACTCAACATCCACCGCAACATCCCGCTCAACCTGCACATAGGGAAAACACATGCAGGGCTGAGTACTTGATGTACTCAATGGGCTCATGCCGAAATTTTTTTTTCATAAAAACAGTTATGTCATCCATATCAGTGATCTCGAGTTTTATGTGTAGTTAAGAAATATCACGAGAACACAAAAATATTTCAAAGTCTGGCCAGACAATCAATCTCCCCACTTTCTCATCAATCATTCAATCACATTCTCTTTCCATTGTGCGACGAAAGTGTGGCCACACTATTCGCCCACGAGACCGGCCGACTAGCAAGGACGGCTCACGATCCCACTTGTGTACACAGCCTGATAGGGTTTGCGGCCCTATTCAGACCCGAATTCGTTTCATTCATAGCCATATAGCCTAACGGAGTAAACTCATACGAACTAGGCATCAGGCACATAATCTCAATCAAAACAATCCATGGCATGACATAACACTTTTAAACCACCCTTATTACACCATAATCATACTTTTGAAAGCGTAAAAGAGTTTAGTAAAAGAGAGCCCACCTCGTTTGCTTAAACCATTCAACATCCATTTAAGGCAACCCTCGTTCCTCGAGCTCACGTATACTCAATCACCCTTGCCAACGACAACACAAATCAGCCTTTCGTAAACTTATATTATCATGCATGTCCTATTGTTTCTCTCTCATCGTTATTCTCCATTTACCCAACCCAACGTTCGTCACAAAGGTGGAAAAATAAACCATAATATATTTCAACATATCACACGTGATCGCATTGTTAAACACGTTCCTTGGACATACATGCATCATATAATACTTTTAAACTTGGAAATAAGTGTCATTTTAATAAGACAGAAAACCGGCAGAATTGCGCGACCGTTTTGTAAAAAATTACTATAAAATCACCCAACATCAAAAGATGCTAAATTTTGGTCACAATACAGAGGACACATTCAAGTTCATCCATGAAAATTTTCATATCGAAATCACGCCATTTAGTCAGTCATTTCACATATTGAACTCTCTGGTCAGAACATATAATTCTAGCAGCACTGCGCAGTTTATTTGAAAAATTCACCGTAAATTCATACGATGTCCAATAAGGCTGAAATTTTCACAAGACTCAGAAGACACTCCAAATTTTCATCTAGTTCAAGAATCAAATCGATCGGAGGTCATTTGGTCGGTCAAACAGATTTCGAAACATTCTGGCCGAGAACACATGTTACTGGCAGAATTGCGCAGTCGACTTCAAACATTTTTCAAAAATTCATTTTTCGACAAAAAGGGCTGAAATTTATACGAGACACAGAAATCACCTTGAAATTTACTCAGTAAAATTTTCGTATCAAAATTCGACCGTTTGGTCAGTCAAATACACGTCGGAATCCACTGTCCGAACACCACAAATTTCATACTCAAAATTTCGAAATTTGAGTTTCTTCCACAATCATCCAAATAAAATTTTCTCATGCTTATAACACACAATCATGCTTGATAAGACTCTCTTAACATGTTTGCACATAAACTTAGATCATTTACCAAGGATTCAAATCAAACTTCACACAACTTAATCAACAATAGCATAACTATCAAAGTTCTCAAGCAAACTCACTTTCCCACCGATTAACTTTGCGATCTATGATTCCTACACCCTCTATATGCATGTAGGATTCAAGAATAAAGTTTCAATGAAGGAGATGAGAAGGAAATCTTAGTTATACCTTCTTGAATCAAGAAAAACGAACGGTAGAAACAAACGTTGACACGATTCGTCCCTCTCCCTTCACCGCTGCCGCCGCTGCCACGAATCCGCCGTCGCGGATCCGCCGCCATCGGCTCCTCCTCTCTCTTCTCTCTCTCGGATTCTCGATTGCGAAAGAAAGGAAATGAAATGAAAGGAGGTTGTATTTATAGAAAATATTTTCATAAAAGACAAAAATTCACGTCTTTTCGTTTCGATGTGACGCGTAATTAATGCGGCGTTGAAGAACGTGCCTGATGCGACGTGATTCTTATCCACTTGGAAAACGTGCCTGATGTGACGCGGTTCTTATCCAACTTTTCGTCTCGATTTGTTGTCGAAAGTGTATTTGATACGTGGTTTATTCTTTCGTGTAGGTAACGATTTAGCGGGTCGTTACATTTAGATTTTTGGATGATAAAATGATACTTTTGCATCATAAAATGATACTTTGACGGGATAAAATGATAGTTTCAAATGATAAAATGATACTTTTGTTTAATAATGATAGCTTTAGATTTTTGGATGATAAAATGATATTTTTGCATCATAAAATGATACTTAGACGAGATAAAATGATAGTTTCAAATGATAAAATGATACTTTTGTTTAATAATGATAGCTTTAGATTTTTGGATGATAAAATTATACTTTTGCATCATAAAATGATACTTTGACGGGATAAAATGATAGTTTCAAATGATAATATGATACTTTTGTTTAATAATGATAGTTTTAGATTTTTGGATGATAAAATGACACTTTTGCATCATAAAATGATACTTTGACGGGATAAAATGATATTTTCAAATGATAAAATGATACTTTTGTTTAATAATGATAGCTTTAGATTTGTGGATGATAAAATGATACTTTTGCATCATAAAATGATACTTTGACGGGATAAAATGATAGTTTCAAATGATAATATGATACTTTTGTTTAATGATGATAGCTTTAGATTTTGGATGATAAAATGATACTTTTGCATCATAAAATGATACTTTGACGGGATAAAATGATAGTTTCAAATGATAAAATGATACTTTTGTTTAATAATGATAGCTTTAGATTTTTGGATGATAAAATGATATTTTTGCATCATAAAATGATACTTAGACGAGATAAAATGATAGTTTCAAATGATAAAATGATACTTTTGTTTAATAATGATAGCTTTAGATTTTTGGATGATAAAATTATACTTTTGCATCATAAAATGATACTTTGACGGGATAAAATGATAGTTTCAAATGATAAAATGATACTTTTGTTTTACAATGATAGTTTTAGATTATTGGATGTTAAAATGATACTTTTGCATCATAAAATGATACTTTGACGGGATACATCATTTTAATGTTACAATGTTGCAGTTAACCAAAAATTCCTTATCGGCTTGAATTTGAATTGTTTATTAATCAGAGATTTTCTATGGGAGACCGTTTTGACTAAAATAAATTGGAAATGGTATGTATAATACGATTTGGATCTGCAAATTTAATGTTACAAATATAATGAATAACAAATATTTTCAGTGAACTAAATTTAAATATATTGATAAAATGCTCGTAATGGAATTTAATGATGTGATGTATTTTCATATTAAAAAATACTCTCAAATAAAAACAATTCGCTCGAAACAAATGAATTAATAACATAAATACAAATTTGTACAACTTACTGTATTAAACAAATCGAGTTATTAAGAAAAATAATTACTACTATTCGATCATCTATATAGCGCGCGTATGACTAAAGAATGAGTAATCACCAACGTCTGCAGATTAATTCTTAATCCTAATTTCTCGATTAAAGAAAAATACAAATAAAAACTAAAAACCCAGGTATATATCTGCGGTATATACCGTATTTGCGGTATACCGCATCATACCGAACCATACCGCAATTGCGGTATATACCGCAAATTTACGGTATATACCGTAAATTTGCGGTATATACCGCAATTGGTGCGGTATGATGCGGTATACCGCGGTATATGCAAACTGCATACCTTTACCGTACCTAAAACTGTCGGTACGGTATGATACCGTACCGAAAAGTACGGTATACCAAAAATTCGGTATTTTTGGTATTTTTTCGGTACGGTAAGTGCGGTATTTCGGTATATTTTCCCAGCCCTAGTCAGTGATCCGCTGAGTCTGTAAGGCGAATGTGTTGAACCCTAATTTCTCCATATCTGTAAATACTCCCATAATGCATCAGTGAAGAGGTTTAGAATTCAATATCTAATTCCTCATATTAACTCTCATATTTTCATCGTCATTCATCCATCATTTATCGAAAGGAAGAGAAGACGTAAAGCTTGAAGATCGACTTTATGGTTTTATCTAGTTGTTATTTTATGTTTAGATCTTTCATTATGTTTTTTGCTACTCTGTTTGTGAGATTGAGAATAACTCTTTATGTTTATATGAATTTCGGTGTTTATATCCAAAGACATCATTTACTTAGTTGTATTTTGTGCGATAATGCTTCTGATTGTTTGACGAATCATGATTTAATGGTATGCGAGGGAATTGAGAGAAAATCCACATATTAGATCAGAATCGATAACACTATAGTCAATATCCAAAAAAGGTAAACTAAGAGTCAGTTTTTAAGGGTCTTATGACCTGTTTGGAGTTGTATGCTTTTGATTGACTACCTTAAGCTATGCTATCTATTTTCACCATTATTTTGGAATAATTGTGTGATTCGTCCTAGTAACCATGTTGTCATGGAATGAATATCTTAATTGTACTATTCCATTCGTCCCAACTAAGTTGAGTCGTATTCCTTTTTTGGGATGTCCCAACTAAGTTGAGTCATTTCTTTTTTTGACTAAAAACGAAACATCCAAACACTCTAACTTTATTCCATCACATATTTTACTCTTTCTATATCTTTCCTACTTTATTTCTCTCTCTTACTTTTAAACACAATTTCTTAATCTTCATGCCCAAAAGTTTTGACTCAACTTAGTTGGAACGGTTGGAGTATATTTTATAAGATAAGAGTAGTGAAATCGTATCCTTGGAATTCCTTTGTTGTTTGATTATTTACCACTTGTTTACTGGCGTTATTTCCTTATTTACTTGTTCTTGTTTAGTTTCTAAAAAAATCAAACCAGAAACTCCATGTTTCCTAATAGTATATGGCGGTCGCTATATAATTATAGACGGTTTGCAATTTTATTCCCCATGATTCGATACCTTATACTTATTTTTAGCTGTACTGAAATTACCTATATACTTGCAGTTAGTTTTTAATACTAATAAATTGTGCATCACATGTTTCTGATGATCACATAACTCTATCTTACTCACATTGTATTATCCAATGTCAACCAAAATAATATTAAGTCATAAAGTAGTGAAATAACGGTGTACTATACTAATAAAGTAATGTCATTTGTTTAATTAAATTTGTATTAAAAAAGAATAAGATCGTAGGAGAAAATAAGAAACGCGATGGAATGGAGTACAACAATGAAAATATACTACTCCAATTTATTACTACTGACTCCGTCCACAGAGTTATTGTTAGCGTACGACCCGGATTATAATGTGAAATTGGTAAAGGAGATGAAAAAAATAGTTGAAATATAAATTATGGAAAATGAAACTCACCTCATTAGAGTGAGAAATTTACCATAAATATATAGAGACTAATTTTAGTGGACGGACACAAATGGAAAAATAAGTTTATTTTTCGTAGATAAAGGTAGCATAATACAACGTCATTTCATTGCCTATACTGTGATGCCGTTTGGTTGATGTCCGATAGTGCCACATAGGTAAGAATCACACCATGATACATAAGCAATTCACCAACTCGTGTCAGCGCAAAAGGCTTGGTTGCACAATCGGAATAAATTATTACTCCCTCCGTCCACGAATAGAAGTCCCGATTACTTATTACTATAAATGATAAAAAAAAATGTCTCACATTCTACTAAGCCATTCCACTCACGTATCATTTAAACCTTAAAACTAATATATAAAAGTGGTACTCATATATTCCACTAACTTTCTTCTACTCACATTTCTTAATAGTATTTCTTAAAACTCGTGCCAAAAAGAAATAAACCTCATATTCATGGATGGAGGAAGTACTAGTTTAATAATATACCAACAGCTTTTAAAACTTACTGTATTTTTAAAACCAAAACATAACTAACAGTTTGGAAATTTATAGATAAATACATTTAAAAAATACATTACAATTTAATATTTTAAATTAATGAAAATGTGAGGTTAAACAATAAAAAATGTACCACAACATATCACCCCTCAGGCCATCCACAACGCTGTTCCTATACCGTTCCTTAAACTACTATTTGTGGGCCCACTGTACTTTTTTACTCCATTCCTTAACTAAGGAACGGAACCTGCAACCCTCCGTTCCTTAACCGTTCATTAACCGTTCCTTAAATTACTATTCATTCAATTTCATTTTTTTTATTTCCAACTCAATTCAATTAAAAAAACACACTTTAATAAAAAACAAACACACTTTATTAAAAAACACACAACATTAAAAAAAATTACAACTTAAACTTAAAAAAAATAAAAAACACACAATTAAAATCCTAAAAAAATAAAAAACACACAATAAAAAACACACAATTAAACGTTGGAAAATAAAAAAACTACTTCCGCCGGCGAATCATCCTCCGGAGGCGGTCGAGGTTTAGGGTGAGTCGGAAGGCCAAGTTGTGCTGCCATAGCAACAATTCCGTTCCACCAGGCCGTGAATTGGGCGTACGAGAAGCGGGAAGTGTCTGCCATTGTAGCGGTTATGTACGCTACCATAAGTGTGTCCGAGCCTCCCCGCGAGCCCGATCCCGAGGCCGGCTGGCTTGATTCGCCTCGGCCCTTCCTCGCTCTAGCCGCCTTCGTCCCTTGCGGCCGACGGCGCCCACGGCTGGATCCCCCGTATTCGTCGGGCGTTGGATACCCCGTACCCCCAAACACTTGCGGTTCACCCTCGCTGGCCTCACCGGTGTCACCAGACGAGTAGTTGCCGGTCGCCGTGTGCTTCGTGCGCTTTGAGGTTGAGCCCGAGCTCGAGCGGACACCGCCGGCCCACCTTTCCTCGTCCTTGACGAGCTGCCAAATATCAACAAATTTGAACTGTAGACCGGTGTCCTGGTGGAAGGCGCGCAAAGCCGCCCTCAGCATGTCGGCGCCCGAAGCTCCGCTTTGGTATTGCACCGCTTCGGCCGAGTAGATGCCGCAGAATTTTATGACCTATACGTCGACTCGGCGAAAGTGAGCACGGAGTATTGTATATTTCCGCTTCCTGGCCCCTTTCGGCTTAGTCTGGTGGTAGACATCACGGACCTTTTCCCAGAAGCACTTGGCGGCTTGTTGATTCCCGACGATGGGATCGTATGAGACGGTGAGCCAGGCGTTGTACACCGCCTTTGTTTCTTCGTTGCTGTACGGATGCCGGCCCAGATCCTCCGGTTCATCCTCCTGTTCCTCCTCCTCCTCCTCGGCCGCCTCAGACGCAGCCCTGGAGCTTCCACCGCCTCGGCCTCCTCCCTGGGTGGGTGCAACGGGGATATCCTCCCGAATCTGGGACAATCCCTGAGAAGGCCGCGAGGCGGCGGGTCGAGCGTATGCATCCACATCGAAAGTGGGTGGTTGGTACCCACCCGGCATCGCCTACCCCTAGGTGCCCGGCGTCGACGAACTAGAACCACCAAGTGTGTTGTACATGGTCTCCCAATCGCCGAACGCGTTGAGATCCCACCCACCGGAGCCGCCACCGCCGGAGTTGCCGTCGCCGGACATTTTGTGAAGAGATTGAATATGAAAATTGGAGAGGAAATGAAGTTGATTTAGGAAGAATAGATGTGTAGTTGTGTGTGAAATGGGGATGAATTAGGAGTATTTATAGAATAAGAAAATAAAAATAAAATTTAAAAAAAAACGGTATAAAAAAACGGTAATATTACCGTTAAATTTTTTTTTATTAAATCGATTTTTTTTAAAAAAAATAATTATTGCATCAGCACGTGACATCGCCCACTCGCGGGCCGGCGAGTGGGCGTCACGCACGACGCGGGGAGAGCCACGTCGCCGAAGCGCGTGGCGGCACGGACCGTGCCGCGGGTCGTGCCGTCGGCACCCGGCACGGCTTGGGAACGGCTCCTCGACGACACCATGCACCGCAACGCGTTCCGCTGCGAAGTCGTTCTGGCGGGACGGCCCGCGGAATGCCGGCGGCCCGCGTTGCGGGTGCTCTCAAGAATATATGTCCTTAAGAAAAAGAATGTATGTTCTTGGCTACAAATTTATTCACCTTATCGACATCTGTATGCAAAAGTTCGATCAACCATCGAAAATTTGAACCTTTTAGCCTTAAAATCATTCATTAAAAATGAAATTTCGATACAAATTTTTCAAATGAAAATTTGAATAACGATTGTCATTTATAGTTATAAGAGCACTCACAATGCAACTGTGCTTGGAGCGCCTGCACTGAAACTAAGGGTGATCAAAAAAATCGAAAACCGAATATCTGAACCGAAACAAACTGAAATTTTGAAATTCGGTTCGGTTTTTCAGTTTTTCGGTTCGGTTCAGTTTTGAAAATATAAAAATTTCTGTTTTTCGGTTCAGGCGAAAAAAAAATCGAAAAACCAAATAACCGAATTATATTTTAAATATAATATTTTATATATTCTATTGATTTAATATATTATATTATATAATATGTATATATATATATATATATATATATATTCTTTTAATATATTCTACTCCCTTCGTCCGCTATTAGGAGTCTCATTTATGGGAGGCATGGATTTTAAGAAATGTTAAGAAAAGTGGGTGGAAAAAAGTTAGTGGAATAGGGGTTCCACTTATATATATTAGTTTTAAATAAAATGTGAGTGAAATAAGTTAGTGAAAGGTGAACCCTATTACTATATATGGTAAAAGTGAACAGGGACTCCTATTCGTGGACAGACTAAAATGGAAAAACGAGACTCCTATTCGCAGATAGAGGGAGTATATAATATGTATTATATATATTCTATTAATTATTTTATATTTTATAGATATATATTCTATTATATAAAATAAAATATATTATATATATTAATATACTATATATGTTTTTTTTCGGTTTTTCGATTTTGTCTTATAATTTCGGTTTTTTCAGCTTTATTCGGTTTTTGAAGTTCGATTTTCGATTTTTCGGTTTCGGCTCGGTTTGAGTTTTGAACTAAATTCAGTTTTTCGGATTTGGTTCGATTTGGGCAAAAAACCGAACCGAAACCTGAATGCTCACCCATAGTTGAAACGCTGGCGGCCGGACGTAAGTTTCATTTTTTTTTTGTTGCTTTTTAAAAAATTTTAAATACCCCAATTCCATCTATAAATACTCCTTTTTTTATCCATTTTTCACATCCAAACTTACACACTTAATTTCTCTATTTATCACTCATTTCTCCTGGATCCACATTCTTCTTCCAAGAAATTTGGACATGTAACCCTTGGGCCATGTTTGGTTGCCAGGATTCTGTCTGGGAAAGTAATCTGATTCCTTAAATTTTAAATTCCTGTGTTTGTTTCCGTTTTTAATCAAACTGGGAAAGTAATCAAAATCCTGAAACAAAGAAAGTTAGTACAACTTTCCAGGATTCTGAATCCTAACTTTTCTTAGGTATTCTTTTTCCCAGTTTTAGGATTCTTATATATTTAATGCAATATAGTACAATTTATTATTATTATTATTATTATTATTATTATTATTATTATTATTATTATTATTATTATTATTATTATTATTATTATTATTATTATTATTATTATTATTATTATTATTATTATTATTATTATTATCATCATCATCATCATTATTGTTATTATTTATTACAATGTTTTAAAAATAATTTAAAAGTATAAACCATACTTAATTTCAGGATAATAAATAACTATAATTCAAATTATCATAATTATAACTATATTATTAATATTTATTTTTATTTTTATTATCATAATAATAATAATTTATTAAATAATTAAATATAATTATAATTATATAATAATATAATAATTATTAATTTATAAATTAGTAATTAAAAATAAAATTGTAGTGAAATTTTAAATTTTAAAATTTATTCAATTAAAAATTAAGTAAATATAATGATAATAATAATAATAATAATAATAATCTTATTTATTATTATATTATTATATATTATGATGTATAATCCATATTTAAACTATCCATCGTAATAATAAATAAAATAATATAATTATTATCATTTGTAATAAATAATTTATTAAATAATATGTATTATTATATTTTATAAATAAAAAATGATAAGTATATTTTTAGTTTAGTGTTTAAATCAAATATATACTTTCAAATCTTGATATTTTCCAAACACAGGAAAGTAAAGTTATTAGAAATCATATTCCCGGGAATCATTTTCCCATGAATCATTTTCCTTACCAACTTTACTTTCCCGCCAACCAAACATGGCCTTGATGTTTTGAGTAGTATTATTATTTTTTAATATTTAATTTTATAATTTTTTATATTTAAATTATTGCATGCTTCGTGATTCAGTTGGATTTTTTTAGGTTATTGAGGATGCTAAACAAAAAGTAACTCACACTCTAATTTGTGCAATTTAAAAAATATTACTGCAATAATAAGGCCTTAGAGCACCTGCATCGGTGCTCGATGCCAAGACAGGCCACTGTGCTGACGGTGCGACATGCAGCTGCTTGCCGTTGTGCTCTTGCCGCTGGCACGGCCCTGCTCGATGCATCGAGCACCGCCGTGCCGTTGAGCAGGCTGACGTGTCGCGTTCTGATTGGCCAACGACAATGTCGTTGGCATTTTCCTTTTTTTAAAAAAATTCAAAAAATATTAAAAAATCGATTTTAAAATAAAAAATTATTTTCCCACTTCCCAATCAAATATATCCGTTTTTTCTCCAATTTTAATTTATTTTTCATTGTTTTTATCCCAAAATTCACATTTTCGTCTATAAATACCTCCATTTCCACACAAAAATTTTTACACCACACTACACAAAATACTACTCTTATCAATTCTCTCATACAATTCTCATCTAAATTCTCACTCTTTCACTATTGCATAAAATGACCGTCTCCGGCGATCACCCCTCCGACTCCCGCGGATGGAACCGCGAATGGTTTGGTTCATCGCAATTCCCTAATCCGGATACGGATTTCTCGTCCCCTCCTCAAACCCAACGTTCGCATATTCCGGGTTGCTACCGGCCTTACTCGGTGGACGAGCAAGATGCCCCCGAGGGGCAATACGGGTGGGCTCCCGAACAAAGCTTGGGAGGGAGCGACCCGACGCCACCGGAGGGCGGTTCCGGAGTGCCTCCTCGTCCTCGTAGTGTCCGTGTTCGTACTCGTGGCAGTACCGACGGTGACTCCAACGTCAGCACCCCATACACTCCTGGGGAGATGGAGAATTTATTCAAAGCCTATTTGGCTGTCTCCGAAGATGCGTAAACCGGCACGAACTAATCCGGGGACAGGTTTTGGTGGCGCATCTCTTGGCGGTACAATGCCACCTGACCAGATGACACCATCGAGCGCAATGAGAGTATGGTGCGCAATGCCATCGGAAGAGCCAACAATGAAATCCAAAAGCGGTCGACGGGGAGCGGCACGAACGAGGTTGACATCATCACGGCTGTCATGTCGACCTACCAATCAATTAAGTACAAACCATTCAAGCATCTCAACGCTTGGCATGGGGTGCGTAATCATCCGAAGTATAATGGAGGTATTGCATCCTCCTCCAGCTCTTCCGGCAAACGGTCGAGGTCGGTATCCCTATCCGACGCCGGCGAGGATGAGGTGGCTAGCCAGCTTGCCGGAGCTCACTTGGGTAGCCCCGACACCGGCCCGAGCAGTTCCCAACGCCAGCCGCAATGAAGAAAACAGGTGACGGCCAACGCCGTCGCCGCGACCCCAGCCGCACCGTGACCTCCCGCTCCTTTTGTGCCACCTCCACCTCTCACTAACTCTTTGTGGATCCTTTTGGGTCAAATCAATATGGCCGATACGTCTTGGATGACTCCCGAGCAACTTGATTCACATCACGCAATGATACGAGCTTTTCGAGCTCAATTGGGGATATCACCATCGGGCTAGTCTTCTTTGAATTTCCACGGATGTATTATTTAGGATTTAATTATGTAATTTTTAATTTGTATGCTTTTATTTATGTAATTTTAATTTTTTAGGATTTTAATTATGTAATTTTAATTTTAATTTTTTAGAATTTTAATTATGTAATTTTTAATTTTTAGTAATTTGTAATAGTATTTCAGGTATTTTTAATGCATTTTAATATTGTGGAAATGTTTTTATTTAGGTTGAATAATAGAATGGTGGGACCCTTGAGCATACTCTTGCCGAAGAGTATGAATGTGAGTGTTGTGCTTTTGCCAAAGAATATGGAGTAAAAAATGAATAAAAGTGGGTCCGAGTCTATTTCTATGCTAAAAGAAATGAATAAAAATGGGTCCGAGTCCAATTCCATGCAGTTGGATGTAGATGCTCTTAGGCCAATTGAATAAATATTTTTCCCCAAATCGAATCAAATGCCGTACACAAATCCCTTTTGATTCGTAATTCACCAATCTTCTCCTCTGCGATATCGTGATTTTTCCGATGGATTTGCTAGGAAATTACGCCTCCTCCGATGAGGAGGACGACAAAGAACAACCGCCTCCGATGAAGCCAGCTAAATCTGTAACAGAATCCTCCCCAAAACGCGGCGGAATCTTCAATTCTCTCCCGCCGCCCAAATCATCCTTCTTCAATTCACTCCCACCGCCCAAATCCCAATCTTTCCCTAACCCTAAGCCCCAATCAGGAGCTGAGCATCGAATTGATGGAGAAATCATGGAAAATACGAAACCTAAGTCTTCGTCTTCGTCTTCTTCCTTATTCTCGTCTCTTCCCGTCCCCAAGTCGTCGGCGACTTCTTCCGCAGCTAAGAAGGTTGTTCAATTCAAGCCTCCAATGATTACGAACCCGTATTTGCGTAGTCTTGATGAAGATGACGACGATGACGATGATAAGGGTGAAGAAGAGAGAAAAAAGAAGACATCGAGGGAGAAGATATCCACCACCTCTGCGATGTCGTTCCTGTCCAGCATCCCGGCGCCAAAGCATTCAGCTACATTGGGCGTTATGCCTTCTGCTTCGGGTATGGGCCGGCGATCGATGCTCGACACTAGCTCTCCGGCAACCAATGTGAGTACTGGAAGTGATGCTGATGCGAACCCTAATCACTCAAATGACGCGAATTACGCTAATTATAGTGATAATGGCACTGAAAATGGTGCTGATTCTAATCCAGATTCAGTAAACTATGGCATTTATGATCATTCAACTAGTTCAGGTGGTGAAAACTATGCGTATTATGCTGCTTATGGTGGTGCTTCGACCGATTCTAGCACAGCTGAAATTGATGCCGGTGTAAACCATAATTCAGTATCATATGAAGGTGTTGATTGCTCATACCCCCAGGGGCATGTAGATTACTCGAATTATGGTGAATACGGTAATAATTTGCAGTATGAGAATAATTGGGGAAATTCGACTGCATTGCCTGAGGCACGGGGGGTGGTTGAGGATGCATTCCAAGTTCTTGGAAAAAGGGGCAGGAAGGATATTCCACCAGAGATAATTGAGGTGAACCAGGATGAGTTGATGAAAAATCGGCCGAGGGAAGATCAGGTTAAGAGTACTGGGATTGCATTTGGCCCTGCATACCAGGTATAATTTTCCTTCTTCTGTTCAATCCTATCAAATTTGTGTGGTCTTGAGACAATTGGTTCATGATTTGTAGACTTAAATTTGGAATTTAGGAAGGGAGAAGTCGGTTGGCTTTGATTGATTACTCTCTGCCAAGATTGGATCCTTAGGTTTCCTAAAATTATTTGTTGTGGTGTACAGAAATTCAAAACTTAGGAAAAGAAAGGAATGGATAGTTCTGCTTAATATTGATATTGTTTAGGTATACTGTGCCGTTTTAGGTAGATTTTGTTCTTGATTCTTGTTAGTATCGAAAATCCAAACTTAGGAAAGGAATTCAACAGTTATGGTTAATGTTGATTTTGATTTCTCTCAGCAAGATCTGTTTTTCATGTATTACTTGAGCAATTGTTATGCTATTTGAAAAAGAGTTTGTGCACTTCTTGCTGGGATTGAAACTGCAAATGTAGGAAAACAACGAACATCATCTATGGCTAAGATTTGAACAATTGGTTGTGCTGTTCAAGTAGAGTTTGTGTTTTGATTGGTGCGAACAATTGCGAAACTTTATGCTTTAATTGAAATATCCATTTTTGGCATTCTTGCAGCCTGCATCTACCAAAGGCAAGCCGACAAAGTTGCATAAGCGGAAGCATCAGATCGGGTCGTTGTACTTCGACATGCGGCAGAAAGAGACAGAGCTCGCGGAGAGGCGCTCGAGAGGGTTCCTCACCAAAGCTCAAACACAAGGAAAATATGGATGGTGAAATCACATCCATATGTTCTGTTCTGTTCTGATTACATACATAGTCACCAGTTTAATATGGATTGGTTGTTTTCCTTCTCACTCTTCTGCCTTATTGTGTTCAAACTTCAAATGTTTAATATAACCCTGTTGTGTCGTATTTGCAAGAATCATACAGGATTTTGGTTTTGATTTTAGATCCTTCTTCTATTCCCTTTTCTTGGAAGTTTTGCGTCATGATTCATTCCAAATGATTGTGGAGATTGGTCAAAAAATCCTCAAAACATCCTTCCCCATCTTTCTATTACAACTTCATTTCTTCACATTTTTCGTACAGCGATCATTTCAAAACAGTAATCTTTTTATTATTTTTTCACATTTTTCGTATAGCAATCTTTGGATTATAAATTGAGATAGATATAGAGACTTCTTAAGGAGCAAGTGATCACACAAGAAAGAAAATTGATGACCTAAAAGAGGTTTCAGGAATTCTTCAAAATGAAATGATGTTCAAAAATAAAATCTTTTCATTTCACCAATGAAATTATCACATTAAAATAGTCAAGCTAGGTTAGCAGTTCTTGCCCAGACAGAATAGATATAAGCAAAGATCAATAAAATCCTCAATTTCAACGGGTTTTGCTCTTCTTCTGTTCTTGAACATGGCATCCCGCACATATCTTTTTCCAGCAACGAGCAGCAATGGCACCCGGGATAAAAACCCACCACATATTAGCAAAGACATAATATGCGTAGTAATAGAACATACTCGTTGCAAAGTTGTCTCCCTCCAAGATAGCCGTTGCAAAATACACGAGACACCCGTATAGCTGGCCAAGGCAGATTGATAGTTGGAGTACGTAGCTGTATGACTTCTTCTTTGCAATGGCGTACCTGCAAAAGTAAAGATAAATATTACAAAAACTCGGATGTCAAATTTGATGGAAAACATAGTTTTTGCATTGTGCCTACACTACAAGGAGACATGCTGGACCCTCAATAGCAGCTGTGATCCCTTCAACGGCAACAACAGCAGAATCCCGGCCAACATATCTTGAGTCGCCTTTACTGTACTCTTTCCCTAGAAACAGTCATATGTGAGTGTTCAACCAGAAGAGTGACGATAAAGAATCCATTAATTGGTATGGTGGACTTACAGACTTCTGCAAGGTAGTGTGGAGTATTCACTTTGTAAAAATCGGGAGTAAAGGCAAAGTAGCCCTCGAGGATGATGTGTGTGAGACCAGTGAATATCCACCAGCACATCAGTATCCTATCGACTTTAGAGATCTTATGAATCCGCCCTTGAGCAAGTAAAACAATTGATAATCATCAAGATAGCTCTGATTTCACTAACATAGTATAGTAATATACAAATCAGACTATGATTAATCAATAGAAAAGAGAGGATATCCAACTGTCTATGGAAGTAGAGTATGACTCAATCCATTGCTTTTATTACTATGAAACAAAAAAGAACAGCATATTGCAAGATAGCACAATACAAACAACACAATCATTAATCACAAATGAGAGAGAAACCAAGCAACATGATCGGTGCAGGTACCAAATTTTGATGCACTGTCTTAACTTTCAACTATGTCGAAGCAGTCAAGGGGATTACCAGATAAGAGCCACATTAAGGAGACCACCAACAGAGATGCGGCACCATAGACAGCAAGGATGGTCGACTGAGAGAGGAAAACGGGCTCGTAGCCAGGCAACTTTAGATCTCTTGGCACGTAGGGGTGATTAGCCTCCATACTCATTCCTCAAAACGCCTGCAGTTTCTGATCACAAATCTATATTCAGTGAAAAAGAAACAGAGAAGAGCATAAGCGGATCAGATGTAGAAATAATCGAGCCACATATGTAGTGCTTGAGAGAAGAGAAGCCATAGTACTATCGGATTTTCACTATAGATAGAACAGAATCTTAGTTCAAAAATCAATAGATAAATAAAAAAATTCAATCTTGACGATTCTCCTCGTCCACGAGCAACGAAATTGGGGTAAATTGCATATACATTTGTTAATTTCCACTCATTCACACACACACAGAGTCAACGCTTAGTCACAATCTAGCAGAATTCAACAAAACCTACAAAACTCACCAGCCATCCTCAAAATACACAGAAAATTCAAATCGATATCTCAAAATATGCAACATATTACTCTAGCCGCAAGATTAATTGTTTTTTAAAATCGTATTTGTTTCCAATAAATCCACTACAAACAATTGCAATTAGATAACAGATGACGAAACACGAATGCAATTCACTTTTCGGCATATTCGAAACACAAAGAACGATAATCTTACTTGTTGGATAGAGATAAATCAAAGAATTGGGACGAAATTGGATAGTCGAAATTAAAAGTGAGGAGTTTTGGGCGATTTATTCTGAGCTCTGAAGACTGTATGGACTGACGACAAAAGATTGTGAAACTTCAAATTATAGCGACAGAAAATGGAAATCTATAAAATGCGATTATAAATTCAGCTGATCTAGATCTACACGTCTAAAACGGTGCATGATGTTTTAGTAAAAGCATCAGCAATGACGTCCGTCCCGGCGGAATTTCGACCGGCGGACCGGAATTCTGCGGCGGACGTCCGCCATTGTGTATGGTATGCACGGATACGGAATTCCGTCGAGGACACCATAGTTCCGCGGAATTTCGTCGCGACACCGCGCGGACGTCTGTCATTGCGTTGACTCTCACGGACGTCCGCGCGGAATTCCCGTTTATTGCATTAATAAATATTTTTTTTAATTTCTATAAATACGTCCCGTTGAACTTCATTTCATTCGCACTACTTGTATTAACGAGTATCTCTCTCTATATTTCTTTTATATATCCAGAATGACTGGTAGTGGTAGTGGTGGGCATTATGAACACATGATGCGTCTGATTCATGCACGTGTGCGGGAATCAGCGGAGAGGGAGGAACAAGCGGCCTTGGCGCCAGCGGTACCTCGACCCATCCATCGTCGAACTATAATACCCCGGGACCACCTCGCTGCCCACGCTCGGTTGTATGAGGATTACTTTTCGTCGGAGCCACGGTTTGGGGAGAACCTGTTCCGGCGACGGTTTAGGATGCATCGTCCGCTCTTTCTGCGTATCGTGGGCACTTTGGAGCGTCGATACGGGTATTTCAGGGTGCAGGAGGATGCTGCTGGTAAACCCGACCACACGCCGATTCAGAAGTGCACTGTCGCAATCAGGCAGCTGGCATACGAAGGCGCGGCCGACATGTTCGACGAGTACCTCCACATCGGCGAGACGACTGCCCGCGATTGCTTGAAGTATTTTTGTCAGGGCGTTAGGGAGATATTAGGGGATAGGTATCTTCGGAGGCCTACCCCCGAAGATTGTCAGGCTCTGCTGGATATGCACGAGAATCAGCACGGGTTTCCGGGGATGTTAGGCAGCATAGATTGTATGCACTGGGAATGGAAGAACTGCCCCGCTGCCTGGAAAGAGATGTACACTACTGGTTTCAAGGCCAAGAATCCTACTATGATCCTTGAAGTGGTAGCTGACTATCGGCTGTGGATTTGACATGCCTATTTTGGAGTAGCCGGATCTAACACCGACATCAACGTCCTCCAGTCGTCGCCCATTTTCAACGAGCAGTGCATGGGCGTTGGTCCGGCCGTCAACTTCATCGCCAACGGCAACCAGCACAATTTGAGCTATTATTTGGCGGATGAGATATGCCATATGTTGCCCGTCTTTGTGAAGACGGTCAGATGCCCAGCAGATGAAAAGAAGTTATATTTTGCGGGTCGCCAGGAGGCAGCGCGCAAAGATGTGGAGTGGGCATTTGGTGTGCTCCAGGCTCGATGGGCGGCAGTGAAGGGTCCAACACGGCTGTGGTATGTTGACAGCATCGCCGACATAATATACGCATGTATTATCATGCACAACATAATTGTCGAGGATGAAGGTCCAACACTGACTGATTGGACCAATGATGATGCTGGTGCTGCGGGTCCAAGCCACAGCGTGGCCACTAGCAATGTACGCATGGGGATACCCCATGACGATGTCGATCGAGTCCGTGCATTTGCCGACATGCGCCAAAGACAAGCTCATGTTCGGCTCCAGAACGATATTATTGAAGAAGTGTGGTAGCGGAGGGGTCGTCGTTGATGTAGTTTTTAATTATTGAAATATATTTTTTAATTTGGTGAAATGTACTTTTCTTTTTTTATTTAATGGAATTTTTTTCCCTATTTGTGTCAAAATTTTAATTCCGTAAATTGTTTAATTCCGGAAATTGTTTAATTTGTGAATTTGTGGTTTTTTTAATTGTGGGAAGTACTTGGGATGTCCGCCACTGTGCAGTGGAAAGTCCTTATGACGTGGCAGTGCAGTGGGAAGTCCGTATGACGTGGCAGGAGGTGATTTTGGGAATTCCGCCGGGAATTTCGCGCCACTGCTGATGCTCTAATGAATAATTTGTGGAGAATTTGTATGTACTCCCTCCGTTTCAAAATAAATGACACCACATTTTAGGAGTAGACGTTGTTTTGTGTGTCAAGTGACTTGAGAAAATATTTTAATGTGAGGGATAACCTTTTTTTAAAAAAATATATGACATCTTTTGTGGTACAAACTAAAAAGAAAAGTGCGACATATATTATGAGACGGAGGAAGTAGTATACTACTTTTTGACAATTTTTGGCGGATAAAAGGATCACCTATGCCAATTCCTAATCCATCTCTACTAAATATTCCCTTCGTCTCAAGAAAGATGACCATTTTTTAAGCGGCACGAATTTTTATGTATTTTTATTTTGTGTGTTAAATAGAAGATAAAGAGATTTTTATTTTTAGTAATGAGTTACATGACTAAAAAATAAAGTAGGCCATCTTCGGTAGGACAAATGGAGTATGATATTTTTCTGGATTTTCTACCATGTACTCTAAATATGACATTTTCCTCATATTTGAATACTTAAATGATATTTTAAATTTATCCAATAAATAATAATTTTTATCCTTTTTATGCACAAACCAATTAAATATAAGGATGTCAGAAAGAGAAAGATGATTTGACATAAATTTTATTTATTTATTTTGGATAAATTTACAACATAAATTTGAAATATCATTTCAAGTAACTGAATATGAGAAAATAAGAGTGAACTACAAAAACGAGGATACACTACTCTCACCTTCTGAGTGCCCAACGCTTTGAAAATCAAATTTTTGGTCAAAAACTCCCAAAAATGCCAAATTCAATCAAGATTTTTGGCATCCTACTGTTGAGGACTGGAATGATGATGTATATGTCAATTTACTTCGATTTGAGATCTCTATGCCAGCCGATTGCAAAGAGAGACGAGTCCCATAATCCCATTTCATGCCTTTTGTCTTGGAATTGACAAACGGCAGATGAGGAAGTTGTTGAGGGGTTTATGTATTCTCGCATTTATGGAATTAAGAGAAATGTCTAGGAAGAGAAACGTCGTTTGATATTTTTCACTATAGAAGGTGCGGAAAGTTCTATTCTTCAAAATTTCCGGCCCGACTCCCCTGAAAATGTGGGGCGCCGCTCAGCTTCGGCTCCCTCGTTTTCTTTTACCACCTTTCTTCTTCTTCTTAGGATTCACCATTAGACACTAATAATAATGTGGGTTATCCACTAAAACTATTTAAACTACACTTCTCTCCATCTCTCTGACTTTACCAATTATACATTAATTCTCGTACCGTCCCAAATGTCCTTATTTTTTAGGATGGAGGTAGGATTATATCTAAATTGTTAAGATATTAGATTTTATATAATATTTTTAAGGGTATAATTTGATAAAGAACTAATATCAATGGATAAAATAAATAAAGAAAGAAAATATATATTTCAATAAAGAGTCGAATTATAAATCTTTTAGTTAAAAAACTAATATATATTGAAAATAAATACTCTCTCCGTCCCCAAAGAATATGAACTATTTCATTTTTCGTCATTATTTACAATTTATATCATCATCATTAACACTAGTATCATTATAATTGTTATGAATCTGATTCTGAAAACTAAGAATTGAAGAACACTTTGATTTGAGAGAAAAATGTGGAAATCTTATTGAATCAATCTCTGAATCGAGCTGTATACAAAGTGAGAAAAGAATGAACAAACTAACTAACTAACAGCCTATTTATTGAATCTAACGGCTAGTACAATCAACGGTCAAGATTAGAGCTAACTAATCTAAATGAGATCCGACGGCTGCTGAACCTCGAAGCCTTCTTCATTCCCTTTCCAGCTCGTGAGCTCAATCAAGCTCAATTACTTGTAGATCAATCACACACAACAACAATCCTCCACCTTGATTGATCAAAGCTTACTCAGACTTCAGCCTGCAAACACTTACCAATTTCTTGCATAGATCAAACTTCTCTCTCAGTAGAGGCTTTGTTAACATATCGGCGGGATTGTCATCCGTGTGAACCTTGAACACCCTCACACTTCCTTTCTCTATCCCTTCTCTGATGAAGTGTAAACGGACATCTATATGTTTACTCCTTTCATGATATACCTTATGTTTTGCCAAGCAAATCGCGCTGTTGTTATCACAGCCGATTGAAATAGCATCCATTTCACAACCAAAATCTCCAGCAATCCTCTTTATCCAATAGCTTTCCTTCACCGTTGCAGTCAGCGCCATGAATTCAGCCTCAATAGTCGACAAAGCAACTACACTTTGGAGACTTGATTTCCAGCTAATAGCTGCTCCAAACATAGTGAAGATGTACCCGGATTGTGACCTTCTATTATCAAGATTACCTGCAAAATCAGAGTCACAAAAACCAACTATAACATCTCCCTTATACTCATCATCTTCTCTAAACAGAATACCAAAGTCCCCAGCTCTCTTCAAGTATCTCATCAGCCATTTCAATGCACACCAATGCTCCCTTCCATGATTGGACATGTATCTGTTGGTCACACTCACAGATTGAGCCACATCCGTCCTTGTTGAGATCATAGCATACATTATTCCTCCAATGACGTTAGCATATGAAATTTTTTGCATTTCTGCAGCTTCAGCTTCTGTTTTAGGCCTCTGATCTTTAGATAGCTTGAAATGCTGGGCTAGTGGAGTTGCTGCTTCCTTAACATTGCTCATATTGAACCTCTGTAGCAATCTTGATACATAATTGTTAGGATTAACACACAAGGCTTACACACTCTTGAATAGATCACACACACTCACTGTAATGTGAAGTACTCACACACTTATGCAGAAAACACACACTACACTCTAGTATTGGAAGTAGGCGATTTCTTGGAGAAAATGGAATCTATTTTATTGAATGAATATCAATCTCTAATCTACATACACGAGCAACTGCTCTATTTAAGCTAATACAAGAAGTAGTAACTGCTACTAACTGAATGAAAACAAGAAACAAGAAACCAAGAGCTGTCAACTGCTCTTTACAACAACCTAACTAACTTTCCAACGGCTAGTTCTTCAAACTCTTCTTCCTTCTTCATCAGCCTTCTTCTTACTTCTTCTGCCTTCTTCTTACAACTGAAATGAGCACTCTATTATTACAATTCTCCACCTGAGGGCTCACTTCAGTTCTTACAGCAAACGTTGATCAATTCCTTACAATGATCAAACTTATCTCTACTTAGAGATTTAGTTAGCATATCTGCTGGATTGTGCAAGGTGCTAATCTTTACCACTTTCACTCTCCCTCTTTCAATCTCATCTCTAATAAAATGTAGTCTTATGTCTATGTGCTTGCTCCTCTCATGGAAAAACTGATGTTTAGCCAAGCACATAGCTGAACTACTATCACAATGAATCACCATTGTCTTTTGGTTAAAACCAAATTCAGAAATCACTCCCTGGATCCAAAAACTCTCATGTACAGCTGCAGTGTGAGCCATATACTCTGATTCTGTTGTTGAGAGAGAAACAACACTTTGTAAACCTGATTTCCAGCTGATCACAGTTCCAAACATGGTGAAAAGGTAGCCTGTTTGGGACTTTCTGTTGTCCAAGTTTGCAGCAAAGTCTGCATCACAGTAGCCCTGAACAACCTCCTCAGATTCACCTTCCCAGCTATTGAAAACAACTCCCCAGCCACTGGTTGATTTCATGTACCTCAGAATCCACTTAAGGGCATTCCAATGCTCCTTCCCCGGGTCAGCCATGTATCTACTAGCCACTGAAATTGCATGAGCAAGGTCTGGTCTGGTACATATCATTGTGTACATAACACTTCCAACCACACTAGCATAGGGGACAGACTCCATTTCCTCAGCCTCTTGCTTAGTTTTAGGCGCCTGCTCCTTAGATAGTCTAAAGCTCTGTGACAGTGGGGTTGATGCAGGTTTTGCATTTTCCATTTTGAATTTCTGCAAGACCTTTTCAATGTAGTCAGTTTGAAGCATCCACGGCCTCTTGCAGCCTCTATCCCTCAGAATATTTATGCCTAGGATCTTCCTAGCTTCTCCCAGATCCTTCATCTCAAAGCTAGACTTCAAATCCTCCTTAACTTTCTGAATTTCTGTCAAAGAAGGTCCTGCAAGCAGCATATCATCCACATAAAGTAATAGATAGGCAATAGGAGTTCTGCCTGACTTCTTTATGTAGATGCAGTCATCAAACTCTGATCTAATGAAGCCAATCTTCTTCATTTGTACATCAAACTTCTTGTTCCACTGTCTAGGACTTTGCTTAAGACCATAAAGACTCTTTTGTAGCAAGCACACCTTGCTTTCTTCTCCAATCTTCACATAGCCCTCTGGCTGTTCCATGAAGATAGTCTCCTCTAGGTCACCATTTAGGAAGGCAGTCTTCACATCAAGCTGCTGCAATTCCCAATCTAGCTGATTCACCACAACCAACAAAATCCTAATAGATGTGTGCTTAACAACCGGAGCAAACACCTCATTGAAGTCAACTCCTTCTTGCTGTGTAAATCCCCTTGCCACCAGCCTTGCTTTGAACCTGATTCTGTCTTTGTCAGTGGTCTCCACCTTCTTTTTAAACAACCACTTGCAGCTGATCAGTTTCCTTTCTTTTCCATCTGTGTTCAGCTTGGATTTGTCCACCCAACTCCAGGTTTTGTTCTTGAGTAAAGACTCTATTTCTTCATTCATGGCTTGTATCCACCTTTCTCTATCTTTACTCCTCATGGCTTCTTTATAGGTGAGAGGATCTGCACCATCAATACTCTCTGCAGCACAAAGAGCATAGTAGACCACATCAGAAAATTTCTCAGGGGGCTTTGCTTTCCTTCTTCCTCTATCTCTTGCAATCTGATATTCTCTGTTAGGATCAGCTGTAGGCTCATTACTCCTTTGTTCCTGAGATGGAGTATCATCATTTTCAGACTCAGTTTCTGAGTCAGTAGCTCCACCTGCTCCTAGGCCAAGTCCCACAGGCTCCACCTTGAAGAAATCACCCTCAACTTCACTGGATTCCTCAACTTCACTGGATTCCAGCTTCTCTTTCAAGTAGGGCATCTGATCCTCCAAGAACACCACATCCCTGCTCACAATTACTTTCTGTTTACCAGGCTCAATACACCAGAGTCTATACCCCTTAACACCCCTCTGATATCCCAGCAAGATACATTTCAGAGCCCTAGCTTCAAGCTTGCTTTGCCTAGCATGAGCATAGGCTGCACACCCAAACACCTTGTACTTTGAGTAGTCACTATGAGCTCCATACCACATGTAATCAGGGGTTTCAGACTTTAGAGCAGTGGATGGACATTTGTTAATGAGATAGGCTGCTGTATACACAGCTTCACCCCAAAATCTGCTGCTCAGACCAGAACTGAGTAGCAAGCACCTTACCCTCTCTAGGATAGTCCTATTCATCCTCTCTACAACACCATTTTGTTGAGGATTATTAGGAACAGTTCTGTGCCTCCTCATACCCTTCTCTTTGAAAAACAAGTCAAACTCAGCAGATAAGTACTCTAAGCCATTATCAGTTTTTAGGCATTTAACACTCCTTCCCTTCTCTAGCTCCACCTCTTTACACCACATCTTGAATTTTGTGAATGTTTCTGACTTTTCTTTCAGTATGTACACCCACAATTTCCTAGTGTAGTCATCAATAATAGCAAGGTAGTATTTCCCACCACCAATTGAGCTTACAGGTGAAGGGCCCCAGAGATCACTATGTATGTAGTCTAATGGGGCTGTAGATGAGTGAGTACCTGTTGAATAGGGTGCCTTCTTTGCTTTACCAAGTATGCATTGCTCACATGGATCCATTTTCTTGAATTCTCCAGGAATCAGACCCTTCTTGATGAGTTCTTTCATGGTCCCTTCAGCTGGGTGGCCCAGCCTCATGTGCCACAGCTTCAAGGACTCTTCTAAAACCGCATTGCTCTCTCCACCAACTGCCTTTGCATTAAGATAGTAAAGCACATGCTCTCTGTCAGCCTCCATCATTACTGCATTCCCAGATTTCACAAGCATCTTTCCCTGACACATCACAATGGTGAAACCCTTCTCTTCCAACATTCCCAGTGATATGAGGTTCCTTTTCACCTCTGGAATGAACCTCACTCCAGTCAGAATCTTCATTGAGCCATCTTGCAAACTTAGCTTCACCTTCCCTATCCCTTTGATCTGACACACATGGTTATTGCCAAGAACTACAGTCCCTGATGCTTCCTGAAGATCATGAAACCAAGATTTGTTGGGGCACATATGGAAGCTGCACCCTGAGTCCATTATCCACCTGTGACTGATCCCATTATCACTGATATTCATAAGTTGAGCAGGGGGATCAGTACTCTCCACACAATCAGAAGTGTTGTGGCCCTCAGAGGCTAGTTTTCTCTTCCATGCATGGCAATCCTTCTTCAAGTGCCCTGGTTTCTTGCACCAATAACATGCTCTGGTTTCCTTCTGAGCATCAGAGCTTGAGGGTTTTGTGCCCTCAAACTTCTTCTTGAAATTCTGCCTCTTGAACTTCTTCACATTCAAGGCCTCTGCAGCTTGAACATTAGAGCTTGCAGAGCCTCTGCTGGTGGTCTTCTGGAGTTCCTTAGCCATCAAGGCCGAGTAGACTTCTGCATAGGTGATAGGCTTATCTCTGCCATAGATGATTGCCTCACTCAACTGGTCATAAGAGCTAGGCAAGGCATTCAATGTAAGAATAGCCTTGTCTTCATCTGAAACTTTAACATCCACAGAGCCCAGATCATCAATGATCTTGTTGAACTCCTCTAACTGCTCTATGATAGATTTCTCTCCAGAGAAACTATAGGCATAGAGCCTCTTCTTGAGATACAGCCGGTTAGCCAATGATTTGGCCAAGTAAACTTCATCCAACTTATCCAAGATCTCCACCGTAGTCTTGGCTTCTTGAACATCCCTCAAGACTTTATCTCCAAGGCACAAAATCACTGCAGAGTGTGCCTTGAGCTGCATCTCCTCCATCTTTATTTGTGCTTTATCATCAAGCACTGGAGCCTTTCCCTTTTCCTCAGGTTTTGAAAGCACTGCAGCCAAGCCTTGTTGGATCAAAACTGCCTTCATCTTCATCTTCCACAGGCCATAGTCATTCTTGCCTGTGAATTTTTCTGCATCAAGCCTTGCTGCCATCTCTGAAACTGCTTGAACTTCTGCAAATCAGCTTCAATCCTTTCCCACAGGCGGCGCCACTTGTTAGGATTAACACACAAGGCTTACACACTCTTGAATAGATCACACACACTCACTGTAATGTGAAGTACTCACACACTTATGCAGAAAACACACACTACACTCTAGTATTGGAAGTAGGCGATTTCTTGGAGAAAATGGAATCTATTTTATTGAATGAATATCAATCTCTAATCTACATACACGAGCAACTGCTCTATTTAAGCTAATACAAGAAGTAGTAACTGCTACTAACTGAATGAAAACAAGAAACAAGAAACCAAGAGCTGTCAACTGCTCTTTACAACAACCTAACTAACTTTCCAACGGCTAGTTCTTCAAACTCTTCTTCCTTCTTCATCAGCCTTCTTCTTACTTCTTCTGCCTTCTTCTTACAACTGAAATGAGCACTCTATTATTACAATAATCATGTTGTGAGAGCCATATAATCTTTCTTTTCCTGTCTCTGATCAAGTTCATGCCCAGAATCCTCTTGGTTGGGCCAAGATCTTTCATCTCAAAAGCAGCCTTCAAGTCATCTTTAACTGACTGGATTTCATCTTTGCAAGATCCTATCAGCAGCATATCGTCTACATACAACAAGAGATAGGCAACAGGAACACCATCTTTCCTCTTGATATACACACACTCATCATAGAGTGACTTCTCAAATCCACAACTGAGCACATGATCATCAAAACGCTTATGCCACTGCCTACATGCTTGCTTCAGCCCATAAAGACTTCTTTTAAGTAAACAAACCTTTCCTTCATCTTCTGGATCGACAAACCCCTCGGGTTGTGTCATACATATAGTTTCTTCCAGCTCACCATGTAGGAAGGCCGTTTTAACATCTAGTTGTTCTAACTCCCAATCCCCTTTGGCAACCACAACAAGCAATATTCTTATGGAGGTATGTTTCACAACGGGACTGAATACCTCATTGAAATCCACCCCTTGCTCTTGAGTAAACCCTCTAGTAACTAGTCTTGCTTAGAATCTGATATGCTCTCCATCAACTGACTCTATCTTCTTCTTAAAAAACCACCTACAACTCACATCACCTTTCTGCCTGGAACTTTCTCAACTAGTATCCAAGTCCCATTTTTAAAGAGACTCTATTTCCTCTATCATAGCAAGCATCCATTTGTCTGCTTCTTTGCTCTCAACAACTTCTCTGTAGTTGGCTGGCTCAGAATACTCCACCTCCTCAGCCACACAGAGAGCATAAAATAACATTTCAGCATCTGCAAATCTTGAAGGTGGTTTTATATTCTGCCTTCTTGCTCTATCTCTAGCAAGCTGATAGTTTTCTAGATTCTCTGGTTCTTGAACCTGTTGGTCTGTATTGGCACCTCCTAAACTCTGAGCAGAACCGGAATCAGCATCATCAGCCACTACACCCTCAGTCTCCACCTCAAACTCAACATTTTTATCAGTCTGATCAGTCTTTTGAGATTCTTTAAGAAACGACATCTGATCCTCCCAGAAAACCACATCTCTGGAGATCACAATCTTGGAATTCCCAGGTTCTATACACAATAACCTGTAACCCTTTACCCCAGATTGATATCCAAGCATCACACATCTCTGAGCTCTGGCTTCTAACTTGCCTTGCTTGATATAAGCAAAAGCTTTGCAGCCAAAAACTCTCAGCCTAGAATAATCTCCATGAGCTCCATACCACCTAAAATCAGGTGTATCACCATCAATGCTTGAAGATGGACATTTATTCATCATTTTTACAGCTGTAGAAGCAGCATCTGCCCAGAACTTTCTTCTCATGCATGCTGACAGAAGCATGCACCTCACCCTTTCAATGATAGTTATATTTGTCCTCTCTGCTACACCATTTTGCTGAGGGTTGAGTGGAACTGTTCTGTGCCTTTTTATCCCTTTGCTCCTACAAAAGTCATCAAACTCCCTTGATAGATACTCCAGGCCATTATCAGTGCGCAGACACTTCAGCTCTGCCCATTTTTCAAGCTCAATTTCAGTGCACCAATCTCTGAATTTACTGAATGCTTCTGACTTCTCCTTCAGTATATAAATCCAGATCTTTCTTGAGTAATCATCTATGATACTCATATAGTATCTTCCGCCACCAATAGAGTTGACCTGGGCAGGCCCCCACAAATCAAAGTGGGCATAGTCCAGTGGCTTGGCTGATGTGTGCTTGCCCTTTGGATAGGTGAGCTTTTTAGATTTCCCAAGCATACACTCCTCACATCTGAGATGCTCCACCTCCAGCTGAGCCTTCATAACCCCAGATTTCACCAATTCTCTGATAATCCTCTCAGCTGGATGGCCAAATCTTTTATGCCAAAACTCCAAGCCATCGGACACTGAGTTTATTTCTGCCTTGAGTGGCACCTGAACCTCAGCCAGCAAGTAATATAGGCTACCTATTCTCTCTGCCTCCATCACCATTTTGTTATTTTTACTCACCACCATCTTCCCTCCAGCAGAAGAGAACACACAGCCCTTTCTTTCAAGGAGGCCAAGAGAAACCAGATTTCTCTTAACTTGAGGTATATATCTTACCTCTGTCAAGACCCTAATGCAGCCATCGTGCATCTTCAGTCTTATAGTGCCAATTCCCTTCACATAGCACACCTGGTTGTTTCCAAGAATGACTGTACCTGAGTGCTCCACCAGTTCCTCAAACCACATCAGGCTAGAACTCATGTGAAAACTGCAGCCTGAATCCATTATCCAAGATCCACCCATACCACTGTCAACCACAGTCAAAATTTGATTCTCCTCACTATCTTCCACACAATCAGTTGCATTAACCATTTTCTCCCCATCCTGTGCTTGCTTCCTTTTCCAAACATAGCAATCCTTCTTCAAATGGCCAGGTTTTTTGCACCAATGGCAAGACCGAGTTTCTCTTTTATCAGCTTGACCAGCCTTAGACACATCCTGATCCTTCTTGAAGGGTTTCTTGAATTTGTGATGTCTTATATTCAGTCTCTCTGCCATTGCAGAGCTGGAACCAGAACCAATTCCCAACCCATTATTATGGAGTTCTTTAGCTCGAATTGCGTTTTGGACCTCCACAAATGTGATAGCTCTGTCCCTTCCATACAGAATAGCATCACGAAGTTGATCAAAAGATCTAGGAAGAGCATTTAAGAGTAGGATCGCTTTATCCTCATCCCCAATTTTAGTATCAATATTTTCAAGATCATCAATGGCTCTACTAAAACCCTCTAACTGCTCTAACACCCCTTTACCCTCCAAGAATTTATAGGAATACAGTCTTTGCTTCATATATAAACGATTCGCCAATGATTTCGTAAGATAGAGATCCTCTAACTTGGTCAGAATACCCGCAGCAGTCGTCTCCTTTGCCACCTCCCGCAAAACCTTGTCGGCGAGGCACAATACGATCGTGCTGTGTGCCTTGGCCTCGATCTCAGCTTGCTTCAACATAGCTTTCTCATCGAGAACCCCCTTTTCTTTCTGATCCTTCTGCTTCGGATCCAGAGCTGATGCGAGCCCTTGCTGCGTCAACATCGCCTTCATCTTCATCCTCCATAATCCGAAATCGTTGTTGCCTGTGAATTTTTCGGCCTCTAGACGCGCTGCCATCATCAAGAAATCGCAAGAAACGCAAAACTCTACTTCAATCTTAAGCTCAGAATTTGGGAAATTGCAATCGGTGGAAGAAATCGCTCGTCGCCTCTCTTCCCACAGACGGCGCCAATTTGTTATGAATCTGATTCTGAAAACTAAGAATTGAAGAACACTTTGATTTGAGAGAAAATTGTGGAAATCTTATTGAATCAATCTCTGAATCGAGATGTATACAAAGTGAGAAAAGAATGAACAAACTAACTAACTAACAGCCTATTTATTGAATCTAACTGCTAGTACAATCAATGGTCAAGATTAGAGCTAACTAATCTAAATGAGACCCGACGACTGCTGAACCTCGAAGCCTTCTTCATTCTCTTTCCAGCTCGTGAGCTCAATCAAGCTCAATTACTTGTAGATCAATCACACACAACAACAATAATAATATGGACCATACTCTCTACTAACATTATTTTCACTACCCTTTTTCTCTTTCTTACTTTTCTCCTTATTTATTAAAATTTGTGCTGAACTCAAAGTTCATACTCTTAGGGGACGGAGGAGTATATATTTGTATACAGCTATTTTCGATTTGACTCTAGAAAGATGTCAATACTTTCGAGATAGTCAAGAGGGTTGTCGTCCGACATATTAAATCCGTCACTGCATATTACTCCCTCCGTCCCGCACTACTCGCACTTATTTCCTTTTTGAGCGTCCCAAGTTACTTGCACTCTTTCCATTTTTAGTACAAAATTTCACCTACAGCCGTCATTTTTGACTTTCCTATACACTCATTCCTTAATCTCCGAGCCGAAAAGGAAATGAGCGAGTAGCCCGGGACGGAGAGAGTATTTCTCTCCTAGGAGTACTTGAGAATTTATATTTATCACTTTTTTAATCTAACATTTATCAAAATATAAGAACAAAATAATAAGAGTTCTAAAAAGGAGGAAAACGGGTGGGTGCCCACACACTGCGGTTTCAGCTTCGAAGCTCAGAACAAATCGCCCCAAAACTCCTCACTTTCATTCTCTCCAAATTTCATCTTAATCCTTTGATTTACTTCCACCGACAAGTAAGATTCTCGTTTCCCTCGCTCTTTGTGTTTCGAAATATCTTCGTTTTTCGTTATTTGATTCCGGAAACAAAATTACTCAATTAGACGGAAACAAAATTGCGGAATTTCTTGTTTTATTTGATATATTGATTTGTTTTTTCTGTGATTTTGGGGATAGATGAGTTTTCTAGGTTTCGTTCACTTCTGTTTCTGATTTGTGACTTAACTATTTTGGTTGATTTTGTGTGGGGCGCGTGAGAGAGAGAGAGAGAGATATAGAGTCGAAATTAACAAATGCTATGCCTCAATTTCATTGCTCATGCATAAATAATTACTCGAAATGCTGCAAATTTCAGTAAGAATTGAATTTTTAATTCACTTGCAGAATTTAATGGAGATAATTAGATTTTAAACAGAGGAAAATGTGTTTAAAAAGCGAAACTCGTTTATTGAAGTAGCCTTGACTTTGCAACTTTTTTGTTATTGTATTTGTATTTGTATCAAGCACTTGTCTATTTAGATGATACTCCCTAATTACCTATGCAGTCTTATCTCATTCTAGAATTATTACAAGGTAATAAGAGAATTGCCTAGTTTTCAAAATCACTTGTTTTTTAAACTCTATTGATGCATGTGGTTAGTAATTTTTAGAAAATTGGTAATATTATATTTATAGTGATAGAATGGGAGGAAAAGGATCAAGATTGAAATTCTGATTCATTTGTTGATATTGGGACTAAAGGTCTGTTGTTTCTGGTCATGACAAAATCTAACTAATTGTTTCCAAAAAAGGCTCCAATATTATGCTTATGCCTATGTGGAGCCATTTAGATCTATCTATTATACTAAGTATATATAGTGAAAATCCAATGGTATTATAGCCTCTTTTAGCTTGATAGGAGAATCAGATAGAATGGACCTTGGAGGCTTTGACAGTTGATGTTACAGGACTTCGAAAAGTATGTGATTTGCTTTGTCTACATTGTGGTAATTTTGGCGTCTGAATGGTTTGCAGTGGTAGAAGCAACGACTGGTGACTCGGACAAAGAGGATTTGAACTCAAGGGACTCGGATGAAGGTGATCTAGCTGAATCTGAGGAGAAGGCATGGTTGGGAGAAGGAGGTGAAATTGTCGAACCCCATGTAGGTATGGAGTTCGACTCGGAAGATGATGCTAGGAGATTCTATAGTGACTATGCTAGGAGGGTAGGGTTCGTTGTGCGCGTCATGCAACGCCGTCGTTCCGAGATAGATGGTAGAACTCTTGCTCGCCGGCTCGGATGTAACAAACAGGGCTTCTCCCCACACACAAAGGGCATGGTTGGGCCCGAGAAGAAGCCACGGCCTAGTGCACGCGAGGGTTGCAAGGCAACGATACTATTCAAGTTGGAGAAGTCTGGGAAGTGGGTGGTGACTCGTTTCGCCAAGGAACACAACCATGCTCTAGTTGTCACTGCTCAAGAATACACTAATGTGGTACGCCTATGTGATCCTCTATTCGTGTACATATTGTTACTACCAAAAACTATATATTTTGATTATGCTTTCATCAATGCAGCTCGATAAGGACAAGCGGATCCAAGAACTTGCACGAGAGCTGCAGCGGCAAGAAGAGCTATGCGCTGAGTATCGGGAGAGTCTGATCAGCCTTCTTTCGACCGTCGAGAGCCAAGCCTATCAGATGTCGTCGAAAATTCTTGCAGTGGTTGAAAGTGTTAAAAAAGCTGAAGCAGAAGCTCTTAGTGAAGCACTAACAATAGGATCGAATAAATAGTTGTATGATGCAAGAGTTATGTTGATGTTGTTATTTTAGGTATATATCAAGATATTTTGACTCTGTTATGTTATTACTACTAATAAGAGTGCTACCCTTGTTGCAGCAATTGTATAATTTGTAGTATTGATTTATATTGAAGAAACTATTGAGGTATAAACACTAGTTTATATACTAGTTTATACCTCAAAGTCAGCGGAATTTAAAATCATGGAAGGTTAGCTGGAAAAAATTCATGAACTTTGTTCTAATTTGGATGATATCATTTTAAATTAGCTAAAAATTAATGTAAATTTGGATTTGTTTGCAATAATCCAACTAAAAAAACCTTGTCTCATGATTGTGTGTGATTTCTAATCAAAACGATGCTATTTTACCATTAATATGCGACATTGTTTGTCTCACCAATGGTGACGTGGACATGATTTTTTGATTGTCATAGTATCAAATAGTACAACCATACAAAAAATATTAGTATTATTGATAATTGCAAACAAATCAAAGCTTCATAGTTTTCTCATCTGATATTATTATAAGTTGTTGAGTAGAATTTGACCAAAGTTCACAATTTTTTCCAAGAATTTTCATTGAAGTATCGATGTTAGTAATTTGCCTTCAAGTATATGTGAATTCACATTAGAGTGATGCGTATATGTTTGGAGCATGGGATTAAAAAATCATGCAATGTTCTTAGCTTCACAGATATTCTAGTCAAGCTTTCAAATTGATCACAAGTAAAATAGTCCAAATCCACAAATTTGATAAAACATGCATTATTAACAAGTGACATGATAAATTTGATAAAACTAACTATTTTCCAAACCAATGTCCACTTGTGAGCATTTTACTCTGCAAATCATCTATGCCTCAATAGTCATCAATGGAATGGATGCTTCTTCTAAGTAAAGAAAATCCAATCACTCACTCTGCATATTAATCTTCAACCAGCCCTTAACCTTATATATCCACATTCACATACTCCACCCTCCTTCCTTACTCATCCTCTTCGCACCTCACACTTTCTCCCATTTCCCATTTACATCGTATGCATTTGCCAACACAACTCTCCAAAGCTCTCCCATGTCCCCAACGAGCACAGCAGCACTCAACAAACATCAGACCCAGCCAGCACTGCTATCTTCTTTTCGTCACTTTTTCACTTGTTTCTGCCCTGCCACAAAGCTTACTGTCTGAAGATATGATCAAGACTTGCCTCATCAAGACAAAGGTCCATATCCATCACTAAATCTTCACCAAAACCAAACCAAACTCATTAAATCTACTTCATTGTCATCCAAGAATCGGACCAAAGTGATCACCAATGTCCCATCTAATTCATCCAAGTACAAAACTAACTCATCAAGGACACATAATCATCAAACTCCACCATCAAATCAAAGCTCAAGAAACTTAACTCCACCGGAAAAATCTCCCTAAATTCGACGCTTTACAACCACGAAAATCTCAGATCTGAACAAACAAGCATCCCCTAAGAACAAGTCTATGATGAAGCCCCATCATTCAAAATCCCACGTTAAGTGCCCTTGGCACCAAATCCCAGAAAAATTCTAGCTGGATCGATCAAGAAGATGCTGACAATTCTTTGGTGTCAGCATTCAAAGAACTCCAATCAAAATACCAAAATCAATTGTCCCATCGGAGAAAATCTCCAATCATCAAGAATCTACCTCACAAAATATTCTCAAGAAACCACCAAACACTTCAAATTTCACCAAAAATGGGAAAACTAAAAAATATTCAGAATCGTAATCATACGGCAAGAAGCAGAGATTCTTTTGCAGACAATCTCTCAATTTCCTTTTTGAGAAAATTAAGTTTTGTACAAGATGGGAAAGAGGAAGAGTGGTATTTAGAAGAGAATAATGAACTTTCTATAGAAATTGAGCAAGCCATAGCAAAGACTTCAATTTCAGAAGCAATGGAAATGAGTGAAGAAAGAGAAAAAGGGGAAGGGTTTTTCTTTCCTGGTTGCAGACGGCGAGAGAGAAGAAGAATAAAGTTATTCTTGATGAACAGTGAAAAGCCAGATTAGCTATCGCAGGGTAATGGTGTGATAGCTAACCTGGCTAAAAATGTGTTTTTAGCATGGGTTTGGGCAATCTCACGAGCTTTCAAGATTACGGCAAGACCCTTATCTACCCTATCAAACATACCCTTAAGTCTCTTATGTGATCATTTCCTCTTTTTTTTCAAAAGTGAAGCAGCTCGTAGAACCATTCGATCAACCTCATCGAGATCCTCTGCCTCTACATCTCTGTTCAGTGATTTCCCCTTTTTCATATCAGCAGATATTTGGCACAAATGTTCTTCGAAATCGTCATCCTCTGCCTCACCCAGTACCGGAAACTTTTCAAACTCGTCCATGTAAAGAGGCTTTAAATCTTTCCCTTCCGTCTCCGCTTCCGACTCCGACTCAAAAATATCAGACAGATCTTCAGAATCCGAAACCATATCCAAGTCTACGCTCGAATTGGTTCCATTTTCTTCACTTTTAGTCAATAGTTCTTTCAGCCTATCAGACCCTTCAAACTCTCGATTGGGATGGTTCCCGGATTCTAGATCACCAGCATCATTTGCCTGTTTTTCTTCATTCGTCGTAGGTTCACTTCCCGCCTGAGCTTGAAGCAGCTCGAGTTCCTGCTCCAATCTTGGGATATATCTCTTAACAGCCCTCAGAGCGTCCCTATATCTCGATTTATCCAAGGCCTACAAAATCATAGATGTGCATTAACATTACAAAAGCAAACAGAACAAAGGCAAAAACTTGTACATCTGGTGTACAGTGCACCCACTCAATTAGGGCTTATTAATTCCCAATTAGGATTTAATTATGACGGATGCACTATAGTGTTCCCGAACAACAAAACCAGTGTTGAGCAAGAAATGAGTTTTGAATAATACTACCTTCTTTCTCGATAGGGTTTCCCTTGGAGACATTATCTCGGTCGGGGGTTGGGTATAGTTCTTCCCTCTGTACATGATTATGGTGTTATCTTCCTGAATATCGAGCACAATCCCACCGCTCAAACGCGCCAGCTCTGAGGCAATCTCCTTCACTTCCTCAGGGGAGAAAGTCTTCACGATGACCTTCAATGTCTGATGCTTCTTCCAGTGCAAGTGCATGTTCAGTATAACGCCTTGATATAATCCCCGTCTCCCAACAGGGACATAATTTTTGCTCTTCTCGCCCATCTTCAAAAAGTAAAAGTGTTCTTCGGGTGTCAATATTTCAGGGTCGTGCATCGTGTCCGATGTCTCTTTAGGCTCGATCTTTCTGAGGGCTTCAAGTAATCTTTCCTCTTTCCTCCGAGCCTAGGTGAAGCATTAACGTGTTGTGAGGATCTCAAGTAACAAATAGTTTCAAAATCATCCATTTCTCTTAAATTCAATCAAGCCAGGTATAATCACAAAACTATTAAAAGGCTCTATCATGTATGTAATGATCACGAAGGATACATAAATTGTGATCCAAACTATGACTATAGACCTTAAGAATTCCTGAACGATATAATCGACATTGATTGAGGTCAAAACCACCCGATTTTTGTTTGTTTATGACCCACATTTTAACTCAAAGGTTCAACAAAAACACCAACTTCAAAGCATGATCCAATTCAAAATGTTCACTTCATAAACATCCACTCAATCAAGCAAAGTATAATCAAAGAGACCATTCAAATTCGCAACTATGAATGAAACCTGTCCATAAATCACTAAAATGGACTCCTAAAACCAGTTCACCTTAATAAGTAATGAACGACAATAATCAACAGTTATCGGCACAATAAACACCCGTTTCTCATATGTTCAAGACCTACATTTCAACACCTAAACAACAACATTGATCCAATGCCAAATTCCCACTTCCACTTCATAAACATCCACTCAATCAAGCAAAGCATAATCAAAGAGACTACATAAATCGATACATGCAACTAAATGAGATTCAAAGTTTAAAAAAAAACACCTTCATCAATTTGTAGAGGATTTTCTCTTCCGCAGTCATCCTTTCAAAGGTTTTCTTCTTCTTATACCTGAATAACTTCAACCACTTCACCACAGCTCTCTTCCCTTTCAATTTCTTCCTTTTCGTTACCGGACCAGCACTATTTTGCCCGCCCTGCTCCACCTCAGGCTCCGCATTTCTCAGAACCTGACCCGAATGGAACGATGCGACGCCGCCAAATTTACATATTTGCCCTGCAGTCACACATTTCGCGGCTGCAAGAGGTGTGCTGCTGCTAACGATCCTGCCATACAACGATCGAAATTAATTATACTTTCACTGAAATAATTAAATATGATTCAACTGGTGGTTGCACACTGAATTTTCACAATTGGGGAAAGGAAAAACTGAAGAAATTAATCACCTGGAGGTCTGGAATATGAAATGGGCATGAGGCGAAAAGGGAGCGAAATTGGAACGGAGATGTTTGAGGAATGGGAGTTTAGATGCTAAATTTCTCACCGCCATTTTTCTTTTGTTTTGCCTTCCGATTCACGCTATGTTCATCTAAAGCTAAAATGTGAATTAGGCTTTGTTGTTACTATTGCCTTCTAATTCTAAGAGCATCTCCAATAACCGGCGTCACCACCGCGACGCAGATTTTTACCCGACGCCGGTTTGACGCCGAACCATTGGAACCGGCGTCGGCGAAATCGGCGTCAAAATCGGCGTCGCCATGCCGATTCCCGCGCTGACGCTGGTTCCGACGCCGATCCTCACGGGCGCCATTGTGCGTCCCGGATAGGCGCCAAACCGGCGTCGGATTTAATTTTTTTTTTTTTTCGAAAACACTATATATACGCGCGTTGAACGGAGGCTCATATTCGACTGCAAAAGGATTTAGTTGAAGAGTTGTGGGCGCGGATGATTGCAAGGCGTTAGTTTTTATGCAAATTTATGTAATTTTTTAAATGTAATTTTTTTAATTATTGTACTTTTTTTTAAAATTAATGTACTTTTTAAATTTTAATATTATTATTCGAATTTTCCGTATTTGTCTCGTAAATTAAATTTCGTATGTTGATACGAGTGTAAATTAAATTATATAATTGTTATTAGTGATGTGGATAGGTAGTGTGAAGGCTATGTGAGGGCTATTTGATGTCCAGTTGATGTGGCAAGCTGATGTGGCAGGAGAATTGTAGTGCTGATGATGTGGCAGTGTGAAGGCTATTTGATGGCTATTTGACGTCCTAACCTATTGGAGATACTCTAAGACTCCTGCTCCATCACTCACACCAAAATAAAATAATATTATAAACATGTAGGTGATGATAAGATTTTATAATATTATTTTATTATATTGTGAGTGTTGGAGTAGGAGATCATTTTCGATAGGAGTCCCGGTGTGTCCCACATTTTAAAAATGAGATACTCCCTCCCGTCCCATTTTAGGAGTCTCGGTTTGTCACACATTACGAGTATTGGTTAGAATATTTCATAAATAACAATAGGTCATATGTTTCACAAACATTATTTCTCTCACATTTTATTATAAAACTAATACTATATAAAAATGAAACTAGCATTCCACTATTCTTTTGCACCAACTTTTCTTTACCATTCTTAAAATTTGTGTCTAACTCATATGAAATTGTTACAATTCCACTATTATTTAATCTTTTTCTTCTTTCACTTCTTTGCTTTATTCTTATCTTCATTTCACTCGTTAAATATAAATTTGTTAAATTTTGTGTTCAATAAAAAAGCTTCAGTTATAGCTGAATGGATGGAATACTTCTTTTCTTTGTCTATAAAAAATAGGGATATTGGTTTATAAAATCATGAACTTTGGCCAAAATTTGGTATTTCTCACAAACTTTAAAATTGGTCTAAAATATCATAAACTTTGCACTTTGTTTGATATTTCTCACGGCATGTCTATCACCATATTTGACTTACTTACGAGGCTTTTTTTTATCATACTTGACACAATTAAATCAATGTGTTTTTCTACGAGACTTTTTATCCTACTTGTTATGAACTTAAAAAGTGATTTAAAATATCATAAAACGAATCACGGTTGCCCACGTAAAATAAGATTTTGATGAAAATATCTTATTTGGGTTAGTCTTATTTGGGTTAGTTTGAGAAATACCAAACAAAGTGCAAAATTTGTGATATTCTATGTCAATTTTAAAGTTCGTGGGAAATACTAAATTTTGGGCAAAGTTTATGGTTTTAGGCACCAATATCCCTAGAGAATATCATATGTTTCTCTTTTAATTTATCCACTAAATTTAGTCTTATACTCAAAATTTATGTCGTCCACCAATAATAATATTTTGATGTATAAAAAAGTATATAGTAGTAATAAATATTTTAAATTAGTGAAATGAATATTTAGTGATAGATGAATGAAATAATATTGTTTTTGCAAATAAGATACGTTTATAATTTGTTCATCTAGTCGTAGACAATGTTACATCAATATTTTGATATTGAATCAAGGGGCGCAGTTAGCAGTGAAGAGCTATGGTGAGGGTTTAGGGTTCAAATCTTGTCTTGTTGGAAGACTGACGGTCTTGGAACACCTATGTAAAAGAAATATGTAAAAGACAATAATATTATTGATGACACATTCTAAGACTATGTTTATCAGCAACCACTCAACCCAATTATCAACTTTTTCAATATTTAATTAATTTCTATCTCTTTCACATCATTAATATTCATCCAAACCATCCATACATTTTTATAGTTTATCAATGATCACCCAATAACACTATTTATTTTTATTATATTTTATAATAATACTATTATATGAAATATTACTATTAACACAATAAACGACAAACTAAAAATTATGAAAACAAACAAATAAAAAAACATAAAATTATAAAGAGAACATATGTTAGTGTACAAAACTATAGCAAAGTGGTCTTTATTTATAAAGGATGAAAATTATGAATTTTGATATAATTTTTAAAAATAATTTTTTAACATAACATATAAAAGATATATAAATTTTATAAAAAATAAAATACCAACCAATGAGATTACATGACAAAAGAATGACATGGCAACCAAGTGGTTGGAATTTGCCCACCATGCAACTACGGTTAGATAGAAAGGGAGACCTTCAATTCCATTTTTTCTTTTTTCTTTTTAATTGTGTCAATTTTAATTGTGTAATTACATGGAGGTTGACCTTCACCAATAGATAAATAAACTTGATCTAAGAGGCCGATCTGAAAAGTTACTATTTCATCTTTAGTCTTTCCTAAAAAATTAGCTCACTTTCAATTTCTATGGAGTAAATTTTTTTACCACAAATTACACCACTAAAAATAGTATCACTATCCGATAACTACTTCAAAATCTTTATTTTTGTTAAAAAAACGTGAAGTTATAAAAATCTAGTACATTTTTAGAAGATGAAGAAAATATTATTTATCGAGTCTATATAATTTAATTAAAGACAGTTGAACGTACCAATAGAAAAAAAATTTAAAAATTCTTCTAATATAATTTAACTTAGTTGCAAAATTCATCCAGTTTCCTCCTAATTTAATATAATTTATTATTATTTTTATTATTATTACATACAATGTTTTGAAAATAATTTAAAAATTATAAATCATACTTAATTTCAGTATAATAAATAACTATAATTAAATTTATCATAATTATAACTATATTATTATAATATTTATATATAATTTTTATTATCATAAAAACAATTAATAATTTATTAAAAAATTAAAATAATTGTATACAAATATAAATCATTACAATAATAAATAATAGTTACTATTAATTTATAAATTAATAATTAATCAATAAAATCATAGTGAAATTTTAAATTATTAAATTATAATATCCGTACATATTATAATTATAATAATAATAATCATATTTATTATTATAATCATTTATGATTATATATTAACTATAGTAACAATTATATTATTATATATTATGATGGATGATCCATATTTAAACTATCCATCGTAATAATAATATAATAATATAATTATTATCATTTGTAATTAATAATTTATTAAAATTTTATATTATTATAAAAAATAATAAGTACTACTGATGTAAATCAAATAATGTTAATTCTATTCCAAGATTTCTCCTATTTTGTATATTTAAATCATCTATCAATTGATCATTAAAGTTTGATTATTATATATTAGTTGATAGATGTACATGTGGAGTAACTACAATGAGCCAAAGCGGTGGGGTCTGATTCAAAGTATTCGTTGCCTATCAAGACAATGTCCAAATTCTTTTATCTTACCACTGTTATCTTCGTCTTTGAAATAGCTTCGCGTGGGTACCTTGTACGCCTCAATCGGAGCTCGGATGAAGAAGTTATGGCCATTTGATGAAGGCTGCGCGGAGCAGTGCAAAAACGTCAAGGTCCAGTAGAAACTCCCAAGTTGGCATTAAAAACGCTCGGGTCGGGAGTTTTTCTCGAAAACTGCCAAATTTTAGTTTTGAAATTGGTTTCTAGAGCAGTTTTTGAGGCATTCAGGCATATTCAGAGAGGAGAAAAGAGAGAGGAAAAGAGAGGAAGAGAGGAGGAAGAAGAAAAGGAAGAAATTTCGGCCAACATTCCGACGATCCGTCTCCAAATCCCAATTCCACTTAACGAGAGCATGCTTCCTATGGTTTTTGTTGCAAATTCCACCATGTGTTTAAGCTAAACTCTCTATGTTGCTCCAAGTTGTAATCTTGACTTTGTATGAATGTTTCTACACCATTGAACTCATGTGTTTGTTACCAACAATGTGCTCAATGTTTATACACTATGTTTTTGGCTAATAATGTAGTGTTGTTCTTTCCTTTTGATAAGGCTAATTTCATGCATTGATTAAGGGGTTAAATTCATGCATTTACGGGGTCTAACACATCTTTTTAAGCCAGGTGTGTAGAGAATTCGCCAGGTCCAGGAAAAAGAGAAGGATGTTTGCATGGCGCAAGGAAATGGCGATAAAAGTGAGCATTGTGGAAAAATGACCAGACGGAGGAGATCAAGAAGCTGAAGGGCAGAACGGAGATTTCTGCGAAAGCTTCTAGAAGATCAAACCCGCACCTATATAAGGAGGAGAGCATGCATTTTAAAAGAGGAAAAGAAAAGGATAATCGAGGGAGGAGACTTTTAGACAGGGAGCTCTCGTCTCTCGGCACTGTTGGCTCTCCAGCTCACTCGCCATACTCTACACACTTGTTTTATCGGGAACTTGAGAGGTTTTCGGGTTTCAATTGCTGTTGGGTAACACCGTCCTTGAAGAGGGCGAAGATACAATTTATTGCTTTCGTTTTAGTTTGTTATCATGAATTTCACCGAGCTTCGCCGTTTTAAACTCGGCTCTGTTTTCTATTGAATTTCCGTTATCTATGCAATTTTCTGTTTCTGAATTTACTTTGCTGATGTTGATTTCGATCATGGATGCATTTGGTTTTGAGTTGCCGTAGTTACTGTGATTTCTGCGTTGGTTTACTGAGTTTGCGCAAAAGTATTGGAAGTTTGTGTTGATCGGAGCAGATCTGTTGAATCGAAAGTTATGGAGTTGATTTTGTTGGTTGTTGGGTTCGGAATGCTTGGATCCGGAGTGGATTAAGCATCCGACGTCTGGATCTGAAACAGAGTTGATCGTGGTTGATGCCTAGTTTACGTGTTTTCGTTTCATTCCGTCTAGTATATGTAGATCTGTTTTATTTCCGGCTAATAGCCAATTTCCGACGTCCGCACTTTTACATTCTGTTTGAATCTGGAAATATGCTCTGTTTTCTTCATGTCCGCGTGTGATTCAGGTAATGAAATGCAGGTAGTTGTTATGTAAATCCTTAGTTTGTTATTTGCAGCTTTTATTCCGTACTTGCTGTTTCTGGACGATGGTCCCCGCTGTTTACTCACTCTCTGTCTAGCTAGATTAGGAATCTATTTGCTCGGTCTAAGAAGTTAGTTTAATATCTCACAGTTATGAGAAAGTTAAATGTGAGCATGATATTTTCAGTTTCCTAGGTCCAGAGTTTAATTCGTTCCTAGGTCTAGTAGTAGTTACACCTCAACCCAAATTTGCGTGGCAGCAGCCATTCACCATTTCCAAGGTCTTCTAAATGCTTTCTTACGCGTCCATCTTCGTGGGATCGATCCCTGCTTCCCTGTACTAATTCATAGTATAGCGGGTTGAGGGTTTTGAACGCGGAATCAGTGTGTCCAACGACTGAGATTTCTGATATCCTCTGAGTTCCTAGACCTCGTGATCTAGCGGATTCTCTGGATCTGAGAAGCTTGACCTATCATTAAAAGCACACACGTTTCCAAAGCGAGTTTCACCTTTGCTATTGTCTCTTTAACATAGTTTAGGAATGTTTGATTGTCGGTATACTATTGAATTAGAATTGTTCAGAGGATAATTTGATAGTGGATTAAGTAGGTGATCATAGTATATGTTTATTTCTCCAGCGCTTCCGCATGAGTTTATAAACATTAAAGATTGGTTCATAGGTTATGTGTTCAGCTAATTCTGAACTACTCATTGTGTACATGTTCAGTGTATGTGATTAGGTTGATGTTTTAATCCCTTCATATGTTTCATTGTTAAAGGTATGGAACAATACAAGTCTAGTGAGCAACTTGGAGTGACATATTTTCCCGTTTAAATAGTCTTTCTTTAGTTAACTTGTAGCTTTATTTTGTCATTAACTTTCAGAAATCAAAATTCAAATCTTTGTATGCTTTTATATGCTCTTAAGTGTAAACAATCTTTACCTCACTGTGGATCAATACTTGAAATACTACTACGACAATGTAATCTTGCAGTATTGTAGTATTATTAGAGTTAATTAATTAAATTTGATAATTTGTGTGAACTGGTATAGATACTCTAAAATACGCATCAACTACTATATTTATAGTTTGGTGTTTAAATCAAATATAAAATATAAAATCTTTATATTTTCCGAACACTGGGAAGTAAAGTTATTAGGAATCATATTCTCGGAATTCATATTCCCGGAATTCATTTCCCAAGATCATTTTCCTTGTCAACTTTACTTTTCCGTCAACCAAACATTACTTTACCGTTTTTAATTCAACAATTTACGTCATACTTAAACTTATTTGTATACAATTGTCGAAATCGAAAATAAATTTTTTCTATGCATCTACTAAAATTCAAATCCAAGTCCAAAATAAATGTCTAATACTATTTACTTATTCTTGATAAGTTTAAATAAGATATTTTATCCAAAGAATCGAAATTAAGCATTACCCTATCGAGAATTTATAATTTAAATATTATTGTAAAATAATGTTATTACAATGAAGTATGATTATTATTCTATGAAATAAAGAATTCATTATACGAGCTAATGTAATCATTAATTTGTTTTAATAAATAATATAATAATGCAATCTTTTTAAGGTAAAATCAATTAACCCATTTTATGTTTGAAAAATCAGTTAATTCCACTAGACTACTTAAAACTATTTAGTTAATTCCATTAGCAAAATAAAAAATAAATAATCAAACTAAGGAAATTAATTTCGAACCATCGAACTATTATTCTAATCGTTTAAAATAAAGAAAATTATTGAGCTATTGACATTATTTAAAACTATTTAGTTTATAATTTTGGGGTTTATGGCCAGATTAAATCTTGATTTTCTAAGCACGACAAGATATTTGTTTATCTTAATCGTAAACAAATTTTATTAGTGAGAGTTCGTTTGGACTGTGCCAGCTGAAACAACTAACTTGCCACGAATAAAGACTTCCTAGTTGAATTACAATCCATTAAAATTTTTTTAGGATTATATTTGTCAGTAGTTATTTCAAATTAATCGATTAGATAAGTAATTTGTTAAAAACCTTTTGGTTTTATCTGTATTTTTATCCACAAATAAAAAACAGCAATAAAACCTCAAATTTTGAAAAATGTTATTCAACCATGTGCCCTATTGATTTTAGATAAAGTGGGCGAGTAAAATCGGAGATCCAATCAATTTAACAAACGAAGAAATTGCCTCAAAAAATTATTAGTATTTGGAAAAATGAATGTGAAGGTTGAAAAATCAGGAACGAATCAGATTCAGGCGAGTGTTACCGACGACTACAATTTCACAAGGTTTGAGTAAATTAATTGGCTGGATCGAGATAGATCTTGCCAGTTAAAAATTTCAAAAAAAATCTTAAAACATGAAAGAATGCCAGTTAAAAATTTGAATAACTTGTGAATGATGAATTTGACGGTAGAATAAGGGCCAGAAAAATCATGAACGAATCAAATTCAGGCGAGTGTTACCGACGATTACAATTTTGCAAGATTTGAGTAAAGAATTGGCTGGATCGGGATAGATCTGAACACAGTCAAGAAGCTGATCTTGCAGATAAGAGTTTCAAAACATACCTTCAATTGTATACAAGGATAAATCATAAAATTTTCAAAAATGTTATCCAACCATGTGCCCAATTGACCAAGTAATTGAAGATCTATTGGGCGAGTAAAATCGGAGATGCAATCAATTTGGCAAACGAAGAAATTGCCTCGAAACATTAGGATTGTTAAGGGACAGAGTGCGTTTGCCATTAGGTACAAATAAATTATTGGAAAATGAATGTGACGGTAGAAAAATCAGGAACAAATCAGATTCAGGCGGACGATTATAATTTCGCAAGATTTGAATAAATAATTGGCTGGATCGGGATAGATCTGTACCCAGTCAAGAAGCTGAAACCAATTTCCAACAAACTAACAAAACATGAGAGAATGGAAGAGACTTTGCATGAGAATCTGAGTGATATTGTATGTATAAATAAGGAGGAGAATTAGGGCACAGATAAGATAACAATGTTGGGCCAGGCCTACCTTCAATGGACTGAAAATATGAAAGCCCGCTATTTACCTAAATCTATCAATTACTAATTTACTTTCTAATTCAAAGATATTTATCAATTCTGGATGCAAAAATAAAAGCCACCCTCCAATTCTGAAAGCCCGCCTTAAATTTTTACTTATTTTCCGCTTTATTTGACAACAAATTCAACAATTTTTAAAAAAATTAATAATTATTTTTTATTTCTTAGTAAGGATGTTTCACTATTCAATTATACCGTCTTAATTATATGTTGTTAATGTATGTTTTAAATAGATAAAAACTAATTTGATAGACCAACCAGAATGAAAAAAACAACTATATTTTGTCAATGAAGGGAGTATATTGTCAATTCATTCTAGGTACTCAGCATAAGTTGGCTAAAGTTTATATATCTGGTTTAAACCAATAAGATAGACAATTAGGTACATGAAACATTTGAAGTGTTATTTATTTTTATAATATACTGTAATATGCAATTCTCATTGACTATAGACTATAGTAATACTCTATTCATTCCGTAAGAGTACGTACTTTGGTTGAATATGAGTTTAATACATAATTAATTAAGTAAGAGAGATTAGGAAAAAAAATATAATTAAAGTATTGTTAGTAGAAAATGGATCCCACTTTTTAGAGAGATCAGAGTTTCCAAAATTAGAAATGCATACTCTTGTGGGACGGACTAAAAAGGAAAAAGAAAATACTCTTACGAGAGTAAGAGAGTACTAATTTTGCATTTAAATTTATTTTCTTCATTTTTTTTTCAATTCACGCATTTCTATCCTAGCATTTTTAAGTTTTTATATTTTTATATCTGTGATTATCAATATGAGGAAACTTGTGTCCTTTATTTGGTATTTATACTTTGATAAATTTCATTTCTATTACCTACGAATTATACTTATCTTTTACTTTTAAAATTGTTCTTACATGATTTCGCTAAGCTTCTTATGTGGAGTATATATATAGACATGTAAGTATATAGTATAAAATACTAACAAATAATTATTCAATTTATTCATGTTCTCTTTTGAAACGTTCCCAAAAAAAAGTAAAAGTCATGTTTTAGCAAAAATCAATCACTTTTAATTGTTAAATAATTTATTGATATTATAACAAGGGTATATATTATAACTTATTGTTATATTATTGTTACAATTACCCTTGAACGTTATTATAATTAAAGAGAAAAAAATTGACAATTAAATCACAGTTTTTAGTTGACCTCTGATTTATCCTACAACTTAGAAAAAGTTAACTAATTAAATCATAAATTATGACAACTTTTTATCAATTGTCCCATAATTTAAAATTTTCGGTGAGTATATGGCATTATTTGGTGATATGACATTTATGTAGCATTATTTAGTGATATGACATTCTGATGTGGTGTTACAAAATAAAAAAAAATGATGAAAGGATTGAACTAAGAATGTTTTCTTTTGAATAAAATCCTTAATCTGAAAATGATGGACTGGAACGACATCGTTTTGAGGGGGTGTTGAGACGAATAAACGACGTTTATGTCCACGTAGGAAAACACGTGTGTCCACATCATAACATAATCGCTGGAATTTTTAAGTTATAGGACAATTGCGAAAGTATGAGTATAAGTTATGATAATTAACAAACTTTGTACATTGTGAGATAAATCAGAAGTCAATTAAAAATTGTGATTTAATTGACAATTCTTCCAGAATTAAAATTAGTTTTAATCCTAAGATTGATAAATGTTATTGATTAATAATTTTTTTCTTTTAATTCCATAATGTGTCCCCTAAAAATGCATAATTGCAATCACTTAAATACAACACCTGCATAATTGCAATCACTTCAAATATTCCCTCCGTTCCAAGGAAGATGACCCTCTCTTTGGACTTACGAGATTTTATGCAACTTTATTTTATGTGTTAAGTGGGGAGAGTAAAATAAGAGAGAATGAATAAAGTAGAGATAAAAAGTTTAGTAATGTGTCGTCTTGGTTGGGACAAAATAAAAAGAAAAGTAAGTTATCTTCAGTGGGGCTGCTGAAGTATAACACCATATTGTTGCATCATGGTTTTGAGATCTTGATTTTAAAATCAAAACCATGAAAGAACTTTTAGTTATCAATACTTGGGGAATCCACATCGTTATCTACTGATGGAAAAACATTTTCATGATCTCTTCTTAAGCGCTAAATATCATGTTTTAAATAATGATGTCAAGTATATTAGTTACATAAGTAAATAAAAGATTCAATCTATTTTATTGAAGAAGTAAAAAATCATTTCACTAGGTACATGCATTCATTCATCCAGTTGTTTAGTCAAACTACGAATTGAATAGTGATAAATATAATTAGATGATTATGAATAATATATTGTACTCAATTTTGAAATTGGACACTTACAATAAGAACTTGAATCAAATAGTATGTCGTTTAAAAAGGAGTAATTACTCCTTCCTTTCCATTATAGTTAAGTCATATTTTTTTTAAATCACTGGATTATAGTTTAAAAAAATATTTTATATCTCTTACTTTAACCTCTTTCCTAAATTATTCTCTCGTCATCTATTTACTTTATTCTTTCTCTACTAAATTTAGTAAACATAATTTCTTTTTTTGGATACATGGTACATTCATCACGTAAGAAATGACTCAACTATAGTTAATGAAAGAACATAAGACTCGACGACAAAAAAAAAACTTGCAAGTATTAATTTGGATACATGGTACATTCATCAACTAAAACTCTTAAATCTCCCATTGAAATTTAATTAAAATGAAAGTACCATGCATATAAACGCAGTGGAGTGAACCTAAAATCACAATCTGCAAGAGTAATTCCCCTAAATAATAAAGAATATATTAGTCCGATAGAGCAATTTGATTTGAAATATGCAAGGAATTTAAAAAACGCTTCATCACGGAAACAAGATTTGCTATTCCATTTTTGAATTTCCAAGCAATTTCCTAAATAAAGATATCACAATAATAGATTAACTAGGGATGTCAATCGGGCCAGCCCACCGGGTTTCGGGCCAACCCTATTCGGGTTGCGGATCAATCGGGTGCGGGCTAATCGGGTTGTTATTTTTTCGGGTTATAAAAGTTCAGCCCTAACCCTAAAAACTCGGGTTTCGGGCTAGCCCATCGGGTTAATCGGGTTGCTACCGATAAAATTAACATGCGGTCAATCCAATAAATAATGGTGAAAATTAGTTATATTTATAAAATGTAAAATATTTAATTATGATAAATTTGAGATATATGCGTAAACTCAAATATTAACATGATCAAATACTAATATTTGAGATTTATGCAACATAAAACATAAACATCAAGAAATTTTAAAGCATGTTTAGAAATTTAAATATATTTTTTTAGTGAATTTGAAGTTTCTAATTCATTTATCTATTATTATATTAATAAAAACTTAATATATAATTTATATATTTAATATATAAAATGGAAAGTTATTTTTTCAGTAATCTGTATTATAAAATAATCAATGAAGTGTCGAATTAGAGTCAAACAAATAGAACAATATAAATTTTATCGGGTTTCCGGGCCAGCCCATCGGGTTTTCGGGTCTGGCCCTAACGGGTTGCGGGTTAATTGGGTGCGGGCTAATCGGGCTGTAATTTTATCGGGCTGGAAATTTTCAGCCCTAACCCTATAAATTTGACGGGCTATTCGGGTCAACCCACGGGTTGCGGACTAAATTGACATCCCTAAGATTAACACTGCAATTCAATCAAAGCTAAACATTTACAATTACAACCCGAGAAGCTAAATTGGAAGTCCAACATTGTGAAAATGAATCCGATCCTTTGCTCCAAACACAAGATTTGCACCCACTTCCTTTCTTTAACATGATATTTTTCTCATATCAATGCCTTTCAATAAAATGGAGTTGACATCCACGAGTTTGGCAGGATGAAGAAACGACGCGAACATAGAGGGATACGGCGAGGCTTGTGTTCAAGCCTCGTTAGCTGCCTGAATAAGTTCCAAGGCAACGTCACCCCTGCAAAAGTTAAGAGTTTTGGCATTCCGAATGCCACCATATATGGGGAGATCATCATCCAGGTTGGCCGTGGCGAATCAGGCCCCGGAAAAGCAGCCACTGTTTGGTTGTATAGTGATTCCGATATCGATCCCGGTGAGTTCTATGTTCAAATTTATGATATTCTAGTTAGTCGTTTGGTCACTTATTTTTGTAATTAGATAGCCTTGAAAATTAGGCAAGATATTTCGAGTAGAGGGTTCTGACCCAGTCCAACTCGGGCTAGCCCACCAGAGAAACAAAGTGGGCATGGACTGGACTTGTTGATTTTGACGGGCTCCAATTAGGCATGTTTACAAACATAAGACCAGCCCTAGGATTAGGCCCACTAGGAGCCCAATCCAAGCCCATCCCACGAACAACCCACCTGAAGCCCACCAGAGTAATTAAGTCTAGGAAACTTACACATAAAGCTGTTCTCCAAAAAGGAAGCATCGACGAGGAAATTGACAGCAGCTCCTGTGCTACAGTTCTGAGGTATGAAGTGGAGTTCAAAGTTGAGCCAGACTTCGGAGCTCCGGGAGCAATCTCCGTTAAAAACGAGCACAAACACAAGTTTTTCCTTCGAAATATATCTTTGCAAGGATACAACAACATAGTTCATTTCGAATGCAACTCGTGGCTCTATCCTTTCCACTTAACCAAACAAGATCGTGTTTTCTTCCCAAACACGGTTAGTTTAGTTAGATACAGCACTTCTTGATCGCTGAATTTTACCGTGATTCGATTTTCTGTGTCTTTTCATCATAAGTGTTATCTCCCGAGCCAAACACCGCCTGCTCTGGTGGAACTGAGAAAAGACGAACTCGTGAGATTGACAGGGAATGGAACTGGAGAGAGACAAAAATGGGAACAAATCTATGACTACGACTACTACAAGGATCTTGGCATACCTGAAAGAAGCCCTGAATATGGAAGACCTGTTTTAGGTGGAACACAGTCGTTTCCATATCCACGTAGGTTGAGAACCGGCCGCCCTTCAAACAACTACGGTACCAGCAGATATTTTTAATTGATTTTGCTTTCAGCATTATCAGCTCAATGAGGAGAGAATAAATATGTGCAGATACTCGGTCTGAGAGGCGACTGCATGGATGGTTCAATACGGATATATATGTACCTCCAGATGAGCGCTTAAGCCAACAGCTCTCTGAATTCACAACAAACGCGGTAAGGGCTGCTGTCCATTTTGTGATGCCTGAAGCAAGTGCGGTCTTCAACCAAGAAACGAGCCATTTTGAGTCCTTCGATCAGATTCATAGGATGTCTCTGAGAAACAGAAATCAATCGGTTGATGAATGGATGTTGAAGCGTTTAAAACACGAACTGTCAGATGAGCTTTTCAAGAAGCTAAAACAAGTGATCACGGAGAAACCTGCTAAGTTCCAGTTGCCTCGGATCGCAGCAGGTAATGCTACTTATCACTGGATGCAAAACTATGATCAGAATTATGACATTTAGAATTTATGCATCGCAGGGAACCAATTTGCATCTATGGACGACGATGAATTTGTACGGCAGATGCTCGCTGGAACTAATCCAACTGTAATTTCATCTCTGCAGGTAACCTCTGAACAACGAAAAAGCCATCGGCTTTGATCGAATTTCTGAAGCCCTTGTTTCTCAATTACACTTATTATCAACACGGATTCACACAAGTTTTCTATATATTGCAGAATTTCCCACCAGAAGGCAGCAATGGAGTGAAGAGTTCGATAAAACAATCCGACATAGAGCATAGCCTTGATGGTCTGACAATCACAGAGGTAGAAAGGACCTCATCTTGATATGAATCCATGCCATGTTATCGATTTCTTTGGGAAAGAAATATTCAACATAAAAGATGATATGCAATAACTCTCACAATCTTCATCTTCTACTGTTGACATGCAGGCAATGAACCAGTGGAGACTTTTCAAGTTAGATCACCATGATTATCTGATGCCATTCTTGACAAGAATAAACAGAGCTGAGGGTGTATGTGCTTATGCATCATGCACGTTTCTCTTCTTGAGAGACGATTGCACACTGAAACCAGTAGCCATAGAACTGAGCTTGCCTGGCTCTTTGTACCATGAGGAAATCAGCAGAGTTTTACGTCCAGCACATGAAGGGACAGAAGCTGCCCTCTGGCAACTTGCAAAAGCTCATGTGGCAGCAGCAGACTCAGTTTACCATCATCTAGTCAGCCACTGGTGAGCTATTTCACTCTGATCTTAGTATTTGAACCAGTGTCTGAAGCAGTTCACCTTTTTCTAGGCTACATATGCATGCAGTAGTCGAGCCATTTATCATTGCAACTCAAAGGAAGTTGAGTGCTATGCACCCCATTCACCGGTTAGATGGAGCTCTCATCATCTCTGTACAGAAGCTGGAGATTTGATGAGCAAAGCCTCCCTGCAGACCTGATCAAAAGGTATTATTCATTATTTACTGCACAGCCATAGCTTAAATTTATGCGCTTCTCTTACAGTCTTCTGTTCTACGAAAACATTTCTCAGAGGTTTTGCCAGATATAACCCGAATCAGCCAGAAAACATTGAACTTCTCTTTCAAGATTATCCCTAGGGTGCAGATGGACTTGATATTTGGATAGCCATAAAAAACTGGGTGATAGAATACTGTTCTTACTTCTATGAAGATGCCACTTTAAGGTCTGACAATGAGATTGCAGAGTGGTGGTCGGAGATCAGATATGTCGGTCATGGGGATAAGTGCAACGAAACATGGTGGTATGAAATGAAAACAGTGTCTGAACTGATTGAGACTATAACAACTCTAATATGGACTGTCTCGGCTCATCATGCTGCAATAAGCTTAGGACAGTACGACTATGCAGGCTATCCACCAAACCATCCAACAGCATGTCGGAAACCTATTCCATATGAAGGGACAATGGAGTTTGCCGAGCTTCTCATAGATCCATACAAATATTTTCTCAGTATGTTACCTGAAAAGTTTGAGACGGCACTTGGAATAGCTGTGGTTGATGTTCTGTCAAGACGCTTGTCTGATGAAATGAGCTTAGGGCAACAGCCTTCACTGAAATGGATAGCAGATGGAAGGATACTTCGGATGTTCAGAAGTTTCGAAGATGATCTCGAAGAAGTGAAGCAAAGAATCCAAGTTAGAAACCGAGACCCCAAGCTGAAGAACAGACGGGTGAAAGATGATTCCCTGTACGAGCTTCTGTATCCTGAAACATCAGTGGTTAGATCAAGTGATGGAATACCGAGAAGTGGAATTCCCAACAGCATATCCATATGATGTCTTCAAAGATCTTGCTGCTGTAAAATGAAACACAAAATAGCAACGTTGTGTGAATCTGAGAGCAAGTTTGAGTTTGTGATACCATTGAATCTAACTGGACAAACAAACACAAATAAACAACACATCTCAGCATCATTTGCAAAAAAACGTGTCTGAATGACAAAAATAGCAATGCTAAACCTTGTGACCATCGTCAACAGGTGGAATTACAACTGTAGCTTTCAATCTTCTTTAGCTGCAGGAGACTAAAGCCCAGGAAAAGCACTTCATATGCAACTGTACTCAAGTAACTTAACAGCATTCATCTTCAGTAGCCAATCATTCGAGCAGTAAAGATCCCTCACCAAGAATGGAACTGGAAGATAACGGTCCAAAATGAGCGGGGAGCCGGGGATGGCTGCCCAAGTTCTTGAATGGAACTTATTATGTGCCAACGGGTATGCCATGGCTTTCAAGATATTCATCAACTGAAAATCTGTACGTGGAGCATCTTAACCCATCGCAGTGCGTAGAAATTGGACAATAGTTTAACAGACCCCATTCCAGGTGATGCCATGAAAATGATGAATGTTAAAGTTCATCCAGATTAATCATCTCATCATTATTCCTGCATATTACTGATTTCTCCTGCTGCATCTTGGCTCCAGAAAATACTACGGTTTCATCTGTGGCTTGGGCCAAGCACTCTGCTAGATTTGGTTTCCATAAATCAGATTTGCAAACTCTTCTATATGTCTCGTAATCTGCAGCTTTCAGGCCTTCCAATATCATATTTTCCAGCTTATTAGAGAAACATTCTCCAGAATCCATTATCCCAAGAAAACTTTTTGAGACACCAGGAGTCCAGAAAACAACTATAGCACATGTCCTATCCACCATCTTAACATCAAATTCTTCCGAGAAAACATCATGTGAATTACACAGAACGTCTTTCAGATCTTGGGCCGACATTCCCCTTCTAAACCCCCACAAGAATACCAAATTTCTTAAGCTAACCGTTCTACTTTTGGATGTCCAAATTCTCACGTCATCATTGCAAGGATCTCTAACATCACTTGAACATAACATATTGGAACTGCATTGAAGTAAAGCAGGCAATTGGGTATGACCTCCTTCAGGAATCTCTAAAGAGATTTTCAGTATAGAGCACAGTTTAACAAACAACTGGCATACTTTCATAACACTATGCCCATGAACATCGACACAGTCTGTCTTCTCTGCAGAAAAAGGAAGTCATCACTTATTAATTAACTCCTAGGTTTTAATAAACACATCAATACTATCAAAATCAGGACAAGTAGATTATAGGAAAGACTTTCGAGTAAAGTATGTGATTTGATGTACTTGAGTACCTACCTTCATAAGAAACTTCCATGTCTATTGACGCAGAGAACCTACTATCCAGATAGGAAATGGCTGATGACAAGTTATTCATTTCATCAAATAATCCAAGTTCTTTCATAAGATGGTTGACATCGAGTATATGAGGAAAAACCGAAAGCAAAGAACTCGAGAATTCATTTGTAGTTGGAGGAAGTGGAGCAAGGAACTTTTCATGTATGAAGGCAAAATCTGGGGGAAAAATACAACAACAAAAGTGCATGGTGTTAATATGAACATTGCCAGATATTGGGTTCTGAAATGAATACAATGATTTAAAGCAGAGACGGACCGTTAAGTGAGTTGTGCACAACAACCGGCCTCTGAGAAGTAGAAATCAAGTCTATCACCTCTCGAAAGCCACTAACAAGCCTTCTATGCTCCTCTTCCAGACCTTGAATTTCCTTCTACATTGTAAAATGAAAATTAAAAAAATTCGTTGAATCAACATACACCTTGCAACGATCTAGATCAATTTATTTACCACAAGAAGATTCTTATCTTCTTCTGAACTCGTCAAAACAACTTGAACAGCCTCTACCCCTGCTTTTGCCAGAGGACGTACTAGTACAATATTAACAAACTCTTTCAACGCCTGTAACTCATATCCAGAAAATCAAAAGACAGAAAACAAGCATCAAAATGCATCGTGCATGAACTGTAGTTATGCCGGTAAACTCACCTCCGATGTAAGCTGCACCTGGCGTTCACTGCAGACATCTATGGTCAAGGATGGTCTGGAACCATAGTTTTCAGATCTTTCTACTAGTTTCCTCAATGAACTTATCAGATAATCTGCAACTTCAAATGCATGCTTACAATATCAACAGCAAAAAATAGCAGATCATAAGAAGATGTAACATTGCTCACCCCCAGTTTTATGTTGATTGTTACAACCATTCATCCAGTTCTTAACTCGAGTTTTGATCCTTTCAGAAAATATAACATCAGCAACTGACAAGGCTGAAGTAGATAGCAAACCGCCACCGTTCAGTAATACACTTCGAGTTTGAACTGTTGCAGCTGATTCTTGTGCTCTAGACATGTATGATATGCCTGTCAGAAAGAAAATGAAATGTGCCTGGTTCACAATAAACAAGGCAGGAAATAGAGGCAAGCTAAAGAGAAAGTCTAGTTGAGCTACTGTCACATACCATTGTATATGCAAGCATTGAAATCAAAACCTTCTTGCGCCATAGAGGCCAAACACGATGATTGGCATAAAAAACCATAAGATGGCATCCCAGCTTTCACCTCATGCCTCGGAAACAACTGGAAGTTATACCTGCAATAGAAGTGGGAGAACCGAATCTGAAATGCTTCTCATCTAAACATCATCAGATGAATAAATTTTTGCAAACTTTAGCTTCTAGATTATTAGCTACACATGTCATTACAATTCCTGCTAGACAGAAACGGCCACATCCATAACTCTATGAAGGACATTCTGAATTATTCAATGATCACCGACCAAATTAAGCTCCGAAGCCAAAAATCAACAATAATCAATTATCTAATAGGCTATTTACTGAGATTACTATACCAATGCAATGATATTCAAATTCAAGTAAACATTAATGTCTTCGTAGCATTATTAATTTTGCATAAATTGGCTAGAATACTACTCCACTAAGAATGGTAGGAATTTTCACCATCATAATGCCTTCTCCACACAACAACGATAAACAAGTAGGAGTAATTAAACTGAATTGCAGCCGGAAAGAAAATCCTTCCATTTCTGAGAAGTAAAGGAATGCTGAATTCAGGCTATAAAAGCTATGGCAAAGAGTTGAAGGCATACGGATTCGCGATGAGCTTAGAAGCTTTAACCGAGAAAGGGCAAACCGAGAACTGTAGAATCTGAAATCGCTCAGCGGCGCGCTTGGCCTTCCAATAAGCCGTCTCATCCGTGTCAATCGGGAGGCATTTTTGCCACGGCGCGGAGTAGCTGCCGGTCTTCTGCAACGAAACCGCTACGAAATCGGAGCTGACGATGCTTTCCTTGATTTCAGCTAAAGTCTCGGAGAAGTTAGATTTAACCACTTGCTTCACCGGCCGTAGGTAGCGGCGGCGGTGGGCGGCGGCTGTTTGCGAGCATAAATAGCGTCGGAAATACATTTTCAGTAAATAAAATTAGTAGTACATCATTTTCTGTGGGGGTATATACATTGAAATTTTTACCTTTATTTTATTTATTGATTATTGATACAAAACATAGATGTTTACATAATTTTATAAAAAGTTTCGGTGGTGTTTATTTTTGTCAATTCTGTTATTTTTATTTAGATAATGTTAATTATAAAATATTTCATTATATAAAAAATTATACTACTACTATTATTTTATATTGGTATAAAAATTTTATTATTGTTTTATGTTTTGTACGTCATGTAGTAAAGAATTGCGACGTTCAAATACATATAACGAAAAATATTTTTGTATGATTTATGTAAACTTCAAACATTTTGTATTAATGGGAAATGAAGGTAAAACATGTACGAAATTACTTCTATTTTGTGTGTATTTATTTCAAGGGTTAATTTCTCAAAAGATATATACTAGTAGTATAATTTATTTCAGCTAAACAAAAATTTATATCAAAATGAGCACTAAGCTTCTAACTTTTACTCTTATAAATATATTGGAAACTATTTTTCTTTTAAATCTTACTATTATGTAATCGATGTCATATAAATAAAATTGTTCTTTTAATTCTTTATAGAGGATCAACAATTTAGATTCCATCTTGTAGCAATATATATATGGTACGTATATAAAGATAAGGACTAATTAATTTCAATCAAAACGATTAAAATGGAAGGTTTTTATTATTGTTTTAGTTCATTCGAGGGGTTTAAACTCGTATGAACTAAACCTATCTAAATTAATAATTCATGTTATAAACTAAATCTATTTAAAATTAAAGTATCTAAAAACCTTGCTAGCATATTTCATTATGCATTAGGATAGTAAAATAAAATCAATATGATTTTAAAATAAAATCAATATATTTATTATTTTACAGCCAATTATACAAACGAACATTAAAATAAATTCTAAAGATTTCTTTTATAATTTCGCTTTTCCATCACTGAACAATTTTAGATATTCTTTGACTGATTTAAAGTAAATAATATATTTAAATATTTTTTCTAAACATTAATTTATTTTTAATATTTTAGATATTCTTTTTGTTTTAGAGTAAAAATATATTCATTGTCTTGATTCCATGATGGTCAATTGATCATGTATATCTGATGAAACAGTTAAATATCAGAATCTATATATTTTTGTGCAAATTTTTACATAATCTACACTATATACGATTTTGAGTAGATGAAAAAGTAACATTTATTATAAATTCGAAGTCATAATATATCAGATTCTTCCTAGTATAAGTAATAGTACTACTAAACACTCGTTTTGTGGCACATAAATCCATTATTTCCCTACATAATAACTGAAATATTTTCTCCAATCATCAATCAAGAATGAGAACTTGAAGAATCGAATAGTAAATAGATATAGTACTACTTTCGTCCCATACGAAGGCAGGGTTGTGTTTCATATCTTCGCCCCAGCCAGGAAGCGAGAATAGAACTCTTAACGCCTCGGTTGGCTTGTATTCTGGCACGGTGTGTCCAGCCCCCTGCACAGTCGAGATTCAGGTGTCGACATAGTCGATCTCTCAAGCTGACAACAAGTACTCAATCAAAAGTCATGTGTTTTCATACCTTGAGTTGATGGTGAGGAAAGTGAGATTGTAGTCATAGCCTTGAGTGTACCTATGAAGTCATAAAACGAAAAATGTTAGTAGTCGTCATCCAGAAGGGAGAGTCTTGTGTCAAATTGTCACGACACATCGTCTAGTGCAATGTCATTTGGGATCCGAATACGAGCACCTATCCAAAGGATCACCAAAACCATGAAGCACTTTACAAATATGCCAACTTATCATCAGTCAGTTTGACACAAGCTTTTTTTATATTTTCAGTCATAAATATCAAACTCCAAAACAAAAATAGCAGTGTAAGTTTTGTTACATACCCACTAACTTGGCCTTTCACATACCAAGGCCTCCACTCATCAATAATCTTGTATCCCATCGATCTTGTCCAAGCTTCACTTCCCGTAAACGGGACACACATACCATGATCTCCACTGCGACCAAGCAAAGCAATCATGTATAGTTTCGGAAAAAAAGCTGTCGAGTACCTCAAAGCTAAACAGTAGGTAGACAGTGTTTCAAAAATTCATATAGTGTAATTCAAACCTGTATATAAGGGCTTGATAACCACGTGATGTGAGGTTTTTGTGATACTTGATCATGCTCCCGGCATCATGGTGAAATGAAATCCGGTCTGTGCAAAGATCCCACCTTCCGGTTAGGTCTGCCTGTGGGTTCGGGCATGATTTTTAGTTTGTTACTTTGAGAACCAACTTAACAAGAAAATGTAAACCTTACGTTGTCAGCATGAAGAGCCTTCCTAACTGCTTCGTTGTTTTAACCATATGTCCGCGACCTCTTCATCCTGCACATTGATAAGAAAGATGTTGATAAATTGTTTCGGAGAAAATCGATGTTTAGTCTTACCGTGCAAGGGACATTTTCGCCATTCAGAAGCTGTGGCCATGTTGGGACATATCCGTCTCTAACTGGAGCTCTACAGGGCCATGCACGCCCAAAAATTCTTTTTCTAACGGGTAGAGGCATTTCGGTCTCACCTAATTTCCTAAAGCTCAGCGGCACACTCGAGTTCTTAAGTTGAATGATACTTGCCGGGGCATGATAGCATGGCTCAAGAATGGCGACAGCATGAAGAAAATGTAAACCTTACGCTGTCAGCATGAAGAGCCTTCCTAACTGCTTCGTTGTTTAACCATATGTCTGCGACCTCTTCATCCTGCACATTGATGAGAAAGATGTTGATAAATTGTTTCGGAGAAAATCGATGTTTAGTCTTACCGTGCAAGGGACATTTTCGCCATTCAGAAGCTGTGGCCATGTTGGGACATATCCGTCTCTAACTGGAGCTCTATAGGGCCATGCACGCCCAAAAATTCTTTTTCTAACGGGTAGAGGCCTTTCGGTCTCACCTAATTTCCTAAAGCTCGGCGGCACACTCGAGTTCTTAAGTTGAATGATACTTGCCGGGGCATGATAGCATGGCTCAAGAATGTCGTATATGTTTAGGTCATTGAGAGCCTGAAATGACATGAAGATGATAAATACAACATGAAAAAAGTACATATATATCCCAATATTTGACAGATTGAAAACAACTTACTTCATCAACGTTGACAAGTTTGTTCCCACAGTTCTGGCCAGTTGGATTGTAGTAATCACCATTGCATTCAGAGTTGACTGCCTGCGTAGTGAAGCATGATTTGGTCCTTCAAATCCGACTATTGTTCAACTGAAAGTGCAAATACATACCTCTTGTACAATCACATACGTGTTAAGGAAACGTACCTCAAAGAGTTCATCTGGGATAAGGCCCATTCCATGAGCGAATGGTACGAAAGAATTGCCATCAAACACGGCATCAGTAACTCCGTTTCCCACCAGGTACCCCTGCAATATAGGAAATTCACATTATTCTTCATATTTCATGCTTATGAAGAGGAGACATGGTATATGTAATACCTTGAGGTTGAGGATAGGCTTCACACCAGCATCAATTCCTACAAAATTGTGAACAATCAGTTCGTGCACCCTAAACTATCAGAAGCACTTCACATGGTATAAATGACAGTACCATTAGCTACTTCAAAAGCCAAAGTTGGGATATAGATTCCTGCATATGATTCTCCCGATATGTAAAACGGGTTGCTCTGGTATTCCGGGTAGAGCTCAAACCACTAGACGGACCACACACAAAGTTATTCAAGGCAAATATGCAAAAAAGGTGTACAAAAATTAGAAATCCCACAAAAATGAAGGATAGTAGGAGTATTTTTCACCTTGAGGAGAAATGTATGAGAGTCAGAAGCGGTCTTTAGGTCTTCGGTGGTGTAATCGGATTTGTTTGTTGAGTAAGATAATCCAATACCAGCCGGGGATTCTAGATATATCATACTAGAGACTTAGAATGACAAACTGTCAACCTTAATTAAAATCTAGTGAGCTGCTAGTGCAAGGAAGAATTGAGATTTTTAGCAACCAATATGATTGAATTGGACCAGCTGTATGGATTGAGATGCAGCGTGGGGAAGCCACCACGCGGCTCCTTCGCGAAATTGAAGGGTCCTGCAATCGGAACCATACAAGATATTTAAACATATTGAAACTAAAAGAAATCAACCTCTGATAGTCCAAATTCAAACTTCCAATAATGCTACATGGTCCAGTTATGACATATCTGGAAGGAACATCTCAAGAAACGAAGTAAATAAGTGCACTTGAACTAGCAATGCAATGCAGATAAGGAGCGAAACACTCAAGAAAACAGTAAACTTCAGCATTGAACTTCTACAATTCATAGCAAAATGATCAATGCTGGTCCATTTCTTTATTGTGTGCCATACAACACATGATGTTTAATTAATTTGCAAACATAACACAAATAATGATCACATGATCAACTTTGTATCTATCAGATTAACACCAAAACAGAATCTTTACCAAGCTTCTATAAAAGCATCAGACTCAAAATCCTTTTGCTAAACAACAATTTCTATGAAAGCTGAGTCCCACTCCCACACCATTGTTACTCCACCTCAACAACAAAGCCGAGATCTTGCCAAAAACAAGTCCACACCGAGATAAGAAGGGGGTGTCATAATTACCATGCTCGTAGATGAATCCATCAAAGCTAGAGCAACCCGGACCACCATTGAGCTAGAGCACTACATGATCCTTAGATGGATTCCTCTCAGACTCCACAAAATAGTAATATAATTTCTTCTCATTGATGGTGACACACCTATGTGTGTAAATTGAGAAGAAGACCAAAACAAAGAAAAGATTGAATCTTTAACTAACCCAAATAGTGTGACAGAAGAAATCGAGAAGAAAAATCAGTGAAACAAAATAAAGGTTGAATCTTTAACTCAGCCAGAATAGTGTTTGGAAGGGAAACTGCCACTGAATCCAGGGAGCTTTGTAACAAGATTACCATCAGGCGCAGATGATGCTTAATTGAAGGTGAATGCAGTTTGATTCAAAACAAGTAGTAGCAAACAGTGAAAAAGGTAAAAAAGTCTCATATTGTCAAATGGTAAAAAACTGGATATGTTTTTGCTAAATTATCTCTTGAATTTTCAACACACACACACTGAAATCTGAAAAGAGTTGGATCTTTGTATCTAAATGTTGACTTAGGGGATCTAGTTTAGCTTTCAAGCAACGTGTTGGGAGCAAAAGTGGGGAGTATTTTATTTGAGGGAAGCAATATCGATGTATTTGACACATTAGAGCATCCACAATGGGACAGATGTCCCGACGGACTTCCCAAAAACACCTCATGTCACGTCATAAGGGTATCACACTGCACAATGGCAGACATTCCCAAAGACATCCCGACGGACATCCCACAATAATAAAAATTCACAAATTCACCAAATTAAACAATTTACGGAATTAAACAATTTACTGAATTAAAATTTCGACACGAATACGGACGGAGAAAGTGCAATGATAATTTCATTAAATAAAAAAAATAAAAAAAAGTACATTTCAACAAAAAAAAGTAAACAAATTAAATTCTAAATATCAACGACGACTCTTCCGCGTCCATAGCTCTTCAATTATACCGTTCTGAAGTCGAATATGAGCTTGTCGTTGGCGCATGTCGGCAAATGCACGTACTCGATCGGCCTCTTCATGGGGTATCCCTATACGTACATTGGCGGTGGCCATGTCGTGGCTTGGACCGGCAACATCAACATCATCATTAGCCCAATCAGTCAGTGTTGGACCTTCATCTTCGACAATCATGTTTGCATGACTATACATGTGTACATGATATCAGCGATGTTGTCAATATACCACAGCCGTGATGGACCCTTCACTGCCGCCCATCGAGCTTGGAGCACACCAAATGTCCGCTCCACATCCTTGCGCACTGCCTTCTGACGACCCTCAAAATAGATCTTTTTTTCTTCTGTTGCGCATCTGATCGTCTTCACAAAGACGGGCCACATAGGGTATATCTCATCCGCCAAATAATAACTCATATTGTGCTGGTTGCCGTTGGCGACGAAACTGACGGTCGGACCAACACCCATGCACTGGTCGTTGAAAACAGGCGACGACTAGAGGACATTGATGTCGTTGTTCGACCCGGCTACTCCAAAATACGCATGTCAAATCCACAGCCGGTAGTCAGCTACCGCTTCAAGGATCATCGTGGGATTCTTGCCCTTGAAACCGGTAGTGTACACCCCTTTCCAGGCGGCGGGGCAGTTCTTCTACTCCCAATACATACAATCTATGCTGCCCAACATTCTCGGAAACTCATGTTGACTCCCGTGCATATCCATCAGAGCCTGGCAATCTTCGGGGATAGGCTTCCGAAGATACCTATCCCCGAATATCTCCCTAACGCCCTCACAAAAATACTTCAGACATTCGCGGGCAGTCGTCTCGCCGATGTGGAGGTACTCATCGAACATGTCGGCCGCACCTCCGTATGCCAGCTGCCTGATTGCGGCAGTGCACTTCTGTATGGGCGTGTGGCAGGGTTTACCAACTGCATCCTCCCTCATCCTGAAATACTCGTACCGACGCTCTAAAGCTCCCACGATACGCAGAAATAGCGGACGATGCATCCTAAAACGTCGCCGAAACATGTTCTCCCCAAACCGTGGCTCCGGAGCGAAGTAGTCCTCATACAACCGACGGTGTGCAACGATGTGGTCCCGGGTTACTATAGTTCGACGATGGATGGGTCGAGGTACCGTCGGCTGCTGCTGCAAGGCCGCTTGTATCCCACGATTTATCTCCTTGGACGTAGCGGCCCGCAACTGTTCTTTAATTCGCCGGCGTACGTCATCAGCACCCCCACCAGTACCACCTGCGCCGCTACCACCCGCACCACTACCACTACCACTAGCCATTCTAGATATATAAAAGAAACGTAGAGAGAGAGAGAAACTCGTTAAAACAAGTGGTGCGAATGAAATGAAGTTCAACGAGCCGTATATATAGAGTTTTTAAAAAAAATATTAAAAAATAGGGACGTCCGTCGGGAACCCGCAATGGCGGACGTTACAAAGGACGTCGTCGGAAAGCCGCGGATCTGCGGTGTCCGCAGGGGACGTCCGCATCCGTCCCTCCCACGCCTAATGGCGGATGTCCCGAGCGGACATCCGGCATGACGGTCCGACGTCCGCCGCTTGGGATGCTCTTACCTTTTATCATGAAAAAATTTGTGACTTGTGGAATTCATATGTTCATCTTCATAGCATGACAAAGTTAAGATGTATGTAGATCTTGGTAACATGAAAAATATTGTGTGATTGTATGAGTGTGTAGTTTGATTCTTTATTATGTTAATCTGAATTAGAAAAGTTATTAGTTTCGTTCATGGAATCACAATAGAGTTCGTTCATTATAAAAAATTACTCCCCCACTGAAATGATACACTTTTCTTTTTATACTTCTTTTAACCAAAAAATAGTTAACTTTTAATTTTTTGGTTAATAGTAGTATTTTTTTTCTAATGAGGTCATTTTGAGATTTCTATCATTAAATGTTTCACTTATTTTTATTTCTATACTAATTGATTTCAATGACATTTATTACAAGAGTGAACAACATAAATAATACTTCCTTCGGCCAAATTAAGTTGAGTCGTATTTCTTTTTGGATGTTTAAACTAAGTTGAGTCATTTATTTTAACTAAAAACAACACTCAATCACTCTTACTTTATTCCACCGTTTACTTGCTTACTTTTTATTTCTCTTCTACTTTTCAATATAATTTCTTAATCTCCATGTTCAAAAGTTTTGATGCAACTTAATTGGGAAGAAGGAAGCACCTTATAGTATTTCACTAATGAATATCAATAGTCCCTGGATTTTTTATAGCATTATAAAAAGTGAATTACGTTTTACCTAAAATTTATCATAAATCAAATGCGACCCAAATTCTTTAAGGACCCGTTCACTCTCCTTTATAAGAAAATGAACATAATTATAACCTGGCTGATTTGGCCTGGTATGGCCCACATAATTGTAGGTTGTTACTTGTGTTCAGTGATCAAGAATTGTGGACGATTATGATTTTGTGCATTATTAAAAAAAATACAAAACTGCCTGTGAAGACCAAAATAACCCCCCTCAAATTATACCCCCAACTGGCATTGTTTTCAAACTCATCTCACCCAGATCTCTCTCTCTATATATACCAATATCCGGTCAAATATTTGTATCTATACATAGGCATTGTAATAATTAATGTGGAAGTCCTCGAAAATTTGATGTGCAGTGCAAAACGAAAAAAGATCAGTGATGGTAAGGCTGAAAGAGGGGAAATCCAAATTGGCAGGGGCATATACGTCATTTCATAAGATATTATGGCTCAAACAGTGGGATCTCAGAATTGAATATCACCAATTTTGGATGTTTTGAATCTGGCGTATATCTTGTGAACAGTGCCAGCCCAACTACATAGCTAAGACCAACATGTTTTTAAACATGGAAAGTGAATATAAGAAATTCTCCAGTTTTATGCCCTTATCTGGGTATATCAGAGAGAGTGAACGGGTCCCAAATAAATTCTTACACATCTGATGACTTTAATGTAATTTTGCTAGAAGGATGATTGTACTTTTTGGACTCTGTTTTGGTCAAAAACACCCTCAAACTTCTAAGGAGCCATTTGTATTTTTTTTTTGTCTACAAAACCTTTTCATATCATCGCAAAGTCCAAATAAAAAAATGTATTTCACTAAAACCATATAAAAAATATTAAAATAGATTTCACACAATATATATTTAAATTATTTTACACTGAAGCCGCAACATAGAACAAATTTTATACGGAGTATTAGGAATTGAATGTATAAATAAAACTTGATTCTCTCTAAATTTATTTTAGCAAATTATAGATTTACTATGAACATCATAAAAATTTTATTCCATCTTAGTAGTGTTTTGTTTAAAAATAAATTTCACATAATTAAATAATAATTTATTTTATAAGATTTAATGGTATGTATATTTAATCTATCATTTCCATATATTGCATAATATTAAAAAAAAATATTTGGGGATGTCATTAATTTTTAATAGAACTACATTTTAATTATAAAATTTAAATTAATACTATAAACTAATAAATTAACTAATAATAAACAATTATTAATATAATTTTCAACCAACTTTTGTTAGTTTAAATATAAAAGTTAATAACATAAATAATTGTAAGCAATATATGATGACATAAATATTTTTTCTCAAAAGGAACGGTGAAACCCATGTGTTTTGACATTCCATCAGGATTATAATGATATGAGAATAGTCTTTTTTGTTGTATTTATTTCCTCTACTAACACATCCTTATTACTACTGATATGTAAAAAAAAATCTCTAAAAGCATAAACCTTGCCATAATATCAAAAGGTTATTTTGAAAGAAAAAATATCAAAATTTGCCCTTTAATTAGGAGCTTGAGTGCAAAATTTTGGTGCCAATTCATTCTATTATAAAACTAGTCAATCTTCATGGACGGAGTGAATAATATTTATGGAATATATATTCTATTATAAAAATGTACTACTTCATTCTATTATAAAACTATTCAATATTCATTAAATTTTTCACACATTTTATTTTTCATTTCTTAAAATCTTTGTCAAGTTAATTAAAATGAAATATATATTCATGACGGAGCGAATAATATTTATGAACTAATCCATTATTGAAAATAAACGCACCTTAATCTATCAATATCTAAAGTGAGAGTTTTTGGGAAACTTTTTTAAATGCCATTTGTACCCTTTTTGGCGGGAAAGTGGGCAGCATAGCAGCTGTATTTTTATGTTTTTTGTCATAAATCTTGTGTTAATATAATAAATCCTGTACAAAATATTGACTGTAGTATGTTGTGGAAAGTTGTGTAGAGGTAGGTCTATATCTGCCATCTTGATGGCCTACTTATTATATACTATTCTATTACAATATTTACTATTACTATTTACTACTATTACATCCTGTATTTTATTCTTTCAAGCCGTTTCAATGCTCATTTTGACTTCTTTGCAATCCATTCCTGCAAATGAAAAATATAATTAGTTAAAATCCAAGCAAACTTTGAGGATGTATGGAATTGTGTTACTAATACAACATTTTCAATAATTTGTATATCATTTTCTTAATAATAATAATAATAATATAGTTAGTATCCACTGATTATAAAAAGTTATGTAATAATGGTCTGAAAAGTTTTATAATTGTTATGATAAAAAAAGTTATGCAAATAATTATTGCAAATAATATAATCAGTATCCACTGATCATAGTAAGGTATGTAATACTAATCATTAAAAGTTATGCAAATAATCTATGCAAAACATTTTTGATCAAATTTTATTGCTTACCTGTTGAATGAAATTCTTCTTCTTCCTTCAATTTTGTTTGTGTAGACTTGAACAGATTCTCATTCAAGTAATCTGAATATTATGAAATGTAATATGATAGTGATATTATAAGTAATCTGAAGAAGAATGTAATCTAATATAAAAAGGGTATGAAGATAGTTATTGGACTTGATTTAAACTATTTTTTAGTTATGAAATGTGTTACCTTTTAGTGTGCACCGTTTTGGATTTGTTCTAAATTCAGATGCAGACTTGAAAAGTTGGTTATGGAAGAATCACTTCTCTGAACTTTTGCAGTGTCTGTGTAGGTAGCAGCCTATGGTAACCTTTTTGTCTCTCTTTTTCTCTTGGAGAGAGTGGCTGGCGACTGCTCAATCCCTTTTTAGGGTTATAATGAATCCCTTTTGCATTCCTGTAAAATTTGATTAGTTTAAATAGAGAAATATGAATCAGCAAACTCATTTATTGGGCAAGTGAGATTGGCCATTCATTTAATAGCTTTTATTGTCTCATTCATTTTCCAAGACACATCTGGCACTTATGTATATTCCTTATTATTAATTCGGCTCATTTAAACCCTAATATTGGTAATGCAGATTTAACACTCTTTTAAATGCTTTTATACTTATTAAAAACTTAGTAAAATATTATTTGATATATATTTTAAAGGAGATATGTGAAATGTTTTAATAATCATTCTGTTTTTTTGGAAATATGTAATGGTTTACATGTGTGCAGTGCAGGCTGGTTTCCCTCCTCTATAAATACCTTTAATCAGTTAGTTTACAAATCAGCTAGCAACACTCTCATACAAACATACATCCCACTCCAACTCACAGTAGGTAGCTCGGTTTATTGGTAGTTTTATCTCCATTCTGTTCTTATAAAATCAGTAGACTACATGTATATTATCTGTTTCTATTAGGATGGTTTTCATTGCTGTAATGTATATTGTTACCTTTTGGTAAAAGATTTTCTTGGCCTCTCTTCTCTTTCACCGGGGTGTCTTCTTTGATTGCATTATTACTGTGCATATGTGAAGTTTACAGTTATGGGTTGTTGTATAAGATCAGTAGACTATGTGTTTGTATTGAATTCTTTTGATTGGTGTAATATACATTCTTACCAGTTTGGTAAAAGATCTTCTTGGCCTCCCTTTTCTCTGTCTGGTATCTCCCATTTTGTTGCATTCTATCTGCACATGTGTGGAATTTATAGTTATGTGTTGTTGTATAAAGTCAGTAGAGTAAGTGTTTGTATTGGAATTGTTTTGATTGCTATAATATACATTCTTACCATTTTGGTAAAAGATCTTCTTGGCCTCCTTTTTGTTTCACTGATATCAGAGATTTTATACTGTTATATCTGCACATATGTTGTATGTATAGTTATGTGTTGCTGTAACATACATTCTTAACAAAAGATCTTCATCATTTGTTGGTATCATCTTTTTAATGACTAAATGGTTTATAATGAGTAGATGGACTCATTACCTTTCTTTGTACCTTTCATTTTAGGACTTCACTCATGTATTATTCATAGTTTGATAGATACCTGCAGATGAGGCTGTTAGAGATTTAAATAACAGAGTTTTATGAGTTGCATCATTAAATTTCTATGTCAGTAACTGAACAAACTTTCTGTCTTTTTACAGGAGCACTATTGAAATAATGGCTCCATTCATTACCTGTGTTAACAACCTCAGCAAGGCTATTACTAACTCCACAATCAAAGTGAGGTGTGTTCGGGCTTATCAAGGTTTACCTGAAGACAAGAATGACAAAAGCTTAGAATGTGTATTTCATGACTCTAAGGTAGATAATATTTGGAGAATATCCAAGCTAACACCATCTATTATTTGAACTACAGTTAGTAAACAATGTTATACTTTATAACATGTATGTTGGTATTGATTTTCAGGGTACCAGAATTCAAGCTACATTTCCAAACAGTTTAGTCCAAAACTTTGAAAATAAACTTAGGGAAGGAGGGATATTTTGTATTAAAAACTTCTTTGTCAGACCTAATACTCTCAGAAACAAAGCATCAAATCACCAGTTTAGATTGCTAATGAATGTCAAGACAGAGATGGTTGAGGTTACTCATATTAGGTTTTTGAGAGAAATGTTTGACTTCAAGCCCTTTGCCGAAATATCACAATATGAAAATGTTGATGATTCATCCTTCTTTGGTATGATTTTTTTGGTATTGACATTTACTTTAGTGTACTTATTAATTATTAAATCTACTGTCTAATATACTGTATTGAAGCTAATTTATGTGAATGTTAATGACTTGATTTAGATGTCATTGGTGTGATAACTGGACCTGGTAAAGTTATCTCTCAATCTAAGTATAGATTGATTGAGATTGAAATATCTGATGAGAAGTAAGTTCATTACTATTTGGTCAATCACATTTTGTAATCTGCATTTCTTAAACTAATTGTATATCTTTTTTAACAGCCATAACAAACTCTTTTGTACAATATGGGAATCAAATGTTGACTTATACCTGGATCAACTGAAAAAGAGTGAAGGAACAATCCCAATTGTGATTATTCAGTTTTGCAAGCGCAATCTGTTTCGAGGTTATTTATCTTTGATGTTTTGTTACTGTTAAAATTTATTCTTTGTCATTATCTGTGTTAAGCTTAATACTAATTATGTTTTAGGTGAAATTCGAATTTCTACACACTTTCAAGCTTCTAAGGTTGTGATTAATGCTGATGTTAAAGAAGTGAAAGATTTTAGGATGAGGTGGTCATTTTTATTCACTGGATTTTCAAGTCAATTGTTGGTTATATTATATATTACTTATTACTCATTTCTATTTACTTATTACTGAAATTATTGTAATTATGTTTTGTGTTGTTTAGAATAAGAGATGATAGCAGTTTTATTCAACAAGGTTCTGTGATTGAAGGAGGGAAAAGGCTTGGTGGTGAATATGATGATCTACAAGTGAAGTCCCTTGAGGATTTGTCTTGCCTAGAGGTATTGAACAAGTGTCAGATCTGTCTCTGTTATGATATTATGTTTTCTGAATTTTATGTGTAATATTTCAATAGTTTATTTCATTTTGTGGTTCACAGGAAGGTTCATGTTGGGTATTCGGTAAAATCGAGTCAATTGAGTGCCATTATGGGGAATGGTATTTTTTGGCATGTAAGACTTGTGTTAAGAAGGTCAGAGAAGTGGATAATATGTTTAACTGTTCTGGATGTACAAAAACTCATTCTTATGCAGTTAAAAGGTTTTATACTTTGTATCTGAATTTATGAATTTATATATATAGGTCCAACTTCAGTATAATTAAGTAATTTATACCAATAAGTTGGTCTTATTCAGGTTCAAGTTTGTGGTGAATGTTGTTGATCAATCCAGCAATGCATCTTTGTTATTGTGGGATAGGGAGGGCAGACAACTGTTAGGGAGAAATGCGACTGATATTTTAGGGAATGGTGGTCAGGTTTGTATATTTTAAAAGTGGAATTTAGTCTTTTTTTTTTCTATCACGGTGAGTTCTAATTTCATTGCTGTTTCAGTTGGTTGCTCCTAAGGGTTCCATTCCTGCACTTATTGAAGAGATTCTTGTGGGTCAGAATGTACTCTTTAAACTTCAGCTGAAAAATCATATTGAGTATTACAGAAGTTACCCTTTTACTGTGAACAAAGTTTGTAATATCCCTGAAATAGTTGAGAAGTATACTCCTAAAGACTTGGGTGAAGAGATCTTTAAATTTGATACGAGGTTATCTGATCTACTTTTTGGAGCTGATCTTGCTGAGGTATTTATAGTTTGATATTATTCAGTAGCTATATTTTTTATTTTGAAAAAGTTCTTATTGTTTTTTATATGATTTCATTTTACTTATAGGTTTCTCAAAAGCCCTATGTTACACTTGATCTGTCCACTCTTGCTAATGAGAATATCAGTGAATTGTGTGTTGAAGGATCTGAGTTAAATGTTGGAGTTGATGTTGCTGAGGTATTGGTGTGTATATTTTAGCTATTGTAATTATTTTTATAATTATATTTACTGTCTTATAATTAACTTTAATTATTAATATAGGGTTCTCAGAAAGTGTTTGTTACTCCTAATCTGTCCGCTGTTTCTAATGAGAAAAATCATGGCTGGGGTGGTGGAGGCTCTGTAAAGCGATGCTTGGATTTAGAATTTGACGGATGTGATGATGTTGATGAAGTTCATATGAAGAAGAAAGAGAAAAGTGCAGTGTTTTATTTTTGTTTACATCTTAAAAGAATTCTGGTCCTTTGTTTTTTTTGTGTTGGTTTTTGATTTTGTCACTGAACTTGACAATTTTTTGATGCTCTTAGGGCATGTGCATGTATTCCATGTAGTCAAGTTAGTAAGATGAGATCTTCATTAATGTTGATGTATCCCTTTATTTTATAATGAAGTTTTTAAGTTATTGTTCTGTTTTTTCCCCTTATGTATTTGAATGTTTGAGAGTGGTTAATTTTGAAATATATGATGAAGGTCAGTAGAGGGGTATTAATAATTGAATAAACATAAAGGAAACTCTAGAACTGGATGAGTAAAATAATGTTTTTGCATTCTGATTCATGAGTATGTATAAATCCTGATGAACATGGCATAGGGGGAGTCAAATTATGTACAAGTTTAATTTTGAGGTGATCTAATGAATAAATATTTAACCTAATGCAGTCAAATAATCAAATATTCCAAGTCACAGAGAATGAGTTATGAGGTCAAATCATGACCTCCCAACTCTTTAATTCAAAAGAGTTATATAAAACTTATTCATAAGCTAACCTTAGGAGTCAAATAATCAAATAGATTATTCTTGATATATGTAAAATCAGAGTTTTATCCATAATCTACCTGATGGAGTCCATCAGATTGTTACATATATCAAGAATCACAAACAAATAATCAAATAGGTCGTTGTTGAAATAAGTTTTATAGATTATTTGACTCCATCATGAAAGGTATATATATTTTCCTCTATAAAACCTACTGATTATTCTTCCAAAATTACTATCAACTAAAACAAGCACTGAAATGTTAGGTAGTTCTCCCTTTTTACCTCCACCTTTTTTCTTCTCAAGTTTGTTCCCTTTTCACCTGCTTCGAATAGATCTTCTTCCTTTCATGATTTTTACTTGCTTCATTTCAGATCTGCAATATTAAAAAAATAGCATTGATCAACTAAAACAAGCAACAAAATTGAGTTTACTTTAATGCTTATTCAAAAAGTGTTCAGGGTGGACCTAATTTTCTACTACATCTTTTTTCTTAAAGTGCTAATATGTACTGATTATTCTTCCAAAATTACTATCAACTAAAACAAGCACTGAAATGTTAGGTAGTTCTGCATCAGGTTAACCTTTTTTCTTCTCAAGTTTGTTCCCTTTTCATCTGCTTCGAATAGATCTTCTTCCTTTCATGATTTTTACTTGCTTCATTTCAAATCTGCAATATTAAAAAAATAGCATTGATCAACTAAAACAAGCAACAGAGTTGAGTTTACTTTAATGCTTATTCAAAAAGTGTTCAGGGAGGACCTAATGTTCTACTACATCTTTTTTCTTAAAGTGCTAATATGTAGTAGGTTCAGGAAATTAACAAGAATTTTTGTTGGTATTATTCTAAGTTCAGTATTAGTCTTAATCTGAGAATCATGTTAGTGAAAACTCTTTTTGGTTTCATCATTCCATAAAACCTACTGATTATTTTTCGAAAAATTAGTATCAACTACTACAAGCAACTGAAATGTTATATAGTACAGCCTTTTTAACTCCACCTTTTTTGTTCCCAAATTTGTTCTCTTTTTATCTGCTTTGAATGGATCTTCTTCATTTCATGATTTGTAGTTGCTTCCTTTCAAATCTGCAATATATCAAAAGTAGCATTGATCAACTAAAACAAGCATCAGACTTGAATCTTTAATTTAATGCTTATTCAAAAAGTGGTCAGGGAGGACCTAAACTTCTACATCTTTTTTATTAAAGTACTAATATGTAGCAGGTTCAGGAAATTAATAAGAATTTTTTTTGTCATTATTCTAAGGTCAGTAGTAAGCTTAATCTTAGAATCATCTTAGTTAAAAGTCTTTTGGGTTTCATTCTTCTAATTTCTGAAAAAACAAGTTAAATAATTTGTTTTGTGGGATAATCTGAAAGGTCTTCTTGGTACTTGTGAAGTTCTAAGGCTGTAAAAGATGTAATCTGCAGAGATTAATATGTCTGCACTATAATCTGAAGTTTTTATCTTTTTAAGGCACAAATAAGTTGGTATTACCTTCTTTGTCATTCAAGTTGAGATTCTTAATCAATGAAGAAGTTAAAAAGATCTGCCATACTTAAGAGTTGTGCTCATCAAGAAGTAACACCTACAACATCAGGTAAACTATTTAACTTTTACTGTTATGAAATTTTCGTTGAAGCTGTGTGATTTTTTTACAACTCATTTAGTACTTGTATGTTCTGAAGCAAGGAAATCAAAATTTTATGAGTCATTATGAATCCTAATTAAGTTATTCCATCCTATCAGTTGAAGTTTTTTTTTAAAAATTTACTTGAAATTTGACAAGCATTACAGATGTCAGTAGTCACAATTGTAGGTCTGCTTGAATAGAGTCTATCAACAACATTTCCGAATGTAATTGAGAAATATATTCCATAAATGAACTTTGTGTGAGGAAACTTATCTCATCAGGTTGCTTAAAATGGCATTTTTCCAAATATTTGTAGTTTTTTTTCCAAATTTTCGATCTATTTGTTGAATTCACTTCTTCTCCGATTCTGGAAAAAGACACTGAAAAAATTCAGAATACACCTAATGTTTGACCTTTTTGAATATTAGTCTAAAATTTGTTGGAATATACCTGTAATTGAAACCAAATTTGATCTGATTTAGTAGCATATCAACGGCCTTTTGCTGTGGTGTACCGATTTTATGACACTTTCCGACGTTTAGCTTGAACCTACGGCGGAGGCGTCGGTAAGCTGTCGATGAAGAAAATGAATTCCGGGATTTTCAGTGTCAAATTTCTAGGGTTTGAGATTGTTTTGTTAGGATTTTAGGGTTCACAAGGGAAAGAGGAATCGTAGTTTGGCGTTGTAAAGGTAATGTGTTGTCCTCCGCATCGGCGCTTCAACGGATGATCTGATTTCGGCGGAGGAACTTCATGTGTAGTTAGGGTTTCTGGAACGGCGCGAGGAGGAAGGAGAGAAAATGGCTTTTATATGGTGTATAAATTATGGTTTTGTTTCTTAAGTGGGTTAATTAAATAAAGTATAGCCTAATTAAATCAATCAATTCCCCACTTATCTGTTGTATAATTTTGGACTTATCCATTGGGCCTGCATTATTTAGATGTATGGGCCAATTTAAGAAATCAGATTGGGCTTATATGTTCTCTTTTTGGGTATGTATTAATGTGTTGGGCCATTTAATTGTGTATTAGTCTTTCTAATTATATAATAATAAGTGTGTTTAATACTTATATGTAAAACGATTATTTTTTATTATATTTGGTTAAATTCTGCAATTAATATAATTAGGTATTTCATGTAAAATTTTATTTAAAATTATGTATGCATTTGTATTTTTAATAATTATGAATTTTTTTAATGTGGTGTGCTATTTAATTGTGTATTAAGCATATTCTATTTATTTTTTTTTATCAATTTAACAAACGTTTACTATTAGTATTTATAATGCTTTGTAAATTAATTACATATATTAAATGTATTTTTATATTTATCTTAATATGTTGGGGTATTAGATTTGGGCTCTTATCCTATACGTTAAATGTTTGGGCCTTGATGTAATTTATTTGGGCTCTTATTTATTTGTTGGGAAACGATGCTAATTTGTAATATCGTTTAAATCATGTGAGTAAACTTTGATAATTATTTTTAAATGTTAGTAGCAAGCTATTATTGTATTTCTTTTAATTTGGAAAGTAATATTGTACTTATATATTGTGTACTGTTTTTGTACTAAATTTGCTTTATATTTTGTAGTTGATGTGTGTGGATCGTTTGACAATCCTATTGTTATAAGTGATGATGTGCTTGATGAACACAATCGGTCTATTGTCAATGAGAGCTCTTTCGATTCATCTAATTTTAATGAAGATGGAGGTATTTTTAATCGCAGTTTGGTTACTTTGTTTTTATTCCTTATTTTGTTGATTATATATTTCAAATTATATAAGTTTTCTTTTTATGTTGTACTAACATTTTGTTTTTATAGAATTTTGGGATATTGGTGATCCTTTGTATATGTGTTCGCATTGTGGGGCATTATTTTGGTATGAGGAACGTCTTGGCAAACCAAATAAGGCCACTAATCCAAGATATTCGGGTTGTTGTATGAATGGAAATATTGCGATTCCTAAATTGACTTCTCCACCTGACGTCTTGCACCAATTAATGTTCTCGAATGACGCCAAGAGTAGTCACTATTTGAAAAATATTCGTTCATATAATTCGATGTTTGGTTTTACCTCCATGGGAGGTAAAGTTGATAATAGTGTGTACACTGGTGGTGGTCCCCCTGTATTTCGTTTACACGGGCAAAATTACCACTTGATTGGTAGTTTACTACCATTAGATGGTTGCGAACCGAAGTTTGCCCAGTTATATGTGTATGATACAGAGAATGAGATCAATTACAGAATGACGTCCGTGAGGTAAATAGTTATCATTTTTTAACACATTAAACATATATTTTTTTGTTAAAAAATAGATTTAGTAAATTTTATTTTACAGGCAAAGGGATGATGTGAATAATCTTCATTCAGAGATTGTTAGGGATTTGCAACATATGTTGGATGAAGAAAATGCGTTAGTTAAGTCTTTCCGTATGGCCAAAGAAAAGATTGGACATGAAGATCAACCCAATGTAAGTTTGCGGTTGCTTGGTAAGAGAGGTAGGGATGGAAGAACTCATAACCTACCTTCTGTTTCTGAGGTTGTTGTGCTTGTCGTTGGGGATTTTGATGAAGCTTTGGGTGACAGAGATATTGTTGTTGTAAAGAAGTCTGGGCAGTTGCAACACATTAGTGAACTGCATCCTTCTTATCTTCCACTTCAATATCCACTTTTGTTTCCATATGGGGAGGATGGTTATAGAGAAGATATTGGATTTTCCAGAAATTCTTCTTCTTCTTCTTCGTCATCGACCCATAGAAAAAGTATTAGTCCTAAATAATTTTTTGCGTTTCGCTTCCATGAAAGAATTTCTGAGTATTCTATTCTTTTATTTGGAAGGCGATTGTTTCAACAGTTTGTCGTTGATGCCTATACGATGATTGAGACTGGTCGTCTTACTTATGTACGAACCCATCAGAAAAGGTTGAGGGCTGAGTTGTATAGTGGTTTAGCGGAAGTTGTTCTTCGTGGTGAGACAGATGGCTCAAGGCATGGGAAACGAATTATCTTGCCTTCCAGTTTTGTTGGTGGAGCTCGATATATGGTTCAGAATTATCAAGATGCTATGGCGATCTGCAGGTGGATTGGTTATCCAAATTTGTTTATTACCTTTACGTGCAATCCTAAGTGGCCAGAGATATGTCGATATCTTGCATCTAAGGGTTTGAAATCAGATGATCGTCCTGATATTATTTATAGGATCTTTAAAGTTAAGTTGGATAATTTGATAAGAGATCTTAAGAGTAAAAAAATATTTGGAGCTGTGAAGGCAGGTATGTTTGAGCATTTATTTTTCAAAATAAAGACATTGATTTATAAAATTTTTGGTAGTTGTTTTTGATAAAGTAATTTATTTAAATTATTTTGTGCAGTTGTGTACACGGTTGAGTTTCAGAAACGTGGATTGCCTCATGCCCATATTTTGCTGTTTTTAAGCAATGAGGACAAACAGCCTAAGCCTCAACGCATTGATGAGATAATTTCAGCTGAACTTCCCGACCAAGTAACTGATCGTCAGTATTATGAGTATGTTAAAGAATTCATGATGCATGGGCCGTGTGGTGTTGTTCGAAAATCATCTCCTTGCATGCTCAATGGACGTTGTTCCAAATATTTTCCCAAGAAATATCTCGCGGCCACAAACATTGATGAAGATGGTTTTCCTGCTTACAGACGTAGAGATAGTGGTCGTGTTGTTATGAAGGATGGTGTTCCCTTAGATAATAGATATGTTGTTCCCCACAATCGTTTTCTTCTTATGAAGTATGGCGGTCATGTCAACGTTGAGTGGTGCAATCAGTCGCAATCTATTAAGTATTTGTTTAAGTATATAAATAAGGGTTATGACCGTGTGACAACTTCTTTTTTCTAATCTGGTGCGGATGGTGCTGAACGATGTACTGATGAAGTAAGTTTGTACTACGATTGTAGATATATATCGTCTTGTGAAGCTGCTTGGAGAATTTTTGGATTTGAAATTCAATATAAGGATCCTCCTGTTGAAAGATTGAGTTTTCATCTTCCAGATCAACAACATGTCATTTTTGCTGAAGCTGATGACTTGGATACTGTTTTGAATCGTAAGACAATTCATGAAAGTAAGTTCTTGGCTTGGATGGAAGCAAATAAGATATTATCTCAAGGTAGGGATCTCACTTATGGTGAATTTCCGATGAAATTTGTATGGAAGAAGAATCATTGGGAACCTAGGAAACAAAGATATTCGATTGGAAGGTTGTTTTATGTTGCTCCTGGTTCTGGTGATATGTATTATCTCAGATGTTTGTTGAATATTGTTAAAGGAGCTTCTTCGTATGAAGACATCAGATGTGTTAATGGCGTTCAGTATGATACATTTAGAGATGCTTGCTTTGCTTTAGGGTTGTTGGATGATGATAAGGAATATGTTGATGGAATTGTAGAGGCTTCTTTTTGGGCTTCAGCTCAATCCTTTGAGATTGCTCTTTGTTAGTTTGTTAACATCGGAATCTATTTCACGCCCGGACTTTGTTTGGCTAAGTTGTTGGAAATATTTGTCCGAAGATGTTCTTTATAACCGCCGAAAAATAACAAATTATCCTGGTAAGATATTTTTTTAAATATTGTCGTTGCATGTTTATTATGTTATTTGTTATTATTTTCTGTTTATTATGTAAGTTTAATTCTAGCAACGTATTCTTAATTACTATAGGTCTGATCTTGAGTGAGGCTGATATTCAGAATTTTACATTGGCCGAGATTGAGAAATTGTTGCAGAATCTTGGCAAAACTTTGCGTGATTTCCATGGTTTACCGTATCCTGGTAATCAGTATTTCGAATCAAGTGAAAATAGACTGATTAATGATGAGTTGTGTTATGATCGTGAGAGTTTAGAAAGGGAATATTTGGAATATATATCCAAATTCACTAATGAACAACTTTCTGTGCATGACACTATAATGTCGTCTGTGCATTCTAATAATGGAGGAATATTTTTTGTTTATGGCTATGGAGGTACGGGAAAAACTATCATTTGGAGATCATTGTCTGCAGGGATTCGTTCTAAGGGCGATATTGTTTTAAATGTGGTGTCCAGTGGCATAGCTTCTTTATTATTGCCTGGTGGTAGAACAGCTCATTCTCGGTTTAAAATTTCCATTAATGTGAATGAAGATTCTATGTGCAATATTAAACCAGGCGGTGCACTTGCTGAGTTGATTGTGAGAGCTAAGCTTATTATATGGGATGAAGCTTCGATGATTCATAAACATTGCATAGAAGCCGTGGATAGAACTTTAAGAGATATTGTGCGTGTATGTGATGAGTTAAACATGAACAAACCGTTTGGTGGAAAAACTGTTGTTTTTGGTGGTGACTTTAGACTGATCTTGCCAGTTGTTCCTAAAGGCAGTCGGCAAGATGTTGTGAATGCTACTATTAACTCATCTCATCTTTGGAAAAGTTGCACAGTTTTAAGGCTGACAAAAATATGAGGCTTTTGAATGTGGAAAATGTTGATGAAGCCTCTAAATTGAAGGAATTTTCCTCTTGGGTTGCCTCAATTGGCGATGGTGTTATTGGTGGTCCAAATGATGGTGAAGTGGATATTCAACTTCCTGTTGACATTGTTTTGTCAAATTCTAGTGATCCTCTTCGAACCATTGTTTCAAACGTATATCCTTCTTACATGAATCCTGAAGAATTGATTAGTTGTTTGAACGGCCGTGCTATACTTGCTCCTACTTTAGAGGTAGTTGATGAGGTTAACCAATTCATGATTTCTCTGGATCAGTCTCAAGGTCGAGTTGACTTTAGTTCTGATAGTATTTCAAACTCTGATTCCACATCAAATGGTCTTGCTGAGATACATTCTGTTGAGTTTTTGAATAGTTTGAAGTGTTCTGGTACACCTAACCATAAATTGTTGCTGAAAGTTGGTACTCCTGTGATGTTGTTGAGGAACAAAGACCGGTCAAACGGGTTGTGTAATGGTACAAGGTTGATAATTACACGATTAGGTGATTATGTGTTAGAGGGACATGTATTGGGTGGCCATAATATTGGCCATAAAGTGTTGATTCCTCGAATGTCCTTAATACCCTCTGATCCGAGATTGCCTTTCAAGTTCCAAAGAAGACAATTCCATTTGGCTGTGTCGTATGCAATGACTATTAACAAGAGTCAGGGTCTATCACTGTCTCATGTTGGATTATTTTTGAGAAAACCTGTGTTCAATCATGGACAGCTGTATGTTGCTATATCTAGAGTCACGAGTCGTGAAGGTTTGAAGATTTTGGTGTGTAAAGATGAAGAAGATTAAGGCAATGGTGATTCTACTGTTAACATTGTTTATAAAGAAGTTTTTCAAAACTTATGAACTATTGTATTGTTGATGTTTGCCTAAGTTCCTATTTATGAAAATTTGGTGGTGTTTTAATGAACTTATTTTACTATTCATTTATGTATAATGTATGTATATAAGTATTATTATCTCATCTTTTTTCTGTATTATATTTTATTTATTTCCCTCATATTTGCGTTTCAAATTCATAAAAATTCTTTTTTCATTGGAAATCGACACTTATTTATTCGTCTTGATATTTACAACGTGTCTTTTTACAAACGTGAATTCTTTGTCTGCACGCATAATTGTACAATATTTATCATCTCCCTTTTTTTAAGTTCATTTATCTTAGAATTTTTTACAAGTATTATGGCCCCCGTGCATAGCACGGGTGGTAAAACTAGTTATGTTAAAAGTTTGAATTTCAAAAGACTACGCTTGACCTAGCTATTTGAGAAAATTAAACTAAAATACTTAATACGTATGAAAATATTTTTTTATTAAATCTGTGAATATTTAATTTAAAATTTTAGAATATTTTTTTTCAAATTACTGCAAAATGATTAGTATGTACTAATATTTTTAAAATTAATTAGATTTATAAATAAATTTTTAATATAAATAATCTAAAAAGTCAGTTATATATGTATATATGTACAATTATCACTACCCCACCCAGAACTACAAAATAAAAGAGCGAGATTATAATTTATATGGAATTACAAAATTAATAACTTTATAAATTAACCTTGTTCCCTGAACATTAATTTGTGGGTAAAAATATAAGTGCATTTTTACATTTAATCTCATAAGAACTACATTGGCCTCTAGCTAACAGAACTAGCCAGGATGCTCATTATAGATCATTTTCTTATGTGGATACATTAGGTACGGTATTTTATTTCCGGCACCTAATTAATTCACTCATATACATATACATAAATACATTTGTGTATATCATGAGTCAAAATTCTCATCTAAAATTAAATGCATATTCATCGCCATCAAATATGAATCGCTATATATTTCAATCTCAACTTCATCCACAATTTCACTGCCCAACACAACTTTATGCTATTTATAAATACTCCATATAATAACACTAATTAATTAACCTTATACATGTTATAGCCACATATTTATCAATATAAAGCTCTTATCTTACAATGTTGTTGAAGAAGAAGAAGAGGAAGAATGAAGAATCTCTCTCATGATTTGCACCTGAGCTACAAGGCACTCTATATAGTGAGCCGTTTCATTCAACAAGCTCCGCGAATCCATGGCTTCCCCACCTGGTACGACATCGCATAGTTGGTTCAACCCAAACCTCGTATCCGCATTTCTAGGGTTTCGCCTCGCCCTCTTTCTCTCTCTCATCTTCCTCAGCAGGGCCCGGCTCCATGCCCTCCGCGGCCCCACTGAAGAAGCCATGGATGCATAGGCCGCGCCTCTCACTGCGCGGTGCCTCCTTCTCTTCTCCTCTATTGATACTGGCGACGGCGACATATTGTACTTGATTTTCTCCAAGGCTTTCAGAAATCGGGAGGCGAGCCTCTTCTTAAGGGGATAATTAGGGTTCTTCATTGTTGAGAAGGAGAGGGTTTTTTTAGGGTTTTGTGAGAGAGAGGACATGGATATATTGGGACAAAATGATTACTGCTTGTGAGTTCTGACATAAGAGATTTGTGTGTTTATATATATAGCCAAAGTGTACGTGCGTTGATCATAAGAGAGAGTTTGATAGAAGCAAAAGGATTGAAAATGGGAGGTGAGACTGAGAAGGGGGCCGGCTTGGTGGTAGGGAATCAATCTTGAAATGGAATCTTCATTTTTTTTCAAATGTGTATATAAATTATATTTGTGTTTAATAATTGCTAGCTGGAACTAAAACTGAAGAATAAGTGCATTTAATTAAGTTTCTCTTTTGATAGTTTAGTTTGCCTTTTTAGTTACTCCCTTTGTTCCCGTATAGTTGAGGCGGAACTTTTCGGCACGGAGCTTAAGAAATAGATGTTTAGTGTGTTAACTAGACAAATAAAAAAAGTAAGAGAGAAACAGAGAAAAAATTGGAGAGAATAGAGTAGAAAGTGAATAAAGTAAGAGAGATTAAAGTAAGAGTGAGAAAAATTGTTAATTATTAATATAGAAATGACTCAACTTGGAGAGAACATCTCAAAATGGAAAAATGACTCAATTATGAGAGAGCGGAAGGAGTACAATTTACAGATCACACACATCCAATGGATGACTTGTTAATAAGAATGCAAATATTATTAGGTCATAATCTCTCACTTTCATTTTAGGGTTTGGAACAAAATTGTGGGGTTTGGATTAGTCTCTAACTACCATATGATTGCACATGGCTTCACTACCCTTTTTTCAAATGAAGGTCCCTTATCTCTCTCTATCTCACAAATTATATAAACTAATCAATCTTCTCCTTTCTAGAAGTTAATTAGAGGGGAAGGCTCTTGGTGGTATAATTTGTATTTTAACTCGATTTATTTTAGGTCTACATTTGAATTATTTGGATTTGCGTGTAAATGAAATACTTACTATGTGATCAGTGCCAGCTTTTGTTAGGACGTCAAACTAATATACACAACATTTTCAAGCATGTTAATTAAATCGGAAATTATGTAGTATATATACTAATAATTTTTTAGTTGTTGAAATAATAGAGTTCTCCTTTGTTAGAATTCCACAGCCTTCATGAAAAGCCCTGATCACCTAATCCTTTCCATGGACCCTTCCAATTCGCATCAGAATATATTAATTCACACATTTTATAATACTATATAGTATACCACATTTTATCTTCAAATGATATCATATTACGCACTAGCTTATTTTGCAGCATAGGTTAAGACTCTATTATTGACTTTACACATATTTTACAACTATGTCTACATTTATAAGTATACACGTATGTGCCACCAATAGAACGAATGAAATTCACACAAGAAAGTCTAACTTTATTTTTGTAGTTGAAGGATCATTGTATTATATAATTTGCAAGCTGTCAGCCATTTTTTTCGTGACGAAGATCGTTTAAACAATCTTGGTTGTGCCCTAGCTAGATTCTCTAGACAATCACATATGCTACAAGTCTATAAATGTACATATATAATTGAAAGGTCCATATATAAACACTTGAAATAATTGACGTTGGCATCGCAGACAAAATATTGGTACTGTTAGGCATAATTTGATAAGGATTAGAGATATTTTTTTTTGTTAATTTTCACATATTATAAAGTAAACTAATAATATTTCATTTTGTTTACTAAAATTAGTTTTTAATACAGTTTACCCAAATTAGTGCACTTTTATTTTTGAATTATTTTCACGATATCAATATGTCCACTTAATACTTAATAGTAACTGAATTCTAACCACTAATGACGTGATTCTATTTTTAACAAATGCTATTTTAAGTTTTTAACCATTATAATTGAGCATTAAAATTCATATTGATTACTTTGAGACTTATTTGTAATAGATGGAAGGAATAATTCATATAGCCAAAGGCTTAATTCCTTTTTCCACCCTTCTACTCTATGTCCGCCCATTCTTGAAATCCTCTATCTACTTTTGATATCTCATTTTGTATCCTTTGCTAGCTACCAATAATCTTTTCGGGTATCAATCATTCTTTTAACTACTTATGTTTAAGTTTAATTTTAATTTTAATCATACAAATAGAATTCATATGTCCATTGATTTAATTAATAGTTTATAGCTATTTATAAATAATTATTTATTAGAGTTGATTAGAGTTCATACGTATTAATTTCTATATTATTAATAAATACAGTTAGTGTTTTATTTGTATTAAATACTGAAATTATTCTCAAGTGAGAGTTAAAAAGTTGACAATATGATGTGAGGGAATTGCCTTTTAAAAACCCGGAATTTATGTTGGTGTGACAATTTTTTTCTATTTTTGTGTGACTAATTAATTCGAAATTACACGAATGGAGGGGGTAGGGAAACTGTCTCAATCTATCACTAATATTAATATATGAGGCGGAAAGCTATCAAAATAATTATAGATAGAGAAATGAAATTAAACCATGAGGAACAACAGTAACGGGGCCGTGAGTCATGTTAAAATCAATTAAGAAATTAGGCTTGGGAAAGCAAAATGCGAACATGGGTAGGGTCAGAATTAGGGTATCAATTGATATATATACATCAAACCCATGTTTTTAATAATAGGACGGCTTACCTAATTATTTCGTAATTATTTTGATATAAATCAATGGTATCCACATGCATGCATGCATGAGTGAATGGACCTCTGGAATTTGCCTCTGACTCAGCGACAGGTGTAATCTTATTCTCTAAATTTTAATTACTATATATATATGCAAATGCTAACATTTTGGTTTAATTAGGCAGCATGCCTTTGTACGCATCGTAAACTAAATAAATGTGCATCTAGCAATTGGATTCTTTAATCGCACCATCTAGGTTTTGCTACATAACACAGAAATTTGACTTTTAATTTAGTCAATTTAATAAAGATGTAACATGTATTGTAGCAATTAAATATTATCCTATATTTTCGCCAGTTCTGTGATTAGCAAAAACATTGAATAGTTGCATCACAATATTGTATTATCCGCGTTATATACTAGTGTTAAATATTTTTATCTCATATTTGCTAAATTAAGGCATCTATGATATATATTCAGCTAGAGATGTAATCAAATGTAAACTCTAAATATTATAGAAATTTCAAATTATGATTTGGACCGTTAGAAAATGCCAACAGATGACAAAATAATCAACAGAAAAATGTCAACAGAGTATCAATGGTTGACAATGTATTAACAATGTGTTGACATCAAAATCTTAAAATTTTACGATGTGTTGACACCGTGTTTCCACTATGTTGATGAGTTTGGAGTTTGTACAATATATAGAGTTAACATTTTATCAGTACCCTATTCAGATATCTATAAATTCTCGTAGTACTTTTTTACCATTAATAAGTTTATTTACACATTATACAATTTGCATTATGAATATATAAATTTTGCATCAAGGATATAATAAGTCTGCATCAGTGGCCAACGCATAATTTTTTTTTTTGGTACGGGCTCTACTATATAATACTTCATCCGTTCCATAAAAATGATATTCTCTCTGTCTCACGGTAAGTTAGGTGTATTCCTTTTTTAGTCGCCCCAACCAACTTGACACATTTTCTTTTTTAGACAAAAAAAACTTTATCTTTCTCTACTTTTTTCTCACTTTTATTTTAGCATTATTTTTTATTTAACCATTAAACACCACTATCTAAAAAACTATGTCCAAAATAATTGTATCACATTCCTTGGGACGGAGGGAGTATTTTTAGGATTACATAAGTTTTAGAGCACAATAGGTAAAACATGAAATAAATACAAAGAAAATTTTGAAATAATATTTTTTGTGAAGAAAATTGCAATGCAAATAAATACTATTAAAGTCAGAACTACTTTATATTTTTTTATTAAAAATAAAAGTTATGGATTTAAATTTTACTTACGCAAATTACATGGCTTTCTGTAATGGAGCACTTTTAATTTAATCAAGAAAGTTTTAGCTTATAAAAATTGATAGTAGTTCTCTTTTAAAATAGTAAAGGGACTTGGCATGCTTTTTAAACCAAAACTAATCGGCATTTTTCAAAAGGAGTTTTACAATTATAATCTGGAGTAGTATTATATTGGTCGACAGCTATTGTCCTATATTTTGCAAAAATCAAATACAGTATATTTATTAGCAGATCATTTAATTTTTTGGGCTGTGCAATATCAAGATAATGGGCTATTTTATAAAAAAAATCCTAAATGAAAACGTACAAGTTGGGGCGAGCGCCTGAGGCCGACTTATCAAACATATAATATCCAATTCGAAAAACTCAAATCAATTTATTTAGACTTTTTTTTATTTATATGAAAATATTAAAGATGAGAAGAATATATAGACACTTTAAAACATAATAACAAATGCTTAAAACTCAGTTTAGTTGCGAGATTGTTACTCGAAAGGGAGGCAGTATCATCTGCTGAGTTGGAGCTGGTTTCTGAGTCCATGAAGATGCAAGGAACAAGATATATAATCAACTGTTTTTGTTGCACCATAGTTTGATACATGTATCTATGATTCCAAATTTGTAGCAACTATTTTCATGGGATGCCTTCTTCAACTGAAAATTCATCTATTTGAGTAAGATATTTTCACATCCTCATATTTCAAGTAAGAACTTATATCTGAAATAGCAAATCAAATTCTAGTATAAGGCATATTTGAAGGATTTCACAATTTACACTGCATAAACAGGTTTGGTTTCTCTTTAGTCCTATACTACTATACTACTCAACTTGACAATTTGAGAGATCAATCCAAGAACAAGATGCTTCTGAAAACAGAAAGTCACACTAAATGATCCATTCAATGACTCTTCTTAACAATTTTAGTTCTAAAGTAATAGTACTAGTTGATCATTGCAATATGAATATAACGGTCATGTTATGTTGGGGAGTCTAATAGTCACATATATATATAAGTAAATTTCGTTTGTTTAAACTGTTGGGAAAAATAACGTGGGTAGAAGAAGAATGGAGAGGCCTTTGTCTTTTCATTTCTTGTAACCACCGTGACAATTATGATTTCCCTAATGGTGACTTATTGGTAATGTTCTTTCACTTCCCTTTCTTGTGCCTACAACTACAAGGCATGGAAGTGTAGTAGAGAAAATACATACCTTCTTCAACACATTCTTCTGTGTGAGTATTTAGCATTTATAGCCTATAGGATCATTGTTGGATTAATCATTAGAACTCCATCAAGTTTGTCCGTACCTGACATGTTTGAGATGCTTCTACATGCTAGGATGAAGTCGTTTTATCATTAGGGCAGTATGACAATCCGAGTGCACTCGGCATGATGTAATTTGTCTTTTGGAAATATAACTTTCCTCGACACAGTAAGATTTATTTTATTGCTTTTTTTGTATGTTCATTTGCGTTTGTTGTTATTTTCTTCAGTTGTAGTACATGTACACGACTCAAGATTTCCCATATTATTTGACAACTGCAAGAGCAAATTAGTATAATCTCCGAAGGCAAGATTATGTATTTTTTTAGATTTGTATAAATGATATTCCCTCCGTCCCGCCATTAGGATTCCCAGTCACTTTTGTGCACTTTTTGTAAAAATGATAATAAATAGTAAAGTGGAGAAATGGTAAAGTAAGAAAGTAAATAATGTTAAGAAGACTTATGTCCACCGGGACTTCTAATGGCGGACGGAGGGAGTAGTATTTTATAAGTTAAAGTATAAAGAGTAAGTTAAAGTATAAAAAGAATAAATATATTGTTTGAATTAAACCAAGGAGAATACATATGTTTTTTATTGCTTAAAGAAAGAAAATAGATCAATTTAGGTGGACATATTTAATTGATTCTTGATCAGTATGTTTTTGTTTTCATTGGTGTTGATTTTATAAATAATTAAAAAAACAGAAATGCTGTATTTTAATTAAATAGTTCGCCGTCTGTGGGAATCGAACCCACGACCACATGGTTAAAAGCCATGCGCTCTACCAGCTGAGCTAAGACGGCATTTTGTACAAGTATTAACTTTGTTATTCTTTATCGTCTCAAACTAAAAACCAATCACCTAAGATGGTGTTCGGTTTTCAAGATAAAATAATACCAAGATACTTTATTTTTTTATAATTTAATACTTTAAACTATTTCTTTTTTATCTATCTTAACGTTATTAATTTTATAATCAAAATTTATGATATTTTCTGTCAATCTTCATGCAACTATTATCTAGTTCCTATAAAGTATAAATTAATAAAAACTACACGTTAATACAAATCTCAATTTTTTATTTTTGTAAAATTTTCATAAAACTAATCGGTATTAAGAACTTAAGGTGGTGTTTGGTTTCCTAGATAAAATAATACCAAAATATAATCTCGAATTGAGTTGTGAGATTATTTTAGTCATAGGGGGTTAGCTATGACTAATTATCCCATGATTATCCATCTATGATTGAGTTGAAGGACTAAATCTCATGAACCAAACACACTAATAATTTAATCTGAGATACAATCTTGTAAACCGAACACCCCCTAAGGTGATAAAAATAACACCTTTATACACGATGACTTCACTCTCATAAGCCTATTAAGTAGTTTTGTCTTTAATGAAATATTGAAGCGAGTCAGGTCTCTCATTTCGTTTCATACGTATGAGTTCATTTTTATCATTTTCTTGTAAGAGTGAACTACATAAACGATACCTGATCTTTCACTTTCGCACATAAATGGTACCTGATCTTTATTTTATATCATTTTTGGTACCCCGTGACAAAAATAACTCTAGGTACCAAACATGTGATTTTTTTGTTATGGAGGATATTTTTGGAAATTTCAATTAAATAAAACCAAACATGTGATTTTTTTCTTCCTTTTTTTATTTCTTTTTTGCTTCTTTAGTTTATTCTTCTTTCTTTTTTCTTCATTTTCTTATTTCTTTTTAGTACTTTATCTTCATTTCTTCTTTCTTTTTTCTCCTTGGTTTATGTTTCCTCTTTTTTTCTTTTCTTCATATATTATATTATCTTCATATAATATTATATAATAATCATAATCATCATTATTATTATTATTATTATTATTATTATTATTATTATTATTATTCGTTTCATACGTATGAGTTCATTTTTATCATTTTCTTGTAAGAGTGAACTACATAAACGATACCTGATCTTTCACTTTCGCACATAAATGGTACCTAATCTTTATTTTATATCATTTTTGGTACCCCGTGACAAAAATAACTCTAGGTACCAAACATGTGATTTTTTTGTTATGGAGGATATTTTTGGAAATTTCAATTAAATTAAACCAAACATGTGATTTTTTTCTTCCTTTTTTTATTTCTTTTTTGCTTCTTTAGTTTATTCTTCTTTCTTTTTTCTTCATTTTCTTATTTCTTTTTAGTACTTTATCTCCATTTCTTCTTTCTTTTTTCTCCTTGGTTTATGTTTCCTCCTTTTTCTTTTCTTTTCTTTTTCTTCTTTCTTTTTAGTGTTTTATACATACATCTAATTGAATTCATAACATAAATCAAGAACAAAACACCTAATTAAATTAATTATTTAAAGTAATTAAATCAATTGAACATTTTTTATTAAATTATTTTATACTAATTTTAGGGTTGAAGCACCTAACTAAAAATATTCAACTCTTTATATCATTATATCATTATAAATATAATTCATAATTTTAAATTTTTATTAAGACTATATTGATTAGTTATTAATTTAATATAAAATAATAATAATAATGATTATGATTATTATATAATATTATATGATTCATAATTTAAATAGTTATACTATAGCTATTTATTAATTACTACTAGTTTTTAATATTATAACAATAATATTATTATAATAGTTAAATATAATTATAACTATAATTATAATTAAGTATATTTGAATGATATTAATTAATTATTAATTTATAACATCAAAATAATACTATATTAATATTGATTAATAATAATAGTATAAAGAGGGAGGAGAATTAGAGAAGTTATTATAATATCACTTTTAGTACTAGTTTTGTGTATGCTCAAAATATCTTCAATGACATAAATGAAAAAATGTATTTGTTTAGAGGACATTTTTGGGTGAAAATGGCATCAGGTACCAAAAATGTGATTTATAAATATAAAAAATGATTTAAAATAAAGATTAAATACCATTTATGTGCGAAAATAAAAAATTATGTATCATTTATGTAGTTCTCTCTTTTTTTAAAGTAAATATTGGTAAGTTTAATCGTCAAACTAGTGGAAACTTCATTCTCGAAAAATATAAATAAACATAAATACTCCTACCACGTAAAAAGCTGTTGTTAATTTATAGCTATAGAGGATAAAATCGTAATATCCGCCAATTAAAATGATTTAACTTCCTCTCGTATCTCATGAACTATTTCAATTTTGGTTCGACCATTAGGCCATCTACAACGCTGTTCCCCCACCGTTCCTAAACCGTTCCTTAAACTACTATTTGCGGGCCCCACTGTACTTTTTTACTCCATTCCTTAACTAAGGAACGAAACCTGCAACCCTCCGTTTCTTATCTGTTCTTTAAATTACTATTCATTCAATTTCATTTTTTGTTTTTATTTCCAACCCAATTCAATTAAAACAAACACACTTCATTAAAATTAAAATAACATTACAACTTAAAATTCAAAAAAATAGAAAAAGACATAATTAAAATCCTAAAAAAATAAAAAATGACATAATTTAAAATACAATTTTATAGAGACAACAAAGAATGAGTTTGTCCCACATCGAAAGTGGAACATAAAACATTCAAGGATGTCTCTATAAAATAGAGACAACCAAGAATGAGTTTGTCCCACATCGAAAGTGGAACATAAAACGTTAAAGGATGTCTCTATAAAATAGAGATAACCAAGAATGAGTTTGTCCCACATCGAAAGTGGAACATAAAACATTCAAGGATGTCTCTATAAAATAGAGATAACTAAGAATGAGTTTATCCCACATCGAAAGTGGAACATAAAACACTCAAGGATGTCTCTATAAAATAGAGATAACCAAGAATGAGTTTGTCCCACATCGAAAGTGGAACATGAAACATTCAAGGATGTCTCTATAAAAGAGAGACAACCAAGAATGAGTTTCATAAATTCGCAAGCCCATCAAATATATATGGGTTAATACGAATTTCTAGTATTCATTTATTTGTAAAAATTGTTTTTAAATATAAAAAAAAAAATTTTATAAATAAAAAATATTTTTTTTAAAATTCATTTTTTTTAAAAAATGAATTTATTGCGTCAGCGTGACGACGCCCACTCGCGGGCCGGCGAGTGGGCGTCACGCACGACGCAGGGCGAGCCACGTCGCCGAAGCGCGTGGCGGCACGGACCGTGCCGCGGGTCGTGCCGTCGGCACCCGACACGGCTTGGGAACGACACGGAGACGGAACGCACCTCCGCAACGCGTCGCGTGCCGGTTCCGTTCTGCCGGCACGAAACGCGGAACCCGGGCGGCCCGCGTTGCGGGTGCTCTTAGAGCATCTCCAATGGCGGACGTCCGGTCGAACATCCGCGACGGGCGACCGGGACGTCCGCCATTGTGGCGTTTCAACTCGGATATGGACGTCCCGTAAGGACGTCGGATGTCCTCGGACGTTGCGGCGACGGGCGGGCGGACGTCCGCCATTGTGGTGTGGGTCGGACGTCCGGTATATATATTTTTTAAAAAACTCTATATATACGGCTCGTTGAACTTCATTTCATTCACACCACTTGTGTTAACAAGTTTCTCTCTCTACATCTCTATTTTCAAGTATATCTACAATGGCTAGTGACAGTGATAGCGAGGATGAATTGGAGGTCGCTGTGGAAGGTACGATAGATAGGCTACTACACCAGAGGGAGCAGCGGCGGCAGCAGGCAGCGGTACATCGGCCGATCCGTCATCGAACTATAATACCCCATGACCACATTGCTGCACATATTCGGTTGTATCAGGACTACTTCGATCCGCAGCCGCGTTTTGGGGATGCCTTATTCCGGCGACGTTTTAGGATGCATCGTCCGCTCTTTATGCATATCGTGGGTGCTTTAGAGAGAAGATACCTGTATTTTAGGATCAGGGAGGATGCAGCCGGAAAACCCGGACTCACGCCCTTACAGAAGTGCACTGTCGCAATTAGACAACTGGCGTACGGAGGCGCGGCCGACATGTTCGACGAGTACCTTCACATTGGCGAGTCGACAGCCATCGAGTGTCTGCAGAATTTTTGCGCGGGCGTGAGAGCGATATTCGATGAGCGGTATCTTCGGAGTCCGAGCCCCGAAGACTGCCAGAGTCTGATAGATATGCATGGGTCGGTGCACGGGTTCCCTGGGATGTTGGGCAGCATAGATTGTATGCATTGGGAGTGGAAGAACTGCCCCGCCGCCTGGAAGGGGATGTACACTACTGGCTTCAAAGCCAAGCATCCCACGATGATCCTTGAAGCTGTAGCTGACTACCGGCTGTGGATATGGCATGCTTATTTTGGAGTCGCCGGGTCGAACAACGACATCAACGTTCTCCAGTCGTCGCCCCTGTTCAATGCTCAGTGCAATGGCGTTGGTCCCGCCATCAGTTTCGTCGCCAACGGCAACCAGCACAATATGGGATACTACTCGGCGGATGGGATATACCCAAACTGGCCCGTCTTTGTGAAGACAATCAAGCATCCACTCGGACAAAAGAAGTCATACTTTGCGAGCCGTCAGGAAGCAGCGCGCAAGGATGTGGAGCGGGCATTTGGTGTGCTCCAGAGTCGATGGGCGGTAGTCAAGGGTCCTGCACGGCAGTGGTATATTCCCAACATCGACGATGTCATGTACGCATGTATCATAATGCACAACATGATTGTCGAAAATGAAGCTGCGGAACCGACTCAATGGACCAATGAAGATGATACGGGTGCAGGTCCAAGTCACGGCGTGGCCACCGCGAATGTGAATATGGGGGTACCTCATGGAGAGGTTGAGCGGATGCGTGCATTTGCCGACATGCGGCAAACAGATGCCCATGTTCGACTTCAGAACGATATTATCGAAGAGGTTTGGACGCGGAAGGGTTGACGTTGATGTTAGTACTTTTTTTTATTTTATTACTATGTAAATTTTTTTTTCAAATCATGTATGTTTTTTTTAAATGAAGTTGTTAATTTTTCCCGTTCGTATTCGTGTTGAAATTTTATTTCCGTAAACGTAAATTGCTTTATTTGTGAATTTATGATTTTTTTTATTGCGGGAAGTCCTAGTGGGAATGGCGATGGGAAGGGCGGATTTTGAAGGGGATGTCCTAGTGACGTGGCAGTGGGATGGGAAGTCCTAGTGACGTGGCAGGAGGTATTTTTGGGAAGTCCTAGTGGATGTCCGAGTGGGACATCCGCCCACTGGAGATGCTCTTATTGGCCGTCCGATACGTATGATCTGACAAAAAATACCCGTTGCAGTTAAAGCAATGTCAGCCTCGTGAATAGGACTAAAAACAAGGGGAGTTACCGTCGGTAATTTTGCAAATAAAACAAAATTTGGGGCCAACTTTATTTTATAGTACCTGAATTATCCTTTAAACGGTTCAGCTTCCTCGCTTCCTATAAATCCGACCCCACACCTTCACCAGTCTTAGGCCATCCGCAACGCTGTCACTTATTCATCCCTTAACTGTCCCTTAAATTACTATTCATGGACTCCACTATACTTTTTTACTCCATCTCTTAACTAAGGGACGGAACCTGCAACCATCCGTCCCTTAAATTACTATTCATTCAATTTAATTTTTTATTTTTATTTTCAACCAAATTAAATTAATAAAAACACACTTCATTAAATAAAATAAACTTACAACATAAAATTCGTAAAAAAAATAATTTAATAATTTCCTAGAAAATTTAAAATACATAATTTAATAATCTCCTCTGCCAAATTTTGCCCAAATGTGCTCCATTAGATCATCTTAGAGTTGAGCGTGGGCGGAAGAGTCACGTGTCCTTGCCCGAATAGACAACCGTTCTTGTATAGGCGGATGCACTCCACTGCGTGGCGGACTACTTACGGTAGAGCTTCCGGGGGCTTCAGGGTCGAACCAATTTCCCGCCTCGGGTCCTTCGTCTTGGATAATCATGTTGAGCAAGATTATGCATGTATACATGATGTCGACCATGCTCTCCATGAACCACGTACGAGCCGGGGCTTTGATTATGTTGAAGCGCGCTTGTAGAACCCCGAACGCCCGCTCCACATCCTTCCGAGCAGCCTCCTGCTTCTGCTCAAAAAGCGCCTACTTTGCGTTCACAGGCCTGGTGCACGTCTTCATGAAGGTTGGCCACTTCGGGTAGATGCCGTCGACAAGATAGTGCCCCATTTTATAGCGCCGGTTGTTAGCGGTGAAGTTGATGGCCGAAGCTTTACCATCCAAAACTTCGGCGAGGAGGTCGGATTGGTGGAGCACATTTATGTCGTTGTTCGAGCCGGGGACCCCGAAGTACGCATGCCAGATCCATAGCCGGTAGTCGACAACGGCCTCGAGTATAACGGTGGGGTGGGTGCCTTTGTGGCGCGAATGAAATGTAGAGAGAGATACTCGTTAATACAAGTGGTGCGAATGAAATGAAGTTCAACGAGACGTATTTATAGAAATAAAAAAAAACATTTAATGCAATGAACGGGAATTCCGCGCGGACGTCTGTGGAAGTCAACGCAATGGCGGACGTCCGCGTGGACTGTGGTGTCCTCGGCGGAATTCTGTATACGTGCATACCATGCACAATGGCGGACGTCCGCCGCTGAATTCCGGCACTCCGGTCGGAATTCCGTCGGGACGGGCGCCATTGCTGATGCTCTAAGGTGGACACTTCCAATAGCCCCAAAATTTTTAGCCACTTATCCTTTTAATTTTTTCCGTCTATATTAAATCAATTAAAGTTATCGGAATGTAAATAATTAGAAAACGAGGTAATTGAGACCGAATATTCGTTGTATTGGAAACGGTAAAATTATACAACGAACATTTAAAAACAATACAAATAAAAAAACCGACACCGTCTACTCGGTGGCAGAATCAGATTCATCCTCCTCTTCTCCCCTGCCCCCCCGCTGCCGCCGGCCGCCCCAGTACAATCCTCATCAGACAAGCCTAGCCGGCGCTAGATCTCCCCTATGAGTTTCCAATATATACCCTTGATGACCGGGTCGGTTGCGGTCTTGTAGAAACGGCAGTTGTCCTGCAGTTGTTTCAACAACTGCACATCTAGGTTCTCCCTCAAGACCTCGTTGGGACCAGGGGCCATGGGTTGCGGTACAGGGGCGGGCTGCGGGATGCGCGATCCCGACGCGGCCGACGATAGGCAGGAGGAACTTCCAGCCACTCTAGCGCTTCGGATAGAGGCATGTTGTCCCGGAGGGCGTGGGCGCCTAGAGTGTGTAGCGGAGGGCTCTTAGGCTTGCTCGTCATTGAGGTCGAATGATTGCGAGCTGCTGCCGCTGCTGTAGTCCCTGGTTATGTTATGTCTAGTACGCTTCGTCCTAGGAGCTCCTGCCCGCTCTTGCGCACAGATGGCCCGAAATTTGGACAATGCTCGAGAACAAGATACTCCTCCCACATGATGAGCTTCGGTCAGCCTTCCGTGTTGAATTGGGCCATAGACAGCGCTTTCACGTCGGCTTCGCTTCGGCCACTCTCAGCACTGAGCAGGTTGTTCTCGTATATGGAGCTGAACCGCTTGGTGGCATGCAGAATCCTAGACCACTTTTTGCGGAGCTGTTCCCCGTCACGCGGTTTGGCCCCTCGAGGTTTGAAATCGTTGTATGCCAACAGGACTTGCTTCCAAAAGCTCCCCTCGGTCTGATCGGTGCCCACTATGGGGTCCGATGTGACGGCATCCCACGCCCGCGCCACAGCACCGGACTCCGCTTTGGTGTAGTGCGTGGCCCGTCCACCGCCGGCTGCCGGCGCCGCTGCCCGAGCCGCCCCCGCTACTGCCCGCGCCGCTGCCACCGCAGCTGCCGCCTCTTCCGCCGCCCCCGCCACCACTGCTTCCACCCGCCCCACCGGTCCCGCCGACTCTCGTCGGAACGGCCGTATCCACGCGTGCTGCCGGCGTTTCTGGTACGCCCGGACTGAGCAGACCCATCATCGTCTCCAGTGCGTCTCGATCTGCATCGGTGAAAGGAGATTGGCTGGATTGGAAAGGGGTCTCCGGCCGCGGATGGTTAACCGCGTCGAGATTGGGTCTGTAATCTCCAAATGCCGACCGACTCAAATTTCTCTGAAAAGGTTGGGGGTGGGACTCGACCTCCACGGCTGAGATGGATGAGAAGTTCGACTCGATCCCCACGGAGGGGGAGTTTGACTCCAACCCGACGGCTGGGAAGGATAGCCGCCATATCCCGATTCGTCAGTGCCGGGTGATTCGTCGTCTCCACCGTGCATTTTTAGAAAGTGAAAGTGTAGAGAATGAATGAATGGAGATTGTTTGAAATGGGTGTAAAATGGGTGGTGGTGGAGTTGTATTTATAGTAGAATTTTTGAAAAAAAAATTAATGGGGACGGCCGGCGCGCATATAGGTGCGGCGATCGGGGGACCGGCGCGTCCTCGCACAAACTCGCCGGCGTGCCTCCGCCCCACCAAAAATCGTCCGCCCCGGCTCCCTCCACTATAGGGGCGCCGCCCCTATAGTGGACACCCTTAGGGTGTCCACTATAAGGTGGACACGCCCAATAGCCCCGCCCCAGTTTTTTGTCCATAGCCCCGGATTTTTGTCCATAGCCCCAAAATTCTATTTCCGCCACTATAGTGGACACCTCCAATAGCCCCCAAATTTTATAATCAATTTTCATTTTAAAAATAAAAAATTTTGCACGCGTCGACCGCCGCGCCGGAAGCTGCGGTCACTATGACCGCCGCGCCTATAGGCGCGCCTCACCCCCACCAGCCGCGTCCTCGCCCCGCACGCGGCGAAGCCGTTTCCGCCCCCCTCCCCCGTCCTCAGGCGCGGCGGCCACCCCAGCCACTATGACCGCCGCGCCTCCCGCCTCGCCCCACACCCCTCTTCGGCGACCGCCGAGCCGCTCCCATAGTGGACACTCTTAAGCTTGCGCAGCCCCTATAGTGGACAACCTTAAGCTTCACATTTATTTTCTGGCCCTTTCTCTGCCTTCTCCCAGCATACACTCATTTTCTCTCTCTTAGGGTTTAGCATTCATGGCGTTGGAGGCACAAGCAGTTTCCGCAGCAGAGAACGGTACCAAGGCCTCTCCGGTGGTGTTTACGGCGGCGAAACCGTGGCTCGTGGTGGAGGCTCCGAAGGCGAACGACGCCGTGCAGTTCTACAAGGCGGCGTTTGGTGCTGAGGAGTTGAGCCGTGTGAATGATCCGAAGAGGAAGGCGGAGCTGGAGCTTCCTCTCATTCGCTCTGCTGAGCTGAAGATCGGATCCTCCGTTTTAGTTGTTTCCGACCTTACCGACGACTCTTCCTCTCCGTGAGTATTTTTTTGTTTATTTTGATATGTTATTTTGCGTCGTTGTAGTTTTATGGCTTGGATTTCGCTCGTATATGCTTAGATCTGTTGGTTTGATGAATGTTACTCTGTTCTGTTCTATTTATCCTTTCTCTTGTTATTCGATGATATTTTAATTTATTTTCATGATTTCTCGCACTTTTCTCTACTTTGTTGTTTCTCTTTATTCCTCTCGAATGTTACTCAGTTCCGTTCTGTTTTTTCTCTTTTTATTTTATGATATGATCAATGTTCAGCTAAAGAGGATGCTTGTGTATTTATTCTTCTTCAGCGTGAAATCTGCTGTGAGCGGCCTCGTTTTCTGCTTGGAGACCGAATCCGTGGAAGCTGCCGTGGTAAAGGCGGTGGCCGCCGGTGCCGTTTCTGAAGACGAATTGACCGACGGTGAAGGCGCTTGCTGCGGCGGGGTGGTGGGAAAGGTGAAGGACCCATACGGCAATCTCTGGCTAATCTGCTCGCCTGCAAAGAAATGCGGCGACGTGGCAGCTTAGATGACGACGTCCACGCTTTCCGATCTGAGCCGTCCCTCCCTGCACGTGTCCAATTTAACTTGTTTATCTCTTGTCTATTTGAATTCCTAGTTGACTCAGTTTCACTCGCTTTTGCTATGAAGAGTGATGAGGTGTTGCTTGATGAACAATATTTTCACTCGCTTATCATGATATATTTAGCACTCAAATCATTAATCTAAACTTATGCTACTCTTTTAGCAGTTATGTTTATCCTCTACTGATTATTAGCTTGTCGTTAGTTTCTTTTGATTACTGCTGCCAGAAATTTGATGCAAGATAAAGAGTGACTAATGCTTCTTTTTTCATGAATATGTGTTTTAAAATTTTAAACGTAATGGTTATTGTTTCGGTCTTGAAACGAGCCATCTTTAATCATATAAATTCCAGTGCAGTTATGCGGACTATCAAAATTCAAAATTAATTATTGATTCAAAGTCTAAAACTTTATTATAAACATTCTTAGAATTATTTAAATATTTTGTTTGCAAAGCATATGCTAACGTTACTTTAAACATAAATTCATCTATTTATTCCGAAAACATATCAGAAGTGTAAAATTATGAATATCCCGAGGGAGGGTGTCAAAGGTTGATGTGATTTTACGAGTTGTAGAGTGTGATATCACTGCTCTCTTTCAGGTTTCAACCAATTGTGTTGCTTCCTTCTTTCACCCTATTTAAGTTTATTAGTCATTTTTTCAAGATAAAAAAACAAAATATTAAATCATTCTTCCTTTATTCTTTGACCTTAACTCTTTCTTGTATCTTACATTATTTCTATTTCATACTTTTCAACACAAATTCTTAATTCGTATGTCAAAAATTTTGACTCAACTTAACTGGGATGAAAAGAGTACAATAATTCATTGTCCCCCACTGAAATGTTGCTATTAAATTGAATCACAATTGAAATTAGAATTTGATCTTATATCCATAACAAAACAACAAATAACTAAGGTTAGCTTATTCAATAATTATTCTATGTTTAAAAATTTTAATATATTTATTAACTAATTAAATAACATGATAATTTATATTAATGGAATGTTCGATGTCCCACAAAAGGTTAGAAAATGCATTTTATTTAGCTCTACCCAGTGTTTATTTATTTATTTATTTTGAATAAAGTTTAAAGATTATTTTAATAGTACTATTTAATTCTTGACTTTTGTGTTTAAGAGGAGGTTTCACAAATAATTAGTGGTTTTAACTTGTAGTTGCTGCTTAATAGTTAGAGCATCCACAACGGCGAGCAGGACGGCGTCCGTCCGTCCATGCTAGCGGCACGGAGACGTTATCCGCTGCTGCACTTGCGCTGCTGGCACGACGCTGCTCGATGCATCGAGCACGTCCGTGCCAGCTAGCAGGCGACGTGGCAGCGTGTGATTGGCCAACGGCATAGCCGTGGGCAATTTAATTTTTTTTTTAAAAAAATGGATTTTAATTAAAAAATCCGATTAAAAATAAAAAAATATTTTCCCACTTCCCAAAAACTTATATCCATTTTCTACCCACTTTTAATTTATTTTTTAATTTTTTCCCCCAAAAATACACATTTTCATCTATAAATACCACTTCTTCCACACCAAAAATTCACACCACACTACACAATTATCATCCAAATTCTCTCATTTTCATTCTCAATTCTTATCCAATATTTCATTCACTCTTACTCTTACAACAAAACAATGTCCGGCAACGGCGATCACCCCCCCGGGCTCCCACGATTGGAACCCTGATTGGTTCGGTTCACAACCGTTTCCTAGTCCGGAAACCGAATATTCTGCCCCTCCTCAAACCCAAGGTTCGGAAGTTCCGGGTGGCTACCGGCCTTACTCGATCGACGACCAAGATGCCCCCGAAGGGCAATACGGGTGGACACCCGAGCCTAGAGCGAGGTCGAGCGGCCCCTCCCAAACTCAGACTCCTCCTACTCGCGGTGTCCGCACACCGCACACTCCGGCGGAGATGGAGCAATTGTTCAAAGCGTTCTTGTCAATCTCCGAAGATCCAGAGATTGACACGAACGAATCCGGCGATCATTATTGGTGGCGCATCTGTCGCCGGTACAATGAAAATCGGCCGGCTGGAACAATCGAGCGCAACGAGAGTATGGTGCGCAACGCCATATACAGAGCCAACGGAGAAATCCAAAAGTTCCAGGGGTATTACCTCCAGGAAGAGCGGTCGGCGGGGAGCGGCCGGAGCGATGTCGACATCATGAGTTCTGCCTTGTCGACCTACCAATCCATGAACTACAAGCCGTTCAAGTACCTCAACATTTGGCAGAAGACGCGGTCGCATCTGAAGTATAGGGGAGGCGTAACATCCTCCTCTAGCGACTCCTCCAAATGGTCAAGGTCGGTATCCCTATCTGACGCCGGCTCTGAAGACGTGGCTAGCCAACTTGCCGAAGCTAACTTGGGTAGCCCCGACGCCGGCCCGAGTGGTTCCCAACGCCGACCGCAAGGAAGGAAGAAGGCGGCGGGCAACCGCCGTCGCGCCGCGACTCCATCCTCCCCCGATCCCGAACCCGATCCCTATGTGCCACCTCAACCCCCCACCAACTCGTTTGTGGGGGGTTTTGGCCCAACTCAATTTGGCCGATAGGTCAAATATGACCCTCCGAGCAACTTCGATTGCATGTGGCGATGATACGGGGTCTTCAAAGAACGTTGGGGGTATTGCCGGATGATGATTAGTCCTCACCGGGGGTATTTTTACGCTTAAATTGTGTAATTTTTATTTTTTTGTAGTTTAATTATGTAATTTTTATTTTTTAGGATTTTAATTATGTAATTTTTATTTTTTAGGAATTTAATTATGTAATTTTTAATTTTATTATAATTTGTAATATTATTCCGGGTATTTTTAATGAATTTTAATTTTGTGGAAATGTTTTTATTTAAATTGAATAATAGAATGGTGAGACCCTTGTGCTCTTCCTTGCGGAAGAGCACAGATGTGGGTGTTGTGCTCTTGCCTAAGAGCATCCACAATGGCAGCGAGCGGACCGGCTAGCCGATCTCCGGCGCTCGCCGGTTCACTCACCGAACCATTGTAACCGGCGAGTGCCATTTCGGCGAGCACACGCCGATTCGCGAGCGCTGGGCGATGCGCTCGCCGGTTCCCTCGCCGCCATTGCAGGCTCCGGACCGGCGAGCGATTTTTTTTTCTTTCGAAACACTATATATACGCACTTTGCACGTCATTTTCATTCGCACCACTTGTTTTAACGATGTAATTTTTTTAAAATAATGTAATTTTTTTAAAATTAATGTATTTTTTTAATGTACATTTTTTTTTAAAATTAATGTATTTTTTTAATTTACTTTTTTTTTTTAATTTAAATAACATTATTGAATTTTGCGTATCTGTGTCGTAAATTTAATTCCGTATTTTGTGTGATTGTCAATTATTTGTTTTATATAATTAGGAGTAATGTGACTAGGCTATTGTTGGGCTATTTGCTTGTCCTGATGATGTGGCAGGAGGATTTTTGGTGCTGATGATGTGGCAGGAGTTGTTTTTGGCTGGGCTATTGCTGGACAAAAGCCATTGTGGATGCTCTAAGAGCAAGCAGAAAAAGTGGAGCCGGACCCACATCCGTACTCGCTGGCAAGAGCATGGATGTGGATGCTCTTAGGTATTTAGCAAGTTTTTCTATTTTCGTGCTACTTTCATTAATAGTAGTACGTATTTAGGTTAAAATCTTATCCACATTAGATGCACTATGTTCAGAGGTCTACAGCGTAACAAATTGGTATATGACTAGTTAATTTGTTATCATATTCATATCTTTCTAATGAAACTTTGTGATTTAAATGATAATCATCTCTTAACTTTACAAATGCCAAGCCATAAGCCATTTTTGTGTGAACTCAATCCTTGCTCCCAAAGACAGAATGGGAAACTGCAAGTATGACATTCAAAGTAACATCATATTTTGGTCTATAAAAAATAACAAATCATATCTTGGATTAGGAATTTCGCAGTAATTTTTATTATCTTCTACTAGTACATAATATTTTTTTTGTTGATTTTGATAAAAGAAACAGTCATTTTAAATATTTGTTGTATTCATAATTCAGTAGATGATGAAAATGTTGAAGTAAGGGCTTCTTTTTGGGTTTATGCAATTGAATGTGGGCTAGGCTGATGACTTGTGTACCTACTATTACTTGGACCTAAATTTACAATTGTAAAACACAGTTTTAAATTTATGGTAGTAATTTATCAAGGTTTTATCCACGTATAAAAAAATAGATCAATTATTTATTTTCCACGTATAAAAAATAGATCAATTATTTATTTTCCACATACCTTTAGAGCATCTTTAACGCAAGCGGGCCGGGCCGGACCGCACCTGGGTCCTGGCCCACATCCTGCGCATTGGAGGTGGGGAAGTCGCGGCCCAGGCTGCGCCTAGTGCCGCGGTTGAGTCCCGGGGTTGCGCCCCGTTGCGGCCCGGTTCGGGGTTGGAGGATGCGGGGCCGTGCCCCGGTGAGTCCCGGCCCGGTGTTGGAGGCCCTTCGGGCCAGACACAAACCTCAATTTCTGATTTTTTTTTAGTTTGGAAGAGGAAGAAGAGGGAGAGGGGAGAGGAAGAAGACGGAGGAAGATGGAGAAGAGAGAGAGTGGTGACGAAAGAGGGAGCTGATTTTTTTTTATGTTCTCATTTTTTTTAATTTATAGTATAATTTATAATTATATGTTGGAAATTTATTATTTTTGAATTAAAAATAAATTTCTCGTGTTATAATTGCTCAACGTTTTCAATTTTTACAAGTAAAATAGATTAGAGTTGTGAATAGTGCAATTTAATAGTTGGGGCCTGAATGAGGCCTGTAGGGTTAGATGAGTTGTGGCTTAAGATTGAAATTTAGGGGAATGATGATATGGAGGGGGCTTGGGGCCTGAATCTGGGTCGTGATTGTGGATAATTTGTTATGGAGTCATTGCAATATGTATTATATTATAGCTTTATTAAGTAGTAGGGCTATGATTTATGCTAGTACACACATAAATTATACTGCGTCTCTACTTTTGTATAGTGTACTAAAATACTCCCTATCTCCCATTCAAAATGAACGTTTTTCTTTTTGAGTTGTCCTATTAAAATTAAAAAAATTTTGTAAATGAAAACAACACTCTCTCTACTTTTTTCTCTCCCTTACTTTACTCTCTCATCATTAACTCTCAAAACAACACTACATAAAATCTCGTGCAAAAAACCAAATACTCCATCCGTTCCTGACAAACTCATAGTTTAGGATGTTTACGTGGGTGATTAACACATGTTATTGAATATTTTGTGGTATAAAGTCTAGGTTACATCACTTTTTTGCTATTTTTAGAGTTAACGAGTTTGTCGGAGTCTTGATGCAAAAACAGGTCTAAATTGAGCAAAACAGAGCAAACGGGTTGATTCCAGAGAGTTTGCCCGGTCGAGCGTTTTCCAGATACAAAACGCTTGGTCGGGCGTTTAGGCGAGGATTCCAGAGAGTTCTCCCGGCCGGGTTTTTCGCATCCGAGAAAATGCCCGACCAGGCGTTTGAAGCTGATGTCGCGATTCTACCGGAACGCCCGATTGGGCATTTTTCCTATTACAGATCGCGCGGTCGGGCGTTTGTGATAGATAACCATTTTTGCCCATTTTTCACTCCGAGTATAAAAGGGTTCTCACTCATTTTCGAACCCTAACTCCCACACTACCAAATTGAGCAAGAGATCGAGAGATTGAAGAGGATTTGAAGGCAAGGAAGCTTCCATCTTCAAGAGACTGAAGAAGAAGACTTCCCAACATCAATTCCACCCATAGATAGTTCTAGTTTCCATTTCCATCCATGTCTTCATTTGTTTTCTTTGTATTTTCTTTTGTTTTGAATTTGATCATGAGTAGCTAGATCTTCTTTAGGGATTCGGTGAAGTTTGTATGGAATCTATGGGTTGAACCTTGATTTATGCTTATCTATCTCATTGTGTTTGTTTTGTTGGTTATTGAGCTCTTATTTTCCAATTGCTTAGCTACCAATTTGATGTATCTTGTTCTAATTGTTGTCATTGAGAGATGCATGATTAGAATTGTTAGGTAATCAACAACTCCTTGCATTACATGTGATCGAGAGATGCATGAGCTAGAGAGAGGGCTTGAGTCTGTTGTTCTTAGGAGTCAATCTCGAATTATATGGAGGAGACTCTCATACTAGAGATTGATCCACGTGTTAGATACACCCGAGAGAGGGTCTAACCAATCATCTCGACTTTCCTAGCCACGCATGAGACCCAATAGATGAGCATGATCCATAGGAGACACCCGTGATCCATACCAACAGATCCATATCCCTACCTTTCCCAATTTGTGTGAAAATCATCTATTACTTGCTTTACTTAGTTAATTGTTTAATTTGTTGTTTGATCTTTGTTCTTAGTTTAAGAAAAGTAAAAATCCCTTTCATTAGTCTAGATAGTGTTCAACATTGAATCGTAGTACTCAAACTGGCTTTTAGTCTTCGTGGATCGATAATTTTAACTTGCTGACTCAACTTATTTCTAACACAAGTATACCCGCAAGTGTACGGGGCTAATGTAGCAAATAGTAAGCAAAGAGTATCGTATCCACAGAGACAGTGAGTGTCAACCTAAGTACCACGAACCAACCTCAACTACTATCTAGATGAATCAGAGGGTTTTGTTTTTCTAAATCTACTTAAAAGGAAAGTAAAAACAATTAAAAACAACTAGAGAACTAAAAGCAAATAAAAGATAACAGATGTAGATCAAGGATGAGGAAGGTAGAATCCTACGGGATCGATAACAACTATACTATGCTCAACTAATTTCCAAACTATGCCAACAAAGGGTCTCAAGGGTTATTAAGCTATTACTAAGGTAAAACTATATCTTCTCTCGAAGCATATAATTTGTAGATTGCTACCTAGAACCGAAGTCTCTTTCCTAGATCTAAGGCAACAACTCCTAATAGCTCCTAAGATAATTAGCTTCATTCAAAGGCTCAGATCTCTCGATTATATTAGCAAAGACGTCAATCTCTTCTCTTTCAAATTAAACTACTCACTTCTCAATTCTTGTAGTAAAATCCACATGCATTTATAAGATGATCAATCAAATAAAATGTATAAGCACAGAAGAAATCAAAATAACCACATGAGCCAAGGCATAGGAAAAAGAAATCAATTAAACATAAGAATCCTTGTATCTCCCCCGTAGAACTCTACGGAGGATTTAGCTACTCATGTTCATCACAAAAGTCAAAGAAATATTCGAAGAAATATTTAAAAACATTGTTTGAACAAAGCAAAACTAAACTATGGATCCTTAATTGAGAATAATTTATTAGTATTTAAAAATCCAAATTAAAAATCCAAATTAAAAAACTAAACTATGAACCCTTTAAATTAATAATTTTAATTAAAAATAATTTATTAGTATTTAAAAATCTAAATTTTAAATTTAATTTTATAAAATTAAATCTAATATTGAAATAAAAAAAAATAAAGTGAAGGATGGCAAAGGGAAGAAGAAGATAATTTTGAAATAATATCAGATTTAGTACATCATTGGAATAATACCATATTGAAATAGTTAAAATGTGAAAAGACGAAATTATCCAAATGCTCAAAAGGACATTTTCGGATAAAAAATAGCCAAAAGGACCAATTTCAAAATAAACCCTTGGTCCAGGGATATCTGGCGATATTTTTAAAGTACAGAGACTATAAGCGAGATAAACTCATAGTCCAGAGACCATTTTTGTAGTTCACTCAATGACATGATGAAGTGCTACATATTATCATTCATGTCAACATCAACACCAGGCGATCGAGACAACCATTGAAATAATCAATGTTTTAAAAACTGGACAGTTGAACGAACCGGAGAAGCTACTGGTTCATGGTTCAACCGGTCCAACCGATTTAATCACCGGTCAAACCCTTATACTGTTGCAAATACATATAATTAAATATACAATATACAAAATATATTAAATTTACATATAATTAATTATATATCAAAAAATATTTACCTTATATATAATTAGTTGAAAATAAAAATATTATAATTTAATAAATAATAAAATTTTTAAACAATTATAGATAAATAAAATTGAATATATAAATGATTAGTTATTGCAGATAAAAAAACTTAATACAAAATATAAATTGATAAATTTCATTTTAACTAAAAAAACGTATTGGAAGAAATAATAAAACATGAATTTTTAGTTATTTTGAGTAATTTGTATATAAATTAAATATATAAAATAAAAATATTAATATCCGGTAACAATAAATTATAATACACAATATTAAAAACTAGTATTAAACTCTAGGCATAATTATAAACTTCTATATTGTAAAATATTAGTGATTGTAGAAGTATAATTAAAATATAAGAAATATACATATTATAATTAACAATTTCTTAAAATAATATAAAATTAAAATAAATTATTTTAAAAGAATATAAAATTAAATTATTAGTTTCGGTAGAAAAAGAATTTCAGATTTAATGTATAAGAATAATTAATATTCATAATATTTCAAAATGACCATGTGGTGGAGTGGTTAAGGAGTTGGTATTTAGAGATGAAGTCATGTGTCAAGCCCTAGCAACAACAGATTTAAAAAAAATATTTTAAAAAAGTGAAAAACCGATTTCCGGTTCACGGTTAGACATGTCTGACCGGCCGGTTCCACCGGTTCGTCGCGGTTCAATGTGCTAGTGGTTTTAGGGGTGAACCGGACCGGACTGCTTGCCGGTTCGCGGTCGACCCGGCCGGTCCGGTCCGGTTTTTAAAAACACTGGAAATAATATTGAACCTTAAGAACCTCTTCGATAAGCTGAACCAAATTGTCAAAGTCTTAGGTTCACATATGTATTTTCCGTTGAGTGTCACTAAATAATGTAAAGAATACTAAGGCCATCCGCAACATGTTACGCGGGTGGCCCATATTTCGTTCCTTCGTGACGGAACCGGGGCGGGACGAGTTGCAGCGTCTCGTCCCGTCACCAGCCCGCCCCCAGCCCGTCACCAGTCCCGTTCCGCCGTGACGAAACGCGGGACGGCTCGCCACGCGCTGAGGCGACGTGGCAAGCTCCCAGGCCATGCGTGACACCCACTCGCCGGCCCGCGAGTGGGATTCGTCAAGCTGAAGCAATAAATCATTTTTTTAAAATTCGAATTAAAATTAAAAAAAATTAGCAAACGGTAATGTTACCGTTTTTATAGCGGTTTCAAAATTTTATTTTATTTTATTTTTTTATTTTATTCTATAAATACTCCTAATTCATCATCATTTCACACACAACTACACATCTATTCTTCCCAAATCATCTCCATTTCCTCTCCAATTTTCATCTCAAATCATCTCTCTTTTATTCTTCCCCCAAATTTAATCGATCTCATGGATCCGTATGAGCAAATGCGTCGAATAATGGAAGAATCACTTGAAGAAGATCGACGCCGGGAGGTGGAAGAAGCCGCGCCGCCCCAAAGACGCTCCCGGACTTACATCCATCATAACCGGGAGGAAGCCGCCGCAAGGTTAGTCCGCGACTACTTCTGCGATAACCCGGTGTGGGGAGATACCTACTTCCGTCGCCGTTTCCGCCCGCTATTTCTCCACATCGCAAATACATTGGCGGCCCGGGAAGAGTTCTTCCAAGACAGGTTCGACGCCGTCGGCCGTCCCATCCACACGGCGCTGCAGAAATGTACTGCAGCAATCCGTCAGCTTGCTACTGGACAAACGGCGGATGTGTTCGACGAATACCTCCACATTGGAGACAACACTGGGAGAATGTGCTTGCTCCAATTCTGCAAAGGCGTCCGGGCAGTCTTCACCGATGAATTTCTCCGGAAGTCAAGCACGACAGATTGCCAGTTCCTGCTCCGCCTTCACGTAGAAGTGCACGTATTCCCCGGGATGCTTCGTAGCCTCGATTGCATGCACTGGCAATGGAAGAATTGCCCGGTGGCGTGGAGGGGGTCGTACACGAGCGGCCACAAAGGCACCCACCCCACCGTTATACTTGAGGCCATCGCCGACTACCGACTATGGATCTGATATGCATACTTCGGGGTCCCCGGCTCGAACAACGACATAAACGTGTTCCAGCAATCCGACCTCTTCGCCGAAGTTTTGGATGGTAAAGCGCCGACCATCAACTTCACCGCTAACAATCGGCGCTATATAATGGGGTACTATCTTGCCGACGGCATCTACCCGAAGTGGCCAACCTTCGTGAAGAGGTGCGCTAGGCCTGTGAACGCAAAGCAGACGCTTTTTGCGCAGAAGCAGGATGCTGCTCGGAAGGATGTGGAGTGGGCGTTCAGGGTTCTCCAAGCGCGCTTCAACATTATCAAAGCCCCGGCTCGTTCGTGGTTCATGGAGAACATGGTCGACATCATGTATACGTGCATAATTTTGCACAACATGATTGTCCAAGACGAAGGACCTGAGGCGGGAAATTGGTTCGACCCCAAAGCCCCCGGAAGCTCAACAGTCAGTAGTCCGCCTCGAAGTGGAGAGCATCCGTCTATACAAGAACGGTTGTCTATTCGGGCAAGGACACGTGACTCTTTCGCCCACGCCCAACTCCAAGATGATCTCATGGAGCACATTTGAGCAAACTTTGGTGGAGGAAATTAAATTATGTATTTTTAATTTTTTTTAGGATTATATATATATTTTAATTTTTTACGAATTTTATGTTGTAATGTTATTTTATTTTTAATGAAGTGTGTTTTTATTAATTGAATTTAGTGGAAAAAAAATAAAAAAATGAAATTGAATGAATAGTAATTTAAGGGACGGTTAGGGGACGAAGGGTTGCAGGTTCGGTCCCTTAGTTAAGGGATAGAGTAAAAAAGTACAATGAGGTTCGCAAATAGTGTTTTAAGGGACGGTATAGTGACAACGTTGTGGATGACCTAACAATCATTTGTTCGAATCAGATTGATTACTTACCGCAACAATAGTACAGTTTAGCAAAATAGGTATAAAATTCAACTGATGAATAAAATTCCACCAAATGTTCAATCTTTGACCTAAACTTGATAAAGTTAGATCTATAAATATTGGCATTAATGCTGAGTTCCCAACTTCCCATCCCATAGGCATAGGTAATGTTACCACCCCAACTACCTTCTCCATTACTACAATGATCCCTTCGTAGTATGCAAAAAGTGTTAAAAAGACTTCACCAAATAAAGCTGAAACAAGAGCCCCCCTCTCCATCTCTCTCTGTGTTATTCTTTGATATATGGGCTTCTTTGCTTTCCCTTTCTCTCCTGTAGACCAGCAGTGACACTTTTTTTTTGTTATTACTTTTGGTCTTTTCCTTGAACTGTTTCACAATCAAGAAAGCAACCAAAACTACCCCATTTTACACTCATTCCCCTTTAAATTCCCTTCCCCCCCATGCCCACCAACACTAAAAGCCAATATTCCACCACTCCTAATTCTTGATTCACAAGTCAAACATATTTTCTTTTCAAGATTCTTGGTCCATGGATGTAAGTAGTATTTTTTTCCAAGAACCTTTTTTTTTTCAAAATCTATTTCATGGGTATAATAAAGATTGGATTTTTATGCAGGAATTGGAGTTTAATAAGAGGAGGCATGTTCCTGCGTTTGGGAGCTGGGATTGCAATGGCGATTTGCCGTTCACGCAGTGCTTTGAGACGGCGAGGGAGGCTGGTGAGCGTGACTTGTACGTCGCCGGTGATTTGTATGATAGTGATGGCTTCACTCCTGCTATGATTGTTGTACCTCGCCACAGAGTAGGCCACACTAACCTCTCTACTATTCTTGCTCTTCTTCAAAAATACACACAGACACAGCTCTTGGATTGTTGCTTGTTTTGGAATGAAGTGTGTGTACAGTGAATTTTGATGACTTGGAAGTTGGAACCATACATTTTAAGTGAGTGAATTGTTTCCAATTTAGTCAAATTCTAATCTAATCACCTATATAAGCTTTGATAACCGAATACTCAGTCGGTTTGCCACTCAGTAAATGTCTACTCATTTTTTTAGCAAAAAATAATATTTTTAATCATTCTATTTTGTTGTGTATGAGGAGTATATATTTTCCCCACTTAATTAAGTAAACATTATTAATTGTGTGATGAAAGGGAATGTCTCAACTCTCAGGCATGTGCAAAATGACAGTTTTTGCTATTTGGTAAAACAATGTTGTTTTTTAAAATAAGTTAAGTTACTGCCATCGAACGTTATTTACAGTCATATTTTTATTTTGACTTTATACGAAAAATAAGGAAAAAAGTTTGTGAAATACTGAAATATCTTTTTTCTTAATTTAATGAAAAAAGACGTTTGATTACCACTAAATAAAACTCTTTATTAATTGTACCAATTTTCCATTTTAATACTTTCGTGAATATTTATCCCATTTACTCCCCCCGTTCCTTGTTAATAGAAGCATTTCTTTTCGGCACGAAGTTTAAGAATAATGTGTTAAATTGATGGTGAAAAAAGTAAGAGAGAGTAAAGTAAGGGAGATAAAGAGAGAATAAAGTAAAATGGAGAATTACCTTTTGCCAAAAGTAGAAACGATTCAATTAACTTGGAACTTTCTAAAATAGAAAAATGATTCTATTAACATGGAACGAAGGAAGTACTTTTTACTACTTTTAATTTACCTAATATTCCACTAAATTATTTCAAAAATATTTTACAATAAAATTTAATTATTTGTAAGGCTATATTGTTGTAACTTTTTCCACTAACTTTAATTCCATTAAATATTTTTAAACCTAAGCCGATGAGTCAAAGTGAGATAGATTAGTGGTTCATGGAGGCAGTATATATAGTTCTTTACACAAATGAGATAATTGATTCTTAAGTTTTTCATTGGATTTACTTAAAGTTCACATTTTTTATGGCATGCGATGTTTATGATGCATTAATCAGTAGTATTGTTGGTTAATTGGCTTAATTTATAACAGGGAAAAATTTCAAGAAATAAAGATGGGAAAAAGAAGAAGGGGAGAGTGGTGTGGAATTGCGAATTTAAGTTGAAAACACCGCCAAGCCCAGCCGAGAGCCCGGCGGTGGCTACACCGCGTCGGCCGCCGCCCAAAGCTGCGGACGAGGATTTGTACAAAATCTCCCCGGACCTCCTCCGTGCCCAATCAAAAAGGGTTAGTCCCTAAACATTATTGGTTTATAATTTATTCTTCCAAGTGAATAATATTGATATGTAAAATTTATTTAATACATTATGCAGAAGAGAGGATGGAAATTATTGTGGAGCTGCCTACCTCCTTGCGCCTAATCCAACCATATTCATGTACAACTTGATTGGTTCAAGAAATATCCTATTCCTAAAGTTGTAACGTCTTGTAAAAATGTTTGAATTGTTCACTCAGTTAATTTCATGCTGAAGCTTAAAATTGCACGAATTTTGTTTGACCACTTTTAGGATATGCATGCAGATTATGCAAGAATTACACGAGTATAATTTTTTTAAAAATAGGAGCAATAAATAAGAATTGTTTACATAGTTTCCAGTCACAAAATTCAACTAAAAATGATACTACTAGTAGTATTTTATTTCGTAATTTGTTCATGATTTGATTGGAGATGTCGTGAATGCATTTCAGTGTATAGTGGACACTGCTGTTGAATAAAAAATATGAATAAAAGGTTATAATGAAGACTGTTTCTAGATTGAATATATTTAAATTAATTAAAAGACTCTTTTAAAAATGACTTCACATAATTATTGAAGTGCCATCGTATCTATATAATCATGAACACTTTAGATCGGAATACTTGTAACACATGTTTATTTATAAAATAAATGTTTTTTTGTATGGAAATTTAACACTGTTAATCGAATTTGCGACTTTCAAATTTCGCAATGAATACATCTTTTTGGCAGTTGGCAGCCAACATATTTAAAATGGATTTTCCTAGCAGATATAATCATTCATGTAATAATACCAATGGCTTTTTTCTCCAGACTGCTGTAGTCTCTAATTTTGACTCACATTTGAGGAGGTGAGATCTCTAATTTTTTAAAAAGCATAGTTTGGAATGTAAAATACGTGTACACCTTCACCATTATCACAACTTGAGTGGATTCATGGTTTCTACTTTCCCTCCCTGTGACCTCTGCTTTGAACATACTGTTTCATTGTAATAACCACTCTTTTAAAACGCCCTTGAGTGGTGTTATTGTCGAATTAGAGATTTATCACTCTCCTACCTCGACGTTTTGAACGGAACTCATTGCCTTTTAAGCTTAATGTCCTAGTTCACAAAACCAAAAGAGTATGAGATAATCAAAGGAACTAAAATAAATTATTGATTGTAAAACAATAATTGAATATAAAATGAACATGGAGAAGGGAGAACGATGATATTTTGGTTCCGAACTAAGGGTGCTCGAAAACAATATATATATATATATATATATATATATATATATATATATATATATATATATATATATAGGGGTGCATTATCAACTCAGAGTATCATTCTATCCGACAAAACTATCATTCTATGCAATAAGCCTAACATATATTATTTTATCATTTTATCAGTCAGTCAAAAGTATCATTTTATCAACTCAGAGTATCATTCTATCCGGCAAAACTATCATTCTATGCAATAAACCTAACATATATCATTTTATCATTTTATGAGTCAAAAGTATCATTTTATCAACTCAGAGTATCATTCTATCCGGCAAAACTATCATTCTATGCCATAAACCTAACATATATCATTTTATCATTTTTTCAGTCAGTCAAAAGTATCATTTTATCAACTCAGAGTATCATTCTATCCGACAAAACTATCATTCTATGCAATAAACCTAACATATATCATTTTACGTGATATTTGGCGAAATTTAGAAATTAAATGAGGGAAATGACATATTTACCCCCGCACTTTTTTTTATGAAGTAAATCTAAGTTTGAATCTCAACCACAAGATTAGAAAATATGTGTGGTTCAGATTTGGTTATAGGGTTATTACGTGATTTAGGAGTTATCATATGATCACAACTATATATATATATATATATATATATATATATATATATATATATAGAGAGAGAGAGAGAGAGAGGAGCGTTATTCTCCTATTCATTCCTTAGATCCTTATTCTCCTATTGCATAGAATGATACTCTGAGTTGATAAAATGATACTTTTGACTGATAAAATGATAAAATGATTTATGTTAGGTTTATTGCATAGAATGATAGTTTTGCCGGATAGATTGATACTTTTGACTGATAAAATGATAAAATGATAAAATGATAGGTTTATTGCATAGAATGATAGTTTTGCCGGATAGAATGATACTCTGAGTTGATAAAATGATACTTTTGACTGATAAAATGATAAAATGATATATGTTAGGTTTATTGCATAGAATGATACTTTTGCCGGATAGAATGATACTTTTGACTAATAAAATGATACTTTTGACTGATAAAATGATATATGTTAAGTTTATTGCATAGAATGATAGTTTTTCCGGATAGAATAATACTCTGAGTTGATAAAATGATACTTTTGACTGATAAAATGCTAAAATGATAATGATAAAATGATATATGTTAGGTTTATTGCATAGAATGATAGTTTTGCCGGATAGAATGATACTCTGAGTTGATAAAATGATACTTTTGACTGATAAAATGATAACTGACAAGAATTTATTATGCATCCACACGATTATGCAGACTATCAATACACAATTCATTTTACTCTATCCATGTTGAATCTAGTCCACAACCAATCCACATCAATATAAAAGACTCGGACGCCATATACATACATACATACGTGTAACTGAACATCATACATCTGTATATCATGGGAAATAAAATTTTACGTATTTAAATGAGAGAAATTTGGATACGTAAATTTTATCATGAGCGAAATTCAGAAATTAAATGAGCGAAATGACATATTTACCCTCTGCGCCTTTTTTATGAAGGAAAGCTAAGTTTGAATCTAGACCACGTGATTTTAAAAATGTGTGGTCCAGATTTAATTATAGGGTTATTATGGAAATTGAGATTATCATTATAATGCACCCATATATATATATATATATATAGTTGCGATCATATGATAACCTCCAAATCACATAATAACTCTATAACCAAATATGAACAACACATATTTTCTAATCTTATGGCTGAGATTCAAACTTAGATTTACTTCATAAAAAAGCACAAAGGGTAAATATGTCATTTCCCTCATTTAATTTCTGAACTTCGCTTCATTCTTTCACTCTCTCTCAGTTCGATTCTCTCTTCTCAGTGATTTTGTTTCCATATTTCTCGCCTATTTTATTTCCATATGCTCCAGATTTTCTTCCGATTTGGTTCATTATTCCATAATTTCCAGATTTTATTTCCATATTTCTCGCATAATTGTGACCGGGAAGATGTTTTCAATTTTGCATATAAGTTGATAAAATGGTACTTTAACCTGACAAAATGAGATATTATGCATTGCCGATTAGTAGAAGCAACTGATTTCTATCCCTAGTATCATTTTATCCCCTGAAACTATCATTTTATAATTTAAAACAATAATTCATCATGGAATAAGGTATGAATTGATGATACAAAACCAAGAATGAAATAAATTCAAAGTAAATTCATCATGTTGTCATATGTAACTCTAAATCTACACTAAAAAAACTATAGAATCTAAAAAAAATGAGAATCTCTGGCAAAATGATAAAATCGAGCAAAAACAAAAGTGAAATAAGTAATAAACTTCATCCAGCCTTCCTTTGATGATGCTTGGAGCGTTTTCCTTCGACATATTCCAGAATTTGGATGATTTTTCCTTCGAAACTGAAGAAGCAAGGGTTTGAAATGCGATTCGGAGGGTTTGAGTGCGAGAGAAATTGAATGTAGCGTTTAATTCACGTTATCTTCTTACCCGCCCAATTTTATAACGAAATGACAATTTTGCCCTTAATATATCCGAAATATGATAATTTTATTTGATAAAATGATAGTTTTGTTAGAATAAATCTAGACCACATATTTTAAAAATGTGTGGTGGAGATTTAGTTATAGGGTTATCACACAAATTGGTGTTATCATTATAATGCACCCTTTAAACAATTGTTTGACATGTGATTTGCGAATGGAAAGAAAAAAAAGAAGGAACTTGGAAATCACTATCCTATTACAAATATTTAGAAATGGCCAAGGGATTGGATTTTTCTAATCTTTGGGCCTTCGTCGTCCGAGCCCAAATCGCACCCACTGGGCCCAAACGAACCGCCGGCCCAGAGCAGCGGCCCAATTCACAACACAGCAACACCCACTAGGCCCAAACGAAAAATTCGGTTCTCGGTTAACCGATAACCGACAAATTCGGTTATCAGTTCGGTTTCGGTTCCCGTTTGAAGCCACAATCGGTTATCGATTAACTGATCGGTTATACCCCGAAAGAACCGAGGGAACCGAAATTAAAATTCCCCAATTCCTATTTTTTTCTCCCTCAAAAATTCTTTTATTATTTCCCTATTCAAAACATTATTTCCCACTTCCCAGCCCTACACACGCCGCTGAATCTGGAGACTCCCACACTGCCGCATTCTGCCACTCTCCTTCTTGCCAGCGCCCGGCGACTCCTCCCCACCGGCCGGAGACTCCTTCCCAGCAGCGGCGGCGACTCCTTCCCTTCCCAGCGGCGGGTTCTCCTTCTTCTTCCCAGCACCAGCGACCACTTCACCTTCCTCCCAGCAGCATGCCCGGCCAGCAGCGACGGCTCTCATCCTCCCAGCGACGACATTGTAGAGTATTATAATAGGTTGTTTTTATTTTTTTAATTTATAATACGAAATATAAACATAATTATTTCTACAAATATAAGAAAAACAAAGTGCATTGTAGAGCAAGTGGTAGGCTGGCCATTTTTCTCACACATTGACTAGGGATCGAATCCCGGCAACAACTTGTTTTTTTTTCAATTCGGTTCCTATCGGTTAGAACCGAACCGAACCGTGTAAAATCGGTTCCTAACCGAACCGAACCGATGCCTTCTCGGTTCCGGTTCCGGTTCTTCGTTTTAGGAAAATTGGGGAGTCGGTTAACCGACCTTTCGGTTCGGTTAGAACCGAACCGAACCGATTCCCAGCCCTAAAGGAGACAATGTTACCTTTAGTTGGAAGACCAAAGACTTGCCAAAAAGGGCAAGATGGCAGCACTCCTGCACTCCCCAGCCATAACCAACCGCTGCCATGAGCCAGAAGAGGGAGCAGCCGCAACACAGCTGCAACAGCTCTGCACCTTTGCTCCTAACCAACCGCTGCAGCCTCTGATGGTACCCTCTACAATATCAACCAATAGCATAAATACAAAAGTCCCTATTCCTAGTACATCACCAAATTTCAATTACAAATGGCTGCAGAATCCTAAAGAAAAGAATCTGTTGCAGGAAGAAAACAAGGCATACAGCAGCCCTAATTAAAGCCTCACGAGTACACGTTCTTGCCTATAAAAACCCTCTCCACACCACCTATGAACACTCCACACACTCCAAACATTTTCGGCAGTATATAGAGTTAGAGGGTGGAGCATTTGTGAGCAACAACTAGGGCAGCCCCGTTTCATCACGGCCACAAGAGGTAAACACCACCATACCCTTTGCATCATATAGAACAGTCACAAAAGTAATTCCAGAACTTAGAATCATAGAAGCATGATCACTTAGGAAGTCATAGAAATAACATCAATAGCCAAAGATATGATCTTTATGAGCCAATGCCTTAGCCAAACCATAACAGTCAGTGGGCGGATGTCCCACTCGGACATCCACTAGGACATCCCGAAAACACCTCCCGCCACGTCACTAGGACTTCCCATCCCACTGCCACGTCACTAGGACATCCCCTTCACAATCCGCCCTTCCCATCGCCCTTCCCACTAGGACTTCCCGCAATAAAAAAAATCACAAATTCACAAATAAAACAATTTACGTTTACGGAAATAAAATTTCAACACGAATACGAACGGGAAAAATTAACAACTTCATTTAAAAAAACATACATGATTTGAAAAAAAAATTACATAGTAATAAAACAAAAAAAAGTACTAACATCAACGTCAACCCTTCCGCGTCCAAACCTCTTCGATAATATCGTTCTGAAGTCGAACATGGGCATCTGTTTGCCGCATGTCGGCAAATGCACGCATCCGCTCGACCTCTCCATGAGGTACCCCCATATTCACATTCGCGGTGGCCACGCCGTGACTTGGACCTGCACCCGTATCATCTTCATTGGTCCACTGAGTCAGTTCCGCACCTTCATTTTCGACAATCATGTTGTGCATTATGATACATGCGTACATGACATCGCCGATGTTGGGAATATACCACTGCCGTGCAGGACCCTTGACTACCGTCCATCGACTCTGGAGCACACCAAATGCCCGCTCCACATCCTTGATCGCTGTTTCCTGACGGCTCGCAAAGTATGACTTCTTTTGTCCGAGCGGATGCTTGATTGTCTTCACAAAGACTGGCCAGTTTGGGTATATCCCATGTCACGGCCGCACTACCTATGGATAGTATAGTACAAAAATTCGTGACTAAAAGGGGAGGGTTAAGAGAAGTGGGGATGAGGAAAAAGGGATGAGTAATAACAAGTACAAATTCAGACGGAAATTATCAAAATATCATGTATACATCCTGAAATACTTGAGTAGGAGTAATATAGGATCAAAGGATAGCGTTATGATACAAAATAGGATTTGAAGTTATAGTTTTCACAGCGGAAGTAAACAACACAGTTTCATGTATAGAGACATAAACCTCGGAGGTCTTACTAGATCAACTCAAAAGAACTTTCTCTCAACCCCCTTGCTTCACCGTTTTGCAGCTCAACCTGCACGTTTAGAAATACATACAGAGCTGAGTACAGGAGTACTCAGTGAACACAATGCCGAAAAATACAATTATATATTTGAAAATATTGTCACATCATTACAGCAACACTCATGGATTTTTTTTACTTAAAAGGCCTGAGCTTGCTAAAATTCTATGTTCAACCGCGGTCTAAGTTCATTTGCCATATCTTAACATTTGTGTACCGGGAAGGTGGCCACCTTCCACGACGGTCACATGACCGGCCAACGGCTCACGGTCCATTTGTGTACACTAGTCCAAGCAAGGTTTGCGGCCTTACTTGAACCCGAATTCGATTATAACATATTTGGCATAACCAAGGCAGATAGGCATAAATCATTTCTGACGGGACAATAACATTGACGAGCATGAGTTTGGATTTTCACCATAACAAATCTCGAAATTACTTTGCGATTTTTATCCACATTAGTATGTAGGATGGAAAGCTCACCTTATTTACTTTCCAACTATTAGGAAAAGATCCTTCGTTTTCCGTCGTTACTTTCTTCGTAAATCTCCCTTCTTTGTGTTGCTTCTTGTTTCACGTCAAAACCCGGCGTATGTTTTAGTGTAGATGTGAATTTTATGAAGTGGTGTAATCTCTCTCTCTTTTTTTTAAAACCTCAAAGAGGTGTAACAGAAGATCACATACATATATATAAGTGTTCATTGGTATCTTTTATGTACAATTCATGACACGTACTATTTACTAATCAAGCCTACATTCTTAGCTTTGATTAGTCAACAAAATGACTAATATAACCTACTCTTGACTCATCAAAGCTATTCTTGAAAAAAAAAATTAATATTCTTTTATTAATTAGTTTATTTATTTTTTATTATATATATATTTTTAAAGTTGGGAAAAAGAGGGACATATACATATTTAGCCGTCACTTCTTACATTTATAACATCAAAAGTTCGGGTTGTCACATCCTCTCCTCCTTCAAAAAAAATTTCGTCCCGAAATTTGTTGTTTCTTACATAAACATTTCTGGGTATTGTTCTCTCATTTTCTCCCCTAACTCCCATGTTGCCTCTTCTTGTCCATGGTGATTCCACAAAACTTTCACTGTTGATATTGACTTATTCCGTAACTGTTGTATCTTTTGATCAAGGATAGCTATAGGTTTCTCTTCATAGTTTAAATCTGGTGTTAGACTAACCTCTTCATAGTGGATTATGTGCTTCGGGTCATAAACATATTTCCGGAGTTGAGACACATGAAACACGTTGTGTACATTTCCCAAGCTTGGTGGTAATGCCAAACGATATGCCACCGGATCTACTTCGTCAAGAACCTCGTAAGGCCCGATGAAACGTGGCTTTAATTTTCCTTTGATTCCAAACCTAGTTATCCCTTTAGAAGGAGATATCTTCAAAAACACCTTATCTCTGATGTTAAACTTCAACTCCGTCCGACGTGCATCGAAATAAGACTTTTGCCGATCTTGTGCCTCCTTGATTCTCAATCGAATTTGCCTCACGATCTCAATCATGTCATTTATCAAATCTGGACCTAGCATTTTTCTTTCACCAACTTCATCCCAGTAAAGTGGCGATCTGCACTTTCTTCCATATAATGCCTCGTATGGTGCCATATCAATGGTCGCTTGGTAGCTATTGTTGTATGCAAATTCTATTAAAGGCAAAACGGATTCCCAACTACCTCCTCTATTCAGTATGACTGCTCGTAACATATCTTCTAGGGTCTGAATCGTTCTTTCTGACTGTCCATCCGTTTGTGGATGAAATGCTGTGCTAAAATTTAGTATTGAGCCCAGTTCCTTCTGCAAGCTTTTCCAAACCCTTGAGGTGAGTTTCGGATCTCGATCCGAGGTGATTGTTATCGGGATTCCATGTAGACGTACGATTTCTTGGACATACAACTGAGCTAACTTCTCTGACCCATAAGTGATATGAATGGGAATGAAATGAGCACACTTGGTAAGGCGGTCAACGATAACCCAGATAACAGTATTTCCTCGTTTGGTTTTAGGCAGACCTATTACAAAGTCCATTGTTATATGATCCCATTTCCACTCAGGGATTTCTAAAGGTTGCAATTTCCCATGAGGTCGTTGGTGCAATGCCTTAACTTGCTGGCATGCTAGACATCTTTCCACGAACATGGTAACGCTTCTTTTCATACCATCCCACCAAAATTTCTTTTTCAAGTCTTGATACATCTTAGTGCTCCCTGGATGGGCAGTATACGGTGTGTCATGAGCTTCACTCAAAATCTTATTTCTGAGCTCATCATTATTTGGCACACAGATTCTCCCATCGAAGGTGAGAGCATTGTCTGCTTCTTCTTTAAAATTTTTTCCATCACTACTTTTTCTCGAATCTTTTCCATGATGTCATCTTGTCTTTGTGCGTTTATAATTTGAGTTCTCAAATCTGGTTCCATCACTAAGGTGGCAATTTTCGCTTCCACTGTTTCATGTGGTTGTACTACTTCCAGTCCCATTTTGTTGAATTCTCGCCATAGTTCTTCTTCTTGAGTGATCACCACTGCTAACTGCTGAGATTTTCGACTAAGAGCATCAGCTACCACATTAGCCTTGCCTGGGTGGTAGTTTATGCCACAATCGTAATCTTTCACTAATTCCAGCCATCTTCTCTGTCGCATATTCAGTTCCTTTTGTTCAAAGAAGTATTTGAGACTCTTATGATCAGTGAAAATCTCACATCGAGCTCCATAAAGGTGGTGCCTCCATATTTTCAGAGCATGTACTACCGCGGCTAATTCCAAATCATGTGTCGGGTAATTCATCTCTTGGGGCCTCAGTTGTCGTGACGCATAAGCAATTACTTTCTCATTTTGCATCAACACACAACCCAACCCATTCTTTGAGGCATCTGTGTAAATTACATAGCTTGTTCCTGATTCAGGGACTGCTAACACCGGAGCTGTTGTTAATTTTTCCTTCAGCAGTTGGAAGCTATGTTCGCATTCTGATGTCCACACAAACCTGATGCCCTTTTTAAGTTGTTGCGTCATTGGCCTAGAAATCTTGGAGAAACCTTCAATGAACCTTCTGTAGTAGCCGGCCAACCCAAGGAAGCTTCGAATTTCACTAGGGGTGGTTGGTGGTTTCCAGTTTTGTATAGCCTCCACTTTTGCCGGATCCACTCGAATGCCTTTCGCAGTTACCACATGTCCAAGGAAGTTCACCTCATTTAGCCAAAATTCACATTTGCTAAATTTTGCATAGAGCTTTTCTGTCCTCAAGGTTTCTAATGCAACTCTGAGGTGTTCTTCATGTTCCTTTACACCCTTCGAGTAGATGAGTATGTCGTCTATGAAGACCAAGACGAACTTATCCAGATAGGGATGGAATACGCGATTCATTAGATCCATAAATACAGCAGGGGCATTAGTCAATCCAAAAGGCATTACTAAAAATTCATAATGACCATATCGGGTGCGAAAAGCCGTTTTGGGTACATCTTCTGGTCGAATCCTTAACTGGTGATAGCCGGATCTTAAATCCATTTTGGAGAATACCCTAGCATCCTTGAGCTGATCGAACAAATCGTCTGTCCTCGGCAATGGGTATTTATTCTTAAGTGTTAGCTTGTTCAGTTCCCGATAGTCAATACACATTCTTAGCGATCCATCCTTCTTTTTGACAAAGAGTACAGGAGCTCCCCATGGTGAAGTGCTAGGTCTGATAAAGCCTAGATCCATGAGTTCCTGTAACTGTATCTTGAGTTCTCCCAATTCCTTTGCCGCCATCCGGTATGGTGCTTTCGATATTGGGGCAGATCCAGGTTCCAAATCAATGTTAAATTCCAGTTGTCTATCAGGTGGTAACCCAGGTAGAACATCAGGAAACACGTCTGGAAACTCACGCACGACATTCACATCCCCGATTTCCATTTTTTTCTTATGTTCCTCGTTCTGGTAAACGAGGTAAGCGGAACACCCTTTTCTTATTAATGTTGCTGCTTGTAAGGCAGAGATTATGGATTGTCGTTTATTCATGGTGACCCCATAGAAACTTGTTAGTGCTTCGCTTGTGTTTTGAAAGAAAATTTTTCTTTCTTTACATTGGATGGTGACATGGTTTTCAGCCAACCAATCCATTCCTAGTATAAGGTCAACATCACACATTTTCAGGACCTTCAAATTACTAACTAGGATCCTATGTTCCCCCAATAAGACTTCTATGTTCGAGCAAGTTCGAGTGATTTCTATAATTCCTCCGACGGGTGAGGTTACCTTGATTTTATATTCAGCTGGTTCAGTTGTCAGTCTCAAGGTATCAACACAAGAGTCCGATATAAAAGAATGTGAAGCTCCAGTATCAAATAATAAAATGACAGGTATGTCAAGTAGCATGGCCATACCTGCCAGATTTCCTTTTTCTCCCTCAGGTTGCTCCCGCCTCAGTGCGTAGGCCCTGGCCTGTGTTGGAAGCCTCAGTTGATGGTGTTGCAGACATCGTGGGGGTTGTTGCTGACCTCTCTGAGGTTGTACATTTACCGCCCGTAGCTGGGAGTGTTGTCCTAGTGGATAGGGTCCTGTACCCCTTCCATAAGACTTGGTTGGATAATTTTTTGCAAAATGACCAATTTTACCACACTTATAACAAGCTTCAGTCCCGGCTCTACATATCCCATTATGTATCTTGTTACAATTGGAGCATGGAATGGGACTTGGTCGGCTTCCCACTGAATTGAAAGTGAGCTGTCTTGGAAAGTTCTGCGCACGATCTTGGCCATACCATGGTTTCTTTTGTTCACACTGAGTTTGATTACCATCCCACTTTCTTTTGTCTCCTGGACTTTGAATTTGAGCACGTGGCGGTGGTACACTAGGCATAGGTTTCTCTACTGGCATTGCTGACTCAATGGCAAGCGCTCGTTGAAGAGATTCAGAATAAGATAATCCACCATGGCTTGCCAGTGCCATTCTTATTTCATGTCTTAACCCACCACAAAATTTTTCAGCCAATTTTCTCTCTGTTAACCTGATCCGGGGCATATCTGGACATGTCAGTGAATATACGCTCGTAATCTGTTACTGACATCCTCCCTTGTTTCAGATTATAAAATTCCATTTCCTTATTCTTCCGGTAACTTTTGGGAATATATTTCTCATAGAATCCTTCCTTGAATTGCTCCCAGGTCATATTAGTTAACTCTTGAGCCCCCATTATTTTTTTTGCGTGCCTCCCACCAGTAATCTGCCGACCCTTTTAATTGGAAAGGCACACAAATTAAGCGCTCTGGATCTGTGAAGTGAAATAAGTTGAAAATGCGTTCAATTGTGCGTATCCAAGTTTCTGCATCCGTAGGATCACCCATACCATCAAATATTGGTGGTTTTTGTTTCAGGAAAATCTCTTCTTTTCTTCGATCTGATACTAGAGGTGGTGGGGGTGGTGGAGTTATTTCACGTTGTTCCTCAAATTCTTCATGTTCGGGTGGTGGCACTACTCCAATTCCTCTTCCTCTCCCTCTCCCTCGGGGTCGCCCAATCCTCCTTGGTGGCATTCTAAATTGACAAAACATTTTTTTATAAGGCTTTACGTGTATATATATATGGGATAAAACCATTTAGTAAGTAACTAAATAACGCTATTTGTATTGTGTCAGATTAAAATTATTCAACAATACAATCGAATCAATAATAACAATAAGGATAGGGAGTCATTGAAAATATGAACATATATGTATATACATGTGAAAATTGCCTTTTGGATAACCAAGAGGACTTTTTTTTTGTATAAGATATAGTTTTACAACCATCACAATACTATCCAAAACATCGTCAAGACCTAAACATGAAATACATGTACCCATATATACATCATACAAAAGTAGTAGCTACTACACCCAAAACAAAAACACATAACCGAACAGTCTCACAGCGGGTCTGTTTCGGATAAGTACAGTGATCACATCTACTTTACTACTAAGGTGTTGTAGGTTTCGTGACACTGGCTTCTGACTTGCAGGTCATATCTTCTTCTGGCTCTTCTTCAATGTCTTCATCATCAGAACTGCTAATGACGATGGCAGTCATACGACTCCCTCCTGGCCTATATCGTCCACGAGTCATCTCATCAAAATGACTAAATATCCAAGCATTAAACTTGAGCTCCTCTGAAGTCGGTGGGTGGTAAACAGAGACCGGAGAAGTCCCCTCAGCTGGAGATACGCGTGGGGTCGTGGATAGAGGCTGTAAACGATCAGTACCCACCGTACATGGCTGATTGTTCAAGTCGGTAAGAGTACAAGCTGGGGCCTTACCCTGTCTGTGCCTCTTTGCTGAAGTGTCTGTCGTTGTAGCATGTTCCATAGGTGTCTGGGCCTCAGGGATCCTCACTGGTGACCACCTCAATGGTGACCACCTTCTTTCATCCGGCAGTGGTCGTGACGGGCCTGCCTCAGCCTCATATCGTGCCCTATGTGCTCGAGTAACGGGCCAAGGAGAAGGTGGCATCATACCAGGCACGATACTCGGCTGATCCGGAAGTATGGATCCTCCTGCTGGGATGGGGTCACCGGGTAATATATATGGCCCTAGAGGAGCATGTCCGTACACAGTGTAACACAACTGAATTTCCCCTAAGAAGTGGAGGAAATCACCTGTGTACACAAAGCGTGGCCTACGATAGAAAATATAATCCCTGGAGATCATCTTCGCCCATCGCTGCCAAGTAGAAGGTAGTAGACTAACAAGTCGTGAAATCCCGTCCATATCATCAACCCCATACCGATGGGCCCGTCTCCAGAGCTTGCCGAACCGAGCAAGAAATTCTCCTAGATCTTCATTAAAGCGCATAGCACATTCCTCATATTCTTCTACTATATCTTCTGGGCTTTGTATCGGTGACGTTCTCATCCTAGCAGTAAATCGAAAAGGGGCCATCTACAGTAAAACATTCATCAATTCACATCTCTCCGTGCCAAAAAAAGTCTATGTATATCTATGATATTAAAATAAATTATGGAAAGGTATGATAATATCTTATTGCCTCCAGATTCCCTACTTAAGTTTTTGTTACTTGGTTGCTTTTTACTTGTTTTAATCCTCCATTTATTGTTTTTTTTTTCGCTCAGAAAAGCGAAAGATGGTTATAACTTATTTCCTTCTTTGACCCGATTTCTCGTTCTTTATTCTTTCCTTTCCTTAATTACATAACTTGGCCTTTGAATCATTCTTCTGGTTGAGTGCGATAGGTGAGAGTGTTGAGAGTTGATCACCTTACAGTGTAGTAGAAAGAGTCTAGACAGAGAATTGAAAAGAAATTGACACTCAGGTTCAGGGCAGAAAAGAACTTGCTCTGATACCACTCTGTCACGGCCGCACTACCTATGGATAGTATAGTACAAAAATTCGTGACTAAAAGGGGAGGGTTAAGAGAAGTGGGGATGAGGAAAAAGGGATGAGTAATAACAAGTACAAATTCAGACGGAAATTATCAAAGTATCATGTATACATCTGATAAGGCTAATTTCATGCATGGGTCTAGGGATTTAATTCGTGATTTTACTAGGACTAACGCACGTTTTAAGCCAGGTGTGTGAAGGAATTCGCCAGGTCCAGGAAAGAAGACCAAAAAATCACAAGGTCGAGGAACTGGCGATTTAGTGAACAATTATGAAGAGAATTGCTCGACGGAGGAAGCTCCAGAGTTGAAGGGTAGAATAGGGATTTCTACGAAGACTCAAGGGCTATGTCCGCATCTATAAAAGGCAGAAGCATGCAAGCTGGAGGGATCTTCTCGGGGGAGACCTCACCACAGCCTGTTGCTTAGTTCACTTTCCCACACACACACTTGATACTAGTTTTGAGGAGATCTCAGTTCGCACGTTCGGGTTTCATCTTAGCTTCCGATATGGTGTAACACCGCTCTTGTTAGGAGCGAAGAAACAATTTATTTTCCGCTTTCCGCATTTTACTTACTCTGCCGAGCTTCGTTGTTCGAAGCTCGGTTCGCTGTTTTCACCGAATAGTTTCTGGTTTAAATGCAAGTTTGATTTTCCGTTATGGCGATTGTGTTGATTTCTGGTTTGATCGTTTCGCTTATTGAGATTTTGGAGTTTTAAATTGTCTGAGTTGGATGCGTTTCGCAGCTGTTTATTGAGTTATTGTAGGTTAATGGTCAGATCCGGGAGATTGGAGTTGGATTGTGGAAGAATTTTGGTTGGATTTGCTGGATTTGTTGGTTGTTGGGTTCGGATGTCTTGGATCCGGAGTGGATCAAGTATTCTGACGTGAATCTGAGTAGTTTCGATTTGATTTTCATGCTTAGTTTACGTGTTTTACTTTCATTCCGTCTAGTGTACGCAGATCTGATGTTTTTCCGAGTTGCAGCAAGATAACGACGACCAAATCTCTATATTCTGTCGAATCTCGCTTTTTGCTCTGTTTTGTTCATCTGCAAGTTTAATTCGGTTGAGAGGATGCATTTTGCTGCGAGCTAGCGTCAGAGTTTGTTAATCTGCAGTTCTTTCCGTACTTGCCATTTTTGGAATTATGGTCCCCACTTTCAGTCATATTCTGTTTAGCTAGATTAGGTAGTTGTTTACACTGTCTAGGAAGTGGTTATGTTTCTTGTTGTCGAAGTCTGAATTTACAAGTTTAACATGTCCTAGGTCTAGCATTTACATTTTCTGCCTAGGTCTAGAGTTAGTTTAAAATTCTCAACCCTTTTGTTGCGTGACAGCATCCATTTGTCTGTCCAAAGTCTCTGAGCACTACTTTGCGAGTCCATCTCTGTGGGATCGACCCCACTTCCCTATACTAATTCATAGTATTCGGGTTGAGGGATTTATATTTTTTTGAAGGGGAGTCGATGTGTGTCCAACGACCAAGCACTTTATGTTCTCTTAAGTTCCTAGACCTTGTGCTCTAGTGGATTTAAGGAGCGTGGTGTCTTGACCAAGCGCTTGCAGTGATCTATTTCTGTGCACACGTGTTAAAAAAATCCTCGTTTCAAATGGCGCCGTTGCCGGGGATGGATGGCGTACTTTGTGTTAGTGCCTAGAGTTTTTGGTGTGAATAATTTTAATTTACTTTTTCTTTCCGTTTTCTTTGTAGTACATGAGCAGGAGCTTCCACCGGAGTAACTCGTCTGGTTGGAAATACGGTCAGTTCGTTTGGAAGATCAAGGATACAGCCTCCACCGTGACTACCAGATCAGGGTTCACGACGGGAGATCCGTTCCCGACTGAGTTTTTGAGTGACGAATCCTGGGAATCTTCAGGACGAACAGATCCGGAGTCCCCACCAGAATCGGAAACAGAGTCAGAAACATGGGAGGAAGAGGAAGTTGAGATGGCACACGTAGCGGACCCAGATCCAGAAATAGGGTCACTAACGGCTCATCTCGATGGAGAGCCAGCACACGCAATAGTGATGAACCCACGTCAGAGATCTATTGAGATCAAAACGAATGTGTTAGGTGTCTTGCCAACATTTTCTGGGCGAAGGAGTGAATGCCCGTACGAGTTTTTGAACGAGTTTAGCAAGTTATGTGGCATTCAAAAGAGGCCTAATGATGCGACAGAGGAGGACTATCGCTTGCGCGCGATTCCTTTCACTCTAAAGGGGGAGGCAAATACATGGTTGTTGAGATTACCCCCGGATTCTATCCGCACCTGGAGGGACTTTAAATTGGAGTTCCTAGATTACTTCTTTCCATCCAACAAGACGAACGCTCTGAAGAAGGAGATAGTGGAATGCAAGCAGGATTACGATGAGTCATTGAGCCAATACTGGTCAAGGTTCAAGGGATTGCTGGACGCATGCCCGAATCATCGGATGATAGAGGCAGAGACCTACTCTCTGTTTTATGAAGGGGCAACTCCCGAGTCTAAGGATTTGATGAACTCCTCGAGCGGGGGGAATTTTACAAGAAAGAGAGGAAGTGAGGCAAGAGAGATTTTGGGAAGATTAATCGACGCCAAGAAGGCGTATGACAGTACGAGGAATGCTGTGAGAAGAGGCTCTGTGAATGCATTGAGGGAGCAGGAGGATGACAAAGTTGAAGCAAGGATTGATAGGCTGGAGAAAGCCTTGCTGAATGCTATCGAAAAAACTAATACAGCCGCACCAAAGGAAACGGCTAAGTTGTTAGGTCCAGTAGATAATCAACTCCAGCAATATTACGGACCTCAGGAAGGTGATTACCAGGCCCAGGCGAACGCGATGGGAAGTTGGAATCCTGATGGAAGTTGGAACCAAGGAAGACAAAGAGATGCACCCTGGAGGAATCACCCGAACTTTAGATGGTCTGAAAACGAGCAAAGCCAGCCAGCACCCCAACTGAGTATACAGTCCGCACCGCAGCCCGAGAGGCAGGGTAACTGGAGAAATCATGAGGGGCAAGGAAATTGGAACAACCGTAATCAAGGAGATCACTCGACCTGGGGAAACAAGAATCAAAATTATCAAGGGAATTCTTATGTACCACCACATCAAAGGAATTTCCAAGCACCTTACCCAGGTCAAGGAAGTAATTTCAACAACAATCCAGGAGGTCAAGGGCACATTCGCCCAGGCCAAGGAAGTGGAACAAACCAAAATATAGGGCCAGGCCCTAGTCAGCCAAGCTCTAGACCAAGGAACCTTGATGAGATGGTTCACGACCTCGTTAGTTCCCAGCAGCACATTCAGAACAATTTACAGTCGAACAATGATGTGGTCCACAAGCTTCAGGATGCGCAGCAAGAACAGAAGGCGGCAATGGATATGTTGGCCAAACAGTTGTCTCAAATAGCTACTTCCTTGAGTGATATGCGGGGAAACGAGGGCAAGATTCCTGCATCGGTAAGACCACCTGACAAAGCCAATATTAGCCAGATCACGCTGAGATCTGGGAAGGAGTACGAAGGGCCGGTCATGAGGTACAGAGAGGTCACGACCCCCATTAAGGATAAGGAAACAGAGGAAAAAACCACTGAATCAAGAAACTCGGTTGAAAGCAACCCTGCAGTTAGAGATGAACTTCAGGCAGGAGATTTAGAGAAACGGCTGCCCAGGACAATCGAACCATTTTTCCTAGATCCAGAACCGGAATTGGTAAAGAAAAAAGGAGTCGATGAATCTTCAGCAGGTGAATGTTCCGGAACCGGGAAACGACCAAAACCTTTCCCAAACCGAGGAGAGGCAAAGAAAAAGAAGGATGAGCCAGTGGATCTTATGGATATTTTCGGGAAACTGGAGATAAATCTACCCTTCTTACAGGCTTTGAAAATGCCAGTTTTCAGCAAGTTCATCAAAGAGTTTATAGCTGGGAAGGCTAGACCTAGTGGAAAAATCTTGATAGGCGAGAATGTGTCCGCGGTAATTCAGAAGCGGAGGATGCCTTCGAAATGCAATGACCCAGGTATGTTCACCTTGCCTATTTCCATCGGCGATGTAAAAATTGAGCATGCTATGTGTGACTTGGGAGCATCCATAAATGTGTTACCCCTGTCCATATACAAGAGGTTAGTGGGAGTAGGTATGGTGGATACGAAGGTTGTGATCCAATTGGCGGACAGGTCATGCATCTGCCCGGAAGTAGTGCTCGAGAACGTAATAGTCAAGGTACACGACTTCCTGTACCCGGCTGACTTCCATGTGATTAAGATGAGCGATAATGAGTCTGTAGAGTCTGGCGGAGTATTATTGGGGAGACCTTTCCTCCGAACTGCTAAGACTATCATTGATGTCTTTGATGGTACTATCTGTCTCGATTACAATGGGGATAAATATACATTCAGCATAGATGAGGCAATGAAGAAGCCACTTGATGTTGAAAATTTGCATTCTGTAGATATCATTAACCCCTTGGTCCAGGAATACCTCGAGACTGAATTAATGCAGGGACAGATTGAGAACTCAGAGATGAGTCATGCTGTTGATAGGGAGGTGGCCAGTTGGTGCCAAGCAATGAATACGAGCAAGTTGTCAGATGAAGAGCTAGCAGAAGCAATTCTGGAATTTTGCACCAAGCCCGAGCTAGCCAGATCGAGGGAGACACTTTATGGGGCAAGCAAGGAAGATCTTCCTGGATCGACTAAGGGGATGACGACTGGAGCAGCAGAAAAGAACCCCCTGCCCCAGGAAAAAGATGTTCCCAAGAAGGAGTTGAAAACACTTCCGCCAGGCCTAAAGTATGCTTACCTTGAGGCGAATGAGACTTTTCCGGTGATTATCAACAGCAACTTGATCAAGGAACAGGAAGAGGAGCTGCTGAAAGTCATCCGAAGGAACAAGAACGCTATTGGTTGGACACTTTCTGACTTGGTAGGGATTAGCCCTGATCTGTGCATGCATCACATTCGATTAAATGAAGGAGCGAAACCCTGCAGAGACCCTCAACGCAAATTGAATCCCAATATGAGGGAAGAGGTATTGAAGGAGGTATTGAAGTTGTTATCCCTAGGAATCATTTATTCCATACCAGACAGTGAATGGGTTAGCCCAGTACACATGGTACCCAAAAAGTCGGGAATCCAGGTTGTCAAGAACGACAAGAATGAGTTGGTACCGACCAGGCTAGTCACCGGTTGGAGGATGTGCATTGACTACAGAAAATTGAATGAGGCAACCAAGAAAGACCATTTTCCCCTTCCGTTCATTGACCAGATGCTGGAGAGATTAGCAGGCAAGCAATATTTCTGTTTCTTGGACGGATATAGTGGGTATTTCCAAATTTACGTGGACCCCGAGGACCAGGAGAAGACAACTTTCACGTGTCCGTTCGGAACGTATGCATATCGGAGAATGCCGTTTGGCCTTTGCAATGCACCAGGCACTTTTCAACGATGTATGATGAGTATTTTCTCAGACCTGCTGGAAGATTGCATCGAGATCTTTATGGACGACTTCACTGTATACGGGGATTCATTTGATTCATGTCTGGCGAGCTTGGATGTAGTGCTGAGAAGATGTCAAGAGAAGCACTTGGTTTTGAATTTCGAGAAATGCCACTTCATGGTCCCTGAAGGAATTGTCCTGGGGCATGTAGTATCGGAAAGGGGCATACAGGTGGACCAAGCAAAAGTGGACGTGATATCAAAACTGCCCCACCCGACAAATCAAAAGGAAGTGAGGGGATTCCTAGGTCACGCAGGATTCTACAGGAGATTTATAAAGGATTTTGCCAAAATTGCTCAGCCACTCACTCATCTGTTGCATAACGATGTTGAGTTTGTTTTTAATGAGGGGTGCATTAAGGCTTTTCAGCTGCTGAAGGACAGATTAGTATCTGCCCCCATCATCAGAACACCTGATTGGGGTTTGCCGTTTGAAATCATGTGCGATGCGAGTGACTATGCAGTAGGGGCGGTGCTAGGTCAAAGAGTTGACGGAAAAAGTTACGTGATTTTCTATGCGTCAAAAACGCTAAATCAAGCCCAGAAAAATTACGACACCACGGAGAAGGAAATGTTGGCAGTCGTGTACTCTTTTGAAAAATTCCGACCATATCTGCTCGGGTCGAGGGTGATAGTCTTCACAGATCACGCTGCGATAAAGTACTTACTGGCAAAGAAGGAGTCTAAGCCAAGGTTGATCCGATGGGTGTTACTGTTACAGGAGTTTAACTGGGAAGTCAGAGACAAGAAGGGGACGGAGAACAAGGTGGCTGATCACCTGAGTCGCATTTACCAAGGTGAGACGGATGAAGCAATACCTGATGCGTTCCCGGAAGAACATCTTTATTATTTTAACGATTCTCCTAGACCTATCAATTGGGAAGAAGTAATGGCAGCAACAGGTCCAGGAGATGCTGAAAAAAGGAAATGCCAGGCGAATGCAGAGACATGGTTCGCTGATCTAGCAAATTACTTGGTCACTAGAGAAGTGCCCAGTTCCGACGAAATTTCCCGGGCCCAGAAGATGAAATTAAAAAGTGAAGCCAAATACTACTTTTGGGACGATCCGTATTTGTGGAAAATGGGAGCTGACCAGGTAATTAGGAGATGCATTCCGGAGTGGGAGCAAAGGGATGTGCTGAATCATTGCCATGCTTTAGCTTGTGGGGGTCACTTTGGACCTAGGAAGACTGCAAGGAAGGTTCTAGACAGTGGTTTCTACTGGCCTACATTACATAAGGATGCATTCGAATTCTGCCAGAATTGCGAAAGGTGTCAGCAGATTGGAGGAATTTCTAGAAGGGACGAAATGCCACAAGTTCCGGTGATTGTTTGTGAGATTTTCGATGTTTGGGGTATGGACTTTATGGGTCCATTTCCATCTTCATATGGGAATACATACATACTTGTGGCGGTGGACTACGTTTCGAAATGGATAGAGGCAAAAGCTACGACCTCCTGCGAAGCTGTGGAAGTAGCCAAATTTCTGCGGTCTAACATTTTCAACAGGTACGGGATCCCTAGGGCTGTCATCTCAGACCAAGGAACCCATTTTAAGAACCGTACAATAGAGGCTCTCATGAAGAAATACGGAGTCCACCATAGGTTGTCTACACCTTATCATCCTCAGTCCAACAGCCAGGCAGAAATATCAAATAGGGAGATAAAGGCCATTCTCGAAAAAACGGTGAACCCGTCTAGGAAGGATTGGAGTAAGAGACTGGATGATGCATTATGGGCTTATAGGACAGCTTATAAGACACCTATTGGTATGTCACCATATAGGTTGGTATTCGGAAAAATGTGCCACTTACCCGTGGGAATCGAACACAGAGCATACTGGGCGGTCAAAGAGATCAACATGAATCCGCAGGCTTGTGAAGAAGAGAGGAAGATGCAGCTCCAGGAACTGGAAGAGTTACGGCTTGAGTCTTATGAATCTGCCATGTGGTATAAGGAAAAAACTAAGCTTTGGCATGATAAAAATCTCCGGGTCAAGGAACTCAGGGTAGGACAGAAAGTCCTTTTGTTTCAATCCAAGCTCAAGTTGATGCCTGGAAAGTTAAAGTCTAAATGGATTGGGCCTTACATCATCATGGGACTTCGAGCAAACGGAGCAGTTGAAATCCAGGGAAGTGCACCAAATTCCATACCTTTTCTTGTCAATGGACATAGGATAAAGGTCTTTAGGGATAGCTCAGAGTTGTGTGTAGTGGACGAAGTGCCACTACGCGCACTCTTTGATATCACCTAACCAGTCTAGGAAGGAAGTGTTTTTAAAATATCTCCTGGGTCTAGTAATTAAAAGTTTGACCATACCCTGATCCAGGAAATTTTGAGAACACTTGACAACAATTTTGTAAATATTTAATTGCTTTCTTTAAATCAAGAAAAATCCAAACAAATAAAAAATTTTATTCTTCCAAAAATATTTTCGAAACACCAGACCCATCGGGAATGTTTTTGATGCTGTCATATCCTAGACCCGGGGAGTTTGGCGTTTCATATTTGTTTTTTAGTTTGATGTTTTCTTTTAGTGTGTTTTGGCAGAAGAAATTTACTTGAGCAAGGAATTGTGGGGTAAAAGAGTTTTGGAGGGAGTTGGCACCGGTCCGGATTTCAAAGAGCACTTTATGGGGAGGCGTACGGTCGCTAGCGTCACCACCTGCACCCGCCTGCAAAAGGAAACTGTCCTCTCCAATGCCTACACTATGATCGGTTTTGGCCTTCTTATTTTCTCATTACTCATTCTCTCTCCAAATATTCTCTCTCCCAAATCAAAAACCCCAAATTTCAATCTCTCTCTAACCCTAATCTGAAAATTTCGCCCAAGTTCTTTTCAAAATTTTCTGCAGAATACCATGGATAACCAACAAGGAACCAGCAGCGCTTCTGGATCCGCCGAGAAGAGTGCGGCGGAGTTCATGAATGAACTATTTCAGAAGTTCGGAGGGGCCGATAAAGCGATGCAAGCGTTCGCGATGTTTGCAATGGGACAACCCATGCCAGCCGTTCCAACAACCACCGTGACACAACCGGAGGTTGTCGAGACACCACCCACTGCTGTACAAGAAACCGCACCGGAGGCTGCTACCATTATTCCAGAAGAAACCACCTCTGCCCAGGACACAGTCCCAGAAACCGCCACCAGGCCGGAGGACGATGCAGTGCCCGCCGTTCCAGGATCACCCATTGCGGAGATTCGCGAAGTAGAGACAGATCTGGCCGCGGGACTGACGTTATTGGCCGTAAGTGAACCCAGGTTAGGTTCTGATTCTCAGAAGGAAACCCCTGTTTTAAAGTTTGGAGGTGATGGTGTTTCAGAGGGAGTAAACCTTGATATTTCTGCTGTGAATTTGGTGGAGAGTGTTGTTGGGGGGGTAGATGCTCTTGTTGCGGTAGTTGAGGACACCGCTATTACTGTTAGTAGGGTTGAGGGGGAAACCCCTGTTCTGGAGGCGTCTGTTGAGAGGGATGCCGTTGTTGATGATGATGATGTTCAAGTGGGCGGAGAAGCCCTAAATTCTGAGAAGGATGTAGAAAAGGAAACCCTAGACGTAGTTGGGGGCGATGAAGCCCAATTTACTGAGGAAGATGTTGATGCGGGAAGGACTCCCGACAAATCTGTGGGCACTGAAGCCCAACCTGAAGAAAATCTTATGGGGTTAGAAACCCCTGTTTATATCACGGGGGCAACCCCATTGTTAGCAGAGGAAAGTGGAGCACTCGATTCTGAGGGTGCTCAAGAAACTGTCGATGCAGGACTCAACATGATAGTGGATTTAACTGAGGTCTCTGAGGAGGCCGATTCGCAGCTTAATCTAAGGGAAACAAGGAGACGGACACGTCGGAGTATTCTTGATGACATTGACGTATCTGCCCAACAAAAGGAAAAGGATACGCTGGACCTAGCGACAGCCGTGTCTGCACAGGAAGACTCCCCCAGGCCGAGTGGAAGGGAGAGTGACGAAGAGGGGCGCCGCGCGAGGGCTAAGAAGAGGAAAGGGAAACAAATTGCTTCCTCCTCGACCGAGAAGGAGAGGGGGAAATCTACTGAATCCCCACTTCCTCCACCCGCCAAGGTACCATACGCCACAGAGCCCGAGAATCCTGCCAGGTCCAGTGATTCAGAGGAGGAGCAAGACGAGGATGTACTGAACTTTGAGCCGACGGAGATTTGGATTACAAAAGAGCTGCTAGACGATATGAGAAGATTTGACGATCCAAAACGTGTGGCCATATACAAGGAAAAGAGTGCTGAGGGAAAGGTGGCGAAGTCCGGAAAAATGTACCACCCGGCGGAACTCAAACATATTAGCTCTAACGATGAGTTCAGGGGGTATATAGATGCAATCGGTTTTGATTGGTTACTAAAGCACAACACTTTCGAAGTTCCAGTCGACGCGGCCCGTGAATTCTTTTCCACCTTCCGGTTCAAATCCACCGCCGATTTGGATACGGATTCCATAGCTTTCAGGCTTTTTAATGAAGAACATAGGATGAGTATCCGGGAGTGGACGCTGCGGATGGGCTTGCTAACGAGAACAGAAGATGATGAGGGCCTGTGGAACGACAGAATGGTTGGTCCGCCGAAGTTGACGTCAGGATTTCAGGCACAAGGTGCGTGGGAGTTCTTGACTCACTCAAGAGTGGGTCAATTTAAAACAAGTTTTTCGAAGGCACACCATATAGAAAATCGGGTCCTGCGATTCGCCTAAACTTTTGTTAGCTACAACTTGATGGGCACTGCCAACAACGCCCTGACGACCGCCGACCTATACTTTACGTGGTGCATGGCCACAGGAGTACGAGTTCATTTGGGTTATTGGTTAGCCCAAGCCTGCCATCAAGTCACCTCCAACCCGTCCAGGCATCTGTACACGTGCCATCTTCTCGGGGCCTATTTGCAGCGCAACATTGTAATTAAAATCAGCAAGGCCTGCCGTGTAGTAAAGATGTGCTCAGCCCCGGAAGTCTTCAATTTCGACTTTTTTTTCAACAAGGGGTTGCTGATCGCCCGAGGGAAGGAGGTGTGTTTTTATGAGGTCGGTAAGTCAGAGGCACAAGTCAAGCAGGAACCCGATGGTGTGGAGGTAAAGGATCAAGCCACTGAGGACGAAGTCAGGCTGATGGTTCAGGGAGTTCAGAAAGAAGTTGAGGAGGTAAGGAAAGGAATCGACGGGGTACGCAAGGAAATGACTGAGATCCGAAGGGAATTCGGAAAAAGCAGGGAAGAGGCCGCAGTCCTGAGGGGACGTATCACCGATTGAGTGGCTTCGTCAAGTGAGCAAACCAACAGGATGGCGGAGGGTGTTGCTTTGATGACGACCATGCTGAAATGGCTGCACAAAAAGTTCCCGGATGCATCAGAAACTATTCCTGGGTCTAGCGGCAACATTACAACGCTAAGTCCAGGAAGTGTATCCGCGCAGAAGCCATCACAAGGCCCGAGGCCTCACATCACCCCCTCTTCCGCTAGACCCGTGATCCTGAGGACAGCCATACCCCGACCTACTGATGACAGACCAGAGAAGCCGGAGATGCCGGCCAGGAAGAAAGCAAAGGTGACCCAGCCGACGGTGCCACCAAAGTTTGGCTCCCACGGGGGCCAGACACCGAATTGAATTTCCCCTCAAACCCAAGTAACTTTTTCTTTCTTTTATTTAACAGTTCTTTCGTTTTATTTCTGTTTTACCTGCCAGCATGCTAGGTTCTGTATATATGTGTTGAACCCTTCCACTTAGACCAAGCATTGGTCTAAGTGTGAGAAGGGGTTATATGTCATAACATGTTTTGTGTTGTATGTTGTTCCTTCTCCCACTTAGCCCAATGCTTGGTCTAAGTGTGAGAAGTTTGTGTTTTGTTGAGTTCGTTTCATGTCGCCACTAACTGGCCTGCTTTCCACTTCATACGGATTGCTTGGGGACAAGCATAAATGAAGTGGGAGGGGGGACGCAGTTAGTGCAGTTAGTGTCTTGTACATATTCTGTTAGGTCTAGGAGTTTGTAGAAGTTTTTTTTTAGGTTTCGTGTTTGCATAACTGGTAAAATAAATAGCAAAAAGCCCCTTAGGGAGAGTAATTGAAGAGAAAATACATGCTAAATTGTGAATCCTTTTCTCTTAATAAATCAAAGTCAGTTGGATGAAGTAAGAACGATAGAGGATGCCTTAGATAACCCAGTTGTGCAGCCCTACTATAAGAGCGAGTTATAAGCCTATACACTTTGAGCTAACTTGTAAAAAGAATGGGCTACCACTTGATGCTTAGGGAGTAGAGAATAAAGGAGGTATAAGCTGGACGAAGTCCAGGAAAAGGAGGTATAAGCTGGACGAAGTCCAGGAACCGGAGGTATAAGCTGGACGAAGTCCAAGGGAGGAGTTAAAATAATAAAACCGGAGGTATAAGCTGGACGAAGTCCAGGAAAAAAAAAAAAAAAAAAAAAAAAAAAAATTTAAGGGCAGGAAGCAGTAGTAACCAGACCCAGGAATAAAAAGGAGACGGTAGGAAGGAGAAACTCTCATAACCCGATGCATCAGTGGAGTAACTTTAACTTAAGAGCGATCCGATCCTAACATCCCTGGTGAGGAATGAGTGATCGAGTGAATCTAACAATTGGGAAGTCAGAAGGCTATCTTGACGAACTGACAACTCGACTAGATAGAAGAAGGGAAGGGGAGGAATCTGAGGCTGTAAACGCTTGGATTGACCTTAAACTTGTGGGGATGGCTGCTAGGAAAATACCAGTTTATGCGCTTATGTGTTTTCTTTTCTTTTGTGATTTTTATGTGTTTCGTGTTGTAGTTGTCTAGGTCTAGGAGTCTGTTTTGTTTGTAGAATAGTACTTGGGGGGGGGGGGGGGGCGTGCATTGAAATTCGCCTTATTTCTTTTTCTTGTCTTTCATACTTGAGGACAAGCATGGTTTAAGTGTGAGCAGTTTGATAAGGCTAATTTCATGCATGTGTCTAGGGATTTAATTCGTGATTTTACTAGGACTAACGCACGTTTTAAGCCAGGTGTGTGAAGGAATTCGCCAGGTCCAGGAAAGAAGACCAAAAAATCACAAGGTCGAGGAACTGGCGATTTAGTGAACAATTATGAAGAGAATTGCTCGACGGAGGAAGCTCCAGAGTTGAAGGGTAGAATAGGGATTTCTACGAAGACTCAAGGGCTATGTCCGCATCTATAAAAGGCAGAAGCATGCAAGCTGGAGGGATCTTCTCGGGGGAGACCTCACCACAGCCTGTTGCTTAGTTCACTTTCCCACACACACACTTGATACTAGTTTTGAGGAGATCTCAGTTCGCACGTTCGGGTTTCATCTTAGCTTCCGATATGGTGTAACACCACTCTTGTTAGGAGCGAAGAAACAATTTATTTTCCGCTTTCCGCATTTTACTTACTCTGCCGAGCTTCGTTGTTCGAAGCTCGGTTCGCTGTTTTCACCGAATAGTTTCTGGTTTAAATGCAAGTTTGATTTTCCGTTATGGCGATTGTGTTGATTTCTGGTTTGATCGTTTCGCTTATTGAGATTTTGGAGTTTTAAATTGTCTGAGTTGGATGCGTTTCGCAGCTGTTTACTGAGTTATTGTAGGTTAATGGTCAGATCCGGGAGATTGGAGTTGGATTGTGGAAGAATTTTGGTTGGATTTGCTGGATTTGTTGGTTGTTGGGTTCGGATGTCTTGGATCCGGAGTGGATCAAGTATTCTGACGTGAATCTGAGTAGTTTCGATCTGATTTTCATGCTTAGTTTACGTGTTTTACTTTCATTCCGTCTAGTGTACGCAGATCTGATGTTTTTCCGAGTTGCAGCAAGATAACGACGACCAAATCTCTATATTCTGTCGAATCTCGCTTTTTGCTCTGTTTTGTTCATCTGCAAGTTTAATTCGGTTGAGAGGATGCATTTTGCTGCGAGCTAGGGTCAGAGTTTGTTAATCTGCAGTTCTTTCCGTACTTGCCATTTTTGGAATTATGGTCCCCACTTTCAGTCATATTCTGTTTAGCTAGATTAGGTAGTTGTTTACACTGTCTAGGAAGTGGTTATGTTTCTTGTTGTCGAAGTCTGAATTTACAAGTTTAACATGTCCTAGGTCTAGCATTTACATTTTCTGCCTAGGTCTAGAGTTAGTTTAAAATTCTCAACCCTTTTGTTGCGTGGCAGCAGCCATTTGTCTGTCCAAAGTCTCTGAGCACTACTTTGCGAGTCCATCTCTGTGGGATCGACCCCACTTCCCTATACTAATTCATAGTATTCGGGTTGAGGGATTTATATTTTTTTGAAGGGGAGTCGATGTGTGTCCAACGACCAAGCACTTTATGTTCTCTTAAGTTCCTAGACCTTGTGCTCTAGTGGATTTAAGGAGCGTGGTGTCTTGACCAAGCGCTTGCAGTGATCTATTTCTGTGCACACGTGTTAAAAAAATCCTCGTTTCAACATCCTGAAATACTTGAGTAGGAGTAATATAGGATCAAAGGATATCGTTATGATACAAAATAGGATTTGAAGTTATAGTTTTCACAGCGGAAGTAAACAACACAGTTTCATGTATAGAGACATAAACCTCGGAGGTCTTACTAGATCAACTCAAAAGAACTTTCTCTCAACCCCCTTGCTTCACCGTTTTGCAGCTCAACCTGCACGTTTAGAAATACATACAGAGCTGAGTACAGGAGTACTCAGTGAACACAATGCCGAAAAATACAATTATATATTTGAAAATATTGTCACATCATTACAGCAACACTCATGGATTTTTTTTACTTAAAAGGCCTGAGCTTGCTAAAATTCTATGTTCAACCGCGGTCTAAGTTCATTTGCCATATCTTAACATTTGTGTACCGGGAAGGTGGCCACCTTCCACGACGGTCACATGACCGGCCAACGGCTCACGGTCCATTTGTGTACACTAGTCCAAGCAAGGTTTGCGGCCTTACTTGAACCCGAATTCGATTATAACATATTTGGCATAACCAAGGCAGATAGGCATAAATCATTTCTGACGGGACAATAACATTGACGAGCATGAGTTTGGATTTTCACCATAACAAATCTCGAAATTACTTTGCGATTTTTATCCACATTAGTATGTAGGATGGAAAGCTCACCTTATTTACTTTCCAACTATTAGGAAAAGATCCTTCGTTTTCCGTCGTTACTTTCTTCGTAAATCTCCCTTCTTTGTGTTGCTTCTTGTTTCACGTCAAAACCCGGCGTATGTTTTAGTGTAGATGTGAATTTTATGAAGTGGTGTAATCTCTCTCTTTTTTTTTAAAACCTCAAAGAGGTGTAACAGAAGATCACATACATATATATAAGTGTTCATTGGTATCTTTTATGTACAATTCATGACACGTACTATTTACTAATCAAGCCTACATTCTTAGCTTTGATTAGTCAACAAAATGACTAATATAACCTACTCTTGACTCATCAAAGCTATTCTTGAAAAAAAAAATTAATATTCTTTTATTAATTAGTTTATTTATTTTTTATTATATATATATTTTTAAAGTTGGGAAAAAGAGGGACATATACATATTTAGCCGTCACTTCTTACATTTATAACATCAAAAGTTCGGGTTGTCACATCCCATCTGTCAAATAGTATCCCATATTGTGCTGGTTGCCGTTGGCGACGAAACTGATGGCGGGACCAACGCCCGCGCACTGAGCATTGAACAGGGGCGACGACTGAAGAACGTTGATGTCGTTGTTCGACCCGGCGACTCCAAAATAAGCATGCCATATCCACAGCCGGTAGTCAGCTACAGCTTCTATGATCATCGTGGGATGCTTGGCTTTGAAGCCAGTAGTGTACATTCCCTTCCAAGCGGCGGGGCAGTTCTTCCACTCCCAATGCATACAATCTATGCTGCCCAACATCCCAGGGAACCCGTGCACCGACCCATGCATATCTACCAGGCTCTGGCAGTCTTCGGGGCTCGGACTCCGAAGATACCGCTCACCGAATATCACTCTCACGCCGGCGCAAAACTTCTGCAGACACTCGACGGCTGTCGACTCGCCAATGTGGAGGTACTCGTCGAACATGTCGGCCGCGCCTCCGTACGCCAGTTGTCTGATTGCGACAGTGCACTTCTGCAAGGGCGTGAGTCCGGGTTTGCCAGCTGCATCCTCCCTGATTCTAAAATACAGGTATCTTCTCTCTAAAGCACCCACGATGTGCAGAAACAGCGGACGATGCATCCTAAAGCGTCGCCGGAATAAGGCTTCCCCAAAACGCGGTTGCGGAGCGAAGTAGTCTGCATACAACCAAATATGTGCAGCAATGTGGTCACGGGGTACTGTAGTTCGACGATGGATCGGCCGAGGTACCGCAGCCTGCTGCCGCCGCTGCGCCCTCTGCTGTAGCAGCCTATCTATCGCACCTTCCACAGCGACCTCCAATTCATTCTCGCTATCACTGTCACTAGACATTCTAGATATACTTAAAATTAGAGATGTAGAGAGAGAAACTTGTTAACACAAGTGGTGCGAATGAAATAAAATTCAACGAGCCGTATATATAGAGTTTAAAAAAAATTTAAAAATCGGACGTCCGACCCACGCCACAATGGCGGACGTCCGCCCGCCCGTCGCGCCGACGTCCGAGGACACCCGACGTCCTCACGGGACGTCCGTATCCGACTCCCCTGTCACAATGGCGGACGTCCTGGTCGCCCGTCGCGCACGTCCGACTGGACGTCCGCCATTGGAGATGCTCTTAGGAATGCATACACGCTAAGTATTTAGTTTCTTAAGTCTAATTTAAGTATACTTTATTTCTTAAAGGGGCGTCATCACATGTCAAGTGAGACCAAGTCCAGGGACTTTCAATTAAGGAATTAAGCTCCGAGGTGGGTTTTCTTTTCAAAATATGATTTTGTATGAAAATGTGAATATGTTTTAAATATGTTGTCATGTCATGTTTTGTTTTACGAATACTTATCTGCTTGGCTATGCTAATCATGTTAAATCGAATTCGGGTCCCAGTAGGGCCTTAAACCCTATTCGGACTAGTGTACACATATGGGGACCGTGTGCTAGCTTTCGAGTTGACCGGTCCAGTGACCGTCGTGGAATGTGGCCACATTCCCGGTTCACATACGTTCAGATATGATATTATGTATTTATGTGATTGCATAATCAGTTTTATGAAACGAAAGGACTTAAGTAACTCGGGCCTGTTGAATAAAAACCCTGTGTTCACTTAACTATGGCTGACAATTAAATGAAATTATTTTGGCACTGTGCTCACTGAGTATATCAAATACTCAGCCCTGCATGTTTCTTTTCTAACGTGCAGGTTGAACGTGATTGAGATGACGAAGGTGTTGGGAAGAGATCGTTAATAAGTAGTTAGGTAGCCCAAAGTAGTATGTCCTCATACATATTATTTTATCTTGGAACCTTCCGCTGCACTTAAATTTTGTTCTAGGAACTTATGAACTTGGCCTCGTACTCTGATTATGATTTGACCTTGTACCCATTTGCCTTCGAGACTATTCATTCGAGTTAATTATTTCGTTTATGATAAGTTCGTGATTGATGAAATTATTTTAGTTACGAAATAGCTACACTCACTAGTACTAGGGAGTCGTGGTCGTGATATTACAATAACACCATCTCTTAGCTGTCACGGCTATCAATTTGAATTCAAACTCATGTCTGTCTACAAACATCCATATTTGCAGAAATTGTTTCATTGGTGTCTGAATGATTGTTATGTTAGAATCTAGTCTGATCAATGTAGTTTGACCAGGTCATATAAGTGACGTAATATTTAATTTTGTGATTTTGATGTGTGCTTCGAGTGGATAATCTTGATATATTCATTTTTTAAATTGATTTTTGGTAAGTGGAAAATTATAGATTGAAACATGGAGTATAACAATAAAATGGAGTTATGAGATTAATTAACATGTGTGTTCATTAATCACATTGGACACATAGACTATAACAATGTGGCAAATAAGCATGTGTGGACATCATTGACAAACTAGATAATGGTGAGGAGTCTACCAATTATGCTGGACTGTAACGGTCCGACGTTAAAAATGTCTATCATGGAGCATGAACTTGGACATATGTATCTCGACATCTCTCACGTCATTGTTCATTCAAAAGACGTGTATGGACAACCTGATCAATGTGCACACATGGATACCTCAAGACGTTGTCGTTTTATCTTTGGGACGATACACCTAAACCGAGAGTACTACTTTGACGTATCTCGTCTTGCAGAAATATACCTTTCCCGACTCGGCTATATTACAGTTTCAAATTTCAGTTTATGTATTCAATTATTTACATTGTACCTTTACTTCTTCTTCTATTCAATTTGTGTCGAATATATGTTGCTTTCAGTCAAAGAAGATGTCTTCAATCCGAAAAGAAGTGGATATATAATGTTTCATTGGGTAGTGATAAAATGCAAACCCATATATTGTACAAACTCCAAACTTTTTAACTCAGTATCAACACAACGTCAACACAGTGTAAAATTTCAAGATTTTGATGTCAATACAATATCAACACAACATCTACCATTGACATTGTGTTGACATTTTTTGTTGCTATATTATTTTATTATTTGTTGATATTTTTTAACGGTTCAGATCATAGTTTGAAGTTTGTACAATATTTAAAGTTCGCATTTGATCATATTTCATGTTTGATTAATAGTACTCACCTTTTTTTGTTTGGAAACTGGTTTGCAAACTTAGTGATAATGAATTACAGTTTTTGTCGAAGAAACAAGCAATAATCAAGTCAGAGAATCGATAAAATAAATCACCAAACAAAATACCATTTACAATTGCAAATACAACTACACAACATTGATCGATAAAGTAAAAGGTGTGGACATAGTTCTAATTAAAATTCGAATTATATTATCCTCACCCTATCATTCAATCAACAATCGATGATCTCAGAATTCAACACAGTGGGAAGAGCTGAGGCCGGAGCAGCGGTAGCGTCCGGCAATAAGCCTCCAGCAGCCGCCCGTTCGCCGCCATCTCCGCCGCCAATTTCTTCAACAAACGGAAAGGCCTTGCAATCACTGCCCATTGCACAACCCGCCGGAACCCAAGGGAGAACCCTCTCCGCCCGTTCCCCAGCCGCACCGACCTCCGCCGCCTCCGACGCATCCGGCACCACCGGAGCTCTACGGTGGTGGTGGAGGTGTAGCCTCTTCTTAGCATGGTATGGTTACTCTACTTTTTTCCTTTAGTGAAATGATCATTTAGCATACTTTATGGTTTTTATAGAGTGATTTGAGTTTAAAGTTTTATTAAATTTAAATTTTCCTTTGAGTACTAAAAAGTATACTTCCTCCGTTACTATTTTAGTTTGTCCACGATTAAGAGTTTTGGTTCACTTTTATTATATAATAAAGAATATGATCTTAACTCTTAAGTATCAACTAAAGTATCATCGATCAACAATATTAATGTAATTTGTTTATCATAGATCTGCATACCAATCTATTATGGATTTATGATCATTGTTTGAGTGTAGACTTTATAACTAATTTATTTAATAGTATTTCATATTTTTACCGATATATAGCAGTAGTACATTATGTTCCAATATAGTGAAATTTAAATTGATTGAACACTTTCAAGATATTCCTTTTAAATATTGTAAGTCGTTTAAACAGTATGATCGAAATTGTGCTATGGTAATGATTAAGGCCATTAGGGTGATAATATAAATAATCACTGTATTATTTTATTAATACTACTCTAATTAAAATAGTCCATGGTAAGAAAAAAGTAAAGGGTATAACATATTATCACAATCCTCAAAGGTCACTATGTGATGATTGCGTGATATGGGCCTCATGAATAGAGTTATGTGTGTGATTTAAGTCTGTGGGTTTAATTAACTTATAGGACTATAAATGATTGGAGATTAAAATGTAGGTCAAAGTCTATAATAAGGGTTTACATCCTAGACATATTGCCTATCATTTTCCTACTTACATTTAGTGGATGAAGAAACTTTTGGTTATCATCAAATTTTGGACGAATGTGAAAATAAAACCAAAAAATGCGTAGTCTTTTATATTACTTATTTTTAAAGATAAACACCATTGATTAATAGTAGTACCAAATTTAGATTCAATCAAATTTGGACAGGCTATATAAACTTGTTGTATAGACTAAGTTCGGTCCCACCAAAAAAAGTGCAATTATATTTATTATTATTATTATTTGAAACTCATAATTGCGAGCATTTATTTTATAGCTATATTTGGTACTGGTTTATTAACTTAAAAGGTTGGTTAGTTTAAAAAATCTTTGTTAATTATATTTGCGAACTTATTATCAATAATTTATTTGTATGTACACTTAAAATAAATGTAATAGGAGTATTGTTTAGTAAGTAGAAACAGAACAAATCCATACTTACAAATTATTGATTCATTAATAAAATAGAAAGAAACTCTTCGTATTGTTTGGAATAGCCGAAAGGTCATACACTGATTAACGCGTGAGCTCAAAAGTAGTAGCAATAGCTCACGATATTTGGCCTTTGATTAACAATATATAAACATATTTCATTCATGAAAGAGTGAGTTCCAAGGTACTTGGCAACCCGTTCACGAGATTCGCCCTTTCCATTAAAAATATGTTCCATATAATATTAAGAATATTTAATAAATAAAGTGAAATAAGAAATGGATATAAAACTAAAATGTGAGACTCATGAATAAGTAAGAGAAATGATGATAGTACGTCCTTGTTGGTGTGGGTGTTGATTCTTAACTAAAACAATCTTAAAATGACAATGTTTTTAAAATCCGAATGCTCTAAATGACCTAAAACGGTCTAAAAACAACCTCCGTGTCATCTATAAATGATCTTCGTGTTTTTAAAATCCAAATTTTCTAAAATGAACTAAAGCACACCTCCGTGTTCTCAAAACCCAAAAATTTTAAAGTTCAATCTCATCCTTCCATTTTTGTTATCTAGTGATTCAGATTTGGTCTCCAGTTATGCACTAATTGTTGGCTCTATAACACTACCCTCAACTACAATTGTGTGTGAGAGAGAGAGGGAAAGGGAAAGGGGGAGACCTATCCATGTCTGAGACTTCACTAGTTACCAAACATACCTCCACGAAAATGTTGGCCTCAGTGCCCCATTTCTTTGGAACTAGATGACTACTAAGCCTCCAATGGATCACATTGCTTCAATACCTACAATTACCAATGAGATATTTGGTGAATCATACGAAGCCTGAGAGATACAAAAATGTTGACATGCAATCTTGCCTCGATTCGATGCAACTTCAGTGCCTGCGAGGACTAGTGAAGCCAAGAAAACAAGGACCTGAAGATATCAATGTGCATATAGCATTTTCATGTGTTGAATCTAATCGTTTAGAAAGAAATCTACATTTTTATAGATCTCTCCTTCCTAATCATGATCATCGCCTTACAACCTTCCCTCGTCACTGCCCTCGGCTTCCTCACCTCCACCCTCTTCACCTTGTTATTACTCACACGAAAACCTTCCTTGTTGCAGACGAACCTCCTGCTGATAACTGAGCCATTCTGGCTGGAACGGTGGCAGTCTCCTATGCGAACAATGAAGCCAACACGCTTGACATATGCATCATAGTATGCCATGGCGGCCTCCTCAGATTCAAACTCCATCCCAGTATACGGTTCTCCCATATTCGAGTGCGACAAAAGTGTTTTTCGTCGTATAAATTTATCATCTCTCCCCAATCAGACATACAGATATCACTTCCAACTTCCATCAGCTTATCATCCACATCTGAATCAGGCTCAATGTATACTGCATCATCCAGTTCATACTTTGCAGCCTCATTTGGATCAAAACTCACTATGTCAAAATCTAAATTTAAGATTTAATTATAATGTAATTAATTAAATTGACAACATTAGTAATGTTTGGGAGCTGAGCAACAATATTAATATTCACCTAAATTTAATTAGTAGTAAAATACATCCTCAAACAAAATCTCGGCCTGCGTCAAGTACCAGCAAAATCTCCTCTGCTTATCTCTCCCAAACACAATTAAAATTTGCTCCTAAAACACACACACAAAACCTAATTAAAGAAACCATGAAATAGCTCTGACACACAGCAGCAAATGGATTTCGATATATTCAACAATACGAAATCCATAAACAAATTATGAAATCTACTTGATGCAATAGGGGTTCCAAACCTTTTTTTCAGAATTACATTTATATGAGAGTGGAATAATTAAGAAGATAGTAGTATAAGAATTAATGAATAATATCAGCATAAATGGAAGAAGAAACATAGGAGAAAATCGGGTTTATAGGGCAGTTTGCCTTTAAAATAACGTAAATGTACTCATTTTCTTATCTCTTCCATATATGGGAAAAACGCTACCCACATTGGCGTGTTTTTAAGTGAAAATGTCACCCTCATTGGCGTTTTACAATTAAGAACCGTATGTGTCGTCGTATGTCATGTAAGTGTAGGTACGTTAAAAAAAGCCGACGGAGTTGGCGTGTTACCAATAAAACGCCACTGCCGACTGCGTGTTTTATGCCTAAAAACGCCACAAATGTTGGCGTGTTCACATCTAAAGACGCCTATGGAGTTGGTGTCTCAACCACAAACACGCCTACCCCATCGGCGTGTTTGACTTCTTAAAAACACCAACCGTGTTGGCGTGTTTGTTAAAAACGCCAACCATGTTGGCGAGTCAATACAGAACCTTGCTCTCAGAATCCGAAAAAAATGGCCAAAATATACCAACTGTAACACGCCAATGTAACTGACGTTTTTCATAAAAACGCCAACCTTGTTGGCGTGTTTGTTAAAAACGCCAACCATATTGGCGAGTCAATACAGAACCTTGCTCTCAGAATCCGAAAAACATTGGCCAAAATATACCCAACTGTAACACGCCAATGTAACTGGCGTTTTTTGGTCAGACTGGTTGCATGAAATTGTATGTTTCTGTTTTTTCATCCAATTATCGTATCGTACTAATTACCCCGCTTATTCAAACTGTTATAATCGTTCCCACATCAAAAATATAAATAAATATAAAAAAGAGGATGCATCAAATTACCAATATAAAGAGTTCAACTCAATGAAAAAACACGAATATCAATTGCATCATCAAATACAAATAGTTGGGGTTTAGTTTATTCGTCTCGCCGTTTCCGCATAAACAGGCCCCGTATCCCCTTCCCAATTCTGGATGTAGATCTAGGGATCCTAGAGGGAGGAGTATCTTGAACAACAGCGTTCTCTAGATCCACCCAAAAAAAATCATCTCGCACAGACGACCGCGGTGGAGAAGTGTGGACATCACTGAGGCCATATCTTCTCCTGTACCACCAGTGTGGCTGACAGAATGACCGCCTCGAACTGCAGATCTAGGTGGAGGTGGATCCACAAAATCGTCATCGGAGTCATATACGAACTGAGATGACGACTCTCCGCATGCAGTTTTCTTCTTGGTTCGTCGTTTTCCCTTTTGCCTCACGGGTACGTCCATGTCCATTGCAGAGCGCTGGGAAGGACGGTAGTCCATCAGCTCAGCCTCCCTGGATATCTGCAGTCCATCTTCAACCATCCTCGAAATGGTTTCCAAAGTCGGATGTTCTGTCATATCTTGGCCACTTAGAAAGTGGCGTATGTTGTGAAGCGTCTCCACCTATAATTTTCAAAGTTAATTACATATCATAATATGAATTGAAATAATTAATAGTTTTTGCAACTTACCGCGAAGTTATGAGAAGATGATGTTTCGTGGAAGCCCTCTTCAGCATGCACGCCAGGTTTGGTTAAATACACCACAGTTATTTGGCGAAACCAATTCATATATTCATCGGTTGTAGTAGGCTCCATTGAGTACTCCAAATCACTCCACACCATGTTCTCCCTATTATCCCAAGCCTCTATATGATTGGCGTGCCACTCTGCCCAATTCCGGCCAGATTTGCCACGTCGATCCTGTTTCGCAAAATCAGTTCCATGGAACCGGTCGACAAGCGGGATATACGGTTGGACAACCCCAAATTGTCGCAACACTCGCTGTGGACAATGTGGCTCAACCATATTCCAGCAAATAAGTGTAGTGATCGACATCCATATAGGACGACCGGTAACACAAACATCCGGCAGATTTCGCGTGTCATACGGCATCCAAATAAACTACATATGAAACAAATTTAGTCAAAACAAGTTCAATCAAAACAGCAAACAAACAACAATTTAGGTTACGTAAATTACTTGATTGGCGTGCATTCTGGAGAACTGATCTCTAAAAGTTTCAATGCAATGTCCGGGTGCTCTTACATAAGAGGCCGGACCAGTCCATCTACAAAAATTAAATTATGAGCGAATAACACGAAAATTAATAAAAAAATATGCTTAAAAAAGTAATTAGTGAACAACTTACGCGACTGCACGTGGTATGTAGTCTATGGGCACGGGATTTAGCATCTTCAGTCTAATAATTGAGATTCTCTCCCAAGCCCACAGCTGTAACAAAGTAAGAGCTCCCCCGACATCGGTCCTCTTACCAAGTGCAGCTTCACATAGATTGTGGTACAAGCATGCAACAGTCGCACCACCCCAGCTATATCTATCACATTGTTCTACATCCATCAAAAATTGAAGGTAGAAGAATTGAATTTTATTACCGGAGGCGTTTGGGATCAACAGACCACCAAGTAACAGCAGACAATACACACGAGCACGTTGATTATATATGTACTGGTCTTGTTCATCACCACCCAAATCAATCCTCAGTTGATTAGATAAGCTTGTCTGCTTCCATGTCATTTCTTTCAAATCAACTGCATCTGGAATAAAGCCAAGAAAATCCAGACAAACGTCCTTCCAATAGTTGACATCCTTAGTGGGGATGTAACCCGTCAGAGCATCACCGTCAGTTTTGAGGCCCCATAAGACCTCCACGTCTTCTAAGGTCACAGTCGCTTCACCGACTGGAAAGTGAAACGTGTGACTCTCTGGCCTCCAACGTTCAATCAATGCGGTGATAAGATGGTGGTCAATGTCTTTCGGTTTACCACACCTTAACATCCCGCCAAACCCCATCCGTCTATAACCGCCAAAACACGAGGATGTATGGGAACATCCCATATGATTCCTTCGTATCTTCTGCAGCGTACGTCTTCTAATGGCACTCCTGCCCATATGTTATTAGAGACGTGTTGTCTCTGCAGATATAATACGGAGGGATCCTCAGGACCACACAAGAGTCTTCGGCGAGCACTTGAAGATGATGCCATAGTTCACCTACACAACATTCACAATTCAAATGAAACAATTTCAATACTTGGATACTATTTAAGTCAATATCACAAAATGGAATACCAATATCAAATAATGCACAATACAGAAATACACAAATTCCCCTCCACAACATTACAATACATTATAACTCAAATCACCTACACATAATTAACAATTCTAACTAAACAACATATATCAAGCTAAACACCACTTTAAAACCCATATAAAACAAATCAAATTGCCCAAATTTTAAGCTAAAACAACACTAGGGTTTAGGTGATAAAATTGCCCAAATTTTAATCAAACATAAACCCTAACTAAACACTAACATCTCAACTATTAATCCACAATAATGCTATTCAAGCCAATATACTAAAAGATATTTCAACTCAACTCACAACCCATTACAAACCCTAACTAACTATCCAACAATTACTCTGATAATGTAAAAGATAAGCATACTAACTGAAAAGTATACGAAAATGGAGAAGAATAGCACCGATTGATGGACGGAGAGCGAAATCACGGAGAAGAGGCGAAATCGCGACGAAGAGGCGCTACTTTGGATGAAATCGCGAGCTGTGTGGTGTGAGTTTCACGATTTGGGGGAGGATAAATGATATATTGTTCTGTAAAAACCCGCCAACCAAATTGGCGGTTTTCAATTGAGTCACGCCATCGACGTTGGCGTTTTATTATAAAACACGCCACCGAAGTTGGCGTTTCTGTGTTCATAAACACGCCATCTAAGTTAGCGTGTTATTTTAAAACACGACACCGAAGTTGGCATTTCTGCTTTAAACACACCCTCCACATTGGCGTGTTTTAACAAATACTGTATTTCACTACAATACGACGCCATATGGTTCTTAATTGTAAAACTCCAATGCGGGTGGCGTCTTCACTTATAAACACGCCAATGTGGGTGGCGTTTTTCCATATATGGAATAGATAACAAAATGAGTACATTTACGTTATTTTAAACATAAAGTACTCTATAAAAGCGTTTTTCCCGAAACATAGAAGGGCACGCTTACTGATAGCTGTTGATTCTGACGAATACACCTCTGTAGAAATTGTTAGTAACGAATAAAGTTTTATTAGGGGTAATTACCTATTTCATACAAAATATTTTGCTTCTGTTTCAGTTTAGTACAAAAAGTATTAAGTTTACATATTTCATGCAAAAAATTTACTTAGTGTTACAAAATAATACATTCCGTTAAATCCCTACAGCACCGTTACTTCCAATTACAAAAAGTTTCAAATTTGTGCAAAAAGTTTAAAATTAAACATTCCATTAATTATTTCAAACACAGTTATTTTTATTACTCACAAAAATGAAAAATACATAGAAAAAAAATCACCACTCTTCACCATCAAATTTGCGAATTGCATTTTATTGTCGAAGTTTTCTCATGTAACAATGGAGAATACAACTAAAATGATATTAAATCTTTTTTGAAAAAAATTAAATATTGACTTATTGACTATTTGAAGCTTAAATTAGCCATTTTGTAAAGATGAAATATGTACTTAATTTATACTGTGTTCTATAAAGAATACAATAAAAATAGAGTATATTGATTGTTATTTTTTCGAGTGATTAATTGTATTAAATCTCTAATTATTCTTTTATTATGATGATAAATTGGACAAATTATAAACTAACTAAAGGTGTTTAAAATATTTAACGGAATGTATTAGTTTAAAACACTAATGTAACTTTTTGTATGAAATATGTAAACTTAATACTTTTTGTACTAAATTGAAACAAAGGTAAAACATTTTGTATGAAATATGTAATTACCTCGTTTTATTAATATCATTATTTGAGCAAAACTATAGATATATTTAGGGGTGGGGAATTATGCCGAAATACCGGAATACAGGACTTACTGTACCGAAAAAAATACCGAAAATACCGATTTTTCTCTACGGTATCATACCGTACCGAAAGATTTGGTACGATAACGGTATTTGATTTCCTATACCACGGTCCACGGTATACTGTGGTATACCGAAGATTCGGTATACCGGTATATACCGTCGTACCGAATAGTCGATATATACCGACGCTTCGGTATACCGATTAATTATTACATAAAAAACATATATATAGGGGTGATATATTCATTTTCAACATGTAAAACACTTGTTATCTATTGGATCTTGTGATCTAAATGTTAGATTAATGTCACGTGTCATCTAATAAAGTAGATTATTAGTATAATAATGGAACTTAACTAATAATGTACTATTTTAGTAAAATAATGTAGCATTTTAGTGCAATAATGTAAATTGACTAATAATGTAGCATTTTACTCTAATATGTAGCTTATCACAACCATCCAATCTAATGATCCAAGAGTTGTGATCTGTTTGATGCTTAACACTAAGGAGGTAGTAGGACCCTAACGTTCGCCGTATTATATATTTATGTTATAATTATACTAAAATTTAAAAAGAATGATTGTATGAACAAGATTTGATTGTGGTGAAGTTTAATTGTTTTGGACTTTTTGAAGTAGTTGAACACTAGAATTGTTTTTTTTGAATATTTTGGGTATAATAGATTTTTTTCCAGTTTAACAGGTATAACGATATGTCGTATCGCATTTCGGTATACTGCAAAAGTACGGTATACCGAAAACACGGTATGGTAACGGTATCAAAAACTACCTTATCGAATTTCCGGTATACCGAACTCCCGTATACCGAAAAATTTGGTACAGTATCGGTATGATGTTTTTTCATACCAGAACTTTCGGTATGGTATACGGTATGACACTCATAGTACGGTATACCAAATCGAACCACCCTAGATATATTTCGTGCATTGAGATAAGGGCCATACCACAATAATTTTACTCATTTTTCTTTCTTAAATAAAAATAATAGTTTCAAAATTTTCATTTCCAAAATTCCCCAAGGAAGAGAGACACTTGGGGCATCCACAATGTATATACAAGGGGTCGCTATCATCCTAGGGGAATGGAACTCGGCCGAGACATGTTTGAGGGGGTGGGTGCATGACGTCCCACCACGCGCCCTTTGTCTCTCGTTCAATGGCATGGTGGTGTGACCCCGTGGCCTATTGGCAGAGGCGAGTGAGCCTCATTTCCAAAATTTTTAATTTTATTTTATTTGATTTATTTAATTTTATTTTTAAATGCGTAAGTATCATATTCCAATATATATTTTTCAATGAATTTTTAACCATTTTTTATTTGAAACTTTTTAATCATCCAACGCCGTCTATTTTCATTTATAATTACCTTCTTCATCTCATAATATTTTCACACCAAAAAATATATATCTTCCTCTCAATTTTCTGTCGAGATATATCTTAATTCTTGTACTATATCAGGCTATGACAATGGTACAATTTCTCGTTTCCACTAGCTACTTCCAGTTCTGCTGAATCTTCAGGGCTCAGGACCAACTGAGGTGGGTAATTTGAAAGCCACCATGAAAGTTAAGACATCATCCAATTGAAATGAAGGCATCGAAGAGCAGACACAATGCAAGAGAAAAGTTGGTGGCTCGAGCAATGTCCCTGTAACCAGCAAAGCTACATGATGTTGGTAGAAGCGTCATGCATAAAGTGTTGCAAACAACCCTGTCCACCGACATGAATAATATTAGCCCACAACAACATGACTGTGACACTCTAGAATGATTTGGATTTGTAGTTATACTGTTTTTAGACTTTGTAGTTAAAAGGTGAGACTAATGAACAGAAAAGAGATAGGCTATGATCTTCTGGATGAGTTAAAAAGTTATATGGGGCTCTACACGATGAAATGGTCGTATTCTTGGCCATTCTTTATGATGTTTGTGTGGATTGAAGCAAGTTGGTTGAGATTTCTGTAATTTTACATGTGGAAAACTGAGTTGGAATTCGGGAAGTTTGAATTTGGCTGGATATTTATGGAGAGAAATCACAAATTGGATGGGGAATTTGAATACTTTAGGCAGATTTGGTGTCAGTTTTATATTTTGTGAAATTAGTAAATAAAAAATAAAATTTAATAAATTTTGGGAGAACTACTGAAAAAAATCATTTGGTAGGGAAACATTACAAACACCACACAAAAAGGGATAAGATCTCAAAGCAATGGCAACAAGTTGGCTTGTTTGAGTTGTGATAAAAAAAAAGAATTAAAAATGAGTTGAAATATAAACAATGAATGTTTTATATTAAAATATTGTACTCCATGCATCAATGAATTTCTTGGTATTATAATTTGAAGGGTAATGTTTTATTTCTCTCTTGAATACATTTACACTGAAACACAATTGGCAAAATAATTTTGCCATGATAGTAAAATTGAATTATTTTACCGATGATTCTTGAACTCTAATCCATTGTCAACTTAATTAGTAGTCGTATATAATTCCAATTCAACGAAGAGACATGCATACACTGAATAGTCAAATCTTTTCTACTACTTTACATTTATTGAACATTTGAAGTTGTATAGATCTATCATCAAATCACAAACAAAACCAAAAACCCATCACATATTAACGATTCTGAAAAGCTATCATGTAAGACTCAGAGTTCACATGCAGATTAAATAAAGCACATAGAGTTCACGTATTTGATCAAGCTAAACAGTTTATAGATCAAGGATGCTACTATCTGGTCGTTGGTTATGCAAACGGAGAGACTTAGGGCTTTCAAAACCTTAACCCATAATACTATGACTAGTAAAGAGAAGTAAGGGTCGAATCCCTCAGGGACAGAGGCGTGTCGAGTTGTGTTCGAGACATTTGGGGGAGTTGGCTGCGGCCACGCTTTCCAGTGGGTTAAGAATTGGACTAAATACTAAACTGATCAACTCACTGAGCTAAAAGGGTCAACTAAACTAGGCAAACTCAAAACTAAGAAACATGCTGACTTGATCAACTAAACTAAGGATGGAAAGGTACTTCTGTTAAAGTAACTCGGGACCACTGACATAAATGGACGCACTACTAAAAAGCTATAAACAACGAAAAGGTGACAGGAACTGCTATTCTAACGGACTACGACCTTCTTTTTCGCTAAGCAACTAAATAAAACACCTACTGCAAATCTAAACAGAGCAACTATCGTGAAAGCAGAAAGCGGACAAATTGAAACACAGATCCATGTAAATTGGACGTAAAGTAAACAGATCTATAGTATCTATCCTAAACTCATGCAGGTTGACGAACTAAAACTCAAATCTAACTACGAGAAATCGAAAATAGAACAACGAGCAATCATTATAACAGAATCTAACTCAGAAATCAACAAATCCAGCCCAACATGCATCGCAAACTCCATCTAAACTCAAATCTAAATTTAAACAACTAAATTATGCAGATCTAACTTCAACTCAGAACAGAACTAAAACTAAACGAAAGCTATGAAATCAGAAAACATCAGATCCAAAAAAACTTGCATTAAAAACTCCATTTCATAAACGATCTTCAATAACCAAAACAAAACAGAATTCCAAACACAGATTTAAAGATCGATCAACAAACGAAAAGTACCTAGAGTAGCAACTAAGAGAAAAAATATCAAAAACAAATAAGCTTAGGAAAAGATAAACTAAAAATAGAGTAGCAATTGTTTTGACCCCTCGGGGTGTAAGGAAAACACAAATGATGAAAAACTTCTTGCAGATCCAGGCCCATCCTTGCTTGATGAGGAGGAAGAGAGGAAAGTAGAGGTAGAACGGCGACTCCGGCGGCTGCTAACTTCCTTGCTCCATGCTATGAATAAAAGTGTGAAGTGTGGAATGTGGTGATTAAAGATGATGAAGTCGAACCCCCTTCTGTGTGCATTCTCTCCATTATTTATAGGATGGCATTTGGCCCAAATCCCTAGGGTAAGCTCATCATGTCTTAACATTAATGCCCTTGAGCTGTCATCTTTTTTTCTCTCTCCTATGACTCATCATCTTATATGGTGAACTCCACTTGATCAACTTGCTGGTTAGGCAGGCTCCATTGCTTATCCTCAACCGATCAACTTATCTTCGGTTCTGACCATTTTTCGCTTCTTTCCCGAGTTGATCAAGTTATTCATGCACTCTGCCACTTCAACACTCTTTAGCTCCTGCATACTCAAATTCACCACTTTTTTACACATTATCAACCATGTTAGTGTAATAAACCCCTATAAAACCATGCTTGTAACGAGCCCTATCAAACTGCTCACACTTAAACCATGCTTGTCCTCAAGTATGAAAGGACAACAAGAAAAGGGCAAGTTACATGCATGAGTCCCTGACTGACTCCTAAAAAAAACCAGACTGACTAAGACAGATATCAACACAGACTGACACACAAAAGAAATACTTAAACAAATATTTACATCTTCATGTTTGAAACTGGCTCAACTTCTTGCAATATTCCCCACAAGCTTAAGGTCATTCCAAATATTTTGAAGTCTCAAATTCCTCCCTCCCTTTTTGTTCAACCTGATCAGTCTATCAATTCGTCAAGATAGCCACTACTCTAGCCAACTATTGGATTCACTCGGTCACTCATTTTTCACCAGAGATGTTAGGACCATTCACTTATTCTTTTTGCCATACCACTGATGCTTGAGTTCCATTGGCACAAACTAGTTCCTTGAGGTCTTTCTTAAGGTTGTAATGGGTCCAGGGGTTATGATGTAAATAGGTAAGGATCCTACGGGTTCTAAGTTCAGATAAAACTTGAAAACAACGAAGGACATGTGAACTTGGGATCAAAATTGGAGCAGCCTCCCTATTACATATCCCAAAAACCCACATATAGACAATATCCCTTGGCCATTTTGGCCTAATTTATCTAACATTTTTACTGCAGGGTCAGGTTACATCATTTCCTACCCTGTCTATGATTTTTTTTTGGGTCAGGTTACATTTTCTCCTGCCCTATATTTACTTATTTCTCTCTCTCTTTTTCTCTAGTCAGGTTATAATTTCTTGCCTTTTTTCTGTTTTTCTTTCTATCCCTTCTACCCCCAGTCGGTTAGCTACACCATTCTATACCTTCACTCACATGGCATGAATGCTTATGGTTTCAAAAGAAAAAAAGCATTAAAAAGTAGGCTCAATTTTGGGCTACTAGGGGGTGCCCTTACAATGAGGCAGGTTCATTTGATTCGAAAGAAAAGAGGCCCAACTGGTTATTTCCTATTGCGTTTAGTCCTTAATAGCCTATGTCATTTCCCTCTCAGCACCAAGTGGCAGCCACTCTATTTTTTTTTATTTCAGTAGAAAGTGTTCTACTCTGGCTTATAACTCACAGTTAGCAGGCTTCACAGTTGGCTAAAATCTGGGCTTTTCCATCGTTCCCACTTCATCTAGACTGACTTCAACTTACTTTTAGAAAGAGGGGTCTCACAATTCAACATGCATTTTCTTCTTCATTCACTCTCACTAAGGGTTTTATACCTTCCGTTATTGCCAGTTTATTCATGATTTCCTAACACAATTTATACAAACACATAGACTGATTCGACATGCTGCGCTCAAATGACTTATAATCCTACCAACTGACCTATCAACTGATCAAGTTATGGTTCGACATGCTTCACTTAGTTGATTCAGATGATTAACAGGTTCAAAAGGTAAACATAGATAAGTCAATTCATGCTTATGTCCAAATACTCCACACTACCCCCCCCCCCTCACTTTATCTTAGATTGCCCTCAAGCTAGCATGATAAAGTGGAAAAGAGTAGTAAGTGCTGCAACATCAAACACTCTAAAAACATGAAAACCATATTATCAAAAACTTCTCTCACTTAGACCGTGCATCGTGCTAAGTGGGAGAAGATAACACACCAGACATAGAAAACATATACACTAGGTACAAACTTCCCACACTTAGACTGGACACCAAGCTAAGTGTGATGAAGATAAAACAAACACATTTATACAGAAACTAAAAACAAAAAAAAAACTAAAATTACTTGGTCATGGGGGAGTGTAGTCACTTCCTTGGCTGATCCCTTCTGGGGTCAGCTGCCTTGGGGTCTTGTTGATCTTTTGTTGCTGGTCTTCTGCTGTATGCGCCTTGTGCTGAGGGTGAGGGTGCGCCTTGTCTCTGCAGATGGAATGCCCTGCTCATCATGGCCACCATCTGTTCCAGGGCGCCTACTGCCTCCCTCATATCCCTTTGCTGGTTCACTTGCATTTCTGTCTAGGCCGTCAGCAGCTGCGTGTAGGTGGATAACATCTTCGTTTGATCATCAGAGTTCTGGGCCACTTTTTCCAACAACCCTTCCATTTTAGCTCTCCACTCATCCAGGTGTCCCACAAGCTGCACTAGGCTAGCATGTTCCGGAGACACCGCAGGCGTAGCAGACGTAGTAGGTGCATCAGCTTCGTTCTGTGTCTCCATCTTCTTTCCCTTCTCAATCTCGACCACCTTCAACTGCTTCTTCTTTGTCCTCTTTCCACCCTCAACAACCCCCTCTAGCTGTAACCTCGGCTGGGTTACCTCATAGAAACGAGTTCTGCCACCTTTCTGTACCAGGATGCCCACATTCGTGAAGAATTGAATACCAAACAGCTCTGGTTTAGGACAGTAGGACATCCTGGGTATCCTCTCTACTACGGTCATATCCACACTGTTCTTGAAAATAGCCCTTAGCACATGACAGCAATTCAGATTGTGGGAAGCACAGCTAGAAATAAATTGACAGGTCCGAGTGATCCAATAACCCAAATGCACCTTCCTCTTCCTCAGTATGCACCACATAAATTACAACTCTGCTTCTGTAACGGTGCTGACAGTGTTGGCTTGGGCTAACAGATTTGTGCCTACAAAGACTTGGGCCAAACGGAGGATGGGGTTTTCGAAGCAATCTACTCTGGATGTTGTTGGTTGGAAAGCTTCGGTGCCCCATGGAACCACCTCTTCCCAGGCGGCTTGCTGATCGAAAGCTGGGATATCTTTGGGAAGGCTGATGTCTCTCCCGAACCATTCAACTTCTTGGTCCGCAGTGTACATGCCAAGCCTTGCTGACCACTCTTTGAGGCTCATCCTCATCTCCCTTGACAACCTGAAACTGATAGATTCAGCCCCTACATCAGTTGTGTGGTTGAAATGGAAGGGAGTGAAGAACTCTTAGGCCAATTCTATTGGTATCCTTGGCATGCTCAGAACCAAAAACCAATCAAATCCTATTCCCATAATGTACTCCATGAACTCTCCTACTCCTTCTAGCTTTTCCAGGGTGAGTTGGTCCAACCGCCTTCCAGACCTTGCTTTCTTGCTCGACCCTATCCTTGCTGCAAATTCGTCCGTTGTTTGGGGTCATCGAATGTAATCATTCGACTTAACAAATCATTGTCCAGACGGACATGCATCCTCTCGAACTATACTCCGGCTATCTCAGGCCTCTGCGCGGATGCACTCCGTGTCCCATCATTCATTCGCTTAGAACGAAGCTCAAACCTCAACGCCTCATCTTCTTCCAAATCTCTTTCTTCGGCCTCCTGTCTTCTTTCTCGAATCACCAAGGTTGATGAAGCCTGCCTTGGCTTCTTCTTTACTAGAATAGCGATGGATTTCCCTTTCCTCTTCTGCTCTCTCTTCTCTCTTTCACTGTCTTCTACTTTAGCAGGCGATTCTGGAAGCCCAGAACTAGGTTGTGCGTCTATCGGTGTGAAGATAACATCCTCTTCTTCTTCAGGTTCTTCATCAATTATGAGTCTCGTTCTGCGACGTGGAACTCCAACCGCACTCCTTGCTGGACTATCCACATCCTCCCCTGCTCTCTGTCTAAGGGCTTCCTTTGGTTGTTCTTCTTCAGACCTCTTTCCAGAGGTCTCTTCTCTGGCTGGCCTCCGCTAATAAGTACGGACGGCAGCAGCTCTTGCTTCAGTAACCTCATTACTAGGAGGTACCTTTTCACTCTCCTCCTCTTCATCGGTTACAATCACCACTTCCCTTCTCTCCGGTGCAGTTGTGCTTGTTGCAATGCCCTCAGCGGGACTTGTTTCCACCCTCTCAGTAGGGTTCTCCTCTTCATTCACCGTCGTGTCTTTCTCAAGCACCTGTGTAGCCACATCCAACTCCATCTATTCGGCTTCAGAAATCGTTGCGACTAGATTTCTTTCTACCTCCTCTGCGGTAAGTAAGGGTTGTCCTGCCTCTATAGTAACAATCCTCTTAACTCCTTGTTCCTCCATGTTCACATCAGCGTCCTCCACCTCTCTGCCAGTAGGAATCTCCATTTCCTCGGCCATTTCTTCAGATGGGCCAACATTGTGCAACTCCTGATCGACTTCTTCTCCCTACTCCACTGCTTCAACCATTCTCATTCCCCACTCCCTTTCGGCCTCGTTTAGCTCCATTGTTCTCTCGCTAATAGGCATCGCCGGTTGGTGGTAGAGAAGGTATGACTCCAATTTGTGTCAGGAGCTGAGTAGGATTCACATTGAGTTTCATTTACAGGATTAACCTCTCCAAATTTTCCACAGTAAGTGTGACGGTGGATTGCCGGCTACTTCCGTGACTTTGGGTGATGTATTCGTGGGAACCGCTCCCGACCCTTCAACTTCCTGGTGAGTAGGTCTCGAACTACCAGTGGATTTGGGTTTGGAGGTATTTCCTGAAGCGTTCTGTGACTTTCCTTCCATTTTCTTCGGTGGATCGTGGTGGATTTAGGAACTAGGGTTTGCTTTCGACGGAATCTGCAGAGAAAATCGCGGTGAGAACTTTTGGGGAGTAGTTAGGGGAGTGGAGTACGGAGGTTTCAAATAATACTATTCTATTCGCGACCTTTTGGTTTCCCTCCAAAAAATATTTGTTTTCCCCTTTTTTTCCGACACGTGACGGTCATCTTCTTTTTAACACTTAGCGAAAATTAGAAAACTTTATCTAAAGCTTGGGATCCAGACCAACTGGATCTCGTAAGATTTGAAATTTTGCAAAGAGTGTAGCTTGATTCACTCAATCTGAATTTCTGAAAATATTTTTTTCGGTTTTTGAAACATATTACTTTGTTTGGATTTTCATTTTAAGACTGAAGAAGACATTATTTACAATTATATACAAGCGTGTAAACATCCTATGGATTCACTTGATCGATTCATGATTCGACATGCTTCGTTCAACTGATCAAGTGGATCTCCCAGAACATTTACCATCTGATCAACTTAGGTGAGAACACCGGTTGTGCTCAGTGGAATTTCTTCCACTGTACACACCTCTGAGTTATCCATAAAAGGTTTCACACGGTGATCATTAACCATAAAAGAGGCAGAGTTTGGGTCACTTCCCTGAAGTTTGAAACTCTCCAAAAACTATGTGTTTTGTGCTTGGTCAAGCTTCTCAAACCCAGAGAATTCGCAAGATCACAAGGTCTAGGAACTCAGAGGATCCTGGAAGTCTCAGTCGTCGGACACACAAATTCCGCGTTCAAAACCCTCAACCCTCTATACTATGAATTAGTACAGGGAAGTAGGGATCGATCCCACGAAGACAGATGCGTAAGAATGCATTTGAAAGACTCTGGAAAAGAGGTTGGCTGCTGCCACGCAATTTTGGGTTGAGAAAATTATAACTAGGCTGGGAATGAAAATTGGCTGACACTAGACCTAGGAAACAGATAACATCATGCAAACATGGAACATCATCATAACTTCAATATCTCAAACAAACTTCCTCGACCTAGTAAACGACTTCCTAATCTAGCTAAACAGAGATCAAACATACAATGGGGACCATTTCCCGAAATAGTAAAGTACGGATGAAAAGCTGCAAATAACTAACTATGAATTAAACCAACAACGATCTGCATCTTGTCATCTGATTTAAGCTCGAACATGGAGAAAACAGAGTAATAACCCAAATTCAAACAGAACAATATAATTCGAACGTCAGAAACTGGCGATTAATCGGAAACAGAACAGATCTACATCTACTAGGCTAAGAAAACAGAAACACAGAAACGAGTCATCAACTTCATACACAATCAACCAACTCTGCTTCAGATCAACACGTCAGATGCTTAATCCACTCCGGATCCAAGCAATCCGAACCAAACTACGATCGAAGACAACTCCATGAACTCCGATTAAACAAATCCACTCCGATCAACATTAATTCAACCACGATTCAACTCCAATTCTCCAGATCAAGTGCAAAAAGCATCCATTCAAGTAAACAACCTCAAACTCAGAATCAAACATAATCAAAACTCAACATCATCATTATCATGACAGAAAATAGAAATTTCATAGATAGATAAGCAAGTTTCAACAAATAACAAAAGTCGAGTTTCGAACAACGAAGACTCGGTAGAAATCCGAACAGAAAACTAAAATGAAAGCGGATAAATTGTTTCTTCGCCCTACACAAGCACGGTGGTACACAATAGCCAACTGAAAAAGAACCCAAAACCCCCTAGATTCCCGATCACCCAAGTGTGTGTAGAAGTGTGTGAAAATGAGCTCAGAGCCAAAAGTCCCCCTCTGTATGTTGCATGCTCTCTCTTTTATAGACGTGGAAGCGATCTTCTAGAAGCTTTCTCTTGAATTCTCCGTTCTGCCCTCCAGCTAATGATCTCCTCCGTCTGGCAATTTTTCTTCATTCTGCTCACTTTCTCGCCAATTACCTTCGCCAGGCGATTATCTTCCTTCCTTCCTGGACCTGGCGATTTCTTCCACACACCTGGCTTAAAAGATGTGTTAGACCCCGTAAATTATTGAATTTAACCCCATAACCGATGCATTAAATTAGCCTTATCAAACTGCTCACACTTAAACCATACTTGTCCTCAAGTATAAAGACAAGAAAAGGAAATAAGGCGAATTTCAATGCATGGTTATCCTATGACCGACCCTACAGACACATAAATGACACAAACTCCTAGACCTAGACACATTAACAGACTCGACCAAAAAGAAAATAAACACTTAAAGAAAAATAACCAAAAATGCATGAACCAGTTTCAATTTTTAAGCAGCCGTCCCCACAAGCTTAAGGTCTATCCGATCGTCTACAGTCTCCAAATTCTCCCCTTCCCTTCTTCTATCTAATCGGTCTGTCAGTTCGTCAAGATAACCTATTAACTTCCCAATTGTTGGATTCACTTGATCACTCATTCCTCACCAGGGAAGTTAGGATCGATTCACTCTTAAGTCATTGCCACACCACTGATGCTTCGGATTATGAGAGTTTCTCCTTCCTACAGCTTCTTTTCCCTTCATTCCCGGGTCAGGTTACTATTGCTTCCTGCCCTTAGATTTCTTTTCTTCTCTTTTTTTGTTTTTTTTTATTTATTTCTCCTGGACTTCATCCAGCTTATACCTCCGAATTTTATTTTATTTTTATTTTCTGCTGGACTTCGTCCAGCTTATACCTCCTTTTTCTGGACTTCGTCCAGCTTATACCTCCAGAACCCTTTTTCCACTATTTTTCTCCTTCTGACTCTTCTCCCTAAACATCGAGTGGCGGACCTCTTTTGTATATGTTAGCTCAAAGTGTTTAGGCTTATAACTCACTTATATAGTGGGGTTCACAACTAGGTCAGCTAAGGCATCCTCTATCGTTCTAACTTCATCTAAATCGATTTCAGCTTATTAAAGAAAGAGGCCTCAAAGTTGACATGTATCTCATCTTCAATTACTCTCACTAAGGGAATCTTGCCTTATTATATTCACAAGCTCATGCGACAACACACAAACCTAGACCTAATGACTCATATTCACGTTAGACACAGACTGCACTAACTCCCTCCCCCTCCCACTTCACTCATGTTTTTCCCCAAGCCATCCCAGTGAAGGAGGGAAACAGGGCAGTTAAAGAGAACAAAACATAAACATAAAACACAGCACACAAAACACCAAACCTGTATAAGCAAAACAAACTTCTCACACTTAGACCGAGCAACAGGCTAAGTGGGAGAAACTAAAACAGAATAGAAACTAAAGCATGCCCAAAAAACAAAAACTTCTCACACTTAGACCAAAGATTGGGCTAAGTGGGAGAAAACACATACAAATATATACATAACGAGGCATGCTTGGGCAGCGAACACAAAACCACAGACTCAGAACAACAAACATACAAACAGATAACAAACGAAAAGACAACGAAAAAAAAAACTGAAAAGTAAAATTTACTTGGTCTCTGGGGGGGTATCAATTCTGAGTCTGGCCCCCGCGGGAGCCAGACTGGGGTGGTACGTTGGGGCGGTTCACTTTCACCTTCTTCCTGCCGGCTCCTCTTCTTCAGTCTCAGGTTACTTTGACACGGGCTTCCTCACTGTCAGGGGCTTGGATGCAGATGGGGTTAACAAAGGCTTAGACCCTGGTGGGGGTTGCTGAAGAGATGAGCTTCCCTGTCCTGGCTGCGTGGATACGCTGCTGGGTCCAAGAGGCAACTTCTTCTGGGTCTGGGAGAACTTTTTCTCTAGCCAATCGGCCATTCTCATCATTATCTTCACAGCGTCCGCCATGCGAGCACTCTGCACAAACGACTTTCCCACCAGGTGGGTTATACTCCCTCTGAGGCCCTTCATCTCTTCTCGGACTCAGCCGAGCTCCTTACGCATCTCGCCCATTTCTTTCTTCAATTCCTCATAGTCCACGCTGGCCACCGCTTCTATTCCATCCGGCTTCGACTTCACATGGGTCTCCATCCTTCCTACATCGTAGAAGCAGACGTAAAGGAGCCCCTTGTTGAAAAAGTACTCATCGCTAAATGATTCCGGGGTTCACACATGATCACCTCTGGTGCGGACTTAGCTATCTTCATGACTATATTGCGCTGGAGGTATGCACCGAGGAGATGGAAGGTGTAAATGTGGCGAGAAGGGTTGGCGGTCATCTGATGGCAAGCTTGGGCCAACCAGTAGCCCAAGTGCACCTTAACACCCTTCGCCATGCACCAGGTGAAGTAGAGGTCTGCGGTGGTCAAGGCGGAGTTAACTGTCCCCATCAGATTATAACTGATAAACGTCCGCGCGAAGCGGAGGATGCGGTTCTCGATGTGGAAGCCCTTGGAATAGCTGGTTTTGAACGTCCCCACCTTGGGATGGGTAACGAACTCCCATGCTAACTGTACTTTGAAACCAGGGGTGTACTTGGGGGCTCTGACCATGCGCTCATTCCAGATTCCATCTTCCTCCTCAGCGCGGGTGAATAAACCCATCCTCAGGGACCAGTCCCTTAAGCTCATCTCATACTCCTCGGTGAAAAGCCTGAAGGTGATGGAGTCAGCGTCGAGGTAAGTAGTAGGTTTGAGACGGAAGGTTGAGAAGAATTCCCGGGCTAACGCTGTGGGCACCTTAGCCGTGCTATGGTTCAGTAGCCATTCGAACCCAATAGCATCGATATATGTGCGGAATTCCTCGTCCGAATCAATTTCCCTCAGCTCTTTTGGATCATACTGCTTTCCAGACCTGACCAGCTTTCCAATGCTGCTCCGCTCCTTATAAGTCGCTGCCCTTTTTAGGTCATCGAACTTTCCCATAGCTTCTAGCAGCCCCTTGGTCACCCAGACCTCCGTTCGCTCGTAGTTGAGCTCTTTCTCTTGCACTTCGTTTTCTTTATCTTCAGACTCGCTGTCTGGGTTAGGACCGACTTGCTCCTTGGCGTAAGGAACCTTGGTTGGGGCAGGGAGTGGAGCCTCAACGTATGTGACCGATGCAATCCTCTTCGACTTCTTGGGCTGGGGAGTGGCCGCATGCTTCCCTTTTCGCTTTCGTTCTGCGGCCAAGCGCGTTCCTCCGTTTCATCCACCTCCCCGTCAGACCCAGGAGTCTCCTCCCCCTGCTCGCCCTCTGCCCCTGGGGCAAGGAACTCCTTCTCTGTAAGCTGGGCGAGGTCATCTATCTCGTCCCGCAAGCACCGTCTGGCCCTTGGCCTGGCATCTCGCTGGTCTACCGGCGAGTCCTCTTCCTCTGGCTTGTCCACCAGATCCACAACTACTTTCCGCCCTCCTTCCTCGGGCTCCTGAACCTCAGCATGAACGGGGGCTTCCTCCCCCATAGACTCTTTCGAGGTTTCCCCCACCTCTTCTGAATTCGGGGTTCCCCCTCGATATAGACATGTGTTTCCCCCTCAGCAACCACTTTTCCAGAAACAGGGGTGTTCTCCTCCAAACTCGCTTCCGAATTAGGGATTCCCCCCTCAACAGCCTTCTCTGTCCTCTGTTCACCCACCGCCACGCGCTCATGTCCCTCCACCAGGCCACCATCATCCTCCTTTTCACCGCCATCCACTGCTTCACGCTCCGGCGTACTTGTGTTCGACTCGGTCTCTGCAAAAGAGATTGAGGGTTGGGCCGTCGAATCCTCTGGAATTGTCGGCGGCGGTGGTGCTGCGGTTGTGGCTGCGGTAGGTGTTTCCCCTTTCACTCATCACTGAGAAGAAGGCGAAAGCATTCATTGCCTCCTCCTTACTTCCGAACTTCAGCGTCAAATCGTCCATGAGCGCCACCGCTTCGGAATCTGTGGTGGTGGGATTCCCTGTCTTCGTGGTGTGAACGGGTGCCTTCTTCATGATCTATTTTCTGCAAAAGTTTCAAGAACTTGGGAGAATTTTTTTTTCTTAATTAGGTTAGCGGAATGTGGGTATTGTGAGAGAAAAGATTTGGGGGAGAAAATAGAGTTGAGAGAGTTTCGGTTTTTGTTAAATTGGAAAATAAAATAAAAGAAAAGGGAAGAAAATATTGGGTATTTTGGATAAGGGAGAGGAACTGTTGCAGGAGTGATGTAAGCAACCGTACGCCTCCCCATAAAGTTTAAATTTGAATTTTGAAAATATCCCAACTTCCATCCCAAAACTTCTAGTCCGAAAATCTCTCCCCCCCATGTAAATGCCATATCCCGCAATACCACACTTAGGAAAATTTCAAAGATGAAATGCCAGACTCCCAGGTCAAGGATTCAATATGAGACAAAACAATTTCCCTAAGAAGTCTGGTGTTTCGAATTTTTTTTTTAGTTTTTTTTTAGTTTTTTTAAGTTTTTTTTAAGAAAGCAATTAAACTATTTACACTTTCATTTGAGTATTCTCGAGATCCCCTGGCTCAGTGTATAGATTAAAAATGCATTCCTATTTACCTGACCCAGGAATTCACCGAGAATCCTTGCTTACTTGACCGATTAGACGATAATAGAGAGTGTGCTAGTGGCACTTCCTCCACTACACACAACTCTGAATTCTCCCTAAAGACTTTCACTCGATGACCATTAACAAGGAAAGGGATAGAGTTCGAGGCACTTCCCTGGATTTCCACAGCTCCATTTGCTCGAAGACGAACAATGGTGTATGGCCAAATCCACTTGGATTTCAGCTTCTCAGGCATCAGCTTGAGCCTAGACTAGAAGAGGAGCACCTTCTGACCCACTTGTAGTTCCTTGACCCGGAGGTTTTGGTCATGCCACAACTTTGTCTTCTCCTTGTACCACATTGCGGACTCATACGACTCAAGCCTTAACTCCTCCAGCTACTGAAGTTGCAGTTTTCTTTCTTCCTCACAAGCCCGGGGTTTCATATTGATCTCCTTTACCGCCCAATACGCTCTATGCTCCACTCCCACGGGCAGATGACACATCTTGCCAAACACCAGCCCGTAAGGCGACATCCCAATAGGAGTTTTATACGCAGTCCTGTAAGCCCACAATGCATCGTCGAGCCTCTTGCTCCAATCCTTCCTTGACGGGTTCACCGTTTTCTCCAATATTGTCTTGATCTCCCTATTTGAGATCTCTACCTGCCCATTAGACTGAGGGTGGTAAGGAGTAGAAAGCCTGTGGTAGACTCCGTATTTTTTCATCAGAGCTTCTATGGTTCGGTTACGGAAATGTGTCCCTTGGTCAGATATAATGGCTCGGGGCACACCGTACCTGTTAAAAATGTTAGCTCTAAGAAATTTAGCTACCTCTTTGGATTCACAAGAAATTGTAGCTTTGGCTTCTATCCACTTTGACACATAATCTAAGGCCACAAGGATGTACGTATTTCCGTACGAAGATGGGAATGGGCCCATGAAATCCATCCCCCATACGTCGAAGATTTCGCAGACGATTACTAGGACCTGCGGCATCTCATCTCTCTTTGAAATTCCTCCAGTTTGCTGGCATCGCTCACAGTTTAGACAAAATTCGAAGGAGTCCCTGTGTAACGTAGGCCAATAGAATCCACTGTCTAAGACTTTCCTCACAGTCTTCCTTGGTCCAAAATGACCTCCACATGCTAATGCATGGCAATGATTAAGTACATCCCTCTGCTCCCATTCGGGGATACATCTCCTGATTACCTGGTCAGCTCCCATCTTCCACAAGTAAGGATCGTCCCAAAAATAATACTTAGCCTCGCTCTTAAGCTTCATCTTCTGGGCCCGGGAAATTTCTTGTGAACTGGGCACCTCTCCTGTGACCAAGTAATTTGCCAAGTCTGCGAACCAAGGTTCAGCGTTTAGCTGACACTTCCCTTTCTTAGCATCTCCTGGACCTGTTATCGCCATTATTGCCTCCCAACTGATAGGTCTAGGAGATTCTCCTATGTAGTATAGATGTTCCTCAGGGAATGCGTCTGGTATAGTTTCCTCAGTCTCTCCCTGGAAGATCCGACTCAGATGGTCAGCCACTTTATTCTCCGTCCCCTTTTTGTCTCTCACTTCCCAGTCAAACTCTTGCAGAAGTAACACCCACCGGATTAACCTTAGCTTTGATTCTTTCTTCGCCAGTAAGTACTTGATAGCCGCGTGATCGGTAAAAACTATTACTCTCGACCCCAGTAAGTATGGTCGAAATTTCTCAAATGAATACACGACTGCTAACATTTCCTTCTTCGTGGTGTCATAGTTTTTCTGGGCCTAGTTGTGTGTCTTCGATGCATAGAAGATCACGTAACTCCTTCCGTCAATCCTTTGACCTAGTACTGCCCCCACTGTGAAGTTGCTTGCATCACACATTATTTCAAACGGCTGACTCTAGTCGGATGCCCTGATTATAGGGGCAGACACTAGTTTATCTTTCAATAATTGAAATGCCTTTTTACACTCTTCGTCGAAGACGAAATCAACATCATTGTGCAAAAGATGGGTAAGTGGCTGAGCGATCTTCGCGAAGTCCTTTATGAATCTTCTATAAAAACCTGCATGCCCTAGGAACCCCCTGACTTCTTTCTAATTCGTAGGGTAGGGCAATTTCAAAATCACATCGACCTTTGCTTGTTCCACCTGTATGCCCTTCTCTGAGACTACATGGCCCAGGACGATTCCCTCGGGTACCATGAAGTGACACTTTTCGAAGTTAAGGACCAAATTCTTCTCCTGGCATCTCCTCAATACTACGTCCAGGTTTGCCAAACAGGAATCGAAAGAGTTCCCATATACGGTGAAGTCATCCAGGAAAGATCTCAATACAAACCTCCAGTAGATCTGAGAAGATACTCATCATGCAGCGTTGAAAAGTGCCTGGTGCATTGTATAGACCAAACGATATTCTTCTATAAGCGTACGTGCCAAAGGGGCACGTAAACGTAGTCTTCTCTTGGTCTTCGGGATCTACATAGATCTGGAAGTATCCACTGTACCCGTCCAGGAAACAGAAGTACTGCTTTCCAGCCAGTCTCTCTAGCATCTGATCAATGAAGGGTAATGGGAAATGGTCCTTCCTGGTTGCTTCATTTAGCTTCCTGTAGTCTATGCACATCATCCACCCAGTGATAAGTAGGGTGGGCACTAATTCATTCTTATCATTCTTAACTACCTGAATTCATGACTTTTTGGGCACAATGTGAACTGGACTGGCCCATCCACTATCTGGAATGGAGTAGATGATACCTAGGGAAAGCAGCTTCAAAACTTCCTTCAGAACTTCCTCCCTCATGTTTGGATTCAGCTTACATTGCGGGTCCCTATAGGCCTTCGTACCTTCTTCCAACCTGATGTGGTGCATGCAAAGATCAGGACTGATTCCTACTAGGTCTGAGAGAGTCTATCCTATTGTCTTCTTGTTCCTTCTGATTACCTCCAGTAATTCCCTTTCTTGTTCTTCGGTCAAGTTGCTGTTAACGATTACTGGGAAAGTCTCATTTTCCTCCAGATAGGCATACTTGAGGCCTGGTAGGAGCGTTTTCAGTTCCTTCTTGGGGGTACTTGTTTCCTGGGGCAAGGGATTTTTTTCTGTCGCATCAGCTATCATTCCCTTTTCAGACCCAGAAAAATTTTCCACACTAGCCACATGGGCTAATCCCCTTAACTTGGCTGACTCTGGATTTTTACAAAACTCCGAAATAGCTTCGGCTAGCTCCTCATCCGTTAATTCCCTTGTGTGCATTTCCTCACACCAACCAACTACCTCTCTGTCAATAGAGTGACTTAACTCTGAATTATCAATCTGCTCCTGCATCAACTCGGTCTCAAGATATTCCTAGACCATGGGGTTAATAACATCGACAGTATGCAAATTCTCAACATCTAATGGTTTCTTCATTGCTTCATCTATGCTAAATGTATATTTTTCTCCATTATAGTCAAGGCATCTGGTACCATCAAAGACATCGATAATGGTCTTAGCGGTACGCAGAAAAGGTCTACCTAGAAGCACGCCGCTAGACTCAGAAAATCATGCACTTTGACCATAACGTTTTCTAAAACTTCCTCTGGACAAATGCACGACCTATCCGCCAATTGGATTACCACTTTTATATTCACCATTCCTACTCCTACCAACTTTTTGTATGTGGAAAGCGGTAAAACATTTATCGACGCCCCTAAGTCACACATAGCATGCTCAATCCTGACATCACCGATGGAAATGGCTAGGGTGAACATACCTGGGTTAGTGCGTTTCGAGGGCATCCTTCGTTTCTGAATCACTGTTGACACGTTTTCTCCAATCAGGATCTTCCCACTGGGTCTTGTCTTTCCAGCTATGAACTCCTTGATGAATTTGCTGAAAACCGACAGTTTCAAAGCCTGTAAGAACGGTAGGTTGATTTCCAACTTTCCAAAGATATCCATAAAATCCACCGGTTCATCCTTCTTCTTCTTAGTCTCTCCTTGGTGCGGAAATGGTTTCACTTGTTTCCCTGCACTTGTAGAACCTCCAGCTGAAAGCTCGCCCGTCTCCTTCCTCACTATTCCATTCTCCACTTCTGGCTCTGGGTCTAGGAAAAATGGTTCAGCCACACTAGGTAGCGGTCTCCCCAGATCACCTTCCCGAAGGTCATCTCCTCTTACGGTACTCCCTATCTTCGAATTTCCAGGTTCAGGAACTGAGTTATTCCCTTCCTTGCCTTCCGCGGGAGATGTTTCTTCATTCTTCCTCATCACTGGACCTTCATAACCACGCCCAGATCTTTAAGTGATTTGACTGTTGTTAGCTTTGTCTGGTGGCTTGACCGAGGCAGGAATCTTTCCTTCGTTCCCTCGCATCTCGTTCAAGGAAGTTGCGATATGAGACAATTGCCTTGCCATCATGTCCATTGTTGCCTTCTGCTCCATCTGAGTATCCTGAAGCTTATGCACCACGTCATTGTTGGATTGCATGTTTTTCTGCATATGCTGTTGAGAACTGACTAGATCATGCACCATGTCGTCAAGATTCCTTGGTGGCTTAGAGTTGGGTTGGCCGGAATTTAGTCCTGAACCCAGGTTCGGTCCACTCCCTTGGTTCTAGCTAAAGTTTCCCTGACCTCCTAAACTGTTGTTGTACTGATTTCCTGGCCCTTGGTTCCCCTGGTAATTGGGTTGGGAATTCTGATAATTTCCTGGGTAGTTCCTCTGGTGTGGCGGTACATAAGAGTTCCCTTGGTGGTTTTGATTCCTGTTCCCCCAATTAGAAAGATCGCCCTGGTTCCGGTTGCTCCAGTTGTTCTGCCCCTCCTGATTTCTCCCAGACCAGTTAGTCTGCCTTTCTAGTTGGTGTGTAAACTGAGTGTTCTATTGTGGAGGTGGTTGGGTCGGGTCATTGTCAGACCATCTAAAATTGGGATGGGTTCTCCATGGTCCCTCCTTCTGTTTCCCCTGATTCCAACTCTCATCTGGATTCCAACTCCCCATCGAATTCACCTGGGCCTGGTAATCTCCCTCTTGAGGGCCATAGTATAGCTGGGGTGGAGCTTCTCCCAGACCTAGAGTTTTCTCTTCTCTTGTGAGGCTGGCGGGTTGGTCTTCTCGATTGCACTCAAGAGTGCTTTCTCAAGCCTATCTATTCTCGCCTCGATCCTTTCGTCACCTTGCTCCTTCAGTGCATTTGCTGACCCTCTCCTCATAATGTTCCTCAGGTTGTCGTATGCCTTCTTGGCTTCTATCAACCTCCCCAAAGTCTCTCTCGCTTCACTTCCCTTGTTCTTTGTTAAATTTCCCCCGCTCGAGGAATTCATCAGATCCTTTGATTCAGGGGTTGCTCCTTCATAAAACAGATAGTAAATTTCTGCCTCGATCATTCTATGATTCGGGCAAACATCTAACAATCCCTTGAATCGTGACCAATATTGACTTAGAGATTCATCGTACTCCTGCTTACACTCCATGATTTCCTTCTTGAGGGTGTTTGTCTTGTTTGAAGGGAAAAAATAATCCAGAAACTCCAACTTAAAATCTCTCCAGGTACGGATGGAATCCTAAGGCAGCCTCAGCAACCATGTGTTGGCTTCTCCCTTCAAGGCGAATGTAATTGCGCGTAGACGATAATCTTTCTCCTTTGTATCTGTTTCTGAAGACGACTCGGGATCCTCCCTTCCTGACGAACTCCACTCCTCGTCACTTCCTGAACCAAACGAAAACGGATCTCCCGTGGTTAACCCCGATCTGGTGGTGACCGTAGATGCTGTCTCCCAGACCTGCCAAATAAACCGATCGTTTCTCCACCTAGATGAGTTACTTCAGTGTCCAAACCGTGAGCCTCTGCTCATAAACTGAAAATAAAGAAAAAGGATAAATCAAAACTATATCCGCCAAAATCTCTAAACACAATCATAAACTACGCCATCCATCCCTGGCAACGGCGCCATTTGAAACTCTCCGAAAATTATGTGCGCTTTTGTGCTTGGTCAAGCTTCTCAAACCTAGAGAATCCGCTAGATCACAAGGTCTAGGAACTCAGAGGATCCTGGAAGTCTCGGTCGTCGGACACACAAATTCCGCGTTCAAAACCCTCAACCCTCTATACTATGAATTAGTACCGGGAAGTAGGGATCGATCCCACGAAGACAGATGCGTAAGAATGCATTTGAAAGACTCTGGAAAAGGGGTTGACTGCTGCCACGCAATTTTGGGTTGAGAAAATTATAACTAGATTGGGGAATGAAAATTGGCTGACACTAGACCTAGGAAACAGAGAACATCATGCAAACATGGAACATCATCATAACTTCAATATCTCAAACAAACTTCCTCGACCTAGTAAACGACTTCCTAATCTAGCTAAACAGAGATCAAACATGCAGTGGGGACCATTTCCCGAAACAGTAAAGTACGGATGAAAAGCTGCAGATAACTAACTATGAATTAAACCAATAACGATTTGCATTTTGTCATCTGATTCAAGCTCGAACATGGAGAAAACAGAGTAATAACCCAGATTCAAACAGAACAATATAATTCGGACGTCAGAAACTGGCGATTAATCGGAAATAGAACAGATCTACATCTGCTAGGCTAAGAAAACAGAAAAACAGAAACGAGTCATCAACTTCATACACAATCAACCAACTCTGCTTCAGATCAACACGTCGGATGCTTAATCCACTCCGGATCCAAGCAATCCGAACCAAACTACGATCGAAGACAACTCCATGAACTCCGATTAAACAAATCCACTCCGATCAACATTAATTCAACCACGATTCAACTCCAATTCTCCAGATCAAGTGCAAAAAGCATCCATTCAAGTAAACAACCTCAAACTCAGAATCAAACATAATCAAAACTCAACATCATCATTATCATGACAGAAAATAGAAATTTCATAGATAGATAAGCAAGTTTAAACAAATAACAAAAGTCGAGTTTCGAACAGCGAAGACTCGGTAGAAATCCGAACAGAAAACTAAAACGAAAGCGGATAAATTGTTTCTTCGCCCTACACAAGCACGGTGGTACACAATAGCCAACTGAAAAAGAACCCAAAACCCCCTAGATTCCCGATCACCCCAAGTGTGTGAAAATGAGCTCAGAGCCAAAAGTCCCCCTCTGTATGTTGCATGCTCTCTCTTTTATAGACGTGGAGGTGATCTTCTAGAAGCTTTCTCTTGGATTCTCCGTTCTGCCCTCCAGCTAATGATCTCCTCCGTCTGGCAATTTTTCTTCATTCTGCTCACTTTCTCGCCAATTTCTTTCGCCAGGCGATTATCTTCCTTCCTTCCTGGACCTGGTGATTTCTTCCACACACCTGGCTTAAAAGATGTGTTAGACCCCGTAAATTGTTGAATTTAACCCCATAACCGATGCCTGAAATTAGCCTTATCAAAGTTCCACTGCTCCATTGGCTCTTAGGGCGACGATGGTGTATGGTCCCGTCCACTTTGATTTGAACTTCCAGGCATCGATTTGAGTCTTGACTGGAACAACAAAACTCTCTGCCCAACTTGCAGCTCTTTCACCCGCAGGTTTTTGTCATGCCACAACTTCGTTTTCTCTTTATAGCACATGGCTGCATCGTAGGATTCCAGTCTGAGTTCTTCCAACTCTTGCAGCACACACTTGAGGTTGCATGTTCACTTCTTTGACTGCCTAGTAAGCTTTATGTTCAATACCCACAAGAAGATGGCACATTTTTCCGAAAACCAATTTGTATGGTGACATGCCGATCGGAGTTTTGTAAGTGGTGCGATAAGCCCACAGGGCATCGTCCAACCTTTTGCTCCAGTCCTTCCTCGAAGTGCTCACTATTTTCTCTAGGATGCTCTTGATCTCTATGTTTGAAATTTATGCTTGGCTATAGCTTTGCGGATGATACGAGGTGGGCAGACGGTGGTTAACCCCATACTTCTTCATGAGAGCTTCAATTGTGCGATTGCAAAAATGAGTACCTTGATCTGAGATTATGGCTCTGTGAATCCCATACCTGCTGAAAATGTTTGATTTCCAAAACTTTGAGACCTCTTTAGCCTCGCAGGTTATAGTTGCCTTAGCCTCCACCCACTTGGATACATAGTCCACTGCGACTAGAATGTAAGAATTCCCATAGGATGAAGGAAAAGGGCCCATAAAATCTATCCCTCATGCATCAAATATTTTGCAAACCACGATGGGTACCTGCGGCATCTCATCTTTAGAAGAAATTCCCCCTGTCAACTGACATCGACTACACCTCCTCCATAATTCATAGGCGTCCTTATGTAAATCTGGCCAATAGAAACCATTGTACAGGACTTTTCTGCCTGTCTTCTTCGGACCGAAGTGACCGTCTCAGACAAGAGAGTGACAATGAACCAATATGTCTTCCTGGTCCCACTCAGGGATGCACCTCCTGATGACTTGATCAACTCCCATTTTCCACAAATAAGGGTCATCCCAACAGTAGTAATTAGCTTCATTCTTGATCTTCAACCTTTGAGCTCTAGTCACCTCTGGTGTAGAAGGCGGTTCTCCAGTTACCAAATAATTCACCAGATCAGCGAACCATGGCCCAGCTTGCCTCTTGCTTATTTCATTCAAAAATGCCTCTGAATCAGTTGAGTCGAGCACATCCTTCAAATTGATCAAGACAGTCGAACCATGGTTTATTCTGCTCAGATGGTCAGCCACTCTATTCTCTGTCCCTCCTTTATCCTTTGCCTCCCAATGGAATTCTTGCAGCAGTAGCACCCAACGGATCAGCCTTGGTTTCGATTCTTTCTTTGCCAACACGTACTTGATCGCGGCGTGATCTGTATAAACAATAACTTTGGACCTGAGCAAATAAGGGCGAAATTTTTCAAAAGAATACACTATAGCTAGCATCTTCTTCTCCGTTGTATCATAGTTCTTTTGAGCCTGGTTAAGAGTTTTAGAGGCATAGAAGATGACATAACTTTTTCCATCTATTTTCTGACCAAGAACTGCTCCCACTGCGAAGTCGCTGGCGTCGCACATCACCTCAAAAGGATGATTCCAGTTGGGAGCTCTGATTATTGGGGCTGAGACAAGTCGATCCTTCAAAAGCTGGAAAGCCTTCTGGCATGGTTCGTCAAAAACGAATTCCACTTCATTTTGAGAAGGTGGGTTAATGGCTGAGCGATATTTGCAAAGTCTCTGATAAACCTCCTATAAAAACCAGCATGTCCCATAAATGCCCGTATCTCTTTTTGATTAGTGGGAAAAGGCAGTTTATTAATCACCTCCACCTTAGCCTTGTCGACTTGTATACCCTTCTCTGAGACAAGACAATCCCTTCGAGAACCATAAAGTGGCATTTCTCAAAATTTAATACCAAATTCTTCTCCTGACATCTTCTTAATACCCGATCCAGATTACCAAGGCACGACGCTAAAGAATTCCCATAAACTGTGAAGTCATCCATGAAGATCTCAATGCAGTCTTCGAGCAGGTCGGAGAAGATACTCATCATGCACCTTTGAAACGTCATTGGTGCATTACAAAGGCCAAAAGGCATCCTCCTATACGCATATGTCCTGAAAGGGCATGTGAAGGTTCTCTTTCCTTGATCTTCTGGGTCCACATAAATCTGAAAATACCCGTTGTAGCCATCTAAAAAGCAAAAATACTGCTTACCGGCAGTCCTCGTAGCCTCATTCAATTTCCGATAATCAATACACATCCTGCACCCTGTAACCAACCCCGTGGGCACCAGCTCATTCTTGTCTTTTTTAACCACCTGAATTCCAGACTTCTTTGGTACCATATGCACTGGATTGACCCATTTGCTGTCAGAATGGAGTAAATAATTCCCAAAGCTAGTAGCTTCAGTACCTCTTTCAGAACCTCTTCTCTCATATTGAGATTCAGCTTCCTTTGTTTCTCTCTGTGGGCCTTCACACCGTCTTCAAGGCGGATGTGATGCATGCAAAGGTCAGGATGCCGACCAAGTCCGATAAGGTCCACCCGATGGCCTTTTGGTTTCTCCTCAATACTTCCAACAACGCTTCTTCTTGGTTCTCAGTCAACTAGCTATTGATTATTACTGGAAATGTTTCTTCGTCTCCCAGATAAGTGTACTTTAATCCTGGGGGTAATGTCCTCAACTCCTTCTTAAGCGAGATCGCCTCCTTGGGTAATGGGTTTTTCTCCATGTTCTTTGCTGCGAGCTCCCCAAAATCAGGCACCTTTTCCAGACTGCTCAGTTGAGCGAAATCAGTTGATCCAGTAAAAGTCGGCTTCTAACAGAACCCCATGATTGCATCATTAATTTCTTCATGGGTCATGTTCTGTGTCAAAAGCATTTCACACCATCCGGAAACTCCTCTTCAATCGAGTCGTTCAGTTCAGCAGCTGCCAGTTGCTCCTGCAAAAGTTCAGCCTTAAGAAATTCTTGGACTAATATGTAAATCACATCTAAGGAATGTAAATTTTCAGTATACAGAGGTTTCCTCATTGCCTTATCAATATAAATGTGAATTTCTCCCCATGGTAATCTAAGAAAATTGTACCATCGCTCACATCGATTATAGTTTTAGCCGTTCGCAGGAATGGCCTCCCCAACAATACTCCACTGGACTCACCAACTTCAGACTCATTTATTCGAATCACATGGAAATCTACAGGGTAGAGGAAGTCATGCACCCTCACTATTACATTTTCCAGTACTCCTTCAGGACTAATACATGATCTCTCCGCCAGCTGAATGACAACCTTAGTATCTACCAGGCTGACTCCAGTTAATTTCTTGTAAACAGAGAAGGGTAGCACATTAATAGAAGCCCCCAGATCACACATAGCATGCTCAATTTTAACATCTCCAATAATGATGGTATAGTAAACATCCCAGGATCAATCCTCTTGGAAGGAAGTCTCTTCTTCTGGATTACAGCAGACACACTTCCTCCGATCACAATCTTCCCATCGGCCTTAGCTTTTCCAGCTATGAAGCCTTTGATAAACATGCTGTACAAGGGTAGCTTCAATGCTTGTAGAAAAGGCAGGTTGATCTCAAGCTTGCCAAAAATCTCCATGAAATCGGTCGGGTCCTCTTTCTGCCTCTTGGGCTCTCCCCTGTATGGGTAAGGCTTCATGCCCTTGACTGCATTGCTTGTTCCTTCATCCGGGTCATCCCTCTCATGTTTTTTAACTTCTTCGCTCAACTCCTCTGGTTCTTAATCAAGAGGTTGTGGTTCAGCAAATTGAGGAAATAGCCTTCTTGCCACCTTTAAAAGAGTATCCTCACTGTTTTCTCTACCATCCCCCTTCTCCTTTCTTCCCAAAGGTTCAGCATAATCTTTACCTGACCTTAAAGTGATTTTGTTAATGTTGGCTCTGTCAGACATTTTGACAGTAGCAGGGATCCGACCATCATGTCCACGTATCTCATTCAACGTTGTGGTCATCTGGGAGAGCTGTTTGGTAAGCATATCCATAGCCGCCTTCTGCTCTTGTTGGGCATCTTGTATCCTATGCACCAGATCATTATTGGCTTGCATATTCCCCTGGATGTGTTGTTCAGAATTCATTAAATCCCCCACTAAGTCATCTATGTGCTTAGGCAATTTTGAGTTTGGCTGGTTCGGATTTACTCCCGGTGGATGATTGGACGTAGACCCCTGTCCTTGGTGGAAATTTCTATGTGGCCCTTGATTGCCATGTTGTTGTGACTGGGTGTTCTGATTGCTGTTCTGGTATTCTCGATGATGCGGTGGAACATAGGAAACCATCTGATTATTTTGATTCCGGCTCGGCCAATTCGGCTGGTTTCCTTGTCCCCTGTTGTTGTTCCAGTTGTTCTGCCCATCATGATTACGGTTTTACCACTGGGGTTGCCCTTCAGATTGTGGTGGATAGCTGATAGCTGGCGGTTGTTGATAACTCACCGCTGGTGGTTATTGGTAGGTGATCGCCGGTGGCGGTTGTTGGGTTGTGTTCGGATCTGACCACCTGAAATTAGGGTGATCCCTCCATGGAACATCCTTAATTTTCCAAGGATTCCAATTACTGTGCTGATTCCAATTCCCAACCGCATTCACCTGTGCTTGAATATCCTGTTCTCTTAGAGGTCCATAACTATGATACACCTCTTCCTGACTCGCTACAGTCTTCACTTTCTCCGTAGGAGCAGGTGGGTTGTTTTTCTCCATGGCAGTCAGTATCACCTTCTCCAACCTATCCATTCGAGCTTCCATCCATTCTTCAGTTGTTTCTACAACAGTATTTGCTGCTACTCGTCTCATTATCAGGGCCTGGGGAGAGTCATAAGTCTTGTTGGCATTGACCAGCCTATCAAGCACCATTTTCGCTTCACTCACCTTCAACTTAGAGAAGTCACCACCACTTGAGGAATTCATCAAATCCTTGCTCTCGGGTGTCATCCCTTCATAAAAATTGTTGAAAATTTATGCCTCCACCATGTGATTGTTTGGGCAAGCATCCAACATTCCCTTAAACCTACTCCAGTACTGACTCAGAGTTTTGTCGCAATCCTGATGAGCTCCTTGTATCTCCTTCTTCAGAGCGTTGGTCCTCGTGGAAGGGAAAAAAGTAATCCAAAAATTGGGATCTGAAATCAGCCCACGTTCTGAAGGAGTTGGGAGGTAGCCCCATTAACCAAGTATCGGCTTCTGCTTTTAAAGCAAAAGGGATTACCCTGAGTCTGTAATCGTTCTCAGTTGACCCAGCAGGACGTTTCTGAATTCCGCATATTTTGTAGAAATCATGTAGGAATTCATATGGGCTCTCGATTTTCCTTCCATAGTAGTGAGGCATAACGGCTAGTATGTTGTTTTTCACCTCTATGTTTGCTTGCCCTTGAGTCACCACTATGGCCTGAGTTGGCTCACCAAGCAAGTGAGCATTGAGAGAACCGATCTCAGGATCATCATCTACTAGTGCGGCCATTCTGACTGGTCTTTCCTCTATAAAAGTCTCCTCATTCTGCTCAACAAACGGGTTATGATCTTCATCTCATTCTGAGCTTGTAGTTGATGGCCCCCTGTGTTCAATCCTGATCTAGTGATGACCGAGTTGGCTACTTCTCTGATCCTCCAATTGGATTCTGTATCTCTCTAATTAGCTACGTTATTCCAGCGCCCAAAGTTCATGCCTCGGTTCATAAACTGAAAAAGAAAATAAAAGAATTAAAAATAAGTAAACCAAGTATCTCAAACACATGCACATACAACGTCATTCATCCCCGACAACGGCGCCACTTGAAAAGCTGTCAACTAAGACTCACAGTTCACATGCGGATTAAATAAAGCACATAGAGTTCACGCACTTGATCAAGCTAAACAGTCAATGGATCAAGCAGGCTACTATCTGGTCGTTGGTTATGCAAACGGAGAGACTTAGGGCTTTCAAGACCATAACCCACAATACTATGACTAGTAAAGGGAAGTAAGGGTCGAATCTCTCAGGGACAGAGGCGTGTCGAGTTGTGTTCGAGACATTTGGGGGGTTGGCTGCGGCCACGCTTTCCAGTGGGTTAAGAATTGGACTAAATACTAAACTGATCAACTCACTGAGCTAAAAGGATCAACTAAACTAGACAAACTCAAAACTAAGAAACATGATGGCTTGATACTAAACTAAGGATGGAAAGGTACTTCTGTAAAAGTAACTCGGGACCACTGACATAAATGGACGCAATACTAAAAAGCTGTAAACAACGGAAAGGTGATAGGAACTGCAATTCTAACGGACTACGACTTTCTTCTTCGCTAAGCAACTAAATAAAACACCTACTACAGATCTAAACAGAGCAACTATTGTGAAAGCAGAAAGCGGACATATTGAAACACAGATCCATGCAAATTGGACGTAAAGTAAACAGATCTATAGTATCTATCCTAAACTCGTGCAGGTTGACGAACTAAAACTCAGATCTAACTATGAGAAATCGAAAACAGAACAACGAGCAATCGTCATAACAGAATCTAACTCAGAAATCAACAAATCCAGCTCAACATGCATCGCAAACTCCATCTAAACTCAAATCTAAACTTAAACAACTAAATTATGCAGATCTAACTTCAACTCAGAACAGAACTAAAACAAAACGAAAGCTATGAAGTCAGAGAACATCATATCCAAAACAACTTGCATTAAAAACTTCATTTCATAAACGATCTTCAATAACCAAAATAAAACAGAATTCCAAACACAGATTTAAAGATCGATCAACAAACGAAAAGTAATTAGAGTAGCAACTAAGAAAAAAACATCAAAATAACTAAGCTTAGGAAAAGATAAACTAAAAATAGAGTAGCAATTGTTTTGACCCCTCGGGGTATAAGGAAAACACAAACGATGAAAAACTTCTTGCAGATCCAGGTCCCTCATTCCTAGATGAGGAAGAAGATAGGAAAGTAGAGCTAGAAAGACGACTCTGGCGGCTGCTAACTTCCTTGCTCCATGCTACGAATAAGTGTGGAATGTGGTGATTCAAGATGATGAAGTCGAACCCCCTTCTGTGATGATTGAAGATGATGAAGTCAAACCCCCATGGGCCAGCCCAACCTCCACCCCACGGAGCAACGGGTTGACAGCTGACCGGTAGGCGGGGAGGTTGGACAAGTACCATGCCACCAATGGGCTTGATGTGACAGGTGTCTCGAGACTTCCAATGAATGGGTCACCATTGATTGGTTGAATTACTTGGTAAGTTAGCTGCAATAAAAAGTCAGTATTATTATACATATCATCCATATGTATGTATAATTTGCAATAAAATTGCATAAAATTGCACCTTTTCGGACTGGATGGCTTTGACTGTGAAGGAAGTGGTTCTCTTCACTCTAAAGGGAGCATCGGAGATTCCCTTTGGAATTGAAAGCTTTCTTGTCAATGAAGAGGCGAAATTGCTTTGGAGTTGGCTGGCCATGGTTGAAGAAGCCATTTCTCACTCTTGATTGAAATTTGGAAGAGGAGGTCAGGCTTGCCCTTATAACTCATAATATAACAAACAAATTGCAATATCTTTGGTGAGATGTTTATGTGGTTTTGATTTGGTTATACCTTATCACTTATCCATATTGGGCCCCAAAGATTTGGGATGTGCCATTTCCTTGATCTTTCTATGATAATAAACCACAAAAATATCCTACCAACGAAGTAAGGAATTATAATAGCACAATACCACAGAGAGAGGAGAAACAGAGCATTAGAAATAGTGCATGGAACAGTAATATTAGCTTTTACAAAATGCTAGAAATTAACAAGGCTAAATCTTTTTTTCTTTTTTTTCATTTTTCAATTTTTTTAAATATAAAATTTGCTGATAAGTTGAACATGGCTCAAACTGAGGGTGGTCAACTCTAATAGTTAATAAATCTCAATGAGTCTCAGCATCTCTACGGATTAGTGCAAGTAGGTTGTGTGATACAGGTAGCCATTCCCAATGAAGCTGCCATGGTGATACGGTCAACGGCTGGAAGGTATACAGCCGCCGAGGAATTAGGGGGCAGTTGGTTCAAGGGAGAAAAATCAGGAAGTAAGCGCTGCAAAGGAGTAGATTGAGCAAATCATGGAATTCCTATTTTTATGCATTCTAATTATTTTCTATTTTACAGTATAAATAAGTGTAAGCTAGGGAGTTCAGAATATCTTGGAGAGATCAATTGTTTTGGACGACTTAGTCGTATGCCTCTACGGAGGATTATCATTTCCTTTAATTTCCTTTCAATAAGAAGTGATCGTTCTCTCTTTTTCCCTGCATTTACAATCCGTTGGTGTGATTTGCTGCAATAGGGAGAGCATAACTCGTGCTCATTACTTCAATCGGCCTTTCACTTTTATCAATTGGTGCGGTGAACAATGGTGAACTCTCGATCGGACACGCGACTAGATGAATTGGAGAAGGCTACGGAGGATTTGGAACAGGGTAGGCTCTTGTTGGATGCGGCGGTGAAGGAACTGAGTGCCCAATTCCACCGCACTGGTGACCAAGTGACGGAGGTACGATCAGAACTGACCGCCATGCTTCAGGAGATGCGCGCGGGTTTCGCTTCACTTAAACTCAAGAACACTTCCAGCCCCGAGGACGGATCCACCTGAGCAAATTGGGAGTTAAAGACGGCATCCACGGGTGGTGTTTCGGCGTCGCCTATGCCTACCTTTGATGGCTCGGATGCCCTCGCATGGCTTGCACGGGCGGAGCAATATTTTTTTATCTCGGAAACCCCTTCCGAGGACCGGGTAGGCATCGCAATGGTGGCTCTGGCAGGCGCTACCCTCCCTTGGTACCAGTTGTTGTGACAGCGAGTTCCGGATCTGACGTGGGCTCGGTTTGCAAGGGAGCTGATGAAACGCTTTGGCGGCAATGGGGCGTTGAATGAATACAAAGCATTCGCCGTAGTCCGCCACACTGGTTCCTGACAGATTTCGTGGCTGCTTTTGAGGCGCGCCTCACGCAGGTTCCGGACATCTCGTGTCAGGAATACCTGGGATTCTTTATGGCAGCACTTCGCCCTGAGGTCCGTCTACAAATGAAGGCCTCCAAAATCACTACATATGAGGATGCGGTCGAGTTAGCGCTAGACATCGACATGATGGCGTCCACCCAGCCCCCACGATCAGCGCCTTCCCAATCGCCCACCCAGGCGCACACATATACAGCCCAATCAGCTCGCTCTTTCTCAAAGGGGTAATCCCAAACCCACTCTCGCTCATCTGGCTCGTCAAAGTCGGTATCCAAACACTTCCGGAACGTATCTCCGGAGGAAGATAGGCTGCACATAGCAACAGGTACCTGTATCAAGTGCGGCCTGAAGTTCGGCCCAGCCCATAGATGCCTCCCCCCCAGACTCTCAACGTCCTGATCTGCGATAAGGAGGAAGAATCGCCCGCCGACTTCGAGCTCGGGGAATCAGAACTTTTGGAGACCGAGGTTGAACCACAGCTATCTATTCTATCCCTGAACGGCCTGGACACGACCAATACAATAAAATTATTTGGGAAAATTGCCTCTCAATAGATTAAGGTGATGGTCGATAGCGGCGCAAACTACTGTTTTATATCAGAACAGTAATCCCAGCGGCTCCAGCTGCCAGTTACTCCCACATCACCCTACTCAGTGGTACTAGGTGATGGCACCACACATCGCGCGGTGGGGATTTGCAGGGGCGTGTCTCTAACATTGGAGAATGAGGAATTTTTGGTGTCCTGCTACGTCTTTCCCCTCCGGAACATCGACGTAATTCTGGGTGTCTCATGGCTCGCCTCCCTCAGATACGTCATGGCAAATTGGCAGCGGTCGTCCATGGATTTCGCAGTAAACGGCCGCCCCGTCTAGCTCAAGGGTGACCCGACCCTCATGCGTCGGGCTTGCTCCACCCAGGACCTCCGCTGCCTCGAGGAAGGGGACTGTTGCTGGGTCCTCCACGCAATTGAGAAAGAGGCTGTTGCTGAGCCTTTCGGGATCAACACAGCCCTGACCTCGGCAGCCCGGTCGCAACTGCTGAAATTGATTGAGGAATTTTCGACGATCACATGGGAGACCGAGGGATTGCCCCTCGCCGTCGCACTGACCACAGGATACCCCTCCTTCCAGGTACTAACCCCGTTTCTGTTCGCCCGTATCGGTATAATCACTTGCAGAAAGATGAAATGGAGGAGCTCGTCGCCGAGATGTTGAGTTTCGGAGTGATTCAGTCAAGCACTAGCCCTTTCTCTAGCCCGGTCCTCCTCGTTCGCATGAAAGATGGTTCGTGGAGGTTTTGCGTGGACTACAGGGAACTCAACAAACGGACGGTACCTGACAAATATCCTATTCCGGTGATACAGGAATTACTTGACGAATTACATGGGGCCAGGTGGATCAGCAAAATTGACTTAAAAGCTGGATACCACCAGATTCGGGTGACAGCCGACGACGTACCCAAAACGGCTTTTCGCACCCGCTCCGGCCATTACGAGTTCCTGGTTATGTCGTTCGGCCTCACCAATGCTCTGGCCAAATTCCAAAGTCTGACGAACGACATCTTCCGACCAGCACTTAGAAAATTTATCCTGGTGTTTTTTTGACGACATCCTCGTCTATAGCGCGACATGGGCAGATCATATGCGCAACCTCCGCCAGGTTTTAGAGGCCCTGCACACTCATGCCCTCGTCGTCAATGCAAATAAGTGTCTTCTAGGTCGAGACAGCGTCTAGTATCTTGGCCACATCGTGTCTTTTGAAGGAGTTAAAATGGACCCTGCCAAGATCTCGGCAGTCCTCCGCTGGCCGACTCCAACGTCCTTAAAGAGTGTTCGGGGGTTCTTTGGGACCGCCATTTTATACGAGACTACGGCAAGATTACAGCCCCGCTGACAGAGCTCCTGAAGAAGCCGCTGGCACCCCAACCCAGAGCAGCCTGGACTTGGCCGAAGGCAGCGGCCTCCGCCTTCGACTCTCTCAAATCAGCGTTGACATCGGCACCTCTCCTCAAGATGCCAGATTTCACGAAGGAATTCGTGATTGAGTGCGGCGCCTCGGGCAGGGGTCTTGTGGCAGTTTTAATGTAGGAACGTCAGCCGGTGGCCTATTTCAGCAAGACTTTATCCTCTCGTTGGTTAGCCAAGTCAGCCTACGAGAAGGAACTCATGGCCCTCGTCCTCGCAATCCAACATTGTGCCCTTACTTGTTGGGTCGCCGCTTCGTCGTTTACACGGATCAGCGTAGTCTGCGCCAACTACTAGCCCATCCTCTAGCTACTCCAGCGCAACTAAATTGGGCGGCAAAACTATTAGGCTACGACTTCACAATCGTTTACAAGGAAGGCAAATTGAATAGGGCGGCCGACGCACTCTCTCGTCGAGACGAGGATGCGCTGGAACTCTCAGGCATCTCGATTCCTTCATGGCCAGAGTGGTCGTCAGTCCAGGCGACTCTACCTTCGGACCCGACCCTCGCTAAGATCAAAGTTGCCTTGGAAGCCGGCCAGCCGACTTCCCCACATTACGAGCTGATCCATGGCACTCTCTTCTACAAGGGAAGGATAGTGGTTCCGCCCCGTTCTCCCTGGATACCGAGGTTACTTGCCGAGTTCCATGTCACACCTACATGGGGACATTCGGGAGCCTATCGTACATATCGCCAGATTGCCTCAAACGTCTACTGGCACGGAATGATGAAGCAAGTCAGAAATTTCGTCGCAGCATGCGCGACGTGTCAGAGGCATAAAATTGAGACCAAGTCTCCAGCCGGTCTCCTGCAGCCCTTACCAATTTCGGATCGGATTTGGGAAGATATCAGCATGGATTTTGTTTCAGGACTGCCGAGAGCGGGGAGTCTTGACTTTATTTTTGTCATCATCGGCCGTCTTTCAAAATACGCTCACTTCATCGGCCTTAGACACCCCTTCACGGCCCGGAAGGTGGCGAAACTGTTCACAAGTGAGGTGGTTCGCCTTCATGGGATTCCTAGGTCGATCGTGTCGGATCGCGACCCTATCTTCCTCAGCTCTTTTTTGGAAGGAGCTGTTTCGTGCCACATGAACTACGCTTAAGATGAGTTCCGCCTATCATCCCGAAACAGATGGCCAGACGGAGGTGTTAAACCAGTGCTTGCAGACGTACCTGCGCTTCTTTTCATCTGACCGGCCAAAGCAGTGGAACAAATGGCTAGCGCGGGTAGAATACTACTACAACACAAGCGCCCACTCAGCTTCGGGCATGACCCCGTTCGAGGCAGTCTACGGTCTCCCCCCGCCCACCTTGCATGCCTTTCTTCCGGGGAAGATTCGGGCACAGTCCGTTCTGGACACTCTTCGCTCTCGCGATGAGGTGTTGGAGCTATTGCGCCATCATTTAAGGCGAGCCCAGGAGTGCATGGCAGTGTCCACAAACAAGCGGCGCTGGGACGTCGAGTTCAGTGTGGGCGATATGGTGTATCTAAGGTTCCACCCCCACCGTCAGTCCTCACTCTTCACTGCCCGCAACAGGAAGATGTCCCCTCATTTATTTGGGCCTTTTAGAGTCAAAGCTCGCATTGGTACGACGGCTTATCGTCTGCAGCTTCCCGACTCGGCCCGCATCCACCCAGTGTTCCATGTTTCGCTCCTCAAAAGTGTCATTAGGGATGCGCCGGTAGAGGCCACGCTTCTTGACGGCCTCGTCAATCCTGACCCTCTTTTGCTTCCCAACAAGGTGCTAGCGAGGCGTACTGAGCTGAGGGATGGCGAAACTGTCGACCAGGTCCTCATTAAATGGGTCGGATTGGAGGATGATGACGCCACTTGGATGGATGAGGCGGATGTAAGAGGCTGTATGCTGGCGTGCCGACACCGACGTACGACGGGACATGGTGGTTGTTCGGCCCGGCATAGGCATATGCGGGTCTCTCGTAGACGTACTGCGGGTACCTCTCAGTCATCCCGCCATAGAAGTTCTTGTCACTCGCGGCATTTGCTGCTCGAGGGGCATGAGCAACGCCATTGGCACGGGGTCTTTTGGACTGTGGTTTTGCGACCTCTGTCGCACGTTTCTTGTCTGCCTTTGCTTTCTCGATTTCGATCACCTGTTTCTGGAGCGGTTCCACTGGGAATTATTGCTCAAGCTTGTGATCTTCGACGCACTTGATTACAGTATTCAGAGCAGTCAGCTCTTTCTCATTCACATCATTCTGGAAATGAGGAGTCCAAGAAGAATCAAGAATCAACTTTGAACACTAAAATTTAGTCCATATATCTCTCTATAGTTTGATTTTAGAGCTAGCAGAAATTAGTCCAATCATAATCGTACCTGTGTAGACACACCGGGTGATGGGTGATGTATTTCCAGTTTAGCAGGTGACGGCGATTTCTTGGCCTTGGACAAAAAAGATTTCAGCAGTGAAACAACTGAAAACTGATCAGTTAGCTCGAATGCAAAAGCTAGATTTATAGCATCAACCTGTCTTCCGTTCTTCACCAATACATTGATCACACCTGATGAGACAAAAAAAATTGCAGATATTGCAACAATTAGGACAACAAGTGTCTTAGATCCCAATAAGAAAATGGGCCTGCACATAAACAATAAATTCGATGACATAAATAAACATATACCTAAACACGTTAACTCTGTGGAACATAACAAGAGACCCTTTCATAACAACCTTATCTGGCTAGGTGAGAGTAACCAACCTAGCATTTTGTCAGACAAGCCAAGATAATGGCACAATTCAGCTGTTTGGCGGCGGCGAGAAACCATGGGTATTAGTTTTGACAAGCAAGCATGATCGAAATCCGAATTAATGCCAAATGTAGCCAACACCTATAGGAATGCATGAGCCTCCAATGAATTGCCATTGCTGACATCAACATCAAGATAATCTAACTTTGGTTTCCACTCTTCAGCAATAGCTTTTGCTCGTTCCTTAGCACTATATGAGATAATGCCAGAAACCGAATTCACATCCAGACCTAACATTAAACTGCTGAGGCACTCCATCAACATGATACAGGTTCACCGGAGGCCTATGAGGTTTGAATCCTTTTTAGCATCTAAATTCAGCATATCTGCACCACAGAACCCTTTCAGTGAGTCCATCACCAGAGAGGCAGGATCACGTGCAGCGCGTAGAGCAACAGGAATTTCCTCTTTCAGAGTAACGAGATCCTCCCAGTTGTCAGATATAAACTTAAGGAGACCCTCTGAGTTCATCTCTTCGCACAATTTCACAAGCTTGGGGTAAGCCTTAACCATTGCATTCGTGTTTTGGAAAGATTTAGCAATTTCATTAATTCCCCCCATAGAAACCAACACCTCATATGCTTTATCATCCAGTAATGGTGCTTCAACTTTGTTTTCTCGAATTAAGACTTCTGATCCTGAAGAAAGTGGCAGGTGACAAACTCGTATTTATAGTGCTGTGATTAGTATGTTGATGTGCATAATTGTTGAGTTTCTGTGCTCAAAATGGTTATTTCCAGCCAATTACTCTGTGTTTTGGAGTTCGCGTGTTTGTTGAGTGTTTTAGGCAAAAAATAGGTGAAATTGGAGCAAAAAGAGTGCCACTCGGTCAGGTGAATTTCCATTGCAACAATTCCATCCGGTCGGGTGACACTTTTATAACGTGAGGACTCCAGAGACTTCTACCCGACCGGGTGGATTTCATGATGAATAATTCCACCCGGCCGGGTCCGTCGAACTGACGATTTTCTAAGCCAGACGCAATTTTAGAAGAGGGAAATAAGAGAAAAGATTTAGGGCAACTCGGGATATATTCTACCAGCCGTAAAAACTCACTTTCTCTCTAGGAAGCACTCTTGGAAGATGATTGAAGATTGAAGCTTCAATTCCCCCGCCAATTGTAATCCGTATCATGAATTCCATTTTTTTCTTAGTTTTGGTTTGTTTTCTACCATGAACATGAGTAGCTAAGCACCTTTTATGCAGAATTCCGGGATCCGATGCGCAACTCATAGTCTAACCCAATTGAAATAGATTTACTATTTAAAGTCTCCAGAATTGTTGATTCAATCACGATTGTAGATTAAACCCCCTCTCGAGGTGAGAAATCCGTAGATTAGGTGTAATAATTGAAGTTCCCTTTTAATTTTTAGATCTAACTCCTAACAGTTTGATTAGATTAATGATCACACTCAAAATCTCAACTCTCCCGAGTTCTATTGAATTAAGGTGTGAATTATTTCTCTTCAAGATTAAATATTTCATCTCCCGGTTACTCTAAGAAACCCTAACACTCCCAATTGGTGATCAAGCAATTGATAGGAAAAAGCACAAGAATAATTCAAAGAATTGCAAGAGCAAGATAAACCGAAATCAATTGGATTAAAACTATGAATCAATGCATCTTCACCAAGAATTCTACATAAAAGGTGCTTAGCTACTCATGTTCATGGTAGAAAATAAACCAAACCAAAACTAAGAAAAACAGTGGAATTCATGATACGGATTACAATTGGCGGGGGAATTGAAGCTTGAATCTTCAATCGTCTTCCAAGAGTGCTTCCTAGAGAGAAAGTGAGTTTTTGCGGCTGGTAGAATACATCCTGAGTTGCCCTAACTCTTTTCTCTTATTTCCCTCTTCTAAAATCGCGTCTGGCTTAGAAAATCGTCAGTTCGACGGACCCGGCCAGGTGGAATTATTCAACATGAAATCCACCCGGTCGGGTAGAAGTCTCTGGAGTCCTCACGTTATAAAAGTGTCACCCGGCCGGGTGGAATTGTTGCAAAGGAAATTCACCCGACCGAGTGACACTCTTTTTGCTCCAATTTCGCCTATTTTTGCCAAAAACACTCAACAAACACGTGAACTCCAAAACACAGAGTAATTGGCTGGAAATAATCATTTTGAACATAGAAACTCAACAATTATGCACATCAACATACCAATCACAGCACTATAAATACGAGTTTGTCAACTCCCTCAAACTTAGACTTTTGTTTGCCCTCAAATAAGAATAAGATATCATGAAGAACAAACTCATGCATAGAGGTGGGATTGATATATTACTTCAGAAAATTTTTCAAAGCAAGGTCGAAGGTAGGAAACATACAAAAATCAACCAAAAATTAATTGAAGCTACTGGACCTCCTGGGAAGCCCCGGCGTTCCCCCTCGCCTCCCGCTGAGCGCGCTTGCGCCCAATCGGGCGAGGTCGGCCACCGACCGAACGCGGCGTGGGGAACTCCTGCGTCGTCTCGGGGAGGTCGTGGGAACCACCGCTGCTGCCGCTGAAATCGCCGGTGTAGTTCAGTCGTTGCTTCTTCAGCCAGCCAGAGTCGACACCTACTCGGAACTTCTCTGACTCGTTCAGCACAAGATAGCAGTTCCAGTAGGTGAAGTCCCTGTATACCCCCTTCAGTGGGAAGGCTTTCTCCGCTATTCTCCTGCAGTCCTCCTCCGTTTGGCCACTGCTCATCATGCGGAGTGCGTTGGTGTACAAACCCGAAAATCGGGAGACCGCAGCCCTGATTCGGTTCCAGGCCTTCCGGCAATCCTCCCCGTTGCGTGGCCTCCCCTCCGGGCAAAATCTCTTGTAGGCTGCTGCTATCTTGCCCCACATGTTGACGATCCTCTGCTCGTTCAAAACGAGAGGATCGTCGCAAACACTCACCCACGCCTTGCAGAGCGCGACGTTCTCTTCGTCCGTCCACCTCCTCCGTACCTCCTCCTCACCCGGCTGCGACGACTCGCCGACCTTCTTCTTGCCCTTCTTCTTTGGGGCGCCACGCCCCCGCTCTGCCCCCCCCTGAACGAGAGTTTTCGGAGATCCGATAGTATCAAACACCAAGTCATTTAAGGAGAAACTATCAAACCCCAAGGGCGTTTGGGTCGATGTGTGCGAAGAACCAGTCGAAAAATCAAAACTGGGGAGATAGACATCCCCCGTCGTCGCCGGGGACCCCCTAGAAGTCCACTGTGTAGCCGGTACGACCCCCGGAGTCCCCTATATCGGCGGTACCCCCCCGGGCATCATCTGCATCCCGGGTGCCCATCCCGTTGGTGCCCACCCCGGTATCGCCGGAAACCCCCCCGTTGGCATCCCGGAAAACATCTGCTGCCACGGGTACATGTTGTAGTACCCGGGCATCTGACCCCATCCACTTCCCACGGGGATCGACAAAGTTTGTGACCCGCTACTCCCGGAACTAGGCTCGTTGTTGAGATCCATTTCCCGTTGTTGAACTTGTACAGAAATTAAGATAGAGAGTACTCGTTAAAACAAGTGGTGCGAATGAAAATGACGATCAAAGCGCGTATATATAGTGTTTCGGAAGAAAAAAAAATTTTAATTTCGCGCTAGGCGGTGCGCTGGGCGATCCGGGCGCTACAATAGCGCCGAGCGGATCGCCCAGCGCACCGCCCAACGCTGTGCGGTTTCTCTCTCCATTCGTCCGCTGGGCGACTGCAATAGACTGCCCAGCGAACCGCCCAGCGCTGGCGCTCGGCTGGGCGGTCGGCTGGGCGCTATTGTGGATGGTCTTATAGCTGCGTTTAAGAAGTCTTGCAGCCAATTTATTTTATTATTTTTAAATGAATGCAATGCAACGCAAGAATGCTAAAATTCAATTAAATCCATTTACTTTTTGTGTTTATAATATACTCCCTCCGTCATCTATTAATTGTCCGCTTTGATTCTGATTGAATTTTAAGAAATATAAGAGCATCCACATTCGTGCTCTTGCCAACGAGCACGGATGTGGGCCCGGACCCACTTTTACTCCATGCTCTTATGCAAGAGCACAATACCCACATCTGTGCTCTTCCGCAAGGACATGTTCAAGGGTCCCACCATTCTATTATTCAATTTAAATAAAACATTTCCACAATATTAAAATGCATTAAAAATAACCGGAATAATATTATAAATTACAAAAAAAATAAAAATTACATAATTAAAATCCTAAAAATTTAAATTTTCTTCATTAAAGTCTTAAAAATTAAAAATTACATAATTTAAATCCTAAAAATTAAAAATTACATAATTAAATTCATAAAATTAAAAAAACCCACTACTCGTGGTCGAATTTCACCCAAATGGATGATGAATGTGTGTATTTATAGATGATTTTAGGATTAAATTTTTTTAAAAAAAAATCAAAAAAAAATTAAAAAAATTGTAATAAAATCTGTATATTTTTGGGAATCCAAAATTTTTTTTTGGTATTATTTTAGATTTTTTTTAAAAAAAAAGAAAATGCCAACGGCCAATAGAAACGCGTCACGTCGCCCTGCTCGCTGGCACGAACGTGCTCTTAGCTAAGAACAGCATCGTGCCAGAGGCGGGCAGCGGTGCCGTGCCGCTGGCACGGACGGACAACGGTGTGTTCTCCGTTGTGGATGCTCTAAGAAAAATGGGTTGAAAAGTTAGTAGAATATGAGTCTCATTTTTGTATATTAGTTATAATAAAATATGAGTGGAATGTGAAATTTACTTACCATTTATGATAAAAAAAATGTAAAAGTGGATAATTAATAGGGGATGGATGAAAATGGTAAAAGTGAATAATTAATAGGGGAAGGAGAGATTACATATGGTATAAGGTGAAAATTGAATTTGGGCCAGATCAACCAATAATTACATAAACTTGGGCCTACCTACTTTTAGATCCATTTCTATATAGGAGTGGTTTATTTCTTGGGCTATATTTATATGAATATAGTGTATACAAATTAAAATTTTAATTTTTAAGTTAAATTACTTTTCCATTAGGGGTGGGAATACGGATATCGGGTATTGGGTTTACCCGTACCCAACCCGATACCCGCTGGGTATTGGATACCCAATATCCAATTTTATGGGATTGGGTATGGGATTGGATATTAAAATTTAAGATAAATCGGGTATTGGGTATTACCCGAATATCCAATTTATTATTTAAAGAATTTTTAAATTAGGCTTACCCATTTTAGGCTTCAAGAGCTTAGCTAATTTATTTACTAATTACAACTTACTATGTTAACTTTCTCTAAACTTATGTAATTAAGTCAATCTCTACTATGTTAACTTTCTCTAAACTTATGTAATTAAGTCAATCTCTCTTACTCTAGGTCACAGCTTCTTCAAACTCTCACCTCGCATTCATCCTTTGGAATAATTATTTTGACTTTTGAATTATAGTATTGGTTGCTTCTACAGTTTAATTAAATGCGTAACTTTTATTATTTTACTTACATGTTGCATAACCAATCTCCATAAATATAAACGTATACTTTAAAATAAAAGTGACCCATTTATTTTTTTTAGTTTTATACTACAAAATAAATGCAACATTAAAAATATTAGTCAATTTAAATATTTATATATTTATATTAATATATAAAATTTGAATTTTTTTTATTAGTTATTAACACATGTAAAGAGTCGGGTATTTGAGTACCCGAAAATATATCGAGTCGGGTTTTGGATAGACATTTTAGATGATTTTCGGGTTTGGGTACCCGATTTTTTCGGGTCGGGTATCCACGGATACCCTTATTCCCACCCCTATTTTCCATTATATAGTCTCTTTCAGTCTTTGCATAATAGAATACACTCGTTACTAATTTAAATAGGGGTGGCAAAATAGATAGTGGGTAATGAGTAATGGGTAACGGGTAAAATCCTTCGCAATCAGATACCCGCCAAAACACTCATTGCCAAATTTTATTTAAAGTGCATAGCAATATTTTCCATTTTACATTTTTAGGGTGGGTTTAACATCTTGACTTTGAGATATGGAAAATCAGATAGCATCTTGAGTATGTGGAATTGGTCATACCACATAACTCGAATATTAGTAGGGTTAATTTTAGACAAGAAAACAATGAGTGGGTTAATTTTATACCAAAAAATTAAAGAGTTTTATGACTTGTGAATCTATCTTAAATCCTAATTACTATTCTTTAGCAGATATTTGTTTTTAAGATTTATTTGATAAATTTCTAGCATTCAACAAATTATAAATTAGTAATATTTTAAATTTATTTATTTCACTCGGTAAGTGATATTCTCAGCATAAATTCCAAATACTACCCGAGATTCACTTACTTAAAATATTAACAATAAAATAATCAGTATTAAATATTTGAATGTTATTGCAAAAAATACCAAAATATTATTATAACCTAAAATCATACAACTACTCTATATTTCGACTTATTCCACAAAGAGAGTAAAGAAGAGTAAAAAAATAAAACTCGTCAAAAATATCCAGATCAGAAACATTGACTGCTGCTATTCTCTTCTCCAAAGCTGTATTCTCTGCAAATCTTCAAATGGAATCGAACGAAAATAATAATACTAACATTTAATTTTATGATCAGGAAATGTCCCAAGCTGATGTCTCTTACAGGTTTGGCCCAATTTTCCCTTCATTTATTTTTCCCCCTTTTTGTTCGTTATTACAATCATTTTCTATTTATTTTTGTTTAGCTATGGATTGTGATTTTTGTTATTTCTAGGATTGTTGGGTTTGGTGATTGCAACTATTGGATTTTTCATTTCCTATTTTATTTTATCTTTTGGTTTTATTTTGTTTAGTAGTCAATAACTCCTCTCTCTCAATTGAATCTTGCTGCCTTGTGTTTCTGTGAATGAATATTTGAATGTTGTTAAATATGGATGAAAAGTTTGCAACTGTTGAATATTTAACATCAATGAGGATTCATTAGGAACAAGATATGATCTTTTATCACATCAGTCTGAAATTACTATTTCTGCAGGAATAATCTTTTTTCCCTGGAGTTTAGGTTTGATATCATACAACAATTGGATGTTTGAATCTTGTTGTCAGGCATTGGTTTTCATGATATTGGTTTTTGTCAAAAATCCTGATTGAATAGGGAATTATTACTTGCAGTTTATGTTGATTTCTTTAAGTAGGATTAGTATATGAAATTGGCTTTTATTCAAAAGAAAAGAGGCCTTGCATTGCCACTAGCTTTGTTTTTGTGTAATCAGTTGAACATTTGGTGAATGATTCATCTCAAAGTAGAACAAAAGCTTACCACTTTTAAGTATTTTCAAATTTTCACCTATGCCAAATCAAGAAACAAGAAAGGGATATTGGCATTTGAAAAATACCTCAAAATAGAGAAAAGTCTTATCAAGCAACCAACACTAAGCCATCTCCAAGAACATAATGTGCTGCTAGATCCAAAAATTTCTATCGTAATAGCTCGTTTTATGTGTACTTTATTGCGGGTTGATTCTGTTTCGTTTTCTTGATGTTTAACATTTGTGATTCTTGTGGCTATCATCTCAACTTGACTTCTCCAAAATATCATTGCAATGGTTTGTTTTATGTGTCATTTCTTGCGAATTGATTCGTTTCATTTTCTTGACTATCTATAGTTGTGGTTCTTGTGGCTATCATCTGAACTTGACATCTTCCAATCGCGCAACTTCCAGCATCGGCTCCAAATATAGCAAGTCCATCAACAAGGGTTTCTTTTCATTCCTTTCCATTGATCCGAGCCGATTCACTCAAGTCGACAATGTGAACTGCCTCCCGATATCTTGGGGGCCCTACCGTTCAAAATCAAGGCTTCTCTGCCGCAACTGTGGAATCCTCATTGGTTATGGGTACGGGGATTCCACTGCTCTTTGTGGCCTCGACTCACCAGGCTCCTCCTCATCCTCATCTTACAAGAAAATATTGGTGAAAATCCGAGCTTTACAGCCTTCCGAAGTCCACTAGTGTTGCCACCATGGAACAGTCCACACACATACTCCTACTCCCCGATGACTGTCTATACTTCATTTTCCAGAGGCTCGACTCCAGCTCTGACCGTGACGCATTTGGCCTGACTTGTCGCCGCTGGCTCCGTATCCAGAGTTCGTGCCGTAGGTCTTTACATTTTCAATGCTCGTTCTCTCATCGAACGCCTGCCTCACTACCTCAAGATCCGATCAGTATAGGTTACCTCCATTTGTATCGGGTGCTCAACCGTTACCCTCGTCTGCATTCGCTTTCCTTGTGTGGCTGCACTGAGCTCCCGGATTCCGGTCTCGCCTTGTTGATGGATTATGGACCGAGGTTGACAAGCTTACGCCTAGATTGTTGCTTTGGCATCTCAGACGACGGTCTCTTCTCCGTTGCCCGGGGGTGCCCTAGTCTGACCGATCTTAGCCTCTACCGCTGCAATATAACCGACACCGGCTTGAAAGCCTTGTCCGAGTCTTGCTTGGCCTTGGAAGATGTGAACCTCTCATATTGCTCGCGTGTAACTGATGCCGGCATCAGGGCTCTCTCTCGGAACTGTCGTCGCCTCCGAGCCGTCAACATATCTCACTGCAGAGGCATAAACGGAACCGGCTTTGAAGGGTGCTCGCGTAGTCTAGCATATCTTGAAGCCGATTCTTGCAAGCTCGACCCGAAGGGGATCCGGGCTATGTTGAGCGGAGGCGGGCTTGAGTATCTCGACATTTCCAACCTCACCTGGTGCATCCAAGGTCACGGCTTTGCAGCCCTCGACACAAGGCTTGCCTCCAAGCTGACCGTGCTCAACTTTCGGGTTTGTAGGCACATAGATGATGAGAGTGTCGCGAGGATTGCGCGGGGCTGCCCGTCGCTGAGGGAGTGGAACTTGGCCCTTTGCCATGAGATCAGCGTGGTGGGCTGGGAGTCGATCGCGATGTACTGTTGTGCGTTGGAGCGGCTGCATGTGAACCGGTGCCGGAACCTTTGTGACCGAGGGCTGCAGGCGTTGAGAGAGGGTTGTGGTCGGCTGCGCAAGCTGCACCTAGGCCGCTGCTGCCGGGTGAGCTCGACGGCTATTGAGGTTTTCAAGCTGTTGAGAGGGGATGTGGTTGTCTCAGATGAGGAAGTTATGTGCATTGCGCCTCGTTGAGTATTCTAACTCTTCTGCTTGGAAAATTTGCACATTTGTTGGAAAATATTTATTGGGGTTTATAATTATATTCAACCTTTTATTTTCTTATATAATGCATGTTATGAAAAGAATTGATTTCTAAGATTTCTTTTCTTTCTGACAAATTACAGTATTGATATTGTTGTGAAATTAAGAGCACCCATAACGGTCAGCCAGTTGGGGTGCTGTCCCGTCTCACCGGGAGGGGATGGCGACTGGTTGCCGTTGCAGGTGTCTCGTCCCTGAGGGCCTCCCGCGATGAGGGGCTGAGCCCTTACTTGCGGGACACGCCAAGGCCACATGGCTCTCATTGGTCGCACGGTGACGCACACTCGCTTTCTCCGTGATTGGGCGTCGATTTGGCTGCTTAAAATTTGATTTTTTTTTATTTTTTACAAAAATGGTAAAATAAAATAAAATTAATTTATCATTCAATATTTTCCAAAATCATCTACAAATACCTCATTCATCACACAATTTTTTTCACACTAAAAAAACTATATCTCACTCATTTTTCTCTCTAAAAGTTTTCATTTCAATTTTAACTATAATTTTAAATTAATTACTCCATAATTTTTAATTTTTAAGAATTTGTAATATAATTTTTTATTTTTAATGAAGTTTTATCAATAAAATATTTTTGTGTTAATGACCTTTTTAAATTATAGAAATAAAATAGTGGAACTCATAAATAGTGAATGGAAAAGACGAAAGGTATGAATAGTTGCAAGTTTTGTTTCTTAAATAGGGGAAGAGGTAAAAAGTGATGTGTGACCCTGAAAAGTTAAGGGACGGAATAGATAAGTGAGTATCGTTGTTGTTGTTGATGCCCTAAGGCCGATGTGATCGAAAAATGACTTAAAAGTTGTTATCAAACAATTAACTAGAAAGAATTTAGTAAACAATATAGCACGTCAACAATTTTTTTTATTTGATCTTTTGTTCTTGTTTACTTATGTGGAACCTTATACTAATAAACTTTATATTAATAATAATAGACTCTGCAATGCAGATCTAGAGCCATACTCTTCATATCTGTATTAGTTTTTTCTACTAATTTATTAATTGGAATAGTATTTACTAGCACTTCGTACTTTTTAAAGCAAAATGTTTCTCTAATTATAAAAATATACAATTGCTAATAGACTTAATGATATTTTCATAGTTAAAAGTAGAATTTATATGTTTCTTGTTTTATTTCATCAATATCACACTATTTGTTGTTTAGTGGGGATACAATTATCTCTAATCATATCGAAGAGGAGAGCCAAGAATCTTCAACTTTTGCTACATTAACCCTCCAAAAAAATAGAACTCAAACATAGTTTGCGAACAATCTGATCACAGTGAAATTGAAGAGTGTTACATGGTCAAGAAAAAACAAATTTTCAGATATCACTATAGAAACTGAACAGGCTCCGCCGCTTGAGATATGAGATGCAGCTTAGAAGCTGAACAGTGTCTTTATAGGAGAGAATTTTACTCCACAACTTTGTATACTTACATAGATGCATTACCTAGCATCACCCCATACGCTATCCCAACCACCACTTGGTGCGGCCTTGGGGCCCTCGATGTAGTTCGGATTTCCTGGCATGTTGTGAGGTCCCGGTAAACCTTCAGCGCCTGGTGAGTGGACTCTCTTGGGTTTTGTTCGGACTCCTAATATTCTAAGAACAAATCTTGCAAGCTCTCCATATAGCATTCCGGACCTATCAAATAGCTACAGAACCATCGGGAATTAATATGCGTGGGAACACATTTTGCAAGATATTACTATCTAATTCATTTTTTCTCTCTCACAATTTTAGAAACTGAAATGGACACGAGTGGAAGCAGATACCTGAAGAAGGGCAGACATGAACATATGGAAAGCTTGAGTATTCTGGTCAATCAGAATTGCCACCCTCCCAAAGAAATTAACTACTCCTTGCATCTGCCATTGTCAAGAAAATTGTGTATAAAGTTCAGATAGGTAACTACTGAGACATGAGCGAAAAAAGTTGCTAGAATCAAATAAAAAATCAAATGTTTTCATAAGCAGGGATTATGCAAACAGCTGCATATCAATGGAACTGTTGTTGAGTTAGCTCAGAGGTTGATGTGCATAAAAAGGAATGTTCAAGAATGCTTCATTCGAAATGTGTGGATTTTCATACTACTCATAGAATGCCCAGCGTGATGGTTTCTTTAACTTTTGGAATGGGGTTTAGCGTTGGTAATCTAGTGACACGAATAGATTGCAAATCGCAGCATAGGGTAAATTCATAACACATTGTTTCTTTAATTATCATTAAATTTGTAAGAATCAGTTTGGCCAACTACGATATAAATCATATGATATACAATCATTCTGAACTAACATTGACAAGAAATAAAGACAAAGGATACTTTTAGCTCACCACTCGCATTAGCGAAATCCAGAAACCTGGTGGTTGAGAAGGTTGTCCATAGGGATTGTTTGGATCCTGCTCACCATAAGGCCCCCCCATGCCCATTCCATATCCCCCCACGGGACCTCCCAAACCACCCCCTAAACCACCACCATACATTCCTCCGCCATACATGCCTCCACCGTACGTGCTACTGCCCCCATAAAGTCCACTGTAACCCCCTCTATACATACTATTCCCATACATCCCACCACCATACATACCCCCACCAAGTCCCCCATATGAAGAACCATACATCCCACCTCCATATCCAGAGTTCACACCTGCACCATAACCTAAATAAGGGAAAATGTTATCACAAAGAAGCATAATTAAATGGAAACATACATCACACTAGAAATTAAATGCACAGACACATATTTATGGCCTAGACAACTATCATATGTTGCGTTTGAGCGCCTATACTTCATGAATAAGTTTAGTTTACATTTCAGATTCCTTCTCCAGTTCTCCTTAAGTCAGTCTGCGCATCATACCGGCAGTTTCTCCTTTTAATCAATGTGACCATGATAACATGTAGATGCTATAATTTCTCAAAATACTATAGATTGTGTAAATGATCTTGATACAGAGACTGCAGTTTCATCTAGATTTCATTCAAAAAGAGGCACGCACGTAATAGCCCTTTATAAGCGTGCTTCGGCTCATTTGAAAAGAAGAATTAATTGGTACCTCCATAAGTGCTCCCATATGTCTGTTGCTGCTCCCAAGGCCTGGTAGGGACTGGACGGCCGACTGAATTAACTGTATTTCTGTTAACATTTGTATTGGTTGTCGAAACAACTTCACCAGGTTGAGCCGTCCCAGAAGCTTCTACGACTTCGCTCGTATTTCCAGCAGAGGCTGGCCTAAACGGTGCAGGTCCAGAAGAAGATCCTGCTCTTTCCCATGGCTTTGGAGGAGGACCACTACCTGCACCAGAATTTAGCCACGTTATACACAAGTGATATATGACAGAATTTACTCTATTAGCCAAATTCCCTAAATTCCTTTATACCACGAGAAATCACAGCTTGAAGGATAGAGCTGGATGAAGATACAACAAAAGCCCTAGATCGATTGAAATCGTAAAATACGAAGAAACTATTTGCCGTGTTCGATCAAGCTGCAGAATTGAAAGGCGCTAAGCAGAAGTTCAATCAACTAAACGGGAAAATAAAATGTTAACAAGATTGCGGAAAATTCTACGGATTTATAATCGTCGAGAATTCAATTCAATTGCTAATCCTAACAACTAAAAAATAAATCAAACTACGCAAATAACAAAATACGCATAAAAATCGACGAGGGGGCAGCTAAAGTCGATGGAATTAGCGAAATTCAGCTGAGATACCTGCCGCTTGGCCGTTATTCTCCATTTACAAAAGGGTCCTCGACCCTAAAATTGAAGAGAAGAGGGGGGGAGAGATGATAAAATGATCGGACAAGAGTAACAGAGCTGAATGTTTATCTGATTTTCTTCCACGAAATTTCGTTGAAAGGATAAATGACGGATTTACCCTCCAATTACTCCACGAGCTTCATGAGACGCGGTAGAGAAAATGGCTTTGGAGCCCATTGTTCATCTTAATGGGTCACCTCAGCCCAATTATTATTTTTTACTGAATATTTCAATTTACATTTTGTCTTTTGTTATTTTTATTTCAACTTTTGTATCAAATCCATTACGATTATATTGCGAATAAAAATTGGAACGCAATTTAACCAATACTTGCTATCAGCTATAGAATCCGATGCCCGAGAAAGCGTGTGGGCATCCTGATTCGCTGATCGTCTTACAAACCTCATAGATGATCCAGAGACATCTTTCAAAAGCTGGCGACAATCTTCTACCACTACCCCAAAGATGGATTCATCCTTCCATAACCCTGCCACCGCAAGTACTACCGTTTAGGCATTCATCTCGAACTCTATCTCCTTTTATCTTTTGACGCAACTCAGCACCTCTCTCAAGCTAAGAAGCTCGGCCATAGATGGGTCAACCACCTTTCCCACCTGTCTGCACATCGCCGCTACCACCGTCCCTTCAAAACCTCGAACAACCGCCCCACAACCTACTTTTCTTTGACCCGGGAACACAACAACATCTATATTGCATTTTAGCACACCATTCTGCGACTTCACCCATTTTTCCTCCAAGTGAGGTCTCCCACCACGTGCACCAATATCATTTTGAACATGAGCTTCTCTCCAAACCGTCAGACAACTATGAGCAACACCAATAATTCCTGCAGCTGACCCGTTCTCATTCCGCCAAATAATTTTGTTTATGTTAAACCATAGGTGCAATAGCACAAGAACCACTTCTTCAACTTTTACCTCTAAATCACACTCACTCTTTGCTTACACTCTCTTTCACGAATCCATAAATTCTCAAAATAGAAGGGTTTAACCTTCACCACATATACTAGTGAGCTCGGATGCAAGAGGATCGGAATATGATATGATATAGCTGTGACTAAATGCTCAACAATAGCAAGACGATGCCTCCTCGTCCAGCTCGGACATGCCACCGCCCTGTAGAGTTTCTCCTCAGCCCAATTATATGTGCCCTGACCTCTTTCCCATGTAAACGGGTATCCCCGACTCTCAATACTAATGTAATGCTTACATTCTTGGATGACCGCCATAACATTTTCATGAACTGTTTAATCACTTCCAATTTAATCGAAGCCCCATTCATGAATCTTCCCACCATACAGAACTCAAAGTTTCCGTCATCAACCAAATCCTCCGCATCCACGTCAAAACCTTTATCCTCATCATCATCCATAGAAAGATTAGCATACTCCCTTTCAAGATTTACGTACTTTTTAGTCGATGTCGACGCCATTGATTTGATTAGAGCAATAGCCACGGTACTCACGAAGAAACTTACCAAAGGATAAGAAGGCGAAGAAACCCTAGAGTGCTATTTCTTTTTGTAGATAGTAATAGTGTCATACTCCCTCCGTCCCTAATAAGTCACTCTTTGACCGGACACGGGTTTTAAGAAAGTGTTTGAATGTGTGGTGTAATAAATGGAGTTAGGTAGTGGAATGTGGGACCTCTTTGACTTTTAGGGTATTTTTGATATCCAAATATAGTAAGTAGGAAGAGTGACTCTTAATCGGGGACAGACTGAAATGGAAAAGAGTGACTCTTAATCGGGGACGGAGGGAGTATATCTTTTTAAGTCAAATACTTTAATTGAAATTACTGCGAGATAGTTTATCTAACTGTAGACAAATCGATGGTAGATCAATGTTACCGTGTCCCTTTTGTTTTATTTTTTGGGCTTTGGTGATTTACATAGATCAATGTTATTTAAGTTTGTTTAATAAAAGTATCAAACCTCATAATATCGATAACATCTAAATTTGTCACTAAATTGATTTTTAGACTTGAATAATGAATAAGTTGAAATTAAAGTTTAAACTTTTAGGACATTAATAATGTATTAATTGAAATTGGAACCGATCTACTACTTCCATAATTGATGGGACCATAAGTCCGAAACAAGAGTATATTTTTCTTTTCATTGTAGAAAGGTTAATGCAGGAATAAGTAATCTATTTTGTAAATATATACAACTAAGAATCCATAATTGATGGGACCAAAGCAAGGATATTTTCCTTTTCATTAAATAATACGTAATATTTGATGGACCAAAGCAAGTGTATTCTCCATTTCATCATATAAAATACGATATATGTTAATGAATAGGTCTAAATATAAATTAAGAAAGGATATTTGGCTATAAATTGCTAAATTTTCGTCAAATTAAGATTTTGTATATCAATTTTAAAATCTTTCTATGATTTATAAAATTATTAATTTATTTTTTATTAATAATTAATCAAGATGTGTACTCTATTTATAATTTAGTAAGTACTCCATAAATCATAATTTAACAAATCAAAATTATATAAGTATCCGCATGCTAGATTTATGAAATTATTCATAATGTTAAGAACTGGAAGCAATTAATTAATAGTATAATGTTTGCAAAATCATAAAATTGTAGTATGTATAAAACAAAAAATAAACTTTCCAATTATTATTTTTATTTAATAAAAAATACATTCATATATTCCTAATCAAGACATGTAAAAATTAAAATAGATTCAAAAATGAAGATGCTACGAATTCTCATCCGCGTGATCTTTTCGCTAATCTCCGCGTGCTCATATATTTATTCAACTTTATTTGATTTGATAAGGATAATAGTTATTTATTAAATTATAAAAATTCATCAAATTCAAGTGAATTTTATAAACTTTTTTAAGGAAGCGTCTAATCTCACCAAGATCCCCTTTTTAAAAGAGCAGCAATGGTCAAACCCAAAAAAAAAAAGAAAGCCGCAAATATTAATATAGAAAAATCAGCCGCCGATCTGAACGGATTGTCGCGCCGTCCATGCTTATCTGATTGCAATTTCCCTACTTTATATATATTGTTATTAATTTATTCCGGTTTTTATCCAAATTGCTGGGAACTTCAGTTCAGAGCTGCTATTGCGTTGGATTTTATACAAGTTTTGTAATTTTATGGCTGCGAGTGCTAATCCTTCAGCTCCTGCGAATAGCAACGTCAGTAACGGCGCTAATTCCGCCAATAGTAAGGGCGCCACGTCAGACAAGGCCAACGGCGGCGGGGCGTCGGCCAAGGAGAATTCGGCGGTAGAGCCCAACCAAAGAGGGCTCCGCCACAATCCTGGTTTATCCCTTGATTGGACCACAGAGGAACAGTCTAAGCTCGAAGATTTGCTGGCAAAGTTAGTTTTTTTTTTGTTATTTTAACTATTGTGAATTGAGTTGAGATGCTGTAGTTTAATTGTGTTCGAAATCTTGAATATGTTCTGTGTGTTTTGGATGCGTGGTTATTGGCTATTGGATTCTTGTTCGGATTATGGTAGGGTTTATTTGAATTTTTGTTGGCTCGGAATAGTTTTGGATGTGAGAATGTGGATTGTTGGTATGGTTTGGTTCAGCATAGTAATTTCTTGTCCTTGAATTTTTTCTACTGATTGTGCCATTTATGGGGAACTGCATATTTGGTGATTGGTTTTTTTGATTCCCTTACTTACACATTTGCTAGTGTTGTTTTCGCTGATGATTGCTAATGCCGAATGTATCCATCCCATAGATATTGAGTTGATTCTCTTGCAGGTTAATTTTCTTTACTAAAGTTAAAACTATGAATCTGTATCCAGCATTGCTTAGTGAATTAAGTGGAGAGTAGAATAAAGTAGATAAGTGAAGAGAGAAAATCTATCACTTACATTGTTGGGACGTCCCAATAAGGAATATTGAAGCCATATATTGACGTGCATTGTTTTTATGTTTATCTTTACCTTTTGCAGATATGCCTCAGAAACAACTGTTGCCCGGTATGCACTAATTGCTCAAGCACTACGGGATAAGACAGTTCGGGATGTTGCATTACGTTGCAGATGGATGAGTGTGAGATATCACTTCCTTCAATTTTCACTTTTTGTGTTTTATTTATCTTGTTTTGCTACTAAAGTTTCTAGGATATGACTTTAAACAATTTTATGGGATAACAAATGTAGGATTGTGAAGTTCCATCTGCTTCTAAATGTCAATGTAAATGTAAATTCATGGTTTTTCTTTGAAATGCAATGATTACTATAGATAACATGTAACCACTTTGTTACGTGATGACCACAATGTTTTCCTGCCACAGAAACGAATATATTTTCTGAATAGTTTTTGATATTCTAAGTAATCACTTTCTTTGCTTCCCTACTTAGTTGAACTTCTGAGCTATTCACTGCATAAGCTCCTCTGAAAGGAAAAAGTATGTCTCTTATAAATGTGATCTCTGCCTTCTTGTAACATTGACAATATTATCAATACATTATATACTTCAATACGTCGTTTATGATGACCGTGCTTTTCTAGAAGAATTAAGTTGCAGAGTTTTGGGGGTGGTGATATATTTCCGATAAATGTTTGGGGCAATGCCAACTAGAGGCTTCACGGTTGAATTATTGTCGATGAAAAAAATAACCAGTCGTAAAGTTATAGCTATATGTGATGGTGACTTTTCTACATAAAGTTCCCATTAATTCATGAAAATATTTGAGTCTATCGGAAGAAATAAAATTTAAATTAACATGATTGTAGAATCTCCTTTTTTCAATTTTTGCGTAATCTATGATGGTGATGATGAACAGCAAGAAGTAATGTTGAACAAAGAAGAGGAAACTTTTATAGATCTGCTTTATGTTAATGCTAATTTTGGTTTTCTGATCTGCAGAAAAAGGAGAATGGCAAGAGAAGGAAAGATGATAATGGTTCATCAAGGAAAAATAAAGACAAAAAGGTACTAAGGACAATTCATGTTATGATCTTCCAAACTGAGGGGACTTTCTTGCCTGGATTGTGATGTTGACATAATCAGCTTTTAATAGACATTAATCTATAACTTATCTGTAAATCTGTTGAATTGATCTAACTAATATTTTCCTCCATTATTGCTACATTTTGGATTTTCAGGATAAAGTTTCAGATACATTGCCGAAATCATCTCAAGTAGCAAACCTCACCAATGGCCCTGCCTATGCTCAGTCAGTGATGTCAGTGGACAGTGATGACGGAATCCCATTTAGTGGTCAGTAGTGCATGCAGCATATGCCCTTACGTTTCAAATAATATCCTAGAAATAAAATAAAGGTTTAAATATAGAATCATTTGAAATTGTTTCTTACTTGGGTTTTGATTTACCTACTGCACAACTAGATGCTCCGGGCATGTATAGCAAATGTGTGCTTTGTGGAAAGATCATAATGCATATAAATTCAGTGATATTTTCTGTATTTGTTTATGAAGATTGATGCCTATTAGATCTTGATGACATTGATTTTCTTTCTGAAAATTAACATATACGCAAATTTGACACTTTGAACTTGTGAATTTCAGCTATCGGTGGTGCTGCTGGACAACTTCTTGAGAATAATGCTCAGGCCCTGGATCAAATTTCTACCAACTTTTCTGCTTGCAAGGTACTTGCAGCTTCAGTACCTTGAGTATTGAACTTGCTTTTGTCATATAATCATGATTGATATAATAAGCATTCATTTTCCTCCAATAGTTAGTGGATATCAAATACTACTCCATTAGTTTAAATATTGTAGACTAGTTTATGGAGTAACTGAAAATCCATGTTCCTGTTTACTTTGCTTGATATTTTTCCATAAATGGATGCTCAGCCAATGATATCTAGTTTTAGCTGTTGGAGAAAAGAAGCAAATGGAAGTTTGTCAAACACTTAGTAAACAAAATGTGGAATAGTATTGAAAATAAAGATAACTCATTCAGTAGAAGGTCCTCTTTCCATCACGAAAAGCCTCGGCAAATCTGTTCAATGCTATACTTGTAATTTCCCCTTCAACATCCAAGGGCATGTATTTATAAATCTAGAAAGAAGAAAGACACCATGTACTGGAAATTAAGTGGATAAGAATAATAACTAATTTTGCATCCCAGGTACTAACATAACAAACCTTTTTGCATTTAGAAAATTGAGTTCTCTTGGTTTTGCAAGACCATCTTTGTGTCAAGTCAGTTTGTGTTGGTCTTTGAACCTGTAGCTGAATTAAATAATGCATTATTCTTCATTTCTTTGTTCATATTTATATTTGTAGCCTTTCTAATTTGAAGTACTATATAGATTAAAATTTTGACTACATTATCATTAGTTATGACATTGCACAAAGCTACTCCCTAGAACGCTGATATTGATTATATCATGTTTGCATATCTTTTTTGCAGATTCATGAGAACATCAATCTCTTTTGCCTAGCCCGAGCTAATATCGTTTCAATCTTAAATGAGTACGTCCAAAGCAGTCTACTACTTTTATGTTTTAATATGGCTTTACAATTTACATTCCTTCCAAAGCATGATTTAATTTCCATGTATTGTGGAGTTGATATTTGCTGCATAAACAGGCTTTGTGCCTTTTGTGTTGTGCGTGTGGTGTTGTTGGCAAAGTCTACAGCCCAGCTTCACCTAATTCATTTGTTCCTTTTATGGTTTCTTTTATTTATGAATATAAAATGAAGGGTAATTGCTAAACATATCTTTGACCTGATTTTGGTTTTAGACAGACTTAAAAACATTTTAATAGTAATCTCACATTTTTTTGTAGCAAAATAGATATGTCCTCAGCTTTCCAGCGACTGTAAGTATACTACACATGATTCCATTTCCAGGCTCGCTGGAAATCTGGAGGAATCAAACTGTTGGATATTGAAAAGATCATGCATTGACATTTTTCTAGCCATCAGAAAATTTTTGGCACGTTTAATTTGCTACAAATAAAACAGTGTTCCCTAAAATAGGGATAATGGTACCTAATATCACAAATTTTTTCCCGAAATTTGGTATTTCCTACGAACTTAAAACTTACATCTCTAATATCACAATATCCCATGTGCTGCGGTTGAATTATAGAAGTTGCTGCGTTCTGTCAATTATGAGTCATGTCTCTGGTTACTGATAGTCCTCCTTCGTAATTCAGACATTCTAATGAATCTGAAAGGTGTTTTATGCAGCTTGGATGACATGCCAGAATCAATGAAGCAGATGCCGCCACTTCCAGTGAAGCTAAATGAGGAGCTAGCCAACTCCATTCTCCCTCGAACACCCCTTCCTAAGAAATCTTGATTGTCTTGCGCCATCTAAATATAGCGACTGTGATGCTGCTAAAAAACAGGGGGCCATGACTCTGTCTGGTTTGCAGCCAGTCCGCTCTAGTTAAATGGAAAATTTGTCGAAGATTCAGCTACTCGGAGCATGGCTGGCCTCTCATGATCACCAGTTCCTTGTGGTGTTTTTTTTTTGGTTTATTTGTGTCTGTTTTTGCTTCAGTTGATTTATCTATCATCTGATGTAAGAAATGTTGGGAGTAGTATAGAACTCTAATTCTTAGTGTTGTAAATAATTGTGGGCAAGAAAGTTATATCAAATTTATATCTTTGCTAGTCTACCCTTTGGTGTGTATTTGGTGCACGTGCGTCTACTAAGTGTAATAATATATAGTATCGTCTATTTGTAGTTTGTACGTGATTACATATTCATATGTGAAATCAATAGTAAGTAATGTTTTACTACTATTAGTCTTTCACTAATGAAAAATTGAATCAATGCTATTTTAGCCTCAAATCAGTTCATGTCGTGTTTTTCAATTGTTAGTATTATTTTCATCGCAAACACATTTTAGCCTCAAATTAAGAATGGTTTATCAGTTGGTACAGTAAACTGCCATTCTTAATAATAAAAAAAGAATAGATTTTGGAAATAATTACAAAACTGCCATTTTTAATAAAAAAAAATGAAGTATAATTTAATTAAAACTAGAAGGAGTATTTTTTTAATGAATATATATAGGACTAGGAGTATAGTGGTCTATAATTTGGCATGTGTAATTTTATTTTTTTATTATTTAAATTTACAAAGATAAGAAAAACTATCAAATTTAAGGTTTTGGATTAGAATGTCAATATAGTGTATTACACGTAGAGAAAAAATTCCCTAGTCAAGGAATACCAAATTGACAATCCTATTTGGTATGTCCTATCAATAAAATTGTGACAAATGAAATACTACATACCTCCATTTCCAGCTAGATACATAAGTTATGGAAACAATTTTAAAAAAATAGCCACACACTATTCACTTATATGGAAAGTTTATGCACATTTTATATATTATAGATGTATAGGGAAGTGATCAATGTCGAACCCTTTTTAAAGACCGAACTAGAGACCAAATTAGGGCCCTTCATTTTTTCAATCTTGTGGCTAGGATTAATTTATAAATAAATTAATATTTTATTCAATTAAAACTTGCTAAGGGGTATTTTAGGAAATCAATTATTAACATACATAACGTTATTCTCTTTGTCTCAATTCTCACACAATCTTCACACAATTCTCGCAATTCACGATCATAATCTTCTTTAATCTTCTTCAATCTGCCGTCCACGATCTGCGCCGATCTTCTTCAATTCACGTTCAATTCACGATCTGCCTTCATTTCACGATCACGATCTGCCTTCAATTCACGACCATTCTGCTTCAATTTGACAATATTCTGACTCTCATGGAGAATATCGACGATCTGACACTTATTTCTATACGCAGCGTGATTCTCGACGATCTGCTTCTCGTGATCGTAAATCTCTATCTTACCCTCTCAATATTTCTCAATCGTGTTGCAATGTTTATCGAATCGTTATTCAAATCTGAATATAAAGCTTGAGAAATATGCACAATGAAGCCTGGCGTGAAGAACTCCGATTATTTTGTGCGTGGGTAATTCCGATTTCTTTTGAAGCTTAGATCTGAATTTCCATGGAGAATTCAACATCCCAGAGCATAGAGCATGGATGATATGAATGATCTAAAAAAACAGGTAACACTTTTTCTGATATAGATTCAGATTCAGATCCAAAGCTAGAAGAAGAAGAAGACAACTTATTTGAAGGTTCACGTCTTTTCCGATTAGTTGTATTGGATACATGATGTGTTTTTAATTTTGATGAAGTTTTTTAACCAATATGATGGAAAATCTCTTGTTGAACCTTGTTGATAAATATTTTTTTGATTTTTTATGTCTGCACTATACACAGATCAATAATGAAGTAACAATTCATTTGAATGAAGTAATCAATAGGTCGAATGAAGTAACAAAAACTTAACTATGTTGTATGCATAAGTTTGCGTATAGCTGTATACCTAGTTGAATGAAGTAGCAACATGTTCGAATGAAGTAATAACATGTTGGTATGAATTTAATACCGGTTAATTAGAAATGCTAATCTGAAGTGTATTGTATGCATAAGTGCGTGATGAATTGTACTTTAATGAACTAATTACCTAATAGAACGAAGTAATAACATGTATGAATGAACTTAAATTCAAGTTGAATAATCCTTGTTGTTTGTTATGAACTAATCTTCTCAATCGCTGCCAAACACAGACACACCAAACAGTGGCGGACGCAAGAATTTTACTTTGGGGGCACAATTTACCATTAACAATTGCGGAATATTTTTCGATATTTGCTAGTAGTCATGGCATAGATTTAGTAAGTTGCGAGATACATAGATGAATAATTGTGGATGATCTACAAACACCAATTGGCACTCTTCTTCATACAAATTCAGATTTAGAGGTACAAGAAGACGACTACTCATTTGAAAGATCACGGTTTTTTCGATTCATTTTTTTGGATAACTGATGTGTTTTTAATTTTGCTAAAGTTTTTTAACACATCCGATGAAAAATCTACGGTTGAACCTTGTTTATGAATGAATTATGTTTAACAAAAGATTAACAATTTGTATATTTTTTATTTTTTCACGTTTGTAGTAATAAACAGATCAGTATGAAGTAATAGATTATCTGAATGAAGTAATCACCAGATTGAATGAAGTAATATTAGCAGCACTGGGAGGAGGAGGAGGAAGAAGAAGAAGAGCATTAGTAAATTATTTCATCAGTAGGTTTCATTTGATTTTTTCACGCTTTTAGTAATAAACAGATCAATATGAAGTAATTTATTTCCAGTAGGTATTACTTCATTTTTGTAGTTTTTTATTTCATTACATTAAGTTTATTACTTCAGTTCATTATCTAATAAATTTAAAATGAAATTGTTTTTACTTCATTCTAGTTGGTTTTTACTTCATTCAAGTAAGTTCATTACTTCATTCCAGTACGTAATATATTGAAAATGAACAGAATTTACTTCATTCCATATTACTTCATTTAAATGAGTCGTTACTTCATTCGAACAGGTTTTTAGTTCATTGCATGCAGTAGGTTTTCAAATGATTTAACACATGTTTCATTCGAATTCATTGAACTAGGTTTTTACTTCATTCCAGTTGGTTTTTACTTCATTCCAGTTGATTTTTACTTCATTCAAGTAAGTTTATTACTTCATTCAAGTACGTAATATATTGAAAATGAACAAATTTTTACTTCATTAAATACTACTTCATTTAAATGAGTCGTTACTTCATTCAAACATGTTTTTAGTTCATTGCATGCAGTAGGTTTTCAAATGATTTAACACATGTTTCATTCGAATTCATTGAACTAGGTTTTTACTTCATTCCAGTTAGTTTTTACATCATTTTAGTTGATTTTTACTTCATTCAAGTAAGTTTATTACTTCATTCCAGCATGTAATATATTGAGCTAGGTTTTTAATTTATTCAGTGTAAACAATAGTATAATTTATTCCAATAGATTTATTACTTCATTCAAAAACATAATTACTTCATTGAACTAGGTTTTTACTTCATTCCATTCCAGTAGGACTTCAAATGCTTTTATGCATATTTCATTTCTGCAGTGTCCACTGAAGAGCTTTAGCTTCAAAAAATCAAAACTCTCCCCAATTGTTAAACAAATGGATTGAGTAATCAAACAAACTGCATCACCTTTTCTGCACCAATCTCAATTGTTAAACTCCCCCAGTAGGTTTCGTTCGATTTTTTCACGCTTGTAGTAATAAACAGATCAGTATGAAGTAATAGTTTAGCTGAATGAAGTAATCACCAGATTGAATGAAGTAATATTAGCATTACTAGGTAGGTTTTGTTCAATTTTTTCACGCTTGTAGTAATAAACAGATCAATATGAAGTAATTTGTTTCTACTAGGTATTACTTCATTATGTGCTTTTGAAATGAGATTTTGTTTTACATCCAAAAATTTAAACGGCAACAAACTATACAATAGTACATCATATGAATACCGTAACAACGTCCAGTAGGTATTACTTCATTTCAGTAGACTTGTACTTTATTCCAATAGGTTTATTACTTCATTCTAGTACTCCCTCCGTCCCATTTAAGATGACCACCTTAGAAACAGCGGCGAGGCGGTTCTGTCCACGGTGGTGACTCGACAGCAGCAACGAACACGGTGAGTAGATGCAGCGCGAAGGAGATGACAGAGACTTAGCTTCGAGTGGAATTTTATTAATATTTTGATGAAAATCAGAATCCAATTTAGGAATTAGATGAAGTAAATTAAGATTAAGAACTTTGTAAAACTTCAAAGGTGTATTACCTTCACTAGACGTTCGGCCAGAACGCAACAGCCGTCGATTACCTTCGGTCGACGATTGGCCTGTGTCAACCATTTCGAATCAGTGGATTGGGGATGAATCAGGGGTGAATCGACTATAGTTGAATCAGCTGGCGATGTCATCGATTGAGGTAGACGATGATGTCGTCGATTTGCAGAAGAAGATGTGGAAGCGTCAATTTTGGCAGAAGAAGCAGCGTTGGAGCGTTGATTTGCAGAAGAAGAGGATCGGGAAATGAGAAAGAAGGGTAAATATTTTTGGAGGCGCAGCAGCGGGAATGAGTATGGAAAGTAAACCATGAAATTTTTATCCTAAATGCAATTTTACCTAAATATCCCCGGGTTGAAGTAAATTATGTACCTAATGAAGGAGCGAAATTAATATAACATGGTCTAATCTCATCCATTAAAATCTAGATCTAAGGGCCCTCATTTGGTCTCTAGTTCGGTCTTTAAGAGTGGATTTGTGAATAATGAGACTCTAGATGTATATACGCATATACTAATATATAATTGGAGATCACAATCACTTTTTATTATACTAGTAGCTTTAGTTTTTTAATTTTTTTAATTTAATGCTTTATCATTAAAAAATTATCTGTCATATTTTTGTTTATGAAGTTTTTCATATGCTATATTGAAAATGATTAATATAATAAAATCAATTTTTTATTAATATTAACTCTTTTTATAATATAATATAATGTATAATTCATAAAATTTCAATGCAATTATAAAATATATAAAATAAGAGCTACACTATATAATTATTAATATAGTTAGTTTATTTTATACATATATAATCATTCATATTGTCATTTTAATTATAGTTTTTTGCTAACAAAAGTGAAGTTATAGTCACACTTTTATTTAAATTGTTAAAGCTAACTATAACTAATAATGTGCATTAGATCTTTAAATCAAAGGCCAAGATCATTCAACTTCGAGTATCAACATATTATACTCCATCCATCTCAAGTTACTTGAGTCATATTTCTTTTTAATTATCCCAAGTTACTAGAGTCATTTCTTTTTTTAGTTAAAAATAAAACATATAATCTCACTTACTTTATTCTTTATTTTACTTTACTGTCTCTTCTTTATCTTACTTTATTCTCTCACAGAATCACCTCTGATCGTCACTTGTCAGTGACTTTATGCATTATTTATTTTTTTAATTATTATTTAACGAATTTATGATCAATTGCTAAATAATTAGTAATCTCAAATTAAGACCAAATCTTAGCCATTAGATTAGAAAATTTAGTGGTCGAAATAATGTCAAATGAGTTACATTATATTTTAAATTAAATTTTTTTAAATAAACTTAAAGGGTATTAATGTCAATTCATATATTATAATTAAAACTAACCACTTTCTATTTCCTCAAAATCTTCTTAAAACTTTAAATTTACGCTATTATCTCGATTTAAATTATTTTTCGTGAAACATGGAGCGTATCAGGTTAAATGTAATTTCATAATGATTCTAACAAGATTTCACTTGCATATGTTCCGACGATGATCAGATGATGAAATTTTAATTTTAATTTTCGTATATGTTGATAAACATATTTTATATCAACAAGTGCATCAAAGAATTTCAACATAATGCATTTACAATATCCATAAAACTGTATTGATATTTTTGGGACTTGTGCTGAGATTCCAATGTCACTGAGTTGATATTTGTAATATAGCAGTACTATGTTAGTATAAAAAAATTGTGAAATTTTTTATGTTATAACAGATTTACTATTTTACCCTTTTTGTTGGTATTTTATCTTTTATTTATTGAAATTAGTGAACTTTAATCTCATCAACTCGTTTTAAGATCTAATAGTGTAGGATTGGTCTTAGTTGTAGATTAGATAGTACTAGTATCACACCCGTGCGTTGCACGATCCATTATATTTTCCCCAACTATTTTTACACCGTGAAATAATTTTATAAAATGATAAAAACTATCATCATATGAAATCTAAAAGCTTAAAATATATAATTAAAATTTATTAAACAAATATATAAAATCAAATAACATTAGAAATCAATAAATTTGTAGAAATATATTGCTTAGTAAATTCAGCAAAAGTTTCTCAGTAAAATAAATGACCAACTAATTAGAATTAATAAAAAAAAGTTCAATGGAGTTCAAATTAAGAATTAACCCGCCTCCATCTTCTCTTTTGTTCCAAATTCCAATACTCGTTCATCTTACTTCTACTCCCAACCTTTTTTATCCGCTTGTCTATATCTCTAATAGTCTCACCTTTTCCGGTCATAATCTCCAGCACTTTCATCGCCGCCCCGCTGATGCACTATTTATTAGCACTAAAAATACCTGCAAGTATACAGAGTAGGAATAGTATAGCTAAAGGTCAGTACCGGATATCGATCACGGGGAAAAACAATCACAGACTGGCTACCCTCTACTAAAACTCAATTACTATTTGGAAAGCCGAAAGATTTTTTTGAATTTTTGAAAACAAAGAACAATTGAAAACAAATAAACAACTAATTGCAAATAAATCACGGAGATAAAAGTATAGAGATAAGAGAATTCCAGGGATGTGCGGTCACAGTTATGGTTATACAAATTCTAACTACAATAACTTAGCACAGTTCTTACTTTGATAGAACGAGTCACCTAGTTTATGTTCATGCGATGCAAACGTTGGTTACAAACATTAGGGTTGTCAATCCTAAATACGTAACTCCTAAAAGCTCCTAAGACCCTTGTAGTGTTTATGGTTAATTGTAGTGTCTATTAAGTGGATCTAACTCGCCAACCTCCCCTCACAATTATGTAGAAAGTTATATTAATTCATCACTGAATGTGCCACTCAAACGTGAATCATTATTCAACAACTTAAGGAAGAAACAAAGTAAGAACAAAATGGATATTAAATAGAAAAGGAATTGTATAACCAAAGTCGTTACTAACACATCCCTAGAATCCTATGAATTTAGTTACACATGATAGAATAATCTAAAGACATAGATGAAGGGACAATTGGAATATAAAACTAAAGCAAATAAAACTCAAATGTTGAATCCTTGTAGCTTTGGTGTTCTTGAATCCTTCTCCAACTCCTTGCACAATGAAGCACTCTAACTTTTAATCTCTGGAAAATATATTGCAAAAAGAGGATTATTTTGATGAAGCTTGATGGGTTATTTATAGGGGAGAAATCGTCTCTTCTCAAATAAGGAAAAGGGTTGCAAAATATGGTAAATCTTGGAGAGAAAATTAGGGCAAATCTACTCGCCGCTATTTTGTGGCGGACCGCTGCACCTTGGCCAGCGGTCGCCATGCATTAATCCGAGGCTTCTGACTCTTGGGTGGCGGTCGCCACGCCTTGCCTAGAGGTCGCTAGGCGTGTCTTCATTCCATGCACAAATTTCCCGAAATGGACCCCTACAGATATGGCGGCAGCTGAGCGCCGGCGGTCGCCGGCAGTGTTGCAGCGGTCGCTGGACACTATCAGAAACTCCAGATTTCCTACTTCACGTTTTGACTCCCTTTTTAATCTCAAATATGCACATTTCTCACAAAACATGTCAAAATACCAAAATTTATAAAATATGCAAATAATGGACATGTAATGCAACTTTGACACTCAAAACGGACCAAATAAGGACATTAAAACTGTGCAAAATCCGAGTGTATCACCCGCGCCGGTGTCATCTTTTTCATCGTGTCAGATTGCCTCCATCTATATAAGAACTTTAAGCAAAAAATAATAATTTACATATTAACAATATGTTATAAACGCATATATTTAAGTTTGATGCTAATTAAGAAAATTATTTGATGAGAACGTGAACTTATGCCATAATAACAATGTATAAATATATATATTAAAAGCAAAAACAATATGCAGAAGATTCAGAAGAATACATTGCTAACTTTTCTTAAATTGTTAGCTTGTTAACTCATCAACGTAGTGTATTGAAAATGTCAATACGATGATACTGAAAATGTCAACATAAACTTAAGTTGATATTTTAATACATTGTGTTAACATTAATATTTAAATGTCAACATAGTTTATTAAAATGTCAATACAAATATGTGTTGACATTTTAGCGTGATCGTGTTGACATTTTTAATACACCAAGTTGATGAGTTAGCAAGTTAGCAATTTAAGAAAAGTTAGGATTTTTAATCATGATGTAGCTAAAATTTGTTATTCATTTTGTCCATTATTGTTGTATACTTTTTGCTTATAATTTTGATATAGTGATATTGTTTTAATTTCATTTAATTAATTTACAAGCTAAAATTAATAAATTTAAAATATCATATTCGTGCATTGTGATACTTGTATAATTATATATTCCCAACCGCCGATGTGAACGGATTCTCGACTCCTGCCGTCCATGCTTATCTGCTTTATAATTACTCATTAATTTATTCCTCCTTTTCCGCGATTTCTATTCACGATTTTATCCAAATTGCTGCCAAGTTCAGTTCAGAGCTGCTATTGCGTTTGATTTTATACAAGTTTTGTGATTTTATGGCTGCGAGTGCTAACCCTTCAGCTCCTGCAAATAGCAACGTCAGTAACGGCGCTAATTCCGCCAATAGTAAGGGCGCCACGTCAGACAAGGCCAACGGCGGCGGGGCGTCGGCCAAGGAGAATTCGGCGGTAGAGCCCAACCAAAGAGGGCTCCGCCACAATCCTGGTTTATCCCTTGATTGGACCACAGAGGAACAGTCTAAGCTCGAAGATTTGTTGGCAAAGTTAGTTTAATTGAGTTGAGATGCTGTGGTTTATTTGTGTTTGAAATCATGAATATGTGCTGTGTGTGTTTTAGATTCTTGTTCGGATTATGGTAGGGTTAATTTGAATTTTTGTTGCTCGGAATAGTTTCGGATGTGAGAATTTGGTTTGTTGGTATGGTTTGGTTCAGCATAGTAATTTATCGTCCTTGAATTTTTTCGACCGATTGTGCCATTTATGGGGAACTGCATATTTGGTGATTGGTTTTTTTGATTCCCTTACTTGCACATTTGCTAGTGTTGTTTTCACTAATACTCCTGTTAATGCGCGAATAGAGTAGGAGAGATTAAAAGGAATAATTTATGCCAAAAGAGGAAATCTCTTACCTACATTGGGTTGGGTGTGAAGCCATATCTTGACCTGCATTGTTTTTATATTTTTACCTTACCTTTTGTAGATATGCCTCAGAAACAACTGTTGTCCGGTATGCAATAATTGCTAAAGCACTACAAGATAAGACAGTTCGGGATGTTGCATTACGTTGCAGATGGATGAGTGTGAGATAACATTTTCTTCAATTTTCACTTTTTGTGTTTTATTTATCATGTTTTGCTACTAAAGTTTCTAGGATATAACTTTCAGAAAGAATTTTATGGGATAAGAAATGCTGGATTGTGAAGTTCCATCTGCTTCTAAATGCCAATGTTAATGTAAATTCATGGTTTGTCTTTGAAATGCAATGATTACAATAGAACTGGAGATAACAGATGGGGGCATGGGGAGAACTAAGGACATAGTACAACTGTGATCGTAGTATGCAACTTTTTCTATGATATAGATAACATGTGCCACTTTATTACATGATAACCACAATGTTTTCCTGCCACAGAAACAAATATATTTTCTAAGTAATCGCAATTTCTTTGCCTCCGTCTCTGAAAAGGAAAAAGTATGTCTCTTATAAATATGATCTCTGCTGCCTTCTTGTAACATTGATAAAAATATCAATACATTATATGCTTCAATATTATACAGCTAGCTGTTTATGATGACTCCTTTTCTAGAAGAATTAAGTTGCAGAGTTTTTAGGGGGGTGGTGATATATTTCCCATATATGTTTGGGGCAATGCCAACTAGAGGTTAAACGGTTGAGTTTAGTGTCCATGAAAACAAGAACCAGTCGTATAGTTATAGGTATATAAGATGGTGATTGTTCTACATAAAGTTCCCATTGATTGATGAAAATTTTTTAGTCTTTTGGAAGAAATGAAATTTAAATTAACATGATTATAGAATCTCCTTTTTTCAAATTTTGTGTAATCTATGATGATGATGAACAGCAAGAAGTAATGTTGAACAAAGAAGAGGCAACTTTTATAGATCTGCTTTATGTTAATGCTAATTTTGGTTTTCTGATCTACAGAAAAAGGAGAATGGCAAGAGAAGGAAAGATGATAATGGTTCATCAAGGAAAAATAAAGACAAAAAGGTACCAAGGATAATTCATGCTATGATCTTCCAAACTGAGGGGACTTTCTTACCTCGATTGTAATGTTGACATAATCAGCTTTTAATAGATATTAATCTATAACTTATCTGTTGAACTGATCTAATGTATATTTTGACACATTTTGGATTTTCAGGATAAAGTTTCAGATACATTGCCGAAATCATCTCAAGTATCAAACCGCACCAATTGCCCTGCCTATGCTCAGTCAGTGATGTCAGTGGACAGTGATGACGGAATCCCATTCAATGGTCAGTAGTCCATGCAGCATATGCCCTTATGTTTCATTTAACTTCCTAGAAAGAAAATAAAGGTTTAAATATAGAATTTGATTATTGTTTCTTACTTGGATTTTGATTTACCTACTGCACAACTAGATGCTCCGGGCATGTATAGCAAATATGTGTTTTGTGGAAAGATCATAATGCATATAAATTCAATGATATTTTCTGTATTGTTTATGAAGATTGATGCCTATTAGTTCTTGATGACATTGGTTTTCTTTCTGAACATTTACATATATGCAAATTTGACACTTTGAACTTGTGAATTTTAGCTATCGGTGGTGCTGCTGGACAACTTCTTGAGAATAATGCTCAGGCCCTGGATCAAATTTCTACCAACTTTTCTGCTTGCAAGGTATTTGCAGCTTCAGTACCTTGAGTACTGAACTAGATTTTGTCATATAATCATGATTGATATAATAAGTATTCATTTTCCACCAATTGTTACTGGATATCAAATACTAGTTGAAATATTGTAGACTAGTTTATAATTGAAAATCCATGATCCTGTTTACTTTGCTTGATATTTTTCCATAAATGGCTGCTCAGCCAATGACATTTAGTTTCAGCTGTTAGAGAAAGGAAGCAAATGGAAGTTTGTCAAACACATAGTAAACAAAATGTGAAATAGTATTGAAAATAAATATACTCTTTCAAAAGAATGCCCTCTTTCATTCACGGAAAGCCTCGGAAAAGCCGTTCAATACTATCCTCGTAATTTCCCCTTCAACATCCAAGGACATATATTTATAAATCTGGAAAGAAGAAAGATACCATACTGGAAAATGAGTGGATAAGAATAATAATCAATTTTGCATTCCAGTTCCTATAATAACAATCCTTTTTGCATTTAGAAAATTGAATTCTCTTGGTTTTGCATGATCATCTTTGTGTCAAGTCTGTTATATTGCTTTGAATCTGTAGCTGAATTAACTAATGTATTATTCTTAATTTCTTTGTTCATATAGTATATAGATTAAAATTTTGACTACTTTATCATTCGTTATGACATGGCACGAAGCTACTCCCTTGAATGCTAATATTGATTATATCATGTTTGCATTTTTTTTGCAGATTCATGAGAACATCATTCTCTTTTGCCAAGCTCGAGATAATATCGTTTCAATCTTGAATGAGTACGTCCAAAGCATAACTACTTTTTATGTTTTAATACAGCTTTACATTCCTTCCAAAGCATGATTTAATTTCCATGTATTGTAGAGTTGATATTTGCTGCATCAATAGGCTTTGTACTTTTTGTGTTGTGCGAGTGGTGATGTTGGGCTAAGTCTACAGCCCAGCTTCACCTAATTCATTTGTTCCTTTTTATGTTTTCTTTTATTTATGAAATGTTCGCTGCGAACAGTTTACCTTTTCTAAATAATTATATGAACATGTGTAACGTTGGCCCCAAGTCACTCCAGATGAATATAAACTGAAGGGTAGTTGCCAAACATAAATTTTGACCTGATTTTGGTTTTAGACATACTCCAAAAATATTTTAATAATAATTTCACATTTTTTTAGCAATATAAACATGACCACAGCTTTCCACCGACTATAAGTATACTGCACAAGATTCCATTTCCAGCGAGCTCGCTGGAAATCTGGAAGAATAAAACTGTTGGATATTGAAAAGATCATGCAGTGACATTTTCTCTAGCTATCAGAAAATTTTGGGCTTGTTTATTTTGCTACAAATAAAAGTGTTCACTATTAAAAGTTTAAAACATATTTTAAAATAGGGATAATGGTCCTTAAAATTGCAAATTTTGGCCGAAATTTGGTATTTCCCACGAACTTAAAACTTTATACGTAATACTACCATAAACTTACATCTTGTAGCTAATTTCCCACGAGTTCAATTTTCCCCTAAATTAACTTCGACGTGGCATGTTTGATTTTATAGTTGAACATAGAAGTCAACATAAGAAACGACGTAGCTTTTAAGGGTGTAGATGATGTTGTTTTGTGCGGTACTTGAAGTTTAAAATCTCTCCCAAACTTCGCCAATTTTCCAAATCGTGTGAAATTCAATGCAGTGCATAATTTTGTGGAAAATACCAAATTTCGGCCAAATTTTATGATTTTCGGGACCAATAACCCTTTACAATATTGTTTAAAACCAAATTTGGGTAAAAGCTGGTGAATTCTTTGGTAATCAACCCCAAATTGAAACACAGATGGAAAATATTCAGTCCAGATCTGGGAACTTCTTACTTGTTACTCCATTGTCCTTCAAGTACAACATGTGCATCTTAGAGGTTTGGATTTGAGTATCTTTTCATCAAATGTTTGTATGGACCTTTTCTACTTGCAAGAGCAAGACTACTAATCTCAACAGTTTCCAAATTGGTGACTTACTTTGAACAAAAAGAAAATGGGGTATAAGGGAAGAGTAATGTGTCATCTTACTTGCCCCGTTTTCTCATTCATTCTATTCCTTTCTTTGGAAATACTAATGGCGTTTTATGTCGTTATATCAAAATTTGTTGATGTTTACATGTAATCCTGTCTTCCTATACTATAAATGATCTCATCAGATAAATGATCAGTGCTATTTTACAACTCGAAGGTAGTTTTGACTTCATAGAAATTAATTTAGTATATTTTTGGTATGGACCCACTTTTCCGTTATGCTCTGTTATCTTTTTTTCCCATAGCAAATTGTAGAGTTCTAAACTTACGTTCATCTTAAAATCTTATGCGGTACATTTTTACGCAGCTTGGGTGACATGCCAGAATCAATGAAGCAGATGCCGCCACTTCCAGTCAAGCTAAATGAGGAGCTAGCCAACTCCATTCTCCCTCAAACACCCCTTCCTAAGAAGTCTTGATTGTCTTGCGCCATCTAAATATAGCGACTGTGAAATGCTGCCAAAAAACAGGGGGCCATGACTCTATCTGGTTTGCAGCCAGTCCGCTCAGTTTAAATGGAAAATTTGTCGAAGATTCAGCAACTCGGAGCTTGGCTGGCCTCTCATGATCACCAGTTCCTTGTGGTGGTGTTATTTTTGGTTGAAATTTCTCTGTGTTTTTGCTTCAGTTGATTTATCTATCATCTTAGTGTTGTAAATAATTGTGGGCAAGAAAGTTATAGTATCAATTTGATATCTTTGCTAGTCTCCCTTTGGTGCGCGTGCGCCTACTAGGATGGTTTATCAGTCTGTTCAGTGAATGATCGATCAATAAAAAAATCAAACTAGTATTTGAATTGAAACCCAACCGATTGAAATCGGTCGATTATAACTTTGACCGATTAGTTGCCTTTCTCCTTTTTGCCTATAAAAGGGTGTGATTTCTGGTGAAAAAAAAAGTTCATTGTTTTATTAAAAAAACTTCCCTAAGTCTTTGAGGATTTGATCTCCAATTTTTTGACACTAAATAGGTTTTTAAAGAAAAAACTCATCCATATTTTCAAGGGTCATTTTTGTTAAAAAGTAACAGTTGTATTTTAGTTTTTAGAAGTTGAAGATATCTATTAGCTTTGATTCTCCCTCCCTCCGTACACCAATGATTCTCCCATTTTGCTTAGGGGTGGGTAGGTACGGTATACCTTACCGAAACTACCATACCGTATATCTTACCGTAAATACGGTATGCGAAAAAATCATACCTTTACCTTACCAAAGTTTTCGGTATACCGAACTTCGGTATACCTTATTTTCGGTATGACGAATTTCCATACCGATACCTTACCTCATTTTCGGTATACCATACCGAAGTTCGGTATACCTGACTTTCAACATCAATTAAAATAGAAAATTAGAGTTTTTAGAATATTATTTATATTTTATAATTTTAAAAATAAATTAAATATAATTTGTTCATAATTATATTTATATTTCACAATAGATTTTATAATTTAAAAATATATAAAATATATTTTAAATATAATTGTGCTTATATTTTTATGGTATATACCTTAGTTTACGGTATATACCTTAATTTACGGTATATACCGAATTTCGGTATGCAGCGGTATACCGCGGTATTCGAAAATCCATACCGTTACCTTACCAAAATTTTTCGGTAAGGTATCATACCGTACCGAAAGTCATGGTATACCAAAAATTCGGTATTTTCGATATTTTTTCGGTACGATAAGGCCGGTATTTCGGTATTTCGGTATTTTTCCCCAGCCCTAATTTTGCTATGTTAAGTCGTCCATCAATAAATGTTTCATTTGTTTTTTAGAGGGAACATTTTTTTTGTCCATGAACTTTGTCAAAATATCATTTTAGGTCCGTGAACTTTAAAAATATCATTTGAGGTCAGTCAACTATGGGTTAGGTAATATCAATCGAAGTACTTTTTACTATTTCCAAGTTTTTCAGATGAAAATACCCCCAATACCTTTAAGGGTACATATTTTTAATAAACTTATCACATACTCATATTTTTTTATAAATATATTTACTATATATTTTTGACGGATTTCCTAAATATAATTTGACCTTCAATATTATCACTTAATTTTGTGACATGCAAGAAAAGTTCCTTCTTCATATAATTAAAGACTTTTAAAATATTTTTGAGGTACGAATATTTGTAAAAATTAATGTCATAGTCAATAGACGATACTTGAATATTGATAAATATCTTTACTATATATTTTTGACTGTATATTTTTGACAATATATCAATATTCAAGTATCGTCTATTGACGGTGACATTAATGTTTACGAGTATCCATATCTCAAAAATATTTTAAAATTCTTTAATTATAAAAAGTTGTAGAAGGAACTTTTCTTGTATATCACAAAATTAAGTGATAATATTAAAAGTCAAATCGTCAAAAAAAATATATAGTAAAGATATTTATAAAAAATATGAGTATGTGATAAGTTTATTAAAAATATGTACCCTTTAAGGTATTAGGGCATTTTCGTCCGAAAAAACTTGGAAATAGTAAAAAAGTACTTCGATTGATATTAACTTATAGTTGACAGACCTAAAATAATACTTTGACAAAGTTCGTGGACCAAAAAAGATGTTCTCTTTTTTTTATTACTTTTGGTAATGAACCCCTCATTCCACTAACTTTATTTCATTCATATTTCACTATAAAACTAATATATAAAAATAGGATTTACCTTACACTAACCTTTACCACTCACTTTCTACTATACTTTTTAAAACCCATGTCTGGTCAAATTAGCCTTGTATTAGTGGATGGAGGGAGTACTTTACAAGTTATTTTTAGTTGAAATATATTACTCATTCTGTCAGCCATTAAATTTCTCATCTTACCATTTTGAAATGTCTAATTTTAAATGTCTTATGTTATTTTTACTTTTTTTGAGTAAATAAATCTTGTACATTTCACTAACTCAAGTCATTCACATGCTATTACTAATATAAAATTAATTAATAAAAATAAGATTTGTGAAACCAAAAATAAAAAAGGGCAAATTGTCTCTAAAGTCATGAACTTTCAAAACAATTTGTTTTTTCATGTGAACTTTAAATATTGCATGAAAAGTATGAACTTTACCAGCCTGTGTAAATTTCTCATCCGACCCGACTCGATAGATTTCCGACACAAACTTATCCTACATGGCGCGCCGGAGGCGTGACTTGGCAATTGACAAATTTACGGTTCAATTCGAATTGTGGAATTAATGCTACTTTTATGCTGAATTCGATTTGTGGAATTCGATTTGTATGTTTATGTCGATTTGTATGTCTTCATTTGTTCTACTTGTATGTTTGTGATAAGTTCAGGGTCAGAGATTGCAAAGATAGAAGAGAAACAATTAGAATTAGTGGAGTTTTGCCAAGTCACGCCTCCGGCGTGCCACGTAGGATAAATAATTATGTCGGAAATCTATCGGGTCGAGTCAGATGAGAAATTTACACAGTCCTGTAAAGTTCATGACTTTTCATACAAAATTTAAAATTTATGAAAAAAACCAAACTATTTTGAAAATTTATGACTTTAAATGCAATTTACCTAAAAATAAAAAATAAAATTTATATTACACTAACTTTTCCTTAATGTGCCATATCCAGATGAAACAGGAGTATCTATTATGGATGGAGGGACTATCCAAAAAGAAATTGTGCAGATTATCAAATTACTTTTTCTTTGCAACAATTTATCTATCTAGTTACTTACGCTGTATAAATACGCAAGGAAGAAGAAAAAACAAAATACTACTACTATTTAATAAGAATGAGTTGACCTAGCGGTATTCAGATGAAGGTTTGAGTTCCCCTGCCATGACACAGTATTTAACTTAATATCCATGTATTCATATAAAAAATTAAAACAAAATATCCCTCACTTTAATTATTTAAGGTCACCTGTCTCTAATATCAATCCTCATTTTTTAAAGGAAAAATAGTCATTTAAATCACCAAATTTGGTTAAAATCTCGTCTATCTTACAAAGTTTAAAATGCTAATTAAATCACAAAGTTTCAATTTTTCTAATTTATCTCATGGGTTGAATTTTAAGTGGAATCTTTATTGACGTGGATTGAGATTTCAAGATCGAGTGAGATTTAAATTATGAAAAAATGCGTGTATAATCCAAAGTATAATTACATGGAATTTGATCAATTAGCCTGAGATTTCAAGATGAAATTAAATGGTTATTTACCTTTTTTAAAATTATTATTATTAGAGCATCCACAATGGCAGCGAGCGGACCGGCTAGTTCCCGGCGCTGGCCGGCGAGCGGCAAATCGGCGAGCGCTCGCCGATTTTCGGGCGCTGGCCGATGCGCTCGCCGATCGGCTAGCCGCCATTGCAGGCTCCCGATCGGCGAGCGATCAGCCAGCCGATTTTTTTTTTATTTTTATTTAATTTTCGAAATACTATATATACGCGATTTGCACGTCATTTTCATTCGCACCAGTTGTTTTAACGAGTTTGTCTATCTTAATTTCTGTACAAGAGCAACAACGCGAAATGGAGGGCGAGTCTCAAACTCCCACGGTACCCGTGGGAAGTGGATGGGGTCCGATGGCCGGGTACTACAACATGTACCCTTGGCAGCAAATGATGCTCGGGATGGCATCCGGGGGTAGTATGCCGGGATGACAGGGGATGCAGGGCGGGCAGGGTGTACCGGGGATGCAACCCGGGATGCAGATGATGCCGGGGTGGGCACCCAGGATGCAGATGATGCCGGGGTGGCAGCCGGGGATGCAGGGGACGCCGGGGGGGGGACAACGTCTATCATCCTAGTTTTGATTTTTTGATTGCTTCTTCGCACACATCGACCCCATTGGAGACGCAGTTCACTGGGTGTGATACTTTCTCCTTAGAGGAGTTGTGGATAGATCTCGGGGATGCGGACACTCCCGTTCAAACAGGGGGAGTAGGGCGGGGTCGGGGCGCGCCAAAGAAGAAGAAGGGCAAGGGGAAGGGCAAGAGGGTGGTCGGCGAGTCGTCGCAGCCGGCTGATGACGACAGCCCGACACGGAGGAAGTAGACGGATGCGGAGAACGTCGCGCTGTCCAAGGCGTGGGTGAGTGTTTGCGATGATCTCCTCGATTCGAACAATCAGAGGATCGTCAACTTGTGGGCTAAAATATCAGCAGCCTACAAGGCATTTTGCCCGGAGGGGAGGTCACACAGCGGGGAGGAGTGCCGGAAGGGGTGGGACCGAATCAGGGCTGCGGTCTCCCGATTTTCGGGCTTGTACACCAACGGCCTCCGCATGCAGACCAGTGGCCAAACTGACGAGGACTGCAGGAGGATAGCGGAGAAAGCCTTCCCCGTGCCCGGGCTTTATAAGGAGTTCACCTACTGGAACTGCTATGAGGTGCTGATGGACTCCGAGAAGTTTCGGGCAGGTGTCGATGCTGGCTGGCCGAAGAAGCAGCGACTGAACTATACCGGTGATTATAGCGGCAGCAGCGGCGGTTCCCACGACCTCCCCGAGGATGTTCAGGAGTTCCCGTCCCCTCCCGCGTTTACTCGCCTCACTCGCTCGGTTGGTCAAAGGCGGGCGCAATGGGCTAGCCAGGGGTCCCAGGAGGTCCAGTCGGCATCCCCCCTGTTGGCAAGTCGACAGCCGAGCTCGCCTTCTTCGCGCTTCAACAAACGTGGGCTCAGATGTAGGGCTGGCAAATCGTGCGGATTGGGTTGTTATCGGGTTGACCCGATAACGACCCAACCCAATAAGGCCAAACCCGAACCCAACCTGTTAAGGAAACCCCAAACCCGAACACGAATCCGACCCGCCACCTCCAAACCCGGACACGACCCGGGCACGACCCAAACACGATAGCGACACGAACCGCTTTGGGTTGACCCGACACGATAGCAACACGATATCGACCTGAACACGATAACAACACGAACCACTTTGGGTTGACCCGGCGATGGCGTGACGAGAAGCGGAGAACTCCTCTGTGAAGTCAACGGAAGGCGATGGGAGGCTGCGAGAGCGAACCGGGAGTCTGTTGGGGAGAATAGAGCTCGATGGAGGAAGAAAGAGCAGCGTCGATTGTCACGCTACGATACATGAAGTAGCGGTGCAAGGTCACCGCGAAGAGAGAGCTCGCCGGAGAGAGAGGTCACAGAGGCAGTGCGGAGTTGTGTCCGTGAGGGGAGGCGACGCCTCCTCTGTCCCGACGGCATAAATCCGCCGAGCTCTGGCGACACAGTGTCGATGCTGTGGCGAGGCGAGCCGATTCTGGCAATGAATCAGAGAAAGATGGATTTTGAGAGTAGGGTTCCTCAACTTTGAAAGGGAATATTGAATTTGGGGATTTGAAGAAAGAGAGAGGAATGTGCCGATGGTGAAAGGAGTACAATAGGTTTTGGTGGATTAAATCTAATAAAAAATAAAAATAATAAAATATTAATTTTTAACAGGTTACCTGCATTCTACCCGCATTTTTCGTGTTCTTATTGGGTCAACCCAATAATGACCCGTATCCAATAAGACTTGATCCAAACTCAATTATTTCGTGCGGATTCGTGTCGGATTATCGTGTCGTGTCAAAAATTGCCAGCCCTACTCAGATGTACAAGATCTTAGCTGACTGAAAGGCGGCAACTGACCCCGTGGAGAAGAGGTTTCTTCACTCAATGCTCGAGAGTATGCGGGTCGATTTGGATGCCGCCGCGGCACAGTTGGGGGGCTTAGACGTGGGCGGCGACGACGGCGGCGACCACGACGAGTGAGGCGGAGGCGGGGGCTCGTGCCTGGAAGAAGGGTTTTTTTAAAAATTATTGTAATTTTTTTTAATTCATGTGATTTTTTAAAATTTAAATGTTATTATTGAATTTTCCCATATCTGTGTCGTAAATTTAATTCCGTATTTTGTGTGATTGGTAATTATTTATTTTTTATAATTTTGTTTATTGTGGCTAGTTTATTGCTCTAATTACTTATCCTAATGATGTGACATGAGGAGTTTTTAATACTAATAATGTGGCAGGATGAGTTATGGCTAGCCTATGGTTGTCAGGACCATTGGAGATGCTTTAAAACTGGAAACAACTCTCCCTCTCCCCTCAAATATACATAAAAAAATAAAAAAGGCCTTCTATTCTGTGAGGTGGCACTATTCCAACTTCAACTGTACAAACCCAAAATCCCTCCCTCTCCGCTAAGCTGCTTTCACTGACGCCCAAATCACTGCAGATTAGCTTCTCACCATCCGATTTCTGTATACAAATCTTCAATTTCTTCCGGAAAACTCGTCTTCTTATTTTTTGCTTCAAATTTCCCCCAATTTTTGGGGAAGGGAAAGATGGTGGAGGTGGCGCCGCAGCTGACACCGGAGGAGGAAAAGCAAGCCGTTAGAGACATTGCTGTGGCCACCGAAGCCCAGACTAAAGTCGGAGACACTTTTTATTTAATTACCCAAAGGTAAATTTTCGGAGATGCTGTAGATCTGTGTTGAGAGGCGGCGTGTATGTTTGGCCTTCTTTTTTGTGTTGATTTTTGGTTTCATTTGTATTCCGAGAGGGATAGGGTTTAGCTGGCAGGATGCTTCGTTGGTGACTGTAGTTTTTTTTTTTTTGTCTTCTCCTGGTTCTGGTCGATTTCTTAGGCTTTTGTTTTGAATCATCTGCTCTTTGTGCTTTGGGAGTGTCGAAATATGGCTGGATTTGGGGACTAGAGAAATGAAGTTGGTTTTTGATTTTTTTTGACAAAACATTTGGTCTGCACTTAATTTAGCCTTTGTTTTGTGAAGCAAATGAATAAAATCCCTATGTGTGAAGTAAATGGAATATATATGTTGTTATACCATATGATTGATCCATGGTAAGGTACACTAAGGAGATGAATGCTAGTAATAACACTGCTAATTGGGAACAAATGAACAATCACTACCTGAAAGATGCATATGTATGAATTATGCATGTACTACTTTGATTAAATTTAAACAGATAGTGCTGTTTGCAGGTTTCTGAGTGTTAGCAAAAGTGTGCACTCTAGTGTTAGTCCCAGAATTATATATTTGCTTTATCTTTCCCATTCTCGATGAAACTTGTTATCATGCTTTATCTAGATCTACTTATTTAGTTATTTTGCATTTCAGCTCAGAACTGTAATTTTTTCGTACTCGTTTACTTCCAGATGGTGGCAAGACTGGCTTGAGTATGTAAACCAAACTAGCATTGTTAATGATGGATCTTCTTCTGAGCATCAGGGAGCAGTCAGCTCGAGTGCATTGAAGAAACCATCTTGCATTAACAACTCTGATTTAATAGATGAAGCAGTATATGAGGATTCTGCTACGGGCGTTGAACTTCATGATACCTTAGTTGAAGGAACTGATTATATACTGCTTCCGAAAGAAGTATGGAACAAACTACATTCATGGTAAGTGAGAAGTTAATGTTTTCAGTCATCCACCTTCTCTATATTTTGTTTTCATAGGACTATTCGTTTTATTCTTAGTGTTGGGAAAAATCTGATATTAATTTTCCATGATTCATGTTTAAAATTCCAAAGAGATACTTAGCCGCATAACATTCTCTAGAATACACTAGTTCTGGCTAGAACTTGTTGCGGAACAATATATCTGGCTGTTGAGGAAATTGATGATAGTAATACTACGATCTTCTCTTCCAAACTGATGGATATATAATTATATATACATGATGTATTCCAATGCTTATTACCAAATCACTAATTAGCTATACTGGGTTATTGTAGCAAGTTGTAATTACTTCTATGTAAAGAAGATAAAAAAAATATCAAAGAATATTAACATGGCTGCTTAATAGGTACGGAGGTGGTCCTGTGTTGGCCCGCAAAGTAATCAACACAGGTCATTCTCAAACAGACTTGTCAGTAGAAGTTTATCCACTACGCCTCGAGTTACATTTGATGCCAAAAGGTGATCGTTCGTCCATAAGAATTAGCAAAAAGGTACAACAATGTATTCCTTCTCCTTCATGGAAAAAAATCAATTCCTGCCTTGAACATATATATTCATGAGTATTTTTTTTGTGTAGGAAACAATTGGAGAACTTCACCGAAAAGCTTGTGAAATTTTTGATCTTACGCCGAAGCAAGTAAGTGGTTTTCCTATATAGTATTCTCTCCGTCCCATAATAGATGTCACACTTTCCTTTTTAGTTTGTCCTACAAAAGATGTCACATTTCCTTTTTTGGAAAAAACTTCCCTCTCACATAAATATAAATATATTATTTTCTCTTTCCACTTAACACACAAGACAACACCTCCTAAAATCCCGTGCCAATTCCCAAGTGTGACATCTACTATGGGACGGAGGGAGTACATCCCCTATATATTTGTATTGATTTTGATTTTTCACTCTAATTCTGAAATTGAGCTCTTTGATCTTCTCAGGTATTTATTTGGGATTACTTCAGCCATCAAAAGCATGCATTGATGAATGACATGGAAAGGACACTTGATGAAGCAAACATTCAAATGGATCAGGATGTAGGTGATTATATATTCTGCCATTATAATTTGTTTTCAAGACTGTAGCCCCTCCCTCATGAAATGAGTTTGCGCTGGTGTACCTTTGGACTATAAGATGAACTATCTGTGCATATAATTTTATATTTGAACTCAAAATTGACGTTTACCTATTCACTTGGAGTCACTTTTGTATTTTTCACTATTAACTTGTATCATTAGATTTGCTATCTGTTTCTCCTTTTTTGATTTGATCTTGGTATGGGTGGTATCATTATATTGAATAGTCTAATTTGGTGTTTTACTTCTTCTTTTTCTTTTGGGCTAATATGCTAGTGCTATCTTTTAATTTTACTCCTATTCCTCATATAGGACATAATATTCACTTGCTTGGATGATAATCTTACTGAAGCACTTGGTTAAGAACAGGATCAAGGTAGTGCATGATATGCCATAGCTGAGTACCTAAGGAACTTTTAATAACCTCCTTTTTCACTACACTTAGAAGGACACTATTATGGAATATTTGCTTTTGTATACGTTCACTGTCGGAAGATTATGAATTCTTAGTTTTTTTAATTGAACATTTGCTAATTACAAATCTTTAGGGTGTCAGTGTGTGCTTCATATGCTCCAAACAAATTGCCAAGTTCTATAGTGCCTTATGCAACACATGTTCTCAAACTGATCTGGTTGTAGGAATTTAGGCTTCAGATCTATTTACATTGACTTTGGTTGCTCTTATTCTTCTCTCCTGGTTCCTGTTATTAACCTTGGCCAATGGTTAATTTTAGTAGTGCTCCTGGTTCTATGCATATACATACTACTAGTAATCTATAATAGCTTATTTCTGACTTCTATATATTTCTAGAGTTCTTTGAATTCCCGCTCCCTTTTACTGCCACCTATGCTCTTACTTGTTAAGTGTTTGCAGACTTCTTTTTTCTCAAATTCCTCCATGTTCGAACCTTAGTGTATTTGTGCGTTATATACACTCACCAGTTATTGGGTATTTTTCTATAATTTGGTTCTGATGTTCCTTGCAATGGATGACACAGATCTTGGTAGAAGTAATCAACATTAAAACAGGTGGTTTGAGTTCCCACCAAGAGAATGGATCAATTAATAATGGAAGCCTGGCTCCTGCTACTTCACATTCAAGTATTGCGACTTCTGGAGGTTTATCTGCGAGCAAGTTTTCATCACGAAACGGTAATTCAGAATCCCACTTTCAAAACCTAAATACAGACAAGGCGTATGGAACAAGCAGTATCAGTACAAGAGGGGCTACTTGCGGTCTCACTGGACTGTTGAATCTTGGGAACACTTGTTTTATGAACAGTGCTATACAATGCCTAGTTCATACACCAGAATTTGCTCGGTATTTTCGTGAAGATTACCATCAAGAGATAAATCGACAGAATCCTCTGGGCATGGTTGTAAGTTCCAAAACTTAAAAATCTTTTTCATAATTGATTTTTTTTCCTGTTAATAATCCCTTATGTCCTCATTCTATGAAGTTTTGTATGTGACTCAGTTAAAAGCATTTTTTCAAATTAATGACTTGATCACTTTGTTTATCCGTGAAGGAACAAATCTTTTTATTTATTTATTTTGTTTATTGTATGTGTAGTATATTTTATAAAACATGAAGCCTGATTAGCTTAGGACCTCTTCCTGGGATTGCATTTACATGAGCTTCTGATTGTTTCTTCTGGAAGATAAATAACAGGCACCTGCTAGAGTTCTATATGAACATTGTTATTGATTTTGAGGGTTATCTTTTTACTAACTTTAGATGTATCATTTAGGGGGAGCTTGCTTTAGCATTTGGAGATCTACTTAGAAAGTTGTGGGCACCAGGACGAGCTCCAGTTGCTCCTAGGCCATTTAAGGCAAAGCTAGTTCGCTTTGCTCCGCAATTCAGTGGATGTAGTCAACATGATTCACAGGTTTGGTACCTTTTAATAGCCCTCTTGAACTAATGGTAATTTTACTTGAAGAAAGTCAATTATGTTACCCTTCTGTGTAGGAGCTACTTGCATTTCTCTTAGATGGGCTTCATGAAGATCTAAATCGTGTAAAACACAAGCCATATATAAAATCTAAAGATGCAGATGATCGGCCCGATGAAGAAGTTGCTGATGAGTATTGGGCAAATCATATTGCTCGTAATGATTCGATTATTGTGGATGTGTGTCAAGTAAGTTGGGCAACCAATATTTATAAGAACTCAGTTTGAACTCCTTTTTTTTGCTTATTTATCAATTAAACATTACGTAATTGGCTTCCTCTTTGATGTCATCTTTGTTGTTATGTTACCTCAGCCATTTTTTGAAGTAGGGATTATTTGTTTTGCAGGGTCAATACAAATCAACTCTTGTGTGTCCTGTATGCAATAAAGTTTCAGTGACATTTGACCCATTCATGTATCTGTCGTTACCTCTTCAGTCTACTGCCACTCGTAGTATGACGGTAACTATTTTTACATGTGATGGAAGTGCATTGCCAGCAGCCTACACATTAACTGTGCCAAAGCATGGGCGTTGCAGGGATTTGATCCAAGCACTCAGTAATGCTTGTTCTTTGCAATTCAATGAGAAACTTCTGCTTGCTGAGGTTGGTGAAGTGAATTATATGGTGGCATCACAGAATGTATGTGCATGTATTGGTAACTGATTTATTTATTTTCTGTCACAGATAAGAGGCCACTTAATTTACCGATTCTTGGAAGATCCAATGATATTATTATCTACCATAAAAGAAGATGACCACCTTACCGCTTACAAGATTCCAAAAGTGTTGAAGAAAACAAAGTTCCTACAACTGATACACCGGCGGGAAGAACAGTAAGTGCACTTAATTAAGATACTTGAAAAAAATAGCTACTTTTTTCCTTAAATGAAATTTTTTGTTCAATAACTATTTCTTTCTGTTTCATGTAATGTAGCCGTCTTCCTTATTTGCTATTTCATCTAATTAATGCCCCCTCTCTTTTTTGTGTTTGGTGACAGGGGTACAGGAAATGCTCAGAGCCCTGTTGGGTGGAAGCCTTATGGAACTCCTCTTGTTTCACCAATATCCTGTGATGATACTATAACTCGAAGTGATATACAGCAGATAGTTCATACTATGCTCTCACCGATGTTAAGAACAAAAGGTTCAGGTGCTATGACCACGAGCAATGCTTCAACTAAATCTCATAAAGATTCTAGTATAGCTGATCCAATAAAAGGAGATAGTGGCAGTTCTAAATCAATGCTTTCAGAGAAGCTTCCACTGCAGCTGGTCGATGAAAATAATGCTTGCATTGACTTGACTGTTGGTGATGATAAGGTGGTTAAGTTGTCATTACCCTCCATGTCAATTCTTGTATTTGTTGACTGGTCCCAGAAGCTTCTGGCAAGTTATGATACCAACCACATAGAGAATCTTCCAGAAGTTTGTAAGCATGTGCATGTAAGCAAAAAAGCTCGTAATGAACCTCTCTCATTGTACACTTGCTTGGAAGCTTTCCTGCGCGAGGAGCCCTTGGTGCCTGAGGACATGTGGTGAGCTGCTTTCCTCTTATCTGTTTCTCTGTGCCACAACTATATTATGAATACACTCATAAGAATAATGTCTTTGATATGTTTGTAGTCATAATTTTTCAGCTCTAGCTATATTGTATCTAACTAGGTTGTTTTCATGATCAAGGTACTGTCCTCAATGCAAAGAGAGGCGCCAGGCAAGCAAGAAACTGGACCTTTGGAGGCTTCCCGAAGTTCTTGTAATTCACTTGAAAAGGTTCTCCTACAGTAGGTCAATGAAGCACAAGCTTGACACATATGTTAATATTCCCATTCATGACTTCGATTTGACGAATTATGTTGCAAACAAGAACAACACACAACGTCAGATATATGAACTCTATGCCCTGACAAATCATTATGGTGGCATGGGCAGTGGACATTACACCGCGCACATTAAGGTTTGCCCTGTCCTGACACTTTCACGATGCTATTATCATGTTTGTATATTTCTATGAATTGATTTTGATGTGAAATCTAATTGAATTCCACAAGGTAGTAACTTGCTCTGGTTTCATTTTGCAGCTTCTGGATGAAAACAGGTGGTACAACTTTGATGATAACCATATATCGCCGATCAATGAAGACGACGTGAAGTCAGCTGCTGCTTATGTCCTATTCTATAAAAGGGTGAACAATGATAGATCTTCTGCAAGTAATGGTGTCGACTCTAATCTTAACAGCCAAAATATTAACTCCAACAGCTAGCTAGTTTTACCCGGCACCATTTTGTCTGTAAATTAACTGTTTAAATACTTAGAGAAGTCATAGAGCCTTATAGGAAAATGAAGAGGTTACAGTTAACAAAGGCAAGAAATGAAGTATTGTTGTGACATAGATGCTGAATTTGGCGGTCTGCTATGAAACCTTTTGGATCTCAAACAATACTTGTAAAATCTGTCTTCTAGCTTCTGCAATTTATGTTATTGTGAGGTTACTCTGAAATGTGACAAATAAATTTTGGTGAACTCTGACGTCTCATACTGAGAATAAATATAGTCATGTGTATATAAAAGATGATGTGAAGAAGTGGGAAGTAATTATATCAGTGTTGGAGTAGTCAATTCTTTATTTCCACTTCCATACAGTTGTTATTTTACTAACATAAAGCCAAAAACCAAGAGGAGCTTAGTAAACAACTTCCGTTCAAGTAAAAGCTATTACTCCATTATTTTGTCCAGTTTGCAATTTATACCTAATACACAAAGTCATAAGAGCATCCACAGTGGCTTTAGCCTAACAATAGCAGTTGAATTTCATTTAATTCGCCCCACTTTTATTAACGAGTATCTCTATCTCTCTAAATACTTTTCTTTCGAAGATAAATAGAGTACCACGATAGTGATTCCCCAGCCACGAGCGAGTCACGAGGACAGATCTTTCCCGTTGGCGGTGTTAGGGTTTTGTATACTAGAAATCACCTTTCGAGTGATTGGATACTGTAAAACTCTACTTGTTATTTTCCAATGAATAAAACAGATTATTTTTGTCGTAATGTTGTTATGTTTTACATTTAATGGTTGTTTATTGCATATTTAAATGTATAAGAACGTAACAAAGTCTAAGTCTTTGTTCTAGTAGACCGGTTGTGGGCGTCGTCCATTTTAAGGTAACACGGTCAGTTCTGAACAAAGAAAAAGAAAAATTTTACAACCCAGATAGGCCTAGACTACCTATCGTGAAAGGTTGCAATGTCAGTCCAATTATTTCTAAGCCTTATTGAAATAAGATGACGTTGGTGTGGTATAGCACTGAATGGATCTAACAGCAAGACGAGTCTTTATGCTATCTACTGAAAGACGAGGTCTTGATAATAATTTCTTAATCAATGTACGTTAGCATTGAGCATACGATATTGAGTATCTACTACTTTGACTTACCAAAGGTGCGAGTTTTTCGTAACCCAACGATCCAGGTATATTGGGTAGTGGTGATCATTATCTAGCGGCGCTAGGATTGCTATTACGTTGAATCGTGCGCGAGGAGAGTCTCGTTTGATAACATCCACAAGAGGAGCTCGAAACAAGGTTTTATTGTTCGGAACCTAGCTAGTTGGAGTTTGATTACTCTATGAATAATAAATAAGAGTTTCTTGCTAAGTCCACTATTGGAGATTAAATATGTTGATTAATTAAGTCCATAGCAAATATTAATTAATTAATGGATGTTTCTATCTTAAGCGCGGGAAATGAATTGAACGCAAATAAAGGAAACCCGTAATACTTGTAATTTCGGATTTGGAAAGACAGTGCAATATTACTTCTGTAGTGGCTGCTTGTAATATTCCAATATAAGCTTATATTAAATTGTGGATTCAATTTAATTAGTAAAAAGCTAATTTGGTGAGGCCTGATCCAATTCTTCCTTATATCCCTGACTGGGCCCAATTTGTTACTTAATATAAATAGGAGAATAAAGGAGACAGAAAAAAAATTTACTTTTCTACAAAAAAGTTTCGTCCCCCTCTAGAGAGAGAGAGTTCGAAATTTGTGCCTCCTCCGTTAGCAGTTTCTGTCTTGTATTGAAGATCTTCACGTGGAGACGGAGCAAGACATCATCGATTCTTGATTGAATCAACGAGGTAAATTGGCTAATTCCGTAGTAAGCATGTTTTAGGGATTTTATATGCTAAAGCATGTTTTAATTCAAGTTATGAGCATGATACATGTGATAATTGCGCGAATAGAATTTGTCTGAATAATCTGCTAAATAGATCAAACTCATGTGATCGGATAATTAGTGCACGCTTCCGCTGCCAACCCCTTCAATTGGTATCAGAGCCAGTCTTTGGCTTTGATTATTTGGATTTAAATTTCGCGAAATTCATGTATGCATGTCCAATTTGATTACGAAGCATGTTCTTGGTATTTTGTTTAATTTATTATGCATGATGAACTCAAGAACTCTCGAATCAAAGAACTTGAATTGCTTGATCGTACGAGACGTGCAATCCGTCGGCGCTCGCACCGAGACGGATCGCACCACGTGCGATCGAGGTAGGGATGTCGAGACAGTGGGAGCCGGGGACTCGCGATCACGGGGCGACGCGTGGACGAACGAGGGCTCGTGCGCGTCGCAGGCCGAGATGGCACGCCCCAGACGCACCCGCGTCAAGACCGACATGGATGCTGGCGTGGTGCGGCGGTTCGACCGAGAACCGGCCGAGACACCAAGACGCGAGGGAACTCCAACCCTAGGCGGAAGGTCCGAGACGGAGTCCCGAGCCACTGGCCGAGACGGATGCGCCGAGTCGCGCGCCGTGTGCCACTGAGATGGGAGCATCGTCGCTCGGATAGGCCGAGACGGGCGACAGCAACTAGTCGAGAGCAGCGCCACCGTCGTGCGCGCTGCTGGCCGAGGACCGCGTCACCCGATGTACCGAGATGGCCGAGGAGCGTCGGCACCCGACGGTCGACACGACCGAGACGGGAGCTCGCAGCTGGCCGAGACGCGTAGGCACCCGACGGTCGACAAGACCGAGACGGGCGCTCACCCCTGGCCGAGACGCGGCGACACCCGATGGCTCGACGGGCCGAGACGCTGGTGCGCCACCTTCGCGCTGGTGGCCGAGACGCTGCGAGCGTCGTGGTCTGACGAAGAACTCGTCGGATTTTCGTCGTTCATCGTTCGTGCGAACCTCGTACGATGAAGGATTATTTTAATGATTATTTAATTATTTTATTAAAAGATATCATTAAAATATTATTATTTAATGGAAATAAAATCTTCATGGAAGATTTGCCTAGATTTTAGGAATATTATTATTATTATCTATATCTATGGAAATAAATAATATTATTTTGATTCCTAGATGATATGGATGAGAATAGTTTAATAGTTTCCTAATATTAATCTAGATTTAAGGAATATTTTTATTATTTTCTATATCTATGGAAATAAATAATATTATTTTGATTCCTAGATGATATGGATAAGAATAATTTAATAGTTTCCTAATATTTATATATTTAAGATCCTAATAAGGATAGATATGTATGAATACATTAAATAATAAAATATCTCTTCCTAATCTTGAACAAGGAAATAATTTGAATTTATTTTTCATGTCTTATTAAGGATTAAATAATTTATTTATTTTACATATACCTTATAGTAGACATGAATAAGAATTAAATTCTAGAACAACAATTTCCTAAAGGAAGATAATAACATTAATCTAAAGATTTAATTATCCAGCAAATTAAATACCAACAGAATTTAATCAAGTCTTTCTCTGCCCTAAGGCTAAGGATAATTAAAGAAAAACCATAACCCAAATATCTAAGCTATAATTACGAACTCAACGTTTGTATATGATCTCCATCAATTGGTCTGCAATTTATGAAGCCTTTTTCTAATATTATCGCCACCTGCTCTGTGGGGACAATAATCCAAAGAAAATAGCAAGTTCATGAGGGCGGACTTCTCAAATATAAATAGTATGAACTAGAATGTAGTTTCCAATATTATCGCCACCTGCTCTGTGGGGACAATAATTCTAAGAAACTACGAGATTCAGAAGTTCACACAGGATTTATGAGATAGCTTGATCTTGTTAGCAGCACATGAACATTGTTATGGGAGTGTGTTGTAGAAATGAGACTATGTAATGCTAAAGAGATGGTCTTGCTTAGGCAACATTAGGCGGCCATGCCAATCTGTGGTCTCTGGACTATTCGTCGGTATTGTGATCAGTAAAATTGTAAGATTTTAATGCGTATTGACTTCCTCTGGAGGGTACAAAATTTTAATTTTACAGTTGTAAGATTTTGAAAAGTTTTATGGTTAATCTAATCAAACTTCTTACATAAGTTTATGACAATAGTAGAATACTCTGTTTTGCAGTGCAAATCAAATCGTCAATATGTCGTTCAATCCTCTTTCTGCAATACTCAAAGAAAACAAACTCGAGGGCCAAAATTACATAGAATGGAAACAAAATTTGGACATCGTTCTTACGGCTGAAGAGTACAACTTTGTACTTACAACCCCGCGACCTCCAGTGCCAGCGGCTACCGCTGCGGCAGGAGTCAGAGATGCACACAGACGGTGGCATAAGGCGAATGAGATGACTAAGTGCTACATGTTGGCATCTATGTCATCAGTACTCAAGCATCAGCATTCTGCTATGGAAACTGCCGCCGAGGTTATGTAGAATCTCAAGAATCTTTTTGGTACTCAGAATCGAATGGCTAAGTCTCAAGCCTTTCGGAGTATCATGTCGAAGACAATGAAGGAAGACTCGTCTGTGAGGGACCATGTCCTCGAAATGATGGGCCACCTCAGCCAGATTGAGGTGTTGGGAGGGACGATCGATCCCGAGTCCCAGGTAACAATCTTCCTTCAAAGTCTTCCCCCTAGCTTCCAGCAGTTCAAGCTCAACTTCGAGATGAAAAAAAGGAATTACACCTTGGCAGAACTGTTGACTGAACTTCAGTCAGCAGAGGACCTTATGGTTCGGGCTAAGGCTGCCATGATGACTTCGGCACCTCGTTCCTCTGGCTTCAAGCCTAGCAAAGGAAAAAGGCAGGCACCGAACTCAGAATCGGGCAAAGTAGCTAAGGGAAAGAAGAAGAAGAGGGCAAACAAGAAGCCCACGGGGAAGTGTTTCAAGTGCGGAGAAAAGGTGCATTGGAAGCCAGACTATCCTAAAAGGGGCAAGGCTACAGGTATGCACCAAGCTTTAGTAGTTGAGTCATGTTTGACTCTGACATCTACTTGCACTTGGGTTATTGACACAGGAGCCACTGATCATATTTGTTTTGATCCTGACTTAATGCAGGTGACAAGACGGTTACATGATAGTGAGATCGAAGTCCAGCTGGGCGACGCTACCAAAGTGGCGGCTGTTGCAGTGGGAGAAATTTATTTGCATTTTAGTAGTGATATATTTTTTATTTTGAAGAATGTTTTGCTGATACCTTCTTTTATAAGAAATTTAATTTCAGTTTCTAAATTGATTTTTGATGGATATTCGATTTCTTTTAATGACAACTGCGTTATTAAGAAAGATGGTTCTTATATCTGTCGTGGTATCATGGAAAACAATCTGTACACAATCACTGCTACACAATTTAATAATCACAAATCAGAACTCAATACAACATCGAAAATTTCAAAGAAACGAAAGGAACCTTCAAGTTCAATGAACGAAACGTACTTATGGCACCTTAGACTTGGTCATGCAAATGAAAGGAGGATCCATTTTCTTGTTCAACAAGATCTTATTAAAGGTCTAGAGGAGGAACCTTTTCATAAGTGTGAGTCATGCTTAGAAGGCAAGATGACCAAGAGGCCTTTTAAGGCTAAGAGCAATAGGGCCAAGGAAGTACTTGAGCTCGTTCATTCCGATGTATGTGGACCAATGTCTACGGAGGCAAGAGGTGGTTTTCGATACTTCATTACATTTATTGATGACTTCTCGAAATATGTCTTGTATTGAAGATCTTCACGTGGAGACGGAGCAAGCCATCATCGATTCTTGATTGAATCAACGAGGTAAATTGGCTAATTCCGTAGTAAGCATGTTTTAGGGATTTTATATGCTAAAACATGTTTTAATTCAAGTTATGAGCATGATACATGTGATAATTGCGCGAATAGAATTTGTCTGAATAATCTGCTAAATAGATCAAACTCATGTGATAGGATAATTAGTGCACGCTTCCGCTACCAACCCCTTCAGGCGGAAGTACCCCAATGTCGGACACGATGTCCGGAATGGCAGGGATGATGCCCCAACCCCAAACGACGGCGGGGATGATGCCCGGGTACTACAACATGTACCCGCCTTGGTATGGGATGATGCCCCAAATGCCCAGGGTGAGTGCCCCCCAATGCCGGGGATGATGCTCGGAATGCCGGGGATGATGCCGCCCCAGATACCCGAGATGATGATGCCGGGGATGATGCAGGGCTCGCCTGTCGCTGCCGGGAGGGGGGGGAGTATGCAGGGGGTCCCCCAATCAACGATGGACAATGTCTATCGCCCCTATCTGGATTTACTATCGACGGACAACCCCCCAAGTACTCCTCTCGAAACTCAGTTCACTGGCATCGAGACGTTCTCGATGGAGGAGTTGGGGCTATCTCCGATCCGGGATTCTCCTACAGACGCACCAACGGCGACAGGGAGGATGGGGAGGACAAGGAGATGGAGGGGCATGGGACGGGGCACTACCTCGCCTGCAGCAGGTAGGGATGTCAATGTAACCCGAAACCGCGGGTTGGCCCGAATAACCCGATAAAAATACAGGGTTAGGGTTGTAATTTCCAAGCCCGAATTTAAAATCGGGCCATTCGGGCTGACCCGTTCGGGTTGTCGGGTTAGGCGGGCTGACCCGTTCGGGTTACGGGTCGGCCCGTCGGGTTGAAGGCTTCTGCACATCGAGCAGTTTTTGTAACGATCATAACTTTCTCTATAAAGCTCCGATTGAGGCGTGCAATATATCCACGCGAAGCTCTTTCGAAGACGAAGAGAATGATATGTATTAGAGGTTTATCAGACTTCAAAATCGCGAGAAACATTGACTCAAACAGGGCTGCTACACATCCACATATTTTGTGTACATTTTCTAATCCATTTTCTATCATTTCTCAACAAACATGTAAACATACCAAAATATAGAAATATAATCAAAATAATCCAAGACAACCCTCTAAAACCATGCAAAATCCAAATACGTCAACCGACTATATAAGATCACGAAAAAAATCACTATGTGGTTCATGGATTCATAAATACTCGTATATAAAAGCTTTCTTTTAGTATATTTCCAATATAATAGTGCAAAGTATTTTGACGCTGCTTCGTCATTGAATTATGCGTATTTTGATGATTCTTAAAACAAAGATAAATTATTATTTGACTTATTTACAGTTGGAATAAATTAAATTTGACCAATCATAATTCAAGAAAACTTAGAGTTACTCCAATTAGCTAGCATCTTGATAATTCACTCTTATGAAAATTTTATTTAATATTTTACGAATTGATTTATGTTTGAATTTTGAAACAAAGTGTTGATTTATATTTTAAATACATAAACATAAACATACTATTGATAGATATTTTGTAAATAATTATTTAATGAATAAGTTATTTAAATTTAAATAACTTAATCTTTTTTAAAAATATTAAAGAAAATTAAAAATATGTATTTCATTATTGAATGATTAATTAAAAATACGTATATAATTAAAGAAAATTTAAAATACGTATTATTTTTTAAAAATATTAAAAGAATTAAAAATACGCATTGGCCCGAATAACCCGGTGGGTTAGCCCGAAACCCGAAGGGTTAGGGTTAGAGTCGGACTTTTATAACCCGAAAAAATCATAACCCGAATAGCCCGTACCCGAATGGCCCGACAACCCGAATGGGTTGGCCCGTACCCGAACGGGTTGGCCCGATTGACATCCCTAGCAGCAGGGTACGATGGTGAGGCGGGGGCCGCTGATTTCAATAAATGATAAAGTAAAAGAGAAGAGAGAAGATTTCAATAAATGAATATTAATTATTTCTATATGACAGACGAAAAAGGAGATTCAGCCTATTTCTATACGGAGGAAGTATGTTAATTTTTTTTCTTTAGCTTTTTAATATATCTAAATCGAACTGAATCAATAATTAAATTTTACTTATCAAATGTTGAATCAAACCCAACCAAAATCCAAATAGAGTCCAATTTTCGAATTTCGATTTGGTTTAGATCGAATATTCAGTTTTTGAGTATTTGCTCACCCCTACATGCAACAGAACATTATAATCTCGTCAAATGAGAGTAAGAAAAACTCTAAATATTACTTTCTCCGTCCTACTGCACTTGAGTCGTATTTTTTTAGGTTGTTCCACTATAATTTAGTTATTTTACTTTTTAGCAAAAAGCAATAAATCTCTTCACTCTTACTTTATTATTGTTTTCATCTATTTTCTATCCATTTAACTCATTTAATACAATTTTCTATTTTTGTTAAATCTTGTGTAAAAAATGGTCCCAACTATATAAAGACAAAGGGAGTATAAAAAGTAGTTAGAAAACACAAATTTTAAATTAAACTAATGAAGATTGTGTAAAGAGTATGAAGTGAACTTTAAACGTTAATGGTTGCAGATTAATGAACTATTTGAAGACCAGGTTATACAAATATTGGTTGCAACTATTACTTGGAGAAGTGGAGCAGTAATGCCTCGAGTAATATAGAATTACATGCTCTATATTTCCTCTTTCAATAATTATAAAAAGATGTCCTTGGATTTTGAAGGAAAATTAGAACGGTTTTGCCGAGGCTTTCCATGAAGGAAAGTGGGCCTTCTTTTGAATAAATTATCTTCATTTTCAATTATATTTACCAAGTGTTTAACAAACTTAAATTTGCTTCATTTCTGTTACACCAGGAAATTCATATCTCACGTCTCAGTACAGTATAATATGGCATGATACACATCTTAAGTTAAACATAGTACATACTACATGTAAACAGGTTTTAACTGCAGATGAATTTCCTGGAAATTTTTATTGCGTGATAGGCGTAGCAAGATGAGTTGCGTCTCCCCAACCTCATCTCGTTCAGATGGATGATTTCAGAGTGGGATATGCACTGCTGTGTTCAAGATCTGCAACCAGAAAGGGTTATTACAGGCATGAGAGACGCATAAAAAGTAGAGCAGACGTAGCTTTGATGAGCTATTTTGTGATATGAGGAAGGAATCGAACAAAGTGATCTGAACTATATCGCATGTAAGACATATAATTGGGAATTTGAAGGATCAGACGACTAAAGATGCTCAAAATGTTTTATATATCTAGGATAAGACTCGGGCTGTACAAGTGTCATGTCTCCTATCATCATCAAGATTTTAGCATTAATAAGCCTGTTGTAGGAAATTCTGCTGCTTTCATAAGTGAGATAGAGTTTATGAGGGACAGGTTTATGAGGTGATGTACTGAAAAATATGGTGTATAAGAGGAGGATAGAAAATTGAACTTACTTGACGAGGCAAGATCCGGCAAGGAGACATAGGTGGGGCATTTCGATGAAGTAAGTGTGCCGCTGTTTGTGGTGGTTTCAATCACACAATCACGAGGCTGCAAAAAAAAACGAGTTATGACAATTTCAGATTAGTGACTATAGTCAGCAGTCAAATAATTAAGTCAAAAGAGATTATAGCAAGTAAGAGTAGGATGGGAAAAATAAATAATACTCCACTAATGATAAGGGAATTAACAGGATATGGATACAAAACCTTAAAAGTCTTATCGAAGCATAAGTACAGTTCCTCCAAAGCACCACTTGAGCATTCAACTTCTGGCGTTGCCTTGAACGAATTTTGAATGGCTGAAATAATGCCTCCAATCGGATATTTCTCAGAATTAGACGCTACATATCCTTCTTCTGCCAGAATTTCCTGCACAGGGTAAAATACATATCAATTAAGGCGGGGGAGACTTAAATGGAAAATAAAACATGCATAGCTGTGATTGTAACAGTCATAATCTGAAATGCTATTCTCCAATTATATAGGCACTATTCCATGGAAATAAAACTAGTATTAGAAATTTACTATACTCCAATGGAGGTAATGCCCCTTCTCCAATATATACTGCTCCGTCCCACTCAAGATGTCCACCTTTCCTTTTTAGTTTGTCCCACTCAAAATGACCACTTTCTATATTTGGAAATCCATCTCTCCTTTCTATCCTCATTAAAATATTCAATTACATTTTTCTCTCTACTTACTCCATCTAATAACTCCTCCTAAAATCCCTTGCCACTCAAGAATGTGGACATCTTGAGTGGGACGGAGGGAGTATTAATCATCACAAACAAGTCGGGCCATATCATTAGTCAACTGATCACTCGTAACCAATATTCATTATATGTTCAGTTCATGTCTCACGGGTAACCTGTAGTTGTCTGGAAAAAACTAAACCCTGGCTGCAAGTCACTTAGAGAAACCAGCCTATATTAAAGGCAAAGAAAAGAATAGGGACCCTTGGTTAAATCCTTCAATGGCAATGGTATTGCAATTTACTAATAATTTTTAATGACGGGAGTAGCTAGGAAAAAGGTTATATCATGGACTCAATATGATTATGAGTTCAGATACTACATACCAAGAACCATCATTGGGAATCCCTCACTTATATTAAAACTCGTCCATTTTAATACCCAACCAAGTAACCTTTAGCAGTTCCTAGCCATGTCTCCATAGGCATACCTAGATAGCATAACTCAAACTCTGTTGTGGGATACTGAATAAGTGCATGTATGCTAAAAACTACGGTTTGGGTTTGTTGGAGCTCCTAAAAGACAGAGAGGAGGGTGGAGATGGATCTTCTTTGTTTAACGACTGGAGAGCACAAAATAAAATTGAAGATGTTGACATTGACTTATCCGTTAACTGGCACATGCTACACTTTAATACTTTAACTAGCTCAACGTTCATGAGGATCTATTATTGTTGGAAACAACATGAGAGCAGAACCAGCAGGACCCACATTGACCATATCTTGATAAAAAGAATGCTCATAAAACTAAGTCAAGGCTATTTGATCAAATCAAACTTTCCCTTAGAAGCAGCTCCATAAATTTGTACTTTATGAGCTTGTGATTACTTCTCATTAAGAGGCAAACAAAGGGCAATGCAACATACTAAATATCCATGACTGTACATAAAAAGCCTGAATGAAGACATACAGAATTTTCAAGGGGCAAAGCAAATACAAAAGCTTTAATAGGGATAGCGCCATACCGTGACGTTATACTTGAAGTACAAATTAAGAGTTGTCACAAAGTAATTGTATTCATCTCCTGTTACTGAAGCAGCACATGTTCCATGTTTTTCTACAGACCATTAACAAAGAAAATAGTTAGGTTCTTCTGCAATAATTTTACAACATATAAAATACTATATTATATGCACAATAAAGAATAAACACAGACAACACGTGTTTATACGAAACCAATGATTGAGATTCTGAAGTTCTGAAAATCAATATCATTGTACATCTCGTAGCTACTAGGAATGCGGTATAATTCAGAATGAGGGACAAGCAAGGGTATGCACAACAGTACTTTGGGTGGTATATGGTATCAGGCTATCAGAGGTAATGCTTAGTGACTTAGGCAAAACATTTGAAGAGTGCATTTGGCTTGATAATTAGAAAATTGTACTGTATGATGTAAAAACTCTTAACATAAAATTAAGGAGTATAATGAATTCTTGTTACAAATATAGATATTAAGAATTTGAAGTGAAGAAAGGGACATTTCATTAGACAAACAACTAAGACATTAAAAAAAATATTTATGTTGACTAACTGACCATATAAATCACCAAAAGCCTTATCTGAATGTGTAATGGGGTCACCCATGTCAGTGATCCAGATTGTGTACCCTAGTGATGCAGATCGAAAATGACAAGCATGAATGACATATTCCTAGGAGGAGGAGCAATCCTGGTAACTAGAGTACATCTGCTTTGCGCAGCACAAGCACTTAAAGATAGTGGATGGTTCAATTAGTTCAAATGAATTTTACTAGAACCAAATTTCCCTATTCGAAGTGTAGGTTCTTTATGTTAATTGACAGATGAAGAACCTTACATGAAAATTCATAAAGACTCTTGTATTGTGACATACATAAACTCAGGTACATGAAAACACCCAGGGCTCAATATTATATTCTGCTTCTCCGGTTGTACATAAACCTAGTAGATAGACATAACAACACCTACAGACTTTAAGAGCAAATCATGCAAAGTTGCAAAGAATTTTCAAGCTTCTTGATGATTTATGAAATAATTTGGTCTATCTAGGTTTTTCTATTATAAGGTCAGGTTGCTGAGAATTAAAGCAGAGTTGGAGGTGAAAATAGGATTATACCAATACTAGTATACAGGTTCGATAAGTCCAATCACATGTAGTCAGTATCATTAAAAAATGTTACACGGAATATAGTGCTGGCCTAGTCCGGGCGGGAGACGCAACCAAAATGACTAAAAGAGAGATAATTATTTATGCCATAGCAAGGATTTGGCAATTCAATTGCTATGCGTAACCAGAAACATTATCTCAAGTCAATGTCAATCTAAACATGTGCAAGTCAGCGTGTGTATGATCAGCTTTCTAAGATTAATAAAGCAGGATTAGACAAAATTAGAATCTGTACTTCAAGAGATGCTTACCCCACTTTTTTCCAGACGATTGCAGTCCCAAAATGGCAAAAAGGAAAGAAGAACTTATTAGTTAAGTGAAATATTATCACAAATTCTTAAGTTCAGCAAAGATAATTAACAAACCTCATGTTCCCAAAATAATCCTTTTCCACCATGGCAGTTCTTTGATTTACTGCAGCTTAAAGTTGGCCAATACTTATACAGTGCCTCACGCAATGTTGAAATCTGCGTTAACAGGTTTCATAAGATATGACAATGAGTCATAATAATAGTAATAGCAACAACAACAATAATTTTTTATGAAGGGCAGTGTTCATTTTCCAGGAGAAGTAAACACATCCCTGTGTTGCTTACGGAGTAATTAATACTGGGAAAATTGAGTTTCATTAAATCATTTTTTGTAGAACTAAACTAAGGACTCCGAGAACACAAATTATTAGGATTGTATGAAAGTAAAGACCCTGAAATATGATAGGGACCAGTAAAGTTTGAAAAACCACCCATGAAGACACTCACTCTCCCCCTCTAACCAAACTTAAAACCAAATTTTGTGAAGCCAGTGAAGCTTCTAGGAAATTGTCTTACTCAGGATATTAAACAATGATATATCTAGTGAGTCCACAAAAGGAACTAATATCTTGGTTATCCCTGGCAGCAACCAATGTCCTTCACAAGAAATCAAATGATGAGACACTACTAAGGGCGCAAGTATTTGCGCTCCACTTCTCTTTCCTTTGGCCAAATCAAAGTGTACAAAAATTTTATTTGCACGAAAGCACATAATATTTCTCATATGTTTTCAAACTATAGCAATTTTGTACCTCTGTAGCATCAAATTTTTTACCCGAGCAACACGAAGGCCACGTTCCATCATTGTAATCAGCCCAAAGTCCATCTGCAAAGAAAAATGCAACATCTCGTAATCTTAATTTGCATCACTAAAGTGGATAACAAATTCATTTATCATTATTTATATCCAATATTTTGATATACAACATTCTGTTCTGTGTATGCTCATGCAGATGCAGTACTCATAATTGAAAAAGCAAATATATGAATACTCTAAGTTTCAGACTTCAGTGTAAACCATGTAAATCAGTGCACTTACGTATTGTAAACCCCGTGGGTCCATTTGACCTGCACAAATAAATTAGAAAATTGAAGTAAGGTTCATAGCAGTGAGCAAAATCAATCTACACTAGCCAATTATCAACAACCGAAGCCAATACATCTAAAACAGAACGAGCAAACACCTAACACATGCAAATTTTGGGGAAACTTAACAATAAACAAGAATAGTGAAATTACCCCCGGCAGCAGCCATTTTGGGCACAACATTTACTAGTTTTGCGGCAGTAGGTGCCGGGCCACTGGAGGGCGAGCTTGAAGTAATCGAACTCCCTCTGCTCGGCAACTCCTCTCAGCAGCAACTCTTCTTGAACATCGCCGGCATAGGCTACCGCAACGCAAACCAAACCAATCGATAGAACCAGTGCAAAAACTAGGTGCCGAGGCGCGAATTTGAGCGGCGCGGTGAGATTAGAAGGGATCATGGTGTTGCCTGAGGATGGCGAATTGATCGAGATTGGTTAGTTTGAATTGCGTGATGAAATAAGTCTCTTAGAGTTGTTTATTTATTGTGAAAGTCCACGGATTTTAGGACTGGTTGGTGTTGGTTACTTAGGGTTCGTTTGGTACCCATGTTAGTCCATGTTAGGCCTCCCTATCTACCCCAACTTCCTTGTTTGGTTGGCATGTTAGCTATCTACCTGACCCGGATCTTCCATCCCACGACCCGACTGAAACGTAGACACGGGAAACCAAAATGCAGATAACTCAATCTCTAGTTTAACCTGCGATAGGGAGGAAGAAAGGAGCTTGAAGCTTTGGCATTTCACCCAATTGACTTCCATACCCCTGACCTTTATTCTCCATTCACTCCATGGATCGGCAAAATTGCAGCACAATCAAGTAGCACTTGCTGTATCGCGACGCGTTCATCTACAAAATTGGTTTGGGTCGAACATCGTGGTTGCCGTTGGTGGTCGTCTGAATTATAATTTCATAATGGGCTTAACCAATTTCTATGTATAAATGATTTAGTCGCTACTCGGAGACTCCGCCGAATCGAATTTCGTGATTCATTCGTCAACGGGATGGAGACTGTTGGAACTCATGTTGCGAATTCGGAATTGAAGTCCAGTCATCGTGATCACGTTTCGCATCTTTCTCTTGATATAGGAGGTGATCGCTTGTTTAATTGCTGGATATCCTTCGTATGCAATTGCAGTTGTTGCTTTTGTTTGATTTGCGACTGCGATTGATTACCCTTTTCCCATTTTCAATTGTGATTTGGGCGCTTCCTAGTTTAATTATACGAAAATGCCCGTAAAAAAGCAATCTTTTCAAGTAGTAGGATTTTTCTTACAAGTTACTCCGTTATGAGGAAATGTTAAATTCGACTTGTCGAATTTTACAACTTGGATTCAAGATCATTTATCATTCTGCTTGGTATAGTTTTACTTCATTTATTGATAATTTCCAACTTTGTAAAGCTGTACCCTCGGTGATGCAAAGTTTTAAAATAGTGAGTTGATGAACCAATCAAGATTTTGCATTGATCTTTCCTTTATTATCTACAGGTTCTCTAATAAAGATGGTTTACTTCTCAAGTGGCAGTAGCTCCTCCTCCTCTGATGATGATGAGAAACACAGCTATTTAAAGGAGGGAATCTCACTTTGAATGAAATGAACTCAGTATAGCCAAACTTTTCTGGGATTGTTGTGGTAGATTGTTGAAGGTAATCGACATTTCCCTCAGCTTAATTTGTATAACTAACTGTATGAATCTATCATCCAGGATTCATAATTGTATTTGCGTATTCATTCTTTGATGAATATTAGCTGAGAGCCCATGATTTTTCTGTTTCTAAAGACTGCTTCTTTTTGCAATTTTGGACTTCTTTGAACACTTTTATACCGAAAGCCTTGCTTTCCCCAATTATGTAGTAGAGATTCTTGAATCAAGATTTTACTTTTGATTTAATTCATAAAATTACTTGAACATATGTGTTAGATTGTTTTCATTTCATTTATGCTGGAATTCCATGTCAAATTAAGTGATTTATCTGTATAGCTAGCTAGTATCTTGTTTTGATGGTTGGACAATTTAGTTGTACTGACCGACCCTGTTTATGGTTTTTTAACTTCACTATCTTACACAGGTTTAGATTAGATGGCCCGGGAGAAAACTAGTGCAAATCCAAGTGAAGAAAAGGCTAATGAACATCCTAATTTTCTGGCTCAAGGATTGCGTAATTTCACCTCATACTTCCCGAAGAATGTTGGTTGGTCACTGCCCTCACTTTTACTTGAAGAATGGAAGTTCAGTTCTTGGTTTGAGTTTATGTGCCTGCCTTGTCTTTGATGCAGCAGTTTAGTTTTGAAAAACAATGAGGATAAAATCGGGAATGCACACTTGTATCTCTAGTTTCGTAAACGCATACCAAACAGCGTGTTTATGGAGGTGGGGATATGTGTCTGTGCAAACAAACATAGGCCAGAGATTGCTAACTCTATCACTAAACCTGATATTGGATATTACATCTTCTTAACCCATGTTAGGCCAACATGGGTAACAAACGAACCCTTAATATCGTTGAGAATTGACTATTTATGTGCCGCGATTAAATGTAAAAACTGATTATTTAATATATAGTCGATAGTTTTGTTACTTAAATTACACGGTACATTTTTCGTATATTTTACTGTTTCATTACATTTTTTGTTAAATGAACAAGAATTTAAGATATAAACACTTAAATATTTATGTTTGCTACTACTTGATATCGAATCTCGTATGGTCATGGTGTTAGAGAAATTAAGTAATCAAATGATATCGACAACAACGCTATTTCGTATATTAAAAGATGGGTCCTCCGCTTTACAAG